>NW_027040858.1:2002500-2602500 GCF_037179485.1 Ochlerotatus camptorhynchus | reverse complement strand
TCGTTTTAAAAGATCAAACGACCGCTTGAGACTGTTTCATCGTATTAGAATGGTTGCACCAACAGGATCAGTTAATGCTAACTGCATACAGCATGAAATAAGTATCGGATATTGGATAGCATTACATGGTCTCATAGTTTGTCATGTAACTAACTTTTAATACCAGAGAGGTAAATATAGCTGATGCACATTGGATATTTGCTAATTCCTTTCTTATCTGCAGGAAAATCTAAAAATTGTCCGTTTACCACCATTCCTAGAGAATGCCCACCGAATGTGATTGCCGTGCAAATGAAATGGGAATCACTTCACCGTGAGTGATAAGTTGCCACTTCACCATGAATCGGTAATAAGGGCCCAGATTACCGACAGGAGGATTATGGATAATAACGATAATTAACTTTTCGGTGGATGGACCAGGGGATGGACGGTGTATGAGAAATTCTTCGATCAGCAAAAGCTACTGGAGTTATTCATACGGCGGAAATTACCGAATATTTTCGGTAATACATTACCGAACAAGCAAAATTTAGCTGAGTGTGTATGAACCAATGAGTGCGCCGAAGACATCAAAAATATAAATAAAAATGTTCATGCAATTCGCAATATCTTTTACACTCGAAACTAGTGTCACACTGACAGATCCATTTCTCACACCGCACTAACGTGAGAATGACCAATGGCGACGACGGTGAGCCGTGAGCCAACAGTATGCATTTGTATTAGTGCCACCCAACCAGTCGCTCCCGAACTCGCATCCACGCAGGAAGCAGCTTTTCAGTTCTTGTTTTTTTTTTGCGATGCAAAATTTCCATTCGGGAAAAGTGGATTAAGGATTGCACCTGCATTTTACGCAACACCTGTCTTTTTCGCAGCAACCACGGCACAGAAGCACGAAACAGCGTGGCATTTGGCATGTGTGTCGTGAGCTTTTAGGTTTCTAATATAGTGGGAAAATAGTATTAACACGAGTGTATTTGTGCTGTCGTGGATAAAATAGTAACCTTCGTCGATTGCGGTGATTATCGTGTGATAACAGAATTTTGTGCAAGTGGAGAGACGAAGGTTGATCTTTTGTGTGTCACGTTGTTGATGTGGATCGGTGTATTGGTGCGTGTCGTGCCCCTTTTTGAGTTGTTTTGATTTGACAGAAATTCGTGTGTGGGAAAACTTCGCTCTCTATGTGTGGTGTGTTGCTTTTGGATTTTACTTCTGGTTTGCTGAGAGTGATCCGAAGAGAGTGACAGTTTTGCAGTTTCTCACCTCGAGCGAGCGAGCGTCCATAACCACATCATTCACGGTTTGCTTTGGCTCGCTCTTTGCCGTCATCATTCACCATACTGAACACACCGTGTGCGGCTTTAACCTTTCTGACATTGAAACTGTTCGCATTCGGTGGAGCTCACTCCTCTCTGTGAATCGGTCGCGGTCAGTAGCAATTCGCTAGAAGTAGAGTTTTTCTTGCACAAGGCAAGAAAATAAAAACGGAAGTTATTTCATTGCCTTTCTTTTTGAGTTTATCGACGGGCAGAATACGGATGGTTTAGCTATCGCGATTTTCTAATCTCAGGAGCAATTTGTGCATGTAATTTTCTTTTCTCGTCAACTTCAACTTGGGTGATCGGCCAACGCAAGTGATCGGTGGTGGCCAAGTAGGAAGAAAATTAGCAATTACCTTAAAATGGCCAAAGACGAAGAGGATGATCTGTTGCCGGACAAGGATGCGGCCAAGGGATTCTACGCCAAGTACGAACCGAAGGAAATTCTTGGCAGGTAAGTTGCACTGTTGAGGAACTGCGAGAAGAAAAAAAATGCTATCGGAACAGGGGTTTTCGAAGGAAGTAACTGAGGAGGGTGTGTGTGTGGTGAAGCAGGAAGAGAAGTCCAATCTGTCTCAATTGAATTCAATTGAGGCGCCTCAGAACCAATCAAGGTTGCTGGGGAAGCTTTCGGCAGTTTCCAATCCCACTAGGCTGAGGGAGCTAAGATTTTTTTTTCTAGTACAAAATGTCATCAGGTGCCACTTGTCTTCGAGAAAATGCGGCGGACATTCCCTTCTCTCAGTCGACTTTGTAGAATGATAGCATCAGCCGACATCGCTGTAACGAAATTCGAGTTTTGCGCACACTTTTGCTTTCAGTTGGGCTAATTGAACGATCTGTTCTATTATTAACACCGCCGCCATCAAGTAGAATGTACATGTTTACGTATATACACGTACATAAATAAAAAAAAAACAACGATAGACAGACGCAACAATCGGCGGATAAATGGCTTGGCCCCCTTCTTCGATCGCGTTAAAAGTTCAACGAAATAATATGACGACGATAATGTCCTGAAATATATAAATATAACAGGACATTAAAGAGAGGCAAAGTCGTCGGTGACGACATTATTGGCCCAACCCCCAACCACGACGATGGTGGCTTATGCACAATTAGCGCTGGGTGGTGAAATCGACAAAAATCAACAGCAGCGATATAAATTCACCTCTATCCACCACCAGTCCTCGTCGCCATTCGTGTGACACATTACCCAACCAACCGGATCGAATGTAAACACTCGAAGTAGCCCTTTTTCACAGTCGTGTCGGCTGAGATCGATTACCCATCAGAGGAGGGTTATTTTTAGGAGCGCCGAGTGCGTATGGGTGTCATATATTCTCGTCACACATCAGAGTCACAGCTAGTTGGAAGTGTTTTCATTTCGAGTACCGAAGACCGAATCGACCGACTGCATAGAACACTCTTATCAATCGAAGCTGTCACGTTTCGCGCCGGCGATGATGGCGGTTGGTGGGTGGATGAAGGGTGTAACAGGGTAAACATTGAGATTGATAATGCTGGAGCCGCACAGGAATTGGTGTAGTTTTTCGGTGAATAATTTGTTTGACCACGTTGTCAGCCGTAGAGTTAATTGAAAAGCGTGCGAGTAGTTAACGCGGTAGCCCGCCAACAAACATTGGAAGCAGAACGCTGAATAATGACTTCGTCGGATGGAATAAAGTGGTAAAAGTTCCCCTAAGGTCTTTTCAGTTAACGTTCTTTTCTAGAGGACATGCTCAATCATGGAAATCGCAATGAGTTTACAATAGTTCAAAAAATGAGCAGCCATAAGATCCTTGGGTGCCTTAGTCTAGAGGAACCCAAGGTAAGCTCAAAGGAATGAAGAGCCAGTCCAGAGACAACTTTAGGACAGCTACCTAAAGGGAAGTCGAAGGGAGTAAGTATGATCAGTTGATATAGAGGACCGTGAGCTCAAAGATTGCTAACATTAGAAAACTGATAACCTCCTTAGGTTCCCGAGAAATGTTCTTAAAAGTCGCACCAAATCGCTTCTAATGCTGCTGCGCTCAGGGCAATGTATTCGGCCTCGCTTGAAGATGTTGCCACCGTCGTTTGCTTCTTGCTTGATCATGACACGGTTGCTCCGAAGACCTTGAACAAGAAGTCGATAATGGATTTTCGGTCCTAGGTATCCGCTGCTCAGTCTGCGTCTGCAAAGCCCACCAGCGGTGCTGCAGCTTCGTCGCGACTGTACTGTACGATCCACTTTAACGTCTGCCAGTACTGATCGGTCGGATTATGCTGAAAACGTCCCATGTAGCTTTCCGGATAGCAAATGTCCGGGCGCACACACAACATGGTGTACATCATGCTTCCCAAAAACTCTCTGTACGGTTCCTTTGTCGCTGGTCCGCCACGTTTCAGTTGGAACCTTTTTTCCATCGGAGTTTTGCACGGGTTCCAGTTAACCATTCCGAATTACTGCAGGATCTTCATTACTTGGGTTTCATGCCCAGTAAGTAGTTCACCTCGCCGCTGTCGGTTATCTGGAACAGGGCAGATTGTTCCTTCTTGTATCGCAAGATCGAAGTCAGCTTCCTTCCAGCGATCAATAGGTCGTCGACGTAAATGATGATAAAGACTGGACTCGGAAAAATGAGACACAAAAATGATCCCCCAAAATTCATTTTAAATCGGATACTTCTCAAATTTTCAGGGATTAAATAACTATATAGGGTAAATTATGGCTTCGGCACCCATTGACTGTTTTCGGCAACCGAAATTGAAACGTTTATTTCACTGTATTTTCCCATCAAAACTCTTCGCTGAATGTATTAAGCCGATTCCTTACCTTTTCAGCTTCAACCTGATTACATTTTTACGACTGTGAATTCCTGTTATACCATATTTTTCTTTAAATGAAATATACATACTACAAAATACGGCTGATTTCGAGTTGCCGATAATAGAATAGCTGGTTAACACGCAGTTCAAATGGAAAGGGTGCCGAAGAAAAAGAAACTGCCGACAATAGTCACTCTCACCTGAGAAGTTTGGAGCGTTGTAAAAACATGTTCAACCCGTTTTGATCAATTCTGTCGATTGGAATTGGTAGAACAGCAAGCAGTCGATAAATGTCAACAAATAAACCTGTCATGTATGTGTGTGACGCTGAGAAATCGCTAATAGAAGTTCGGACGCTGCTTAGATTGACGAGAATACGTAAATTCCCCTATTAGCTATGTTTTGGCATAATTTATTTATTGAATTTCCTCCCCCAAGCTGAATGCTCGTACGTTTCTCTTAACACTGCTCATGAGATCTTGGGCGAGGCTTTGCCCATCTTCCTTACACAATTTCTCCCAGATTTTCTTCAAAGCTTCATCGGTTTTGAATGTTTTTCCGCTTTTCTTCAACTTCTTCTTCATTATCGCCCAAAACTTTTCGATCGGACGAAGTTCTGGCGTAATGGCTCGAAACGAGATCCGGCCAGAACAGCGTGGGACCACGGTGAGAGCGGAGGAAGGGCAGCAAGCGCTTCTGCAAGCATTCCTCTCGATAAATCTGCCCGTTTATGGTGCCGGTTGTAACGAACGGCTTGCTGTACCGTCCGCACTCGCTGATCGCCTACCACAACAGGTACTTCTTCGTGAATTTGTCCATCTTTCTCTTCCGGAACTTTTCCGGAAGCTCCATGCGGGACGTACCGACAAAAAACTCGAGGCCGGGGATTTGTTTGGTGTCCGCCTTGATGTATGTCTTGTCGTCCATGACGAGACAGCCTGGCTTGACCAGCCACTCACGGTACAGCTTCCGCGCACGCAATTTGCTTGTCAGTCCGGTTTGGCGCCTTCCTGACCTTAAAAACACGTAGCCCAGCCCGCTCCATGGTCTGCTGGACGAACCACTTCGACGAATCGACCTTTTTGGCCACGTCTCGGGTGGAAAGGTTCGGGTTATTCTTAAAGTACTGCCTTATCTTCCGCGCCTTCTCTGGGTATTCCGTTTTCGGTTTTCGGCCGCTTCCAGTGCGCCGCTCGATTGTCGTCGTTTCCTGGAACATCTTCACAACGCGGGACACAGTGGAATGGTGGATTCCAAGCCTTTTGCCGATTCATTTGTGCGACTGACCAGGATTATCGATCACCGCTCACGAGCTCTTCTTGTTTCGAATGCATCTTGAAAACTACTTGACAGATCGCGATAAAATTTTGCACACATATACATAACACTCTATACTAGTATTACCCAAAATTTCATTACCCACGCGATAAAAAGTTACACCCAAAACAAAGTGTCGCATTTTTCCCGAGTCCGTTCTTTAATCAGCTCGTCCCCTAGTGTACATCTCACATACAAGCAGTAGTCGTGGCATCACCGGGAGTACCCCATATTGAGCTCATTCCAGCAGCAGGCAGAGTGCTTTAATCCGTACCCGTACAAGGACTTCTGTAGCTTGCACACCTGCCATGCCTTCATCAGCTTCTACGGCGTCCGGTACCAACATATAGATGTCTTCCTTTAGATCACCAGGAAGAAACGCCATCTTGACGCCTATCTGGAGGAACAGGATTCGATGGTGCACGCCGACAGCTAGAACAGTACGGTTAGCTTCGCGACTGGAGCGTAGGTTTCTTCATGCCTGACGCTGCAGGTACCCTTTCACCGCCAAACTAGTCTTGTAGTGCAACTCCGGGATGTACAGCACTTCCTTCATGTGCAACGGGAATTGTTTGTTGCTGTTGCCTTGGATTTCACTGACCGTCTTCGCAAGAATGGTCACGTTGATCACGATCGGCTGCTTCACTTTTCGGACCACCGAAAACCGATTGGTCGCCTCGTTGGCCGTCGAGTTAGCTTCACCACCGACCTTCTGGCGACAGTTCTTCTTGAGGTGACCACGCTTGCCACATTTATGAAACATGAAGGGTCTTTTGTTTTGTCACCGGAAAAAGCCTTTCCAACTTCTCCATTTCGCTCTTGACGCTTCATGTCTTCAGCCAACAACGGATTTTCATATCTTGCTCCGGAATGTTTTCCAGAGCGGCTACCAGAGGGTCGTAGGAATCTGGCAGCGTCTAGAACAGCAGAGTTACCATGCATCCTGCGAAGATCGGATTTAATTGTGGAACGACGAGCATCGAGCATCTATAGCTTGATGAATCTTCATATTCAGTATTGGAAAAGTTCACCAAAACGCACTAGGACTCGCGAACTTTTTCCTTGATGAACTTCGTGAAATATCGTGAACTTTTTCCAACGCTGCTGTCCCGCTGGAGGCTTTATTCCAGAACACACTTCTTATTTTTGAACATAACATTTGATACTGTCGTGTGTATCCAATCTCGAAGCGTACAACGAAGGATCAGAGCAGGATCTTCTGCGAGAGTTGAGATACATCAACAATTTTGTTATGCATAATGATTAATAAAGAAGACACGGGACGGAAATTTTCTCATTTTCTCCTGCGTTTTTCCTCGGATATTCTTGTCAGTCATAAGTCTTGTCAGTCATAAGTCTAAATTGATAGGATAACCACAGGTCTTTATAGCGATGTCCATAGAATATTGAAAGGTGTATCTGTAATGCAATATGATCTTGAATTACGAATCACCCACGTTTGTCATCTGTGTGGACCTGACTGGATTGGGCGGAAGCTTCTCGAGTTCTATACAGATCTACAGACGCCGGATAAAGCGCTTCCGCTGAAGTCTGCAGAGGCTGAGAATCCTATTTTCAAAGCATGACAGTTCTTCAGGGGAAGGCATCATAATCAGCGATACGATAGGCTTAGGTTATATCTTTGAGGACACGCACTTGTGAGTCGATCAGATGATTTAAAACTGGTTCGACGATGTTGCTCCTAGCGTGGGATTGAACTATGCTTGAACACCGTATTGGTTTGATGGTTTGCAGTCCACCTCCCGACCCGCTAACGCTCTAATGAGAATGGACGGAATGTCTGCCATGATCCATCAGAGAAATTGAGAATGTAAACAAAATTACAAAAGTAATAACTTTCAGGGTTGCCAAACACCTTGATAAGCATACTTTGATTGTCCTTGATAGGCACGTTCGGCAGAGCGCTAGGCACAGCTTTTGGCACAACTAATAACTCGGCACGAGATAAGGTGTGCAGAGTTGAACCATAGAGGTAACTCTAAGACTAGAAGGTCCCGAAATAACGTGCTCAACTTTTTGGCTCAGCTCTGGTACTCTCTTCGGTTCCAAGCTAATCGATTCACCCCTCGAAACATAGGAAAAACCAATAACCCCTCATTTTATCTGTCAAACTTTCATAGCGAATCAAAACAAACATTGCGTAGTACTAGAATTTCGACTAGAATGGGATACGTTAATCGTTTGCTTGGGACCAATAGGCTAGTCAAGTAGTGAGTCAATTTAAAATCGTTAGTTTTGTATTGATTGTTGGTTGAACACCCCTTGTGAGAATGCTTTATTTGGCATTGAGGGGCATTGTAGAGCGATAATTCTAAAGGAATTCGGGGGACACTTTTGAGAAGTCTTTCAAGACAATTGTAAAGGTGAATGCCAAGCTAGTTCTGAAGAGACTATTATGGGGATTATGAATAGATTTACAGGGAACTCTAAAGGAATTTCAGGGAGCATTCTAAGGAAATCCGGAGGAGCTTTCAATGTGAATCACCCTATCCTAAGGCAAACTTTATGATGATAGGATTACAATCCTGAAATTACGTCTGATGATCACTTACGGCTGAAAATCGCTTAAATGTTGATCCACAGACAAACAGACGTATCTATTTGAAAAAAGTTTTTCTTTAAAACATAGTATCTCAAAACATAGGACCTCAGTAACGACATCTCTCGGGCTTCTCACGGAAAACAAGCATGCTCGCTAACTCGCAAACAATATTGCATAAAAGTTCTATAAAATGTATAGAAATGTCAAAGTGATCCGATGCCAGCGCTGCGGCGAGCAGTTCGCGGAACAGATGATATTCAAATCAACCCTTAAATGCGTGAACGAAGATACACAAAGAAGATTTCCGTCTGTTTGTCTGTGGTTGATCTATCAATCAATCAAAAAGGAATTCTGAGAAGTGCTGCAAGGGGATTTGAAGTATAATTGCAAGGGATTCTAAATCAGAATATAGCTCAAAAATATCTTTGAAGAATTTTAAGCTTGTTTGCAGAGCTTTAAGAGTATTCATAAGAGTTTTGAGGGAATTTCAAGGAGCTTCCGGAAGGGTTTCTCAGAAAATTTTTATCATATTTCCAAAGAAACTTCCAGGAGATCTGAAGAAATTTGGAAGGGAATTCTAAGGATAGTTTCAAAAAAATCCTATAAAACTCCCTCAAGGGAATTATGAGAAGAATTTCAAGTAAACTCTGAGAAAAATTCCCATGGCATTTTGAGGTGAAATCCAAGGAAATTTTGGGAGAATGCTTTTCTAGATATTAAATGACATAGAGTAAATGTTGGCTTCGGCACCCATTGACCGTTTTCGGCAACCAAAATTTAAACGTTAATTTCACAAAACACTTCGCTGAATGTATTCAAACGATTCCTTAATCTTTCAGCTTCAATCTGATAACATTTTTATGACTGAGCATTCCGAAGCGTTCACTCAGTCTAGGAGTATACTAATAGACTGAGTGAAACATCCATCGATTCCCCCACACTCGAGAAGCTCCCCCTGTAAAAGCCCGGAAAATTTATCTCACTTCTGAGTAAATTCATTATTGCCGAAATTGAGTCGGTCTGATCGACTGTGTGCCCTCTTAAATGGTCCATTCACCTAAAGCCAAAAACAAACAACAACACATACTCATTTAGCGTTTTAAATTGCATGAACAGTCAACTCTCCCTTACTCGATGTTCAAAAGACTGTATTAAATTACAGAACGTCAGAAAAAAAAATTAACTTCTTAATTCTCTCATGTCAAGAATTAAATCGTCTATTTAGATGTGATTTTCAATTGAAATTGGGTTCTTTAGGGGTATTGCGGCAATTGCATATCCGTAATCTGCATGTCAAATGGTACTGAAATCCAAAATTTCATCAATTTTGAAGCACTGGAACTATTTTAAATAAGTTTTATTACATTACTAAAAATCATCGCCCCTCGGTGGTACCATAGAGGTAGCTCTAAGACCAGAAGGACCCGAATAAACGTGCTCAACTTTTTGACTCAGCTCTGGTACTATCTTCGATCCCAAGCTAATCGATGCACCACTCGAAACATAGGAAAATCCACGAACCCCTCATTTTATCTATCAAAACCGATCAAAACTTTCATAGCGAACGCCTGTGAGCGATCTGTCAATTTGTGAGTTATGTGTCAAAAAGTGAAGTGGTTATTTTGCTTTAAATCTTGATATACAAATCGAGATGAAAGTAAATGGGATCGAAAAAAATTTCGTTGTGCTCAGGAAGCTCTTTCAGATGATGTATAGTAACCGATATATTTTCCAAATTAAAGAACCCTTCTTCTTCTTCTTCGCATTTCAAGCTTATTGCATATCGCATATTAGCTTATTGCGTGTTCTCAACTTAGTGTTCTAGATGCACTTCCACAGTTATTAATTGAGAGCTTTCGATGCCTGTACCATTTTTGCATTGGTATAATTGGGTTCTTTAGGGGTTTTAAGGTAATTGGATATTCGTAATATGCATCACAAATGGAACCGAAATCCCAAATTTCATCAATTTTGGAGCACTGGAACTGTTCTAAATAAGTCTGATTACATAAGCAAAAATCACCATCTTAGCGCCCCTCGGTGGTACTTAATATGAGATTGAGCTGTCAATTTGATAGTTTTGTCATAGACAAACAGACGTAACTCTTCATTGTGTATCTTCGTTCATGCATTTAACGGTTGATTTGAATATTATCAGTTCCGCGAACTACTGGCCGCAGCGCTGGCATCGGATCACTTTGACGTTTCTATATATTCTATAGAACTTTTATGCAATATTGTTTACGAGTTAGCAAGCAAGTTTGTTTTCCGCGAGAAGCCAGAGAGATGTCGTTACTGAGGTTATATGTTTTGAGATACTATGTTTTCAAGAACAAGTTTTTCAAAGAGTTACGTCTGTTTGTCTGTGGTTTTGTGTCAACCAGTGAAGTGATTAGTTTGCTTTAAATCTTGATTTAAAAATCAAGATAGAAGTAAATGGGATCGAAAAAAATATCGTTGTGCTCAGAAAACGAAACCCTTTCAGAAGATGTATAGAAACCGATATATTATTCAAAATTAAAGAACCCAATTGTGTGGCAAGTCCAATCATACTTCTATGCCCAGGGAAGTCGAGAAATTTTCCAACCCGAAAAATTCTTAGACCGGACCGGGAATTGAACCCAGCCACCTCATGCATGGTCTTGCTTTGTAGCTGCGCCTTTACCGACTGAGCTAAGGGAGGTCCAGTTATCCAGTTATTAAAGAACCCAATACGCCTTTTTAGTAGAGACAAAGCGATCGATTCAGCCTCTGGCGAACGTAAAAAAAAAGTGTTGTGAGCAGACATTTTTGCCGTGAGACATAGGAAGCGGAGCACTTTTTCTCTTTACCTGATAAATTGATTCATCTGAGATGCTCAAAAACTTGATCCACAATTGAAAAACTAGTTAGAATCAAATCGACTTCGGTTAGGCATCTTGATGTCATTTGTGACAACTGTCAAACTTTCCGTTCCGCTTTCGCCCACATTGCGTTTGGGCCTTTACAGAATAATCATTTACATCAACATTTACACAACAGAACAATCATTACAATAATCGTTTACATCAGAAATGTAAACAAACGGTTTCAATGACGTTTCTTTTCGGACTCGCCTGGCGCATTCTGCATTGGTGGTGCATTGGAAAAGCCTGTTGAAAGTAATGATTAAAGTCAAGAAAAATATTTGTTTTTAAATTTCATGACTTATAAATTCACAAATACACAATTTTGTGCAGTAATCTTTTTAGTAGACCACAATCCTTCTCTCTTTCTTTATACAGATGGCAAGTTTACCATAAATCATTTTGGTGAACGGCTAGGACGAGGAGAGCAAAATGTTCAATATTCCATAGTAATGTCCATGTAAACTTCAAAGGGCCAGTTTTTTTTAAAAAGAATGATCAGGACCTGATTTGAAATCGCTTGATCGATATTTTCAGCCACCCTCACACTTAAACAGAGACCCTGAGTTCGGTAAAAAAAATAACCGAAAAAATATCGGTAATGCTAAAAATTACAGATGTTTCGGTATTTTCTCGCTTTGTTGCTGAAAATTGTAAATGAAATGACCGAATTTCGGTAATTTCATTTTAATTTACCGAAAACGGTAAACATTTTTACCGGCAGGTCTGTAAATCAGCTTCATCACTGACTTCGGTGAAATATTTTACTGAAGTTTCGGTAAACGACTACAAATCAAGCAATGCACATCGGTAAACGTTACCGATCGTTCGGTAAATTTGACAGCTAATTTTGCTGATCCAGTTAACAGATTTTTCGGTAATGTTCTCGATTACCGAAAACATTACCGACCGTTCACCTGTTGAGAATTCGGTAAATGAATTACCGAAGTCGGTGATTTTTTCTAAGTGTGATATTAGTCATTGTACTCCAGAATTTTACTCGTACGTAAGCAGTTTAAAACGGTACGTTTCAAAATGTCGAACAAGCAGCTTAAATATGATCACTTTAAGCTAATCTAACTGAAACCGGTCTCGCAACCAACAACACGTGACAAATCTAGGAAACATCATCTCTTTCTAAACAAGATTCGTACAAACTTCCCTATTAGGGAGACCTACGAAGCCATCACGCGTCGATTGTCACCGGTTTACAGCGTGACCATTCTCTGCCGGACCTCGCATTTAAATCCCAAGTGCAACAGTTTGCATGCAGATTGACTAATTTCTTCCGCGTGCATCCTCCGTACACGTAACAAAGTGACAATTTTATCCGACCGGCACGACGGCGACGACGGACGCACTGGTTTCTTGAATGTTCCCCGGTGGAACAGCGTAGTTTCAAAAAGTAAATTTACATTGCATTCTAGAAACGAGCACCCGCGAGTGATTGCTTGACGCGGGTATTATAGGCTGTTGTGCAGCAAGCCGTGTCGGTGTGCGCCACCCTCCGTTGGAGCTTGAAGGAACAAAAGGCGGCTTAGACTTGTGTTTGCACCAATAATTCCTAGATAGGATGCGGTGCATTGTTAGGGTTAGGGCATCTCTTATCTTCCTATGAACAGCCGACTGTGATTGAAGGGATTTCTGTTCATAGACGTGAATTTTTAGGAATTGACGAAGCGAGGCTATCAACCCTAGGGCAGTGGTGCTTCGTCCAGTTATTATGTGTTCTAAATTGTTCATTAGGTAAACATAAAACTAGCATGGGGCTGGGCTGGATGCGATTAGATCACGGCACGATCATGCGAGATGTGATTGCAGTGCACATGCGCTGGTTTATAGTCGAGGAACAAATTGACATTGGCTATCCAGAAGGAATCAAGCCGGCAATATAAACATTGACTTATTTCGGGAATTTCTCGAACGGCCAATGCCCCAGGATGTGTCTCAATTGCCGGGTCGTATTTAGCTTGTAGTTGAAGGCAAGGTGACTACATATAGGTGTTCTAATGTGTCAAATTCATGATTCAGCCATGTTGGATTTTTGTATGGGACAGCGACCGAGTTTGTTTACAATTTGCATTAAAACCGCACAACCCCCCCCCCTCGCGACCTTCTCGCCAATATAGTGACAAAGCTGTATCACCATTTATATACCCACCATGGTTGAAAGTACATGGGAACTTCCTTCATCAAACTATGTGGCAAAAATAGCATGAAATCTGTTGGTAACCGTGGTTATCAATTGAGAAAGTCGAGGAAGAGAATCGATCAAAACAAATAGGAGCTTTTGAAAAATGTGCTCAATAAAGGGTGTCCCACATCAAATTGCATCATGTAAAAAAACTTTAAACTTTTAGACAATAAAATATAACCCATTAGTAAGCTTTTGGCATATTTACTTCACCACACCCTCGCACCTTACGCTTAGTTCCACTCATAAGGTTCTGTACAACATCTGGCTGCAGCTTCTTCTGTACGGAAATCCACTTTTTCTTCATGTCTTCCTCATATGTCTTCCTCCTTGGGATGCTTCTGTACTGCCTGCTTCATAATAGCCCAGTATTTTTTGATCCGGTGCGTTGGGGTGCTTCATGTCCTTGGGTACGAATGTGACCCCGTTGGCTTCGTACCACTCCCAGAACAACATTTGAATAGTGGCACGAAGCTAGATCCTTCCAGAAGCTCGTAGGGCCCTCGTGTTGCTTCACAGAGGAAGCAGACGCTTCTGTAGATACTCATTGAGGTGGATTTCCCCGTTTAAAGTCAGGTAGTCACGAACGGTGCACTCCGTTTGCCACATGAGCAGATCGCTTGCCAAATCATGTATTTCTTGGCAAACTTTGAAAGTTTCTGCTTCCTTACTTCCTCCGGAACATCAAACTTGTGCAGAACAGTAGCCCCGGAAGATGCTGGAAGTCCGCCTTGACGTAAGTCTCATCATCCATGATGAGACAATGAGGCTTCGTCAGCATCTGGGTGTACAGTTTCCGGGCCCGTGACTATCCCACCGTATTTTGCCGTTCGTCACGATTTGCAGCCTTCTGCACTTTGTACGTAAGCAGTCCCTCCCGGTACTTGGCTCTCTGTATGAAAGACTTGGTCAGATTCAACTTTTTGGCCACATCCCTGACCGAAGCATTTGGATTCCGCTTAAACGCTTTCACGACACTTATCACCAAGGAATCAAAAATATCTCCAAATGACAAAATGATAAGCGATCAACGAACCGGATAATAACGCTATGTCACAAGTGCAAAGCAATAATGATATAATCTTCTTCCTTCTTTTTCATGACAAGCAGCCCGTGTGACACAACTCACTCGGGGCGGTAGAAGGAAACGAGAAAATTGTTGGCAAGCTGCTTCACGAAGTAAAGCCGAACATGATACACGTGTGTTAGTGGGATTTTTTTGTTATGTCTTTTCTCGATTCATATCAAGCTATGTCCTCATCCGTGTATATTGCAACAAAGCAGGCAAGCAATATATTATTATCCTTCTACCACTCGGATCGAGCTATGTTACAGAGCGAGTTTGTCATGGTAGTCGTAGCAACCGTTTTGTCTGTATCGTTCGTTGCTGTATGTGTTTGGATTCGCTGCTTATCACTAATAGAACATCCATTCTGACCGTATTTCTCCCTCCGTTAGATGCTCAGAGTTTTGTAGTAACGTTTAATCACACGACTCACCGTTTACTGCACGATTCCGAGTTGTTTTCTGATGTCCCGATGAGAGAGCTGAGGATTTTCCTGGTACTTGGGCAAAATCAATTCGCGACGTTGCTTTTCTTGTGACGCCATTTTTTCCAACTTTCGAAAAACTGACAGCGATAAAAATACAGTGTAAACAATACACTCTAAACTACTTCTACCCAAATTTTCTACAGGGTTTTTTTTTCCGTGATGTAATTTGATGCGGGACACCCTTTAATATTACACGACATGTTTGTTTACGTCTCATCTTGTATATCAATGACGGATTCGTGTAAAATTAGTTATTTCTTAGTGTGCAGGTATACATTCCCGTAGCATACATAATAAGCATATAGCCCCGTAACGTGGGTAGATCACCTTTTCGTGGTACGTTACGGGATGTAAGATCTACCACCGATTCCTAGTCCTGACTACTTCAAACTAGGGGAACAGGATTTTTCAGTAATCCAAGGAACACATCTTAGTCCTTGTTACTTTTTATGCCTTGTTGATAGTGACAAGACTCGGCTTTGCCCACCGAGGATGATCTTGAAACAAGGAAAAAATGAGTTGTTAGTCTTCATCTATGTGATTTCTAATCTTCTATTCGTTGTTCTCTAGTTTGAAGTGGTTAAGACTAAGGTTCTGATGCATGGTCATTATCAGAGTAATTCCTTAATTTTGATGCTAAGGAATCCAATTTTGACTGACAGGGGGGCGCGCCTATGGAGGGTGTTTCAACACTCCGAAGGGTATAAATAGCGGAACCTTTCAATTAGAGTCGGATCCTTGCAATAAATGCAAGAATGACAACTGTTAAAAAATCGAATACTTTATCATTTATCAATAGTGATGGAGTAATACGACATGCACTAAACTAAAGACACGGGATATACTACAGTAGATCAAATTACTGGTCGCAGTGGTGTTAGGTCCCGAACAGAGGAAAAAAAAAGCATATAGCTTAAAGGGAATAGCGAGGAGAGTTCCCTGCTCATTCGATAAAGGCGCAGCTACAAAGCAAGATCATGCTGGAGGTGGCTAAGTTCGATTCCAGATCCAGTCTAGGAATTTTTCGGGTTGGAAAATTTCTCGACTTCCCTGGGCATAGAGTATTATGATTGTACTTGCCACACATTAATTACTAATGAAGAAATGGTACAGCCATCAAAAGCTCTAAATTAATATCTGTGGAAGTGCATCTAGAACACTAAGTTGAGAGCACGCAATAAGCTAATATGCGATAAGCAATAAGCTTGAAATGCGAGTAAGAAGAAGAAGAAGAAGCGAGGAGAGTTTAAATGGAAGTCAATGCATAATTCTATTGGAATTTTGTGAATGCTAAAGAGAATTCGATGTGTATTTTAAGGATAGCCATTCTGAGAACAATTCCAAGGGAATTCAGAGGAAGAATGCAAACGGAGTTGTGACTAGAATTTCAAGGGACTTCTGACTGGAATTCCAAGGTAATTAATACAAATTCTAAGGGAATCAGAAGCTAATTCTAAATTATTTATTAGTTGTTCTAATTTGAATTTCGAGAAAATTATAAAGATAATTCAAAAAGAATTTTAAAGACGGAATCTTAGAAAAATTTCGAAAGAATTCCGAAGAATGTTCCAAAGAGAATATAATTGAAATTCTAAGAAGGGTTCCAGGAGCATTCCATGAAATTTTTTAGCATAATTAATTAGGAATTAGGAGCATAACTCCATACATGAGAGAATACTTAGGGAATTTTGAGGAGAATTCCAAGGTAATTCTGCGAGTGTGATTTCCAATAGTTTCTGGAGCGAATCCCTAGAGTGTAGTATTTCTTCAGAACTCAACAATTGCATTGAAAATTATGCACTCCATGACGAGAATATTGAATAGGGGAGGGTGGGGATACTTAATCTGAGAGTAGACATGTGTGGGTGGGAGGACGGGTAATCCTATAAAATACTGATTCGAGTTTAATAAATAAATTAGATAATAAGATTAGAAAAGCCATAATCCGAGTAAAAGTACATTACAATAGAATACAGTGAACTCTCTACAATTCGATTTCCACAAACTCCGTATCGACTAAAGAACCATAGTCAAAATGTAGTTCATGGCTATTGTGATGGTGATTTTGGAGCCTATGGGATTGCGGTTCTATTACTCGATAATTCTATCATTCGATGATCCCTTCAATATCGAGTCAAAATCACAACGAGAGCCAACGGCATGAAAGTTTTACATGCTAGGAAATATGTGAACGGCTGCTTTACAAATAAAACTTTATTTAGCAATTAAGAGTTACGATTCCGGAAGATTTCAGCATTATTTAACTGATAGGTATTATGATGAAATCCCAACAGTATGACCTAATGTGGCCACATTTTCTCATCCACACCCTTCTTTGTTGCTCTCGAATCGATCGTGAAACCGAACTCACATTGTGATTCACGCTACTAACTTCCAACCTTTGTTCGTTCTTCTCCCTTCCTCCCACGCTCTCGATTCGTGTTCTCCATCGCCATCTGATGCACTACAACCCCACCACCACCACCACCACCACGCACAGAGGCATCAGTTCGACCGTTCGGCGATGCATCGAAAAGGAAACGGGCAAGGAGTTTGCGGCCAAAATCATCGATCTCGGAGCGGCCGAGTCTGGCGATTCGAATCACATGCTGGAAGCTACCCGACAGGAGATCCAAATCCTCCGACAAGTGATGGGACACAAGTTTATCAGTGAGTATATTTAATTTAATTGTCGGATTTTACTTTCATACCCCACCCATCATCAGCCATTCGGTGCGTGGCTGACGAAATTGCAGACCTGCTTGGTGTCACGCAAGCATCACAGTCCGTTTGTTCGGTTAAGGTTGAATCTAACACGAATTGTTTTGTTCTCTTTTTTTTCGGCCAACAGTCGAACTGCAAGATGTGTTCGAATCGGACGCTTTCATTTTTTTGGTATTCGAGCTGTGCCGGCAGGGTGAGCTGTTTGACTATCTGACCTCGGTGGTGACACTGTCCGAGAAGAAGTCGCGCTATATCATGAGGTAAGGTGCAACGTGCTGCTGGAGAACTTGATCTAAATCGATCGAGCATGTCGAATTGAACGGCCCCCGGATCGTGACTGGGTGGGTTGTGTCAATCAATTTCATTTTCATTGCATTCCGCAGACAAATCTTCGAAGGCGTCGACTACATCCACTCGAGGAACATCGTACACCGTGATCTGAAACCGGAGAACATCCTCCTGGATGACAGTTTGAACGTGAAGATTACCGATTTCGGTTTCGCTCGGAGGCTGAAAGACAGCGAGAAGCTGTTTGGTGAGTGATGCCTTCCTACCACCTCTGCCGGTATGGCTTATTCTTATGTGATTCCCTTTCACCTAGATCTCTGCGGCACGCCTGGTTACTTAGCCCCGGAAACGCTCAAGTGTAACATGTTTGAGGATGCACCCGGATACTCAAAGGAAGTCGATATGTACGTACGCGCAGCACTATGTATTGAGCAAATTGCACGCGAATCCGTGACGGTTATGGCGGTGGCGGGCGATATCTTGCGAAGTACATAACGGATGGAACGAGCGAACTAAGCCAGCAGGTTTTGCTTTATCTTCTTGCAGTTGGGCGTGCGGTGTCATCATGTTCACACTGTTAGTTGGCTGTCCACCGTTCTGGCACCGGAAGCAGATGGTCATGCTGCGGAACATCATGGAGGGCAAATACAGTTTCACCTCGCCCGAGTGGGCCGACATTTCTGGTGAGTGGTGGCTTCAAGCTGATTTAGTCCTTGTAGTGAATAGTTGAGGCGGTGCTTTCTGTCGGAAGACATGCCGTAGAAAATTTGCGGATTTGATTTTACTTTGTATCAATCCTGCGAAAAATCTAATCTATTCGTATTTTAGGGGAAATTAGGCACTGGCAATAGTGATTTTCAATTTATTCATGGAAGTTAATGATCATTTTGGATTTATTCGATTATAGTAATAAACTTTTTTAATCAGAACATTTCTATTTCCTGGAATGCAATTTTCATGTGATCGTGTTGGTAGCTACATGAAAACAATTTTCATTGTAGGTTTATTTTAGTAACCAAAAGGTGCCGAATGGCTGTAAAAAACATGTTTTATGTGAATCAAGAATGAACTAAAATTGCATATGCAAGAATTTATTAAATTTCAGAACTTGTAGATGTTTTATTTGACAGCTCATCCGTTCGTATTCAGTCTTAGTCTTAGTCGTATTCAGATAAAACGTATTCATTTTCTGCCTATTAAATTTTACTCAATTGAGGAATTTAAATTCCCCGTTGTCCAACATAGTCTTTCCGGTGTAATAGGAACAGCTAAATATGATCAAATACTCCAAGTAACTTCACTAGTTTTAAATATCTAGGTTTTAAAGAATTATCCCTAAGAGGAATAGGAGACAATAGGGGGCTTTTTTGAATCAATTTTCTGTCATACGAGAACCAGCGTCTGATTGGTCGGGTGAACGTATAGAAACGCGAGAATTTTTACAACAAGGAATCTGTTTTATTGAATTTTGACAGTCGGCTGCGTCGCTCATAGTGAATTAATTTTTGCACGGTCGTTTCCGCGAGAGAAGAAGAACACGTCACAGACAAAAACAAGCCAGTTGTCTCCTCTTCCTGTTAGAATTATTCAGGCCTAAATCGTGGTTGCTTGGATCAACTTTTGACCTTTTGGTAGGCAGTCTGTAGTTGTGAGATCAAAATAGGTTGTTTTCAAAGGAATTCAAAATAGAAGGGAATTCCCGGGACATGATTTGAGAATGCTAAGCTGAATTTCAAGGCAATTTACTGAAAAAAAAATCCTAATCAATTTCTAAATAGTTCTGTTTAGATTTCCAAGAGAATTCTGAAATGAACCTCATGGAAATTTCTAGGAACTAGAAAAATTATATACAGTAATGACCCAATTTTGTCGTTTTTGAAAATGTTTTCTAACGTTCTACGAAAACACGTGCTTTTTCAGTAGTCCTATTGAACTAAAGTATATCTTAGACATCCATCTTGAAGATAAAACAGAACGATTTGGAATTAGGGTTGTGTGAAATTATTGAAAGATAAAAGTTTGAGGTAGCAAAGGAACCGACAAAATCGGGTCAATACTGCATTTTCCTTCGGTAAGTTCTATAGAAAATCAAAGAGAATTATAGAGATTTAAAGAGAATCAACCTTCCTAATGCACTAGGAAAAAGTTACACATTGCGCATTAGCGGGTCAAAAAAGGCCCAAACTGCAACTCGATCCCAAAAATCTATTTTTGAACTGATTATTGATCTATTGGCCTCAAATGAAAGATGAAGGTTTCTGAAATGGCACCCTGCCCAGGATTCCTCAAATTTGAACATTTAGCCTACCTGGCACCGGTTCCAAATAGGAGCACAAATGGACACTTTCAAAAACTCATGCACTGGTACCGTCCGGCGGCTCAAAATTTATGATTTTTCATCCAGAAGTAAATAGACGTCATGCCATGCCAGATGTGGCCTGATCCACATTTTAGTCCATGGCATGATGTCTGACCCGTCAGACGATACTACTGAATGACGGCTAAGAAGTGTCATTTTTGGGGCCCTACAGGAACCGGTTCCAGGTATCCAGATGTGGCCAGATTCACTTGTTGGTCCATGGCATGATGTCTATTTACTTATGGATGAAAAATCATAAATTTGGAGCCGTCGGACGGTAGCAGTGCATGAGTTTTTGAAAGTGTCCATTTGTGCTCCTATTGGAACTGGTGCCAGGTATCCTAAACGGCCAAATTTTAAAAATCTTGGACAGGATGCCATTCTATGAATCTCTATCTTTCTTTTGAGGCCAATACATCAAGAATTAGTAAATTTATTTTTGGGAGCGAGTTGGAGTCTGGGTCTTTATAGACCCTAATGCACAATGTGTCACTTTTTTTGGAACGCCACTCCTAGAGGTCGTTGAAAGCTTCTTTTGACAGCAAAATATTCGTTTTCGTTTTCGAAAATTAGGAATGTGAGGAAATTTCAGATCTCTATCATATTTCGTTACAAAGTTATAGTATTTCGCATTTCGTTTGTGATTGTTTGTTTTCTACACATCAATGCAAGACTACGGCAAGAAAGTCTCGGACAGCTCATTCAAGTCATCTCAAGAGAAGCGTTTCAACGGGAAGAAAATCAATTCTGCATCCCAAACCAGAAGACTTTTCGTCGTGATTCAAATTGCAAATCAAACAAGAAAGAGGAAGAGTTGGTTGGAAATGCTATCTAACACTAAGCTTTAGTGTGATAATTTATTAGCTAGAGAATGGTCTTAGAAGAGGGTAGGTAGATATTTCCGTTAGAGTACGGCAGTATTAAAATTGAATAGAAGTGGAAAATGAGCGAAAAGGCCATTAATGCGACAGTGCAAGTCAAAGGCATACTCTTTGCCTCACACGTACGCGGAGATTTGAAGTAGGTATGTCTTCAAATCTACAGGCAAAAAGTGTGCGCCTGAGTTTGCTCAAATACTGCCTGTGGCTGTGGAATAGTTCTAGAGACGTTTCATCACTACCTAAAGCTCCACGTTGCCGAAAGCATTTCCAGTCGATTGTGTGTTATAATGTGTGTTATAATTCTTCTTTATCTAACTATTGTGTTACTCCTCTCGTCATGACCAACGTAGTTATCTCAGAGAGAAAGCAGTAGGGTGGTTGTTGCGTGCTGTACCATCATCAGCATCGTTGACGGCTACTCATGCCTTGACTTGCACTGTCGCATTAATGGCCCTTCGCCCTTCTATTCAAGTTTCATACTGCCGTACTCTATCTATCTACCCTCTTCTAAGACCATTCTCTAGCTAATAAATTATCACACTAAAGCTTCATGTTCGAAAAAAAAAATACTTTGAAAGAAATATGAAATTTGTAACGACTGTTATCAACGGAGTTGCAGTTGCACTTCAATTGCATTCTGCAAGCGACATTACAATGGTTTCCGGCGAACTTCTAGGTTTGATCGGTGAGTTCCAATGCGAGGCAGCTATCAATGGCATGGTGAAGCAAGGAAGATATTTTGTCACGTCGGCTCCGCACCTCAACGTTCTGGACATTGAGCGGATTGACCTGTTCAACCTACGGTCAGTACTGATCAATTCAATCTGTAACCGCATTGGATCTAAGGACATGCCATCAAAGAACTTCGACAGCTTCAAGCAAAACACGTTCAAGTTTTCGACGAATCACTGGGTCATTGCAACATAACAAAGGTGAAGCTTTTCCTGAAGCCTGAAGCTAAACCTGTATTCTGCCCAAACGACCAGTTCCGTTCAACACAGCGCCACTTGTGGATGCTGAGTTAACCCGTCTGCAGAATCTTGGAATCATCACACCGGTGGAATTCTCAGAATGAGCAGCGTCAACTGTAGCAGTTCGGAAACCAAACGGACGTGTATGTATTTGTGCGGATTATTCTACGGGACTAAACGATTCGTTGGAAGCCTATCACTATCGGCTACCGACCACCGAAGAGATGGAAGTGGATGACGGTTCCAAGAGACTCCTTACGATAACGACACCTGCAGAGGATTGTTCCAGTTCAACAGGCTCGCCCCAGGAGTGAAGTTAGCTCCAGGACCATTCCAACGCTTGATAAACAGTATAATCGCAGATATTCCTGGAACTCGTTGGTTCATCGACGATCTGAATCTTTTCGGAAAGGACTGGGAATCGCATGCCGCATCACTCGAAAAGCTACTCAGCCGTTTGCAAGAGCATGGTTTTCATGTGAAGATGGAGAAATGCAGATTCTACCAAATGGAAATTAGATATCTGGGACACATTGTCGACCCTCAAGGCATTCGGCCGGATCCCGAAAAGCTGAAGGCCATTGCATTTCCGACCTTCGTTCATTCCTTGGAGCGGTGAACTTCTATGGACGTTTTGTTCGCAACATGCACGATCTGCGACATCCCCTGGACGTGCTGTTGAAGCAAGGAGTGAAGTGGGAGTGGAACTCTGAATGCCAGCAGTCTTTCGACGAGTTCATGAAAGTTTTTCAATCCAAGCTCCCGGACGCGTTCAGCACAGGTATCGGCGTGGTTGTTTTCATGAGTTCCCGAACGAAAGCTTGAAACCGATTCAACATGCATCACGTTCACTCACACCAGCGGAGAGATGATATGGTCAACCGGAGAAGGAGGCACTTGCTCTGGTGTACGCTGTTACGAAGTTGCACAAGTACTTACTGCTGACGGACCATAAGCCCTTGCCTTCGATTTTTGGATCCAAAAAAGGCATTCCACTACACATCGCAAACCGGCTACAGAGATGACTTCAAGATCCAGGCTGTGTGGCTACCAACGATGCGCAGACTGTTATCAAGGCTTATTGACCGCAGTATCCGACCAGAAGAGGATTATGTAGTAGCTGCAGTTAACCTTGAAGAAGACATCCCAGACAACCAGAATGCACGTATATTCAAAGTTGTTTCTGTGATATACAAACATATATACAAACAATCAAATCGTATAGAGTGCAAAAAAAGGGCTTATACCTACAACAGTGGAGGCCATATACGTGCAAATTTTAATTTTTGATTAAACGAGTTGATTTGGCATCATATACGATTTAATCTGTCATAACAAATTCAATTTGAAAAGCCTTACGATGTAATCCGATTTAATTTGTGGTACAGTACGATGGAAAAATGATTCATCGCATATAAGTCGCAAATTTGCATTCTATACGATTTAACTTAAACACAATGCGATGTATGTCATACTTATATGCGATGTTGACTTAAACTGTAGTTATTTACGATACTCTCTGTACATTGTTATGCGACTTCTGGTTGTCTGGGATGACAAGCATTCTGACAGACGCTGTAAACAAGCTACCTATATGGTTTGCTGCTCTTCAAGATGCTACAAAGTCAAGCGATACCTTGCAGCTGGTTACGAAGTTTTTCCCTAGGCGTGAATCGCTCAGTCTCGTCAACGACTGTGTGATGTTTCACGACAGGGTGATATCGACGTCAGCAAGTATCGACGTCAGCTCATGAAGCAATTTCACCGTGGACACCCAGGAATCGTACGAATGAAGTCGATCGTTCGCAGTTTCATCTACTGGCCCGGAATCGATAGATACATTGAAGACTTCGTGAAACGTTGCTCACCTTGTGCCACCGCAGGAAAAAGCCCATCGAAGACAACGCTCGAATTATGGCCCGTTTTACCAAAACCTTGGTCACGCATCCACATAGATTATGCAGGTCCTGTCGATGTGATGTATTTCCTGGTGGTGGTCGATCCGTCTACGAAACGGCCATCTGTACGCGACTCAAACAATTACGGCAAAAGCAACAATGAAGCTCCTCAATCAGATGTTTTCAATCTTTGGTGTTCCTGAAACCATCGTAACGGAACTCGATTTACAAGTTATGAATTTCGGACATTTTGCGAACATCTTGGCATCAACCACATTCGAACAGCTCCCTTTCATCCTCAATCGAATGGACGTTCCCCTGCCGAAATGATGTTTCAAAGGCCCATTCGCACTGTTTTCTCAATGTTGAAACATCGACCCGATACTGTTTCAGTATCCATCGACAAATCAGAAAACCAAAATGAAGCTTACGAAAAAATTGGTGGAATTGGGAGAAGGCCACGATTATGGAGAGAATCAGAAAATTCAACTTCAATGTGTACCTGGAAGAACGTCAACGTCTTATCCGTTCACATTCAAACCAGTTGAAGCTAAGGATTTCTGAAGACGTCGTATGTCAAGATCCATCACTTCTTTTTGTGTTCTGCGACGGATTTGGACTCTCAAGTATTGAACTTCCAAGTCACGGTATAAATGCTCACCAATCAGAAATGCCCAATGTGAACGAAAATCCTGCTGAATCTGACGAATCCTTCTATTCCAAGGAAGCTGAAGAGGATGTTACACCTCCTGTTGTGGATCCCGTTCCTGAGGGAGAGAGAGAGAATGACGACTGATTAAACTTCCAGCCCGGGTCTTATACTACTGGATGACTCAAAAGGGGGATTGGACTTGGATTTCAGCAACACAGCAACCCAGCGACAGAGGATCATAGTAACCAGTTTGATTGCTTACCTATTCATAGGAGTCAATAAATGTAAATGGGCAAGCTTTCACTCGCAAGAAAAGTGCTGCGGTTTGAGGCGTGGTTAAAGAAGTGGGATCATCGAAGAGTAACGTCCAGCGGGCCTAGGCAAGTATGGGGCTAATGGGTGCATCTTAAAAGAATGCTTACGAGACGTCATTGATTTTTGACGTAGGATTACGTCTTATGGCAACATATTGGGGGGTGCAATTAAAAAAAACCAAAATCGACCGCGTCACGAAAAGTGGTCAGGTTTTGACCACTTATAAGTCTATCAATAGCGAACGGATTTTAATTCTAAACAAGCCAATCGATTGGTAATTTTTCAATTTTTAATAGGTCCCTAACAAAGTTGCCAAATATTGATAACGAGCACGTAATCCTACGTCAAATCTACGGTCGAGTCTCGGATACAACTTCTCACTTTTTATCACTCCAAGATCTTCAGAATAATACTTGATCCACTTGAAGGCATCATATTCGAGAGTCGTTTCTAGGCACTTTCAATCAGTTGGAGATTTTCAACTAGCTAATCGTCATGCAATCATACGAATATTTGAACAATCTCTGATTCAGCTGAAGAAATATGTGAGGGATTAATAATTCTGAATCCTTGTGAAAATATCCAAGGGGCTTTGAAATTCTTCGAAGTTCAGTGATCATCTCTGCATTTGCATTAATTTCAAAAGAAAATTGAAGCACTTTGACTACAGACAAACAGACGTAACACTTCATTCTGGATCATCGTTTGCGCATTTAACGATTGGTTTGAATGTTATCGTTTCCGCGAACTACTCGCCGCAGCGCTATCATCGGATCACTTTGACGTTTCTATATATTCGGTGTTTCTTGCATGCAATATTGTTTGCGAATCAGCGAGCAAGCTTGTTTTCCGCGAGAAGCCCGTGAGATGTCGTTGCGGGTGTCCTATGTTTGGCGGTACTATGTTTTGAATATAATTTTATTCAAAGAGTTACGTCTGTTTGTCTGTGCTTTGACGAAGTACCATGGACCGTGGGGAAGCTGAATGAAAGTTCCGTGAATTTTGGGGCAGTCCAATTTATTGAGAAGTTCAAAAAATTTCTGATATATTTAGTAAAGAGAATATTCAGAAAACTTCGTACATTTCAGGAAAATTTTGAAACCTCCATCAAAGATCTAGAGTAGTTTTTAGGAGAACTTCAGAGTAAGTCTTAGGAGAAGTTCAAAGTAGTTCCTGAGGAGAACTTCAGAGTAACTCTGAGGTAAATTTTGAGATAAGTTCTGAGTAGAACTTCAGAGTATTTCTGTGGAAAGTTTCAGAGTAAGTCTGAGGAGAACTTCAGAGTAGTTCTGAGGAGAACTTCAGAGTAGTTCCTGAGGAGAACTTCAGAGTAGTTCTGTGGAGAGTTTCAGAGTAGTTCTGAAGAGAACTTCAGAGTAACTCTGAGGAAAATTTTGCGATTAGTTCTGAGTAGAACTTCAGGGTATTTCTGTGGAGAGTTTCAGAGTAACTCTGAGGAGAACTTCAGAGTAGTTCTGAGGAGAACTGCAGAGTAGTTATGAGGAGAACTTCAGAGTAGTTCCTGAGGAGAACTTCACAATAGTTCTGAAGAGAACTTCAAAGTAACTCTGACGAATATTTCAGAGTAGTTCTGAGGAGAACTTCAGAGTAAGTCTGAGGAGAACTTCAGAGTAGTTCTGAGGAGAAGTTAAAAGTAGTTCCTGAGGAGAACTGCAGAGTAGTTCTGAGGAGAACTTCAGAGTAGTTCCTGAGGAGAACTTCACAATAGTTCTGAAGAGAACTTCAAAGTAACTCTGAGGAACATTTCAGAGTAGTTCTGAGGAGAACTGCAGAGTAGTTCTGAGGAGAACTTCAGAGTAGTTGTGAGGAGAACTTCAGAGTAATTCTGTGGAGAGTTTCAGAATAGTTCTGAAGAGAAATTCAGAGTAACTCTGAGGTAAATTTTGAGATTAGTTCTGAGTAGAACTTCTGAGTAAGTCTGAGGAGAACTTCAGAGTAGTTCTGAGGAGAAGTTCAAAGTAGATCCTGAGGAGAACTGCAGAGTAGTTCTGAGGAGAACTTCAGAGTAGTTCCTGAGGAGAACTTCACAATAGTTCTGAAGAGAACTTCAAAGTAACTCTGACGAATATTTCAGAGTAGTTCTGAGGAGAACTTCAGAGTAGTTCTGAGGAGATCTGCAGAGTAGTTCTGAGGAGAACTTCAGAGTAGTTCCTGAGGAGAACTTCACAATAGTTCTGAAGAGAACTTCAAAGTAACTCTGACGAATATTTCAGAGTAGTTCTGAGGAGAACTTCAGAGTAAGTCTGAGGAGAACTTCACAGTAACTCTGAGGAGAACTTCAGAGTAGTTCCTGAGGAGAACTTCACAATAGTTCTGAAGAGAACTTCAAAGTAACTCTGAGGAACATTTCAGAGTAGTTCTGAGGAGAACTGCAGAGTAGTTCTGAGGAGAACTTCAGAGTAGTTCTGAGGAGAACTTCAGAGTAATTCTGTGGAGAGTTTCAGAGTAGTTCTGAAGAGAACTTCAGAGTAACTCTGAGGAAAATTTTGAGATTAGTTCTGAGTAGAACTTCAGGGTATTTCTGTGGAGAGTTTCAGAGTAACTCTGAGGAGAACTTCAGAGTAGTTCTGAGGAGAACTTCAGAGTAGTTCTGAGGAGAACTTCACAATAGTTCCTGAGGAGAACTTCAGAGTAACTCTGAGGTAAATTTTGAGATTAGTTCTGAGTAGGACTTCAGAGTATTTCTGTGGAGAGTTTCAGAGTAACTCTGAGGAGTACTTCAGAGTAGTTCTGAGGAGAACTGCAGAGTAGTTCCTGAGGAGAACTTCAAAGTAGCTCTGAGGAATATTTCAGAGTAGTTCTGAGGAATATTTCAGAGTAGTTCTGAGGAGAACTTCAGAGTAAGTCTGAGGAGAACTTCAGAGTAGTTCAGAGGAGAACTTCAGAGTTGTTCTGTGGAGAGTTTCAGAGTAGTGCTGAAGAGAACTTCAGAGTAACTCTGAGGAAAATTTTGAGATTAGTTCTGAGTAGAACTTCTGAGTATTTCTGTGGAGAGTTTCAGAGTAGTTCTGAAGAGAACTTCAGAGTAACTCTGAGGAAAAATTTGAGATTAGTTCTGAGTAGAACTTCAGGGTATTTCTGTGGAGAGCTTCAGAGTAACTCTGAGGAGAACTTCAGAGTAGTTCTGAGGAGAACTTCAGAGTAGTTCCTGAGGAGAACTTCACAATAGTTCTGAAGAGAACTTCAAAGTAACTCTGACGAATATTTCAGAGTAGTTCTGAGGAGAAATTCAGAGTAACTCTGAGAAGAACTTCAGAGTAGTTCTGAGGAGAAGTTCAAAGTAGTTCCTGAGGAAAACTTCACAGTAACTCTGACGAATATTTCAGAGTAGTTCTGAGGAGAACTTCAGAGTAACTCTGAGGAGAACTTCAGAATAGTTCTGAAGAGAACTTCAAAGTAACTCTGACGAATATTTCAGAGTAGTTCCTGAGGAGAATTTCACAATAGTTCTGAAGAGAACTTCAAAGTAACTCTGACGAATATTTCAGAGTAGTTCTGAGGAGAAATTCAGAGTAACTCCGAGGAGAACTTCAGAGTAGTTCTGAGGAGAACTTCAGAGTAGTTCTGTAGAGTGTTTCAGAGTAGTTTTCAAGAGAACTTCAGAGTAACTCTGGGGTAAATTTTGAGATTAGTTCTGAGTAGAACTTCAGAGTATTTCTGTGGATAGTTTCAGAGTAGTTTCTGAGGAGAACTTCACAATAGTTCTGAAGAGAACTTCAAAGTAACTCTGAGGAATATTTCAGAGTAGTTCTGAGGAGAACTTCAGAGTAAGTCAGAGGAGAACTTCAGAGCAGTTCTGAGGAGAACTTCAGAGTAGTTCTGTGGAGAGTTTCAGAGTAGTTCTGAAGAGAACTTCAGAGTAACTCTGAGGAAAAATTTGAGATTAGTTCTGAGTAGAACTTCAGGGTATTTCTGTGGAGAGTTTCAGAGTAACTCTAAGGAGAACTACAGAGTAGTTCTGAGGAGAACTTCAGAGTAGTTCCTGAGGAGAACTTCACAATAGTTCTGAAGAGAACTTCAAAGTAACTCTGACGAATATTTCAGAGTAGTTCTGAGGAGAAATTCAGAGTAACTCCGAGGAGAACTTCAGAGTAGTTCTGAGGAGAACTTCAGAGTAGTTCTGTAGAGTGTTTCAGAGTAGTTTTCAAGAGAACTTCAGAGTACCTCTGAGGTAAATTTTGAGATTAGTTCTGAGTAGAACTTCAGAGTATTTCTGTGGATAGTTTCAGAGTAGTTTCTGAGGAGAACTTCACAATAGTTCTGAAGAGAACTTCAAAGTAACTCTGAGGAATATTTCAGAGTAGTTCTGAGGAGAACTTCAGAGTAAGTCAGAGGAGAACTTCAGAGCAGTTCTGAGGAGAACTTCAGAGTAGTTCTGTGGAGAGTTTCAGAGTAGTTCTGAAGAGAACTTCAGAGTAACTCTGAGGAAAAATTTGAGATTAGTTCTGAGTAGAACTTCAGGGTATTTCTGTGGAGAGTTTCAGAGTAACTCTAAGGAGAACTACAGAGTAGTTCTGAGGAGAACTTCAGAGTAGTTCCTGAGGAGAACTTCACAATAGTTCTGAAGAGAACTTCAAAGTAACTCTGACGAATATTTCAGAGTAGTTCTGAGGAGAAATTCAGAGTAACTCTGAGAAGAACTTCAGAGTAGTTCTGAGGAGAAGTTCAAAGTAGTTCCTGAGGAGAACTTCACAGTAGTTCTGAAGAGAACTTCAGAGTAACTCTGAGGTAAATTTTGAGATTAGTTCTGAGTAGAACTTCAGAGTATTTCTGTGGATAGTTTCAGAGTAACTCTGTTGAGAACTTCAGAGTAGTTCCTGAGGAGAACTTCACAATAGTTCTGAAGAGAACTTCAAAGTAACTCTGACGAATATTTCAGAGTAGTTCTGAGGAAAAATTCAGAGTAACTCTGAGAAGAACTTCAGAGTAGTTCTGAGGAGAAGTTCAAAGTACATAGTTCCTGAGGAGAACTTCACAGTAGTTCTGAAGAGAACTTCAGAGTAACTCTGAGGTAAATTTTGAGATTAGTTCTGAGTACAACTTCAGAGTATTTCTGTGGATAGTTTTAGAGTAACTCTGAGGAGAACTTCAGAGTAGTTCCTGAGGAGAACTTCACAATAGTTCTGAAGAGAACTTCAAAGTAACTCTGACGAATATTTCAGAGTAGTTCTGAGGAGAACTTCAGAGTAACTCTGAGGAGAACTTCAGACTAGTTCTGAGGAGAAGTTCAAAGTAGTTCCTGAGGAGAACTTCACAGTAGTTCTGAAGAGAACTTCAGAGTAACTCTGAGGTAAATTTTGAGATTAGTTCTGAGTAGAACTCCAGAGTATTTCTGTGGATAGTTTTAGAATAACTCTGAGCAGAACTTCAGAGTAGTTCCTGAGGAGAATTTCACAATAGTTCTGAAGAGAACTTCAAAGTAACTCTGACGAATATTTCAGAGTAGTTCTGAGGAGAAATTCAGAGTAACTCCGAGGAGAACTTCAGGGTAGTTCTGAGGAGAACTTCAGAGTAGTTCTGTAGAGAGTTTCAGAGTAGTTTTCAAGAGAACTTCAGAGTAACTCTGAGGTAAATTTTGAGATTAGTTCTGAGTAGAACTTCAGAGTATTTCTGTGGATAGTTTCAGAGTAGTTCCTGAGGAGAACTTCACAATAGTTCTGAAGAGAACTTCAAAGTAACTCTGAGGAATATTTCAGAGTAGTTCTGAGGAAAACTTCAGAGTAAGTCAGAGGAGAACTTCAGAGTAGTTCTGAGGAGAACTTCAGAGTAGTTCTGTGGAGAGTTTCAGAGTAGTTCTGAAGAGAACTTCAGAGTAACTCTAAGGAAATTTTTGAGATTAGTTCTGAGTAGAACTTTAGAGTATTTCTGTGGAGATTTTCAGAGTAGTTCTGTTGAGAGTTTCAGAGTAGTTTTGAAGAGAATTTCCGAGAACTCCAGAGATGTTCCCTTGGCCTCAGGAAAATTTCGGGAAATTTATGAAACTCCCCGGGAGCACCCGGAACATATCTCATCACCTAAAATGCATTTATTGCACTTTCGTTGTACCACAAAAAAGCATCCTAAACGCACTCTGAACTCGTTATTTTTATTATGTACACCCACGGGACACTTCACTGCAGCCTGCTAGTTGCATTAGAAGTGGTTCTGAACGGTCAAAGGATGTCATTTTGATGATACAACTAACCAATGTTCTTATTTTTGAATTCTTATGTAGTTTGATGTGTCACATGATGATGTAGGTTCAAGTTTCACTTCTCCGGGGGTATCCAGGAACATGTCCGGAACAGCCTAACGTGATCTTGAGTGCATAATATGGCGATCAATGATGTTATGTTTGAATTCTGATGTAGCTGTTGGTGGGGGTGTTGGTTCAAGAATAATCCGATTAGTGCCCCGGGGGTACCCGGATCATGTTCGGATCTGGCCAACGTGGTCCTGAGTACTTAATACGGCCACCAATGATCTTATTTTTAAATTCTGATGTAGTTTTATGCGTCGCATGATCCTGCCAACATGGTTCTGACTAGTTACTACGACCTTGGATGATTATTTGGTTTACGTCTTGAAGGTTCTGGTTAATACAAAATTACAAAAAATACAACTGAAAACATTGAGCACTTCTCAGATTGCCGTTCAACAGCATCGCATTTTTCCAAAGTGTTAAAAATAACGCGTTTTAGAACAATGCCGCTTTTGCCGCAACGCGCTTATTATGGGTTGTCAAATGGATTTCAGTGTATTGGAAAATTTGCGCTTGCCGCTATGCCGCTATCATTGCCGTAAACATGACGCCTCAGTACTGTTTTGGCTGGATTTGGCGTCGGTTCATTGGCATGAATCCGCCAAACTGTCCCCAGGCCAGGCCAATCGAAACTTTCTGGGCCCTGACCCAAGCATATTTGCGGAAACATGTAAAGGCAGCGGATTCCGTTACAACGTTTGGAAAAGACTGTGAAAAGGTATCCAAAATTGTTGGAAAGGCATCTGTGCTGAAGCTAATGAGTAGCGTGAGATCAAAAATCCGCTTCTTGGCTTACGACTGATTGGATATTTAATTTTGTACGTTGAACTGTAATACTTTAGAGAAGATGAATTTTGAAATGAAAATCGAATTTGCTGTAAACAGAGTTAAATTATCATTCTTTAAAATCGTGCTTAGTCATTCTGGGACACCCTATAGCTAAGAATTTGGTTCGCCAGCTAAGCGAAAGAGTGGATCATATAGTTAAAAATGATATATTTGATGTAAGCCAAGCTTTCAATTCCTTTTGTAAGAATGTGTCCTCAGTATTGTCTATAAGCACGAATAAAAGTTTAGTAAAAGAAACTACCTCTGACAGGGGAATGTAAATCTATGGTCGACTGAACAATAAGTGCTTCCTGTGTAATAAATAATACCCCGTTCACACAGCCTATGTAACGCTATATGTACAGTGATATTTTCAGTGACAGCTCGATTTATTTATTTATTTCATCATCCACCTTCATCTTCCACAGAGGACCCAAAGGACCTGATCCGCAAGTGCCTGGTGGTGGACCCAACCAAGCGCATCACCGTGGTAGAGGCCTTGAAGCATCCGTTCTTCAACACAGTAGTAAGTAGCGAAGCAATACCGCACGCGATCGTACGTCACCACCGCGTTCTTTGTCGTCGTTTTGGCAAATAATCTCACCTACCGTCGCCCCATCCGGCATCGACCTAAACAGCTGCTAACTTGCTCCGCTCCGCACACCCACACAGTTGTCCTTCAAGCAGACGACTGTGCCATAAATATATATATATATATATCCATAAATATGCCTCCTTCCCTTTCACTCGTGCAATTATTAGCGTTTGCATCCGCCGGTCATGAGTTTGATTCCGATGGCAGTTGTACATTCGATCACTCACGCTCACTTCTTCTACTTCTTGTTCTCGATTCGATACGATTTACCACATTATCGATTTATTGTATATATATATCTATACAACAATCTGTCGTTAAGATTCCAATCACAATCTGTTTTTGTTTTGTCCTGGATTGTCCGATTTTGTCTCCTATTCTTTTTCGGAATGTTTCTTTCCAATCATTTCTACTTTGCACCTGTTTGGCAAAAGCTTTTCATTGATAACTTCATTCTTTTCAAGGTTTTTCCTTTCACGGGCAAGTTTAGGTTGATCAGCGCTTCTTTTCTGGTGCAGTCGGTGGCAAAAGTTGGTGCTTCAAATGATACAATTTAGTACACACTTTAATGCATAGGAACCAAACTATCAAAACTAATTTTAATGAAAAATCAACGCTGTAGTACAGTATCGTTTTAGTACAAAAATGACCATGTATTAAAAAATGATGTACTAAAACGAATAATGATTTTCTGGCAATGTTTAGAACCGCCTTACGATCGCCAACTTCCGCCACCTACTGCAGCACCCAGCAAGTCCCCGTCGTCACGCTTCTCCCTCATTATTTCCGACCTGTCTAATCAGTTGCAGTTGAGCATCGTTTATTTGATTGGGAAATTATCGCCAAGCTCAAACCTACATCAACAAACTAGGCAGGGAGAAGAGTTTGCAATGTGAAATGGAATGCAATGGTAGCGCTAACAGGTCGTGATCACGCCCTGCATGTGATCAACGATTGAGCGACGTTGACGACGACGACGGAGGAAAATTCATCAGAAAAATTAACATCGCCACGAAAATCGCAAACAGCAAAAAAACAAAACTGTCAGCTGTCGCCCGATCACGGGACACGGTACATACCTACGGGGGACAAAGGAATGCGAATCAAGTGTTTTATTGGATTTGCGTAGAGGGCGAATCCGGGCTGACCGACCGGACGTCTTTTCCTGAGCTCGATTGCAAGCCGGACGTCAATCATTGTGTTTTTCGTGAATTTGGTTTGTTTGTTATTTATTTTTTTGCTGAGAGTAGTTTGAACCGGACTCGGGTGTTGAATTATCACTCGCGCTATTTTTAGAGCTCGTTTGGGTTCGTTTGAGTTTGAGTCATGCTTCGGGAGTTGTCATTCAACGAGCTGTCGGAGTGCGTATATGAAATTTTTTTGGTCTTGCGTGGGTGATTTTTATGAATGAATCTTATTTTTAGTACTTTCACCTAGATGGGAAAATACGGCAAGGGTACTTTTGGGTGCTAAATTGTTTGAAAATTATGCTAATAAGCTGAAATCACAACTGCGCTGGATTATCCCACATGAAGCGTTATGCATCATAGTGTTTGTTGATATTGTATTATTATCATCGTTATTCGAGCTCGATGCTTGATTGTTATGATTTATGTAAATGCTCTATATGACTTCAGACTGAACTTAAGATTTTGTTCCCCATACAGCCTGTGCATTGGCATATGTATGGTATTTAGGGCCTCCCAAAAATGATTCATAAGATTTTAGAATTGGCCAAGAATTAGCCTTATAAACACCTCAAGATTATTGAGACTAATGCATTTGAAGTTGATCTCAATGAGGCTTCTGGATCTAACCTAAGATCTTTGAAACAGAAAAATGGAAATCGTTCTCGTTGCTCATTTTAGATGAAATTTGAGACTTGGAACGCTGATATTTTGTAAATTGAAATCAGAATTCAGTAGAACATTTTCTATAGTACAAACCTCCCCAGTAGAAAACAGAATTCTTATTAAGAAAGCTACCTTGGAATGGTTGTTGACGCTCATCTAGGATGAAGTTTGGGCGTTAGATAACTGATGTTCAGTTAATTATAACCACTCTGTATTACAGCAAATTTAGTTCAAATCTTCCGAATTTAGTTCAGTATGGATTTTTTAGTACGATGCTCCCATGTATCAAAAGCAGAAAACTTACCGTGGAATAGTTCTTATTCATAATTGGTTGAAATTTGATAATTAGAACGCTGATATAATGTAAATTAAAATCAGGATTCAGTAGAGATTTTTTTAGTACAAACCTAGCCAGTATAACACAGAATTCTTGTTAAGGAAGTTACATTGAAATGGTTGTTGATGCTTATCTTGGATGAAATTTGAGCGTTAGAACACTGATTTTAAGTTAATTAAAACAACAATGTAGTACAGCAAATTAAGTTCAAATCTTCCTGATATATGGAATATTATCACGACATGATTCTTGAGTGTTGCTGCTAATCATGGATGAAATTCAAGCTTTAGAATTAAAGATAGAAACAGAAAATTTAACGTTCATCTCCGATGACATTTGAGCATTAATACGCTTCAGTATGGCAAATTTTTAGTATAGATGCTCCCTTGTATAAAAAGCAGAAAACTCACCGTGGAATGGTTCTCGTTGCTCATTCTGGATGAGATTTAAGCATTAGAATGCTGAACACTGTAAATTGAAATTAGAACTCCGCAAATAATTTTTAGTACAAACCTCCCCAGTAGAAAACAGAATTCTTGTTTAGGAAGCTACCTTGGAATGCTTATCTTGGATTAAATATGTGCGTTGGATCACTGATTTTCAGTTAATTAAAACCACTCTGTATTAAAGTAAATTTAGTTCAAATCTTCCTGATGTATGGAAAATTATCACGACATGGTTGTTGAATGTTGATACTAATCTTGTATGAAATATAAGCGTTAGAACTAAACACAGAATCAGAAAATTTAACGTTCATCCTGTATGAAATTTAAGTATTAGTACGCTGATTGTTCGAATTTTATTTAGTATGGCAAATTTTTAGTACAGTGCTCCCATGTATCAAAAGCAGAAAACTTACCCTGGAATAGTTCTTGTTCATAATTTTGGTTGAAATTTGATAATTAGAACGCTGATATAATGTAAATTAAAATTAGGATTCAGTAGAGAATTTTGTAGTACAAACCTCCCCAGTGTAACACAGAATTCTTGTTAAGGAAGTTACATTGGAATGGTTGTTGATGCTTATCTTGGATGAAATTTGAGCGTTAGAACACTGATTTTCAGTTAATTAAAACAACAATGTATTACAGCAAATTGAGTTCAAATCTTCCTGATATATGTAAATTGAAATCAGAATTCAGTAGAACATTTTTTTAGCACAAACCTCTCCAGTAGAAAACAGAATACCTGTAAAGGAAGTTACCTTGGAATGGTCGTTAATGCTCATCTTGGATGAAATTTAGGTGTTAGATCTCTGATTTTCAGTTAATTAAAACCTGCTCCCTTGTATGAAAAGCAGAAAACTCACAGTGAAATCGTTCTCTTTGCTCAGTTTGGATGAAATTGGTGCATTAGAACGCTGATATTCTGGAAATTGAATTCAGAATTCAGTAGAGAATTTTTTAGTACAAACCTTCCCAGTTGAAAACAGAATTCTTGTTAAGGAAGATGCCTTGGAATGGTTGTTGATGCTAATCTTCGATGAAATCTGGGTGTTAGATCGCTGATTTTCAGTTAATTATAACCACAATTTATTACAGGAAATTTAGTTCAAATTTTCCTGATACATGGACAATTTTCACGACATGGTTCTTGAATGTTGCTGCTAATCTTGGATGAAATTTAAGCGTTAGAACTAAAGATAGAATTAGAAAATGGTGAAATTTGAACATAAGTACGCTGATTGTCCGAATTTAGTTCAGTATGGATTTTTTTTAGTACAATGCTCCCTTGTATGAAAAGCAGAAAACTCACCGTGAAATCGTTCTCTTTGCTCAGTTTGGATGGAATTTGAGCATTAGAACGCTGATATTCTGTAAATTGAATTCTGAGTTCAGTGGAGCATTTTTTAGTACAAACCTCCTCCAGTAGAAAACTTGTTAAGGAAGCTGCCTTGGAATGGTTGTTGATGCGCATCTTGAATGAAATCTGGGTGTTAGATCGCTGATTTTCAGTTAATTGAAACCACAATTTATGGCAGCAAATTCAGTTCAAACTCCTGATGTATGGAAAATTATCAGGACATAGTTCTTGAGTGTTGCTGCTAATCTCGGGTGAAATTTAACGTTAGAACTAAAGACAGAATCAGAGAATTTAACGTCCATCTTAGATGAAATTTGAGCATTAGTACGCTGATTGTCCGAATTTAGTTCAGTATGGATTTTTTTTAGTACAATGCTCCCTTGTATCAAAAGCAGAAAACTTACCGTGGAATAGTTCTTGTTGATAATTTTGGTTGAAATTTGATAATTAGAACACTGATATAATGTACATTAAAATCAGGATTCAGTAGAGATTTTTTTAGTACAAACCTCCCCAGTAGAAAACAGAATTCCTGTAAAGGAAGTTACCTTAGAATAGTCGTTGATGCTTATCTTGAATGAAATTTGGGCGTTAGATCTCGGATTTTCAGTTAATTAAATCCACAATTTATTACAGCAAATTTAGTTAAAATCTTCCTGATATATGGAATATTCACCCCTATTCTGTATTTCGTTTCGAACGAAATTCTCATACAAAAAAATATTTTTTTTGTATGAGAATTTCGTTGGAAACGAAATACAGAATAGGGGTGATTATCACGACATGGTTCTTGAGTGTTGCTGTTTATCATGGATGAAATTCAAGCGTTAGAACTAAAGACAGAATCAGAACATTTAACGCTCATCTTGGATGAAATTTGAGCTTTAGTACGCTGACTGTCTGCATTTAGTTCAGTATTGCAAATTTTTAGTACAATGCTCCCTTGTAAAAAAAGCAGAAAACTCATCGTGGAATCGTTCCAGTTGCTCATTTTGGATGAAATTTGAGCATGAGAATGCTGGTATTCTGCAATTTGAAATCAGAATTCAATAGAGAATTTTTTAGTACAAGCCTCCCCTGTAGAAAACAGAATTCTTGTTAAGGAAGTTACCTCAGAATGATTGTTGATGCTCATCTTGGATGAAAATTTGGGCGTTGGATCCCTGATTTTCAGTTAATTAAAACCTCAATTTATTACAAAGCTTCCAGGTATAAGATACATGCAAATTATCACAGCATGATTGTTAAAAGTTGATGCTCATCTTGGATGAAATTTCAGCGTTGGAACTTAGATTTTCCCTAATATGAAATTAGAATTCTGTAGAAATATTTTGTAGAACAAACCTCTCTAGTATGAAACGCAGGAAAGTTACATTGACATGGTTTTTAATACTCAACTAAATACAATTTAAGGTTTAAAACATTGATTTGCAGTAATTTTTTAGTACAAATTTTGAACGCCTTCGGTTGATGATTCTCTTACTTAGATCGTGAAATCTCCGCCGATCATTTTGCTTCATTTGTAGAAGAATTGTGTGAAACAAGAGACTTAAATTATCTTTAATCGATTTTAGTACACTTTTCGATCGCTCAATGAGCAATATATATGCATAATTCGACCTTAAATTTCCTTGATTTATTTAATTTCTGTCTTAAGCATATTTTAAAAGTAATTCTCGGCCACATTTTTTTCGACAGGTGGTCTCGATTTTCGATCTGGATCTCATGCTAACGCAATAATGACAAACGTATTTTTAGCACACCATAGTACTGATCAAGGACTTTAAATTCCAATGTTGTAATAAAATACTTAGTTCTCATCATACTTTAATGGTATCAACGTTTCTATATGTGACGTATTCTTGTGCTCATTTGAGATTTTTGATAATTTTTCCTAAATATACGTGTGGCCTAGCCCAGAAGTGGCTAAAATGACCCTAATAAAAAATTAAAAAACGAAGTTAAATATATGTACTAAAATGACAATTTCAGAGAACTGTTTCAGGAACCCTCCAGAATTGATGAATCAAATTTCCCGTTGCATTCCGCCGAAATATTATTGAAAGTACTTCCATTTCACATTGCAAACTTCGCCTTCCGTCGATAATGTCCGCCCATTTATGCCCAGAAAGTTATATTTTATTAACTGTATATTTTTCTTACTTTCTCCTCTTCATTTTTATTTTCAAAATCAATTTCTCCAAACCACTATCACCGCTACTACTTCTACTGCACACCATCGATCGTTCACCAAATCTCGTGTAAAAACGAACTCTACATCCACCAATCAATCCAACCTGCGTGCGCCTCGACACTGGACAACCGCATTCCAAAAAAAAAAAAAAAATTGAATCAACAAATTTTGCTTTTGTTATCATTTTTTCCCCCTTCAACGAAATCAACAAATTGTGTTCTGAAAAACCTCTCCGACGCAAACAACCCGAATCGGAACCGAATTGGCCCATTATGTTTTTTGTCTGACGAACAACACCAACCACCGCTACAACCCGAACCTGAAACTGAACCTCATTGCGCGCGGGGGACCCCAACCATCACGTCGATTGTCACGCACCAAACAACCCTTGCCAAACCGTTCCCCATACACACACAAACCAATAACACCATCGGCCGTGACTGAAACCACAGCTTTTCGAACAAGACATTGGCCCGTTGAAGCGCAGCCTGTCGGCCAAGTCGCGACGCTTGAGTCGTATCGCCGATCTGGCACTGGTAATGTTGTTCAATTTTATTCTTTTCTTATTAGCATTATTTGTATTATCGTTTTGTAATGTGCATTCGATCCCGAGTGTGTTTTGCGTTTCTCCTATTATGTTTAGCCATTTTTTGTTCTTCATTTTTGTACTGTTATACTCCGTCAAAAGAAATGTTTTTTCGTTTTACCCCAACCCTTCCGTACCCCAACTATTACTCATGGGTCTATACTAATTTGGTACTAATTCGGTCCTGTTTTCCCTGGGGAAACTAAGAATGTGTGTTTGTTTTGATTTAGTTTAACAGATTTTGTTTTCGATTACTAAATTTTATCAGTTTAACAATAACCATTGGTCAGAGTGCAAGCAGAACCGAAATCAAAATTCGTCACCCTCTTCCCGCATACCTTCTTTGGCATCTTCCACCCTTTCGTCAACGATTGGATAGAATTTGAAATCCCGATAAAAAAAAAGCGAACACATTTAGCAACAAACTTTGTTGTTGGACCTTCTAGTCCGAACGGAATATGCAAGCAACTAACCGACCGAAACCATTTGTGTTTTTCTTCTTTTATATCCGCGACTCATTCCAAAAACCAAAACTCGCTCACACATACAAAAACATCTGCGTGGGATTCCTGCGTGATTCAACGTGTGAAAAATACAGAACGTCAAGGAAAAAGTACGGCTAGCCAAAATATTTCACGAACGTAGGATCATGCATTGTTTTTGCCTGCTTAGAATACCCCATTTCGACGTAGTGGCCGCGCACATTTACGCTTAGTGTCTTCCTGTGTCGGTAGATTTCATTCCAGTTCCAATTGGAAAGCATTCATTCATTTTTCATCGGGTGCACCCACTTGTCGTTTGTCAACAATCGACTGTCATCCTTCCTTCCCCCCCCCCCCCCCCTTTTCTGCTCTCTGTCCATTTCCATCTCCTTCTTCGTCACTCATCTGTCTGTCTGTCTGGCTGTGTGGCGTTCGCTGTATATCATATTGTTTGGTTGTAGTGTGAGCTGTCCTGTTGTGAATAAACAAAAACTATTTTCTATAAACAACACCTTAGCTGGTAGAGATGACGAGTCAAGAGCACTGAAATGATATCAAAATTTAGTAGATCAGGAATTGGTAAGACAGAGAGGGGCTTTTCGCTTCGGGTTCAAAATTTTGTGTGATGAGCATTGCTGACGGTTAACAAACCTCAATTATCATCTGACGTTTACTGAAGGATTTGTTTGCTAATATTGGAACTGGATCAAGGATCCGGTTTTGGACTAAAATAATTTTATGAAACGAAATTTTGCAGGATTTGTTTTTAGGTTTTGTAAACAATGCCCCCTTGCGGGTTGAGATGCTTTGGGAAAGTTCGTTCTCGAATGCGGCCGGTAAATTTCGTGTACGAATTGGATTCATTGGACGTTTTTGTGGAGGAGTGCCAGGACGCCATCGAAAAGCTGGGCAAATCAGATGCACTTGGACAAGCGTATCAACGAATGAATCCTGATGAATGGGCCAAAATCCGCCTTTCAACGTGAACCCAGCGAGACGTTGTGCGAATCAGTGGAGAACACTCAAAAGCTGCAGGTTTTTAACAACCGATGCTTGCGGTGTATAATTCGTGCTTGGCGACCTCACAACACGATCTCCAATGCCGAGTTCATCAGGAGCCGATATCAACAGAAATTCGAGTCATCTACGGAACACGGAACACCACGAAAACAGTCCAGCAGATTTGTATGGGTATTATGAGCATTTTTATTTGTTGTAGGACAAAAGGTCTAAAGGCTATAGGTAGAATGGAAAAGGGGCTACTAGAAAAAAGTCCACTGGAATAAGTTCGAATGGAAATAAGGTCGAAGGGACAAAAGATCGACTGAAAGTAAGGGGAACAAAAGGTCGAATGGAAAAAAAAATGGTCGAACGATCAAACTGTCGAATGGACACTTTAAATTTAACATCACTTTTTATCCATTCGACCTGTTATCCATTTCGTTTGTACATTGTATATTTAGACCTTTTGTTCTACTATGTTTCATACGAGGTTTTAGATCGGTTTAGCTACCCGGCGCCATACCACCCTTCAGGACATTCCATGCAACAATGCATACATTCAGGCGTGAAGGAATGTACCGCTGCAAAAAGACTATTTTGCAGATCCTGCCAAATATCCAAATGCACACAAATTTAAGGTAACTACCAATAGTTTGAACTCAGCATCCCATTCTTCATTTATCATATAAACAAGGATGACGCTAAAGCTACCTTCAAGTTATATGGAATAAAATATTCCAACGAACTTAAACGCAAAGGGTGGTAGTTTTGAAGTATCATTTGACATGGTTTTCATTCTAATCTGCAAAATAGTGTCTTCTTACAGCGGTACATTCCTTCCCGCCTGAATGTATGCATCAGCCCTGAAGGGTGGTATGCCGTCGCGTAGCTTAACTGATCTCGACGTTTTCGTGCATCTGATGGTTGTGGGACAAAGAGTCGAAATACAAAAGGTCGAATCAATGTTAGGAGGACAAAAGGTCGAAGGGACCAAAGCTCGAAAGGACAAACGTTCGAATGGAAGTTAAGAGAACAAAAGGTTTAATGGAAAATGGGTAGCAACGAATAATAATTCGAATGTATAAAAGGTGGAATGAAAGCTAGGTACACAAAAGGTCGAATTCCCTTTGCTTTGGATGTTTGTCGATTTTGAAATTCAGTCATTCCATAGCAAAACATTGTAGTTGTTCTCAGATTTTCGTTAAAATTGGTAGTTCCTCGCAAAGTATTTGACACGTATTTTTCATTTTTTCATTAGGGTGACCATTTCCATATTAGGGTGATCCAAAAAATCTTTTGAATCACTAGGCCGATTTCAAAGATCAACATATCAAATGAAAGGTAATTAAAAATACCTTTTGGACACATATAATAATATTAAAAAATTGGGATTTTGTTTGTAAAAACATTGATTATTTACTCAACATTATTTCTGAGACGAACTTGCCTACGGCTTACAATCTCATAAATAAAGAATTAAAAAACAAAATTTACCTTTTATATTTTTCCTGATAAGTAATTATTTTTTCCTACAGCTCTGTCTCAGATGTCATTTCGATTGGAAGTGACCTTTTAGAATTATGATTTGTTGAAAACTATCGAATACGCCTTTTTGAAGTTTTTTTTCAAGATTCAAAATGGCCGAATTTTAGCTCAAATGTGAATGATTGACCATAGCAAATAATTATCCAAAGTTTCATGCAAATCAAATGGCCTGGAAATGCTCTCCTTCTTTGAATCATGACCAGTTATTGGGAACGTTTTATCGATGTTGAAATTTACTTTTGTAAATTCGACGTTCAGTTCCTTTAAGGTTTAATTTACATTGCTCCATTTTCGAGAAATTGAAAAGTGCTTGTTTTCAACGCGCATTTTAGATTGTTATAAGCTCGCGTCATTCTATAGGGTTAACTACCCCATTTACGGCCTATTAAGCACAACCCGCACTTAGTCTTTCTTAATCTAGTGCAGTTTAGCATCAAACGGAATATTATTATTACTGATAGCTTCCAAATTTATTTACCTTTCCGTAAGTACCGTAAGATTTGATAAAGAGAAACCAATCGTTGAGATATTGTCAAAAGTCTAACACTGCTTCTTGACGCCAAACTCGGCCTACGGATTCTGAACTCGGCCTAACACATTGAAACGCAATTAAAACGCCAATGAATTCACTTCGACATTTCTTCCATTTAACGGTTGTGGGACAAAAGGTCGAATGAAAGTTAGGAAGACAAAATATCGAAAGGATACAATGTCGAATGAAAGTAAAGAGATCCAAAGGTCGAATAGAAAATAGGCCGATGTGGACAAACAGTTAACTGTATAAATAGGTAAATTAAAGCTAGGAATGAAAAAGGTAAACACGGAGATAAGATCGAGTTCTCTCTCGTGAAAATGTTCGTTCTATAAATCATGAGCAGTTCATTGGGACATTTAGTCGATTTTGAAGTTGAAATTTTGAACTTTTGTCCATTCGACCTTTTGTTCATTTTAATTTAATTTAACCTTCGGTCCATTCTATCTTTCGTTTCTTCAAATTTCACTTAACTTTTTATCCATTCGAAATTTTATCTACGTTGACCTTATGTACTTTTCGTCCTTTGTTTATCTATTTCAACCTTTTGTCCCTTTAAGCTCCATTCGACATTTCTTCGATTTAACGGTAGGGTACAAAACGTCAAGTGAATGTTAGGAAGACAAAAGGTGGAAAGGACAAAAAGTTGAATAAAAGTAAAGAGATCAAAAGGTCGAATGGAAAAGGTCAAAATAGATATAAGATCGAATTCTCTCTCTCTTGAAAATATTCCTTCTTTAAACCATGAGTTCTTTGGAACTTTTAGTCGATTTTGAAGTTCACATTTTGAACTTTTGTCCATTCGACCTTTTGTTCCATTAGGATTCAATTAAGATTCATTTATGTTTCATTCGACATTTGGTCCATTTGACGGTTGTGGGAGAAAAGGTCGAAAGACATAAGATCGAAAGGACAAGAAGTCAAATGAATGTTAAGAGAACAAAAGGTTGAATGGAAAATAGCTCGAAGTAAACTAAAATCCGAATGTATAGAAGGTGTTTCATTCTATCTAGGACGACAGAATGTCGAATGGACAACATATTGAATTCTCTCTCTCTCTTGAAAATATTCGATCTTTGATTAAGAGGACATTTAGTCGATTTTGAAGCTGCTTTTTGAACTATTGTCCATTCGACCTTTTGTTCCATTAAGTTTCATTTGACCTTGAATTTCTTTAAATTTCACTAAACTTTTTGTTCATTGGACCTTTTATGATTTTTGACCGTTTGTTTATTTTTTGAACTTATGTCCTTTTCGTCCTTTTATCCATTTCAATCTTTTGTGTTGCATTCGACATTTCTTCCATTCAACGGTTGTGGGACAAAAGGTCGAATGCAAGTTAGGAAGAAAAAATATCGAAAGGATACAATGTCGAATGAAAGTAAAGAGATCCAAAGGCCGAGTGGAAAATAGGCCGATAGTGACAAACAGTTGACTATATAAATAGTAAAATGAAAGCTAGGAATGAAAAAGGTAAACACGGAGATAAGATCGAATTCTCTCTTTTGAAAATATACCTTCTTTAAACCATGAGTTCTTTGCGACATTTAGTCGACTTTGAAGTTGAACTTTTGAACTTTTGTCCATTCGACCCTTTTGTTCATTTTAATTTAATGTAACTTTCGGTGATAGAATGCTATCTTTCGTTCCTTCAAATTTCACTTAACTTTTTATCCATTCGAAATTTTATTTATGTTGACCTTATGGTTCAATTTACTTTGATGCATTTTCGAAAAAATCAAAAGCAGTTTTTTTCGACGCATTATTTCAGATTGCTAAAAGCTCGCGTCATTTTGTGTAGAGTAGCAAAAGGAATCGAATAGTGCGAGCATTTTGTAATCTGAACTAATGCGTCGAAAAAAACTGCTCTTGAATTTTTCGAAAAAGCATCAAAGTAAATTGAACCTTATGTCCTTTTCGTCCTTTTTTATATCAATTTCAACCTTTTGTCCCTTTATGCTCCATTCGAAATTTCTTCCATTTAACGGTTAGGTACAAAACGTCAAGTGAAAGTTAGGAAGAAAAAAGGTCGAGAGGACGAAAAGTTGAATCAAAAGGCCGAATGGAAAACGTCAAACTGGAGATAAGATCGAATTCTCTCTTTTGAAAATATTCCTTCTTTAAACCATGAGTTCTTTGGGACATTTAGTCGATTTTGTAGTTCACATTTTGAAGTTTTGTCCATTCGACCTTTTGTTCCATTAAGATTCATTTGACCTTTGGTCCATTCTACATTTCGTCTCTTTCAAATTCCATTAAGCTTTTTGCCCATTAGACCTTTTATTCATTTTGGCAAAGACCAAGAATTTTGACCTATTATCTACATTACACAATGGTCCCAAAGCCATATTTAGGAAGACAAAAATGTCCGCCTAAACCATCACTTTTTGGTATGTGTCTTTTGAAAGTTTTTTCTTATTTTTGACCGATCTTTTTATGTTAGGGTGGTCCATAAAATTGGTGAACTTTTTTAGATAGACCAATGCAATGTTCTAAAAAGTTGTAGAACAATCAATTTGAAGCAACTTTGCTGAAAACACCAAATTTATATCTCTTGTGGTTCATGAGTTACGATTTTTTAAACAAGCAGATTAGGGTGGCCCCTAAAAAATCGGTTTTCATTGAATATCTTTTCATAGTTTCATTTCTCGTAAAAACGTTGTTGTGGACACATTTAGAACTTTTGATGAAGCATATTGTTGCTAAAGCAACCAGGTTGCTATCTTTTTAAATTAGAAAGTTAAAGGAGTTTTACTTCGACAAAATTCCTTTTTTCAATTGTCAATATCTCCTAATGGAGCAAACCGCTTTTATAACTTTTTATTCCATTTGTTTTATTCTTCGTTTTCCGTTTCTCCGAGCGGTACGCTTAGATAAAAGTTACTTTCCTCAATGTGCTCTTTAAATGGGATGCTTTTCATTGTGCTCCCGGTGGCGAATTCGAACCAAGGACTCCTTGATCCAATGGTGCGTACCGAACCAGTTAGTTCAGCGACACTTGCTGGAACACTGCGATGAAAATCAAATAAGAAGCATGCATTCCTTGACTCATCGCATCAACGGATTCAATCAAGCCAAAAAAGCTTCTCAAAGAGGAACATAATGTGATTTCCTTAGTTTTTTGCACATTGAAGAGGCCATCCGAACAGCCGTCCTCAGTTTTAAGGAGGAAAGTCGAAGCAAGGCGAAAAGAGCGCATTCCATTGAAAACTGCATGGCGAATGAGAATGACCCAAATTTGAGTTTAGCTAACTCATAAATCACATAAAGTGCAGGAACTCAGCGATGTTTAAATTTGTCTCGTGTTTTACCGGGGTTTTCCAGGTTTGTCCAGGAAAAACTTCCCGAATATGAGAAAAGTAACGTTTGGATTCACTCAGTCTATTGGTACTACTCCTAGACTGAGTAAAATGTTCGTCAATTTTCCTTATTTTCCGGATGGTTTTTTTGTTGAGGTTTTCCACAGGAAAGCATAAGGCAAATTTATTCATCGCTGAGTTCCTGCACTTTTGGCGATTATGAGTGAACTAAACTCAAATTTTGGTCGTTCTCGTTTCTCTGCTCTGAGGAGGATCCATCGCTGCCCCTTGCGATCAATTATGCAAAGTTTGATGGGATTCTGAGAGGTAAAGTCTAAAATTTGTTTATTTTTTTCGCTATTTGGCCTGGAACATTTTTTGCCGAGAAATCACCATTATGCTCAGTTTCGCTGGGTTGAAACTGAAGAAGTAGCTGTCGAACGTCCAGGAAGTTCTTGAGGACAGTCCACCGGAGAGTCTGACTACTCAACCTGCCCACGATGTACAGGATGAGCAGACCATCCCGGTACGCGTGGTCTGCTATAGCATCCAAAGGTCAACATGCTACGACTCAAGGCCTTAACACCTTCCTGTCATTCAATCAAATCGAAAAGTAATGGCGTACATTGCTCAAATGTTAGATCCAACGAAGGCACAGTTTGCTCTCAGCTGTTGTCGAAGGAATACGGCAGTATCAGTTGTATCACTGAAGCTATCGATCATTTGCTACGTATGCAAGCGGGAGAAATCCTGCCCCAAGTGGAAGACCCTGATGCAGGACAACGAAAAACAACAACTGAACGAAGAACAGTGCGGTAGCTAGCAGTACCTCCGCTGGTGTAGTGGCTGGAGGTGGATAGTTGGACAGCAACAGTAAGGTAATGGAGGTACTGACAGAGGTGCTGGATGAAGAGGTGGTGAAACTAGACGTGGTTACCTCGGAGACCGATTAAGCAAGCTTAAGGTACGTTTAGACTATCTGATATGTTGGTCCGATTCGAGCGGACTGCTCGATAATTTTGTCGGATGCAATGTTCGGATGCGTTCACACTTTTTCGACCTTATCATTAGATTTGAGGTTTGATTTGGCGAACAAAATAGGTTTGTATTTTATATTCACGAGAATATTCATTCGACTCATTCAGCAAAAAAGACGATTGAAGATATTTCTAGACCAACAATTGAAATAGGCGGAACAACCAAACGTAAACAATGGCTTTAAACGCAAATTCCTCGAGAATCACAGCACATCCAAGCAATCTAACACCGTCATCTGATAGAGCAAACTTCGTTTATCGACATTGTTAGTTTGCGTGGGAGTGTTTTGATTCTTGAGAATTTTGTGTTTAAAGCCATTGTTTACGTTTGGTTGTTCCGCCTTTTCAATTGTTGGTCTAGATTTTTTTTAATTTCATGGATTTGAACCGCTAAAGTACGCTTGATTTTTGTTTTGATGGCATCCAGTAGCAAGGTAAACCGGTGTAACTATTCAATTTTGTCCTGTGTATGGTTCGACTGATTTTTATTTTCCAGTGTGATTGGCCGAAAAATGCCGTAATGGCTTTGATCATGGCATGGTCAACAAAACAGTGTTTATATAAAACGAAGCTTTTATAATATAAGAATAATCATGCCGGACAGCAGGTCTAAGAGCCTACTATGATTTTTTTTAGAGCTTCAGGATCTTGAGAACAGAACTGCAAAACTTCAGAACATTTTAGATCTTCAGATTAATGTTCAAAGAAATTTTCAAAACTTCAAGCAAGGTAAAATATTTTCAGATCAATTTGTAAAACTATAAGGATAATTTCGCAAATCTTCAGGGAAATTCACAAAACTTCAGACAAGTCCAAGAATCTACAGTGAATGTAAAGAATTTCACAGAAGTTTGAAGATCTACTGAAAAATTATTGAACATCAGAAAAGTTCGAAGATCTTCAGAAAAAATACAGAACTTCTGAAAAAATCACAAGAATGGTCAAAAAAGTGTGCTGATTTTCTGAAACATTTTTAGAATCTCAGAAATGTTAATGGATCTTCAGTGAAATTTGCAGAACTTCTGGGAAGTTCGGCGATTTAAAAAAGAATATTTATACGATTTCTGTTTGTATGACCTCAAGGAAGCTCAAATATTTTCAGATAAATTTTGAGAACTTTAGGTAATTCAGAAGATCTTCAGTGAAATGTTCAGATCTTCAGGAAAGCCCGAGAGCTTACAGAGGCATTCACAAAACGAGAGAAGTTTGCAGATCTACTAAGACATTTAGTAGTATCTATAGAATAGAACTATGGAGGTTCAGGCAACTTTATAGAATTTTAAAGATATTTGCAGAACTTCAAAAGAGTAGATATTAAGAGAAATCTGCAGAAATACAAGGAATTTTGCAGATCTTCAGAGACATTCAGAGGTTCAGAAAAATGTGAGATCTTCAGAAAAATTCGTAAAATTTCAGAAAAGTACTTCAATTACAAAACCAAATCTCAGTGAAGTACGAGAGTCCAAGATTCTGCAGAACTCCATGGAAGTTGGAAGTGGATAGATCTGAAGAACTTCAGAGAAGTCCGTAGACTAAGGCCTGCAGAACTTCACGAAGTTGGTGCATTTTTAGAAAAAAATGCAAAACTTTAGCAAAACTTACAGAACTTTTAGAAAGTTTGCCGATCTATTGAAGTATTTACACAACTTCAGAGAAATTCGTATTCAGCGAAGTTCAAATATTTTTCAGATAATTTGTAAAGCTTTGGGAAATTGCAAAGAATTTCGGATAAATCTGCGGAACTTTATGCAAGTCCAAGAATCCACAACGAAATTTACCAAACTTTTAGAAAAGTTCGGAGATCTACTGAGAAAACTTCAGGGCAGAAATACAGTACTTCATAAAACTTTAAGGAAAGGAATTTGAGAAATGTTCAGAGAGTAGATCGTAAATCTACTGAAAAATCTGCAGATGTTTAATTAAATTTGTTAAATTTTATTGAGGTTCTTGAATTTTAAGATAAATTTACAGAACTTCAGGGAAGTTCGCTGATCTTTAGAGATATTTGAACAACTTCAGAAAAATAGTAGATCTTCCAGGAAGCTCAACATTTCTAGATTAATTTTTAGTACTTTAGGGAATTGTGTAGATGTTCAGAGATATTTGCAGATATTCATTGAATCATGAAAATCTACAGAGAAAATTACAAAACTTTCGAGAAGTTCGCAGATTATTAGAAATTTAGTGAACATCAGAGATAATTGTTGACTTTAAGGATCTTAAATCTGCAGGGATTTAGGAACTTTGTAGTTTTGTAGAACTTCTGAAGAACACACAGAACTACCGAGAAATTTGCAGATCTTCAGGAAAGTTTGTTGATCTCTAAAGATATTTTACCAGAGAACAGAAAAAATCAGGGAAGTCCGAAGGTCTTCAGAGAAATATGCAGAATTGAGTTCTTAATAGAATTATTATTATTTAGCTTTATTTAGGAGGCTTTCAGCCTTAGGCTGGTTCGCCTCCAAATTCTTAATAGAAATTTTCCGAACTCAAAGAATCATTTAGATCTATGGAGAACTTTTCCCACTAGCTTGTCGAAAGTTGGAATCGACAACTGGCGAATTTTTGAAATCTGTTTTTCGTCACCAAATCGCAGTTCTTGTTCCTCCTGAGCAACCATTTCCTACTCCACAAAGTTCACCTTCTCCTTCTCATTTTATTTAAAATATTATCGTTTCATTTGAAAACCGGAAAATCCCACACGCGCTAATTGAATTTACTCTCGTTCTGTATGTTAAACATAACGTCGGACATAGTGCGCTGTATTCGCACAATGATGCGCTATTCAGCGCACTATGTCCGACGTTATGTTTAACGTACAGAACGAGGGTAAAATCGAATGTCGCGTGTGGGTTTTCCGGTGTCCAACTTGAACGACAATATACCCGACGATGCTAGAGAAATTTTTCGTTAATTCATTGTGGAAGTATTTGCTTTTGATTCCTGATACAGTTTTGTTTTGAAATTTAAATTGACAGTTCTTTCGACGTGTGAAGGCAGTGTGACAAAGTGTATTGAAAGTAAAATCGAGCAGATTTTTCATTATGGCGGCGATCAAAATCAGACCAAGAAATCAGATAGTCTAAACGGACCTTTAGCAGGCACTGAACTACTACCAGCAACGGCGGAACGATTCGTTGGTCTGACGAGTTTCGAATAAAGCCCTACAGTAAAAGTATGGACGACTGTCACCACAAAACAGAAAAAAGCTGTTCCAATCGAGCAAAGCGGTGCATTTTGACGGTTCGGTTGGAACAACTTTTGACAGACGTCCATACTTTTACTGTAGTTAAGCCCTAAGCCCTTTCGAAGATTTGCAATTAGGTAGGATAAACGATCCAATAGTTGCGGTACGTTAGAAGCGTTAGGTTCCTATCGTTGTGTATTGAGCCTCCAAACGCTTCTAACGTACCGCAGCTATGAAGGCGCTTCCCCTACTGCAGCGTGACATCACAAATGACATTTCGAAAGTTACTTTCAATGTTCGAAAATCCCGGTGTTATCGATCGATCGGTTTTCAAACAGAACTCAGCGACGGTTGTCAAAATTTAACTTCTAGTCTGTCAGAAATAACAACGCTCGGATAGCAGAGTTATTCGATAACTTTCCATCTGTCACTTTTAACCACGAGTTAAATTTAACAAGCCAATTGGGACATAGCCTTAGCGACATTTCGAAAGTTATTTTCTATATTCGAAGAACTCAGCCACAGTTTTCAAAATGTAACTTCTTGTCTGTCAGAAGTAACCACGCTCGGATAGCAGGGTTAATCGATAACTTTCCATCTGTCACTTTTAACCACGAGTTAAATTTATCAAGATTGGGACATAGCCTTAATTGTTTTCTTAGTGTTATTCTAGGTGAAGGAAAAGCTTTGTTTTACCAGCAAACAAATCTCTCAATAAACGTCAAATGAGTTCACAGTGCACATATTAATGACAAAAAAATAATGTTTGGTTTGAAAAAAATAACGCTTTTGCAGAAGAAGAAACTATAACTACACGATACAGTCACAGTCACAGAACGCATAGCGTGCGTTTGTTTCCATCGGCATGAGTAGCTTCACTATAAAGTTTTAAGATTCATACCATAATTTTGATCAATTTAAAAATGAAAACAGTTTAATAACTTCACTTCAAATAAGCTTGTTCCTTTGTTCTTTTGTATTGATTTTTCCATATGACCTACTTAGACACTGATTGGAAGCATCGCATGTTTTCCAGAAAATATTTCGGTAAATAAAACACACCGACTTTGTAGAAACTGCACACTAATCCTCCATTTAGTTGCCCAGTTGGTTTTTTGATTTGCGGAATCTGTTCGGTAGGAAAATGACTCAACGAAAAATTTCAATTTGGATGATTTCTTTGCCAGCAAAAAATACTCGAAATTTAACAACTTTTCCTGCGGTTCAAAACCTAAACAGTTATTTAATCAAAGTGTGTTTGCTTCCATTCTGTACAAAGCAAAAAAAGCATGGCTTACCCATTCGAACACATTTCACACATGCCTCGTGTTGCGGCAAAACTTTCCGACAACCGTTTCCCACACAATACATTTGGCCAACTGCGATCAAAATTTTCCACAGGTTGTTGCCGTCTCCCTTCTTCCCATAGCTAAGAAGAAAGTAGGCGACGACAACAAAGCAAACTGAAATAAAAAAAAAGTAAACCTGCACGTGTTTGTTACACTCGCGTCTTATTGGAATGACATTATTGGCACTAGGCACTAACTGTAAGAACGAATCGCTTTAGATTTGAAGTTTGAAACGTACTCGCTTTGCTTCTAGCGCGTTAATTCATTACCGATCTAAATTTTACAATAGAAATCCCCGATTGAAAAAAAAAACATTCAGAGAAAAGAGTTTGCTTTTCTATTGTTTTCCTCTTTTTTCTCTCTTTCTTTTTTCTTTCCAAAAACAAAAACCAAACAAACAAGAAATCACATCTCCACCCGCAGGAAGCATATAAGCAAACAAACAATTCCGACTCTGTCAATAGTAGTTGTCGTCATCATTTGTGCTCTTGTTTCTCGAATATCCTAGCTTGCTATTATAGTCATGTAATTCTAGCCCTCCAGTTCCAGTGGAGAACGAGAACCCATTTGATTAATATTAACGGATTGCTTTTTTTCTCTCTCTCTTTCTCTTTTATCCTTTTGTTTTATTTATTTTTTGTTTTTGCTCTTTTCCGCGCGCTCTTGTTTCGTACGAATCTTCTACCCGCGCCTCTGTTCCACTATTTTCCCGTTTCCGTTTTTTTAGTTACGTAAACAAAGTCAGTTTAACGCTAGAAAGAAGTTTCAGTTCGCTATACTATGTATTAGAGCAGTGGTTAGAATAAGGAGGCTACGGTACACTCCGGAACCGCTGCGGGCCGAGGACGCGCTCAGAGATCCCTATCGCATCAAGGTGCTGCGAAAGGTGAGTACTGTTTTGGTGGTTGTTTTAGATTTGACATGTTTATTCTAGAGTGCCTGTAGAGAGCGGGAGAGAGAGTGATGACTTCTCATCCAATGGACAGGTATCTGCTCGATTGGAATGAGTTTTTCCAATGAGTGACGTGTGCTCACTCTACACTCTAAAGGCACTCTAGTTTATCGTACATACGGAAAGAAAGGGCAACCGAATAGACTGGAAATGTACAGCAAGACGGTCATTTATTTTAGAAGAATAACACTTTTCGTTAGAATCATCGTCACAAAACACTACATCGACATATTGTAAAATTATATAAAATCTATCTGTTGGAAAAACAGTACGTTTCCGCAGCACTGTAATACACTTTATGTTAAATTTACGTGACACAAGTACAGTCTACGTGATACCCCATATGTATGAACGGGAAGTCCCTTTATATTCACTAGGTTTTTTTTTTAATGGAACGCACGTGATTTGCACATACACAAATGTGCATTTCACGTAAACCCTAAATGATTTTCACATACGAAAAAATAATCACTCATAATGGTACATGTGGAACCCTCAGGGAACGTCTCCGATTCTCGTGTTCCGGAATAATCCTGGAATTGATGGACACCTTGTACTCCGTTCTCTTCGTGTTTATTTGTTCTCTCTCGATCCCCGATTCAGCACTTACCATAGTCCATGTAGTATTGGTTGACCTGTCTGGGCTCCTTTTGTAAGGTAGTGCATTTCTGCAACCGTTGTCTTGGCACACGGCACCACATCTGGTTTTCTCTAGGAGATGGGAAATCTAATCAACCATGACAAAGTCCTTAAACTTTGATGGGAGTTTTACTTCTCGACGCGTTCTAGAATTTTCAGAAGTCATTAGTGATTTTTCCGGAGATTTGGCAACGATCGGGGAAGGTCCTTGAACGGTAAGTTCTGGGTGACCAGATCCGCTATCTGGTGTTTCATCATCTGACAGCCTTCTTCCGTCAATTACACGCTTGACGTCTCTGATCCTCCTTCTCTGTCCCTACTTGTTTTGAAATTCGATCTCTATCCGTTACTTCGTTGGTCGGTGCAGCTGATTCGATATCGTACAGTGATGGGATCTTTGAACGGACTTTTTATTATTTTTTAAATCATCATGTAATCAATTAAATCAGTCTGCCAGTTTCGGCTTAGCGCGTGACTCATTTGAAGCCGTTTTGGTTCTGGCGTTCTACCAGGCCGTTCTCTTGCGGTCAGTATGGCGTAGAATGGTTTAGTGAGATTCCATGCTCCTGACAGTAATTTTCAAATTTCGCGCTTACAGAAGATCTTATGCAATCGGGATATGGTTTCATCAGCCGTTATATGCCGATGTAGAGATAATTACTTCCTTATATCGACTATAATAATCGACTATACCCATCAGATTTTCACCAGTAGGAAGTGGTCCCATGAAAAGGTGGTGAGGGCATTTTCCTGCGTTGCATCGGCTCTGGTTTATTTGGTAGTCCAACAAGTCTGCATCCTTCACATGAGGTAACACATTTTTCGGCTTCACGGTCCATAGTAGGCAACCAAACGCGATCTCTGAGACGACGCTTCATCACCGTTTCCCCTGGGTGACCTTCATGTGGCAGGGTAAGCATTCTGTTTCGTAGCGATTTCGGAGCTACAAATTTCGATCCTCGGACCAAGAGATCACCGACAAAACCCAGTTCATCTTGGAAAACTTCATACGGCTTAGCTTCTGGTCTTCCCCACTGTCCACTGCGTACACATTCATGCACTACGGCAAGTTCAGTATCTTCTTTGGACGCCTTTTCCAGTTCACATGTTTCAATAGCTGCAGACTCCATTATAGCGAGAACTAGAAACTGGCTATCGTCATCAAAATCATCATCCTTACTATGTTCGCAAGGCCGTGAAAAGGAATCGGCTATATTGTTGCAACCTTTACGATACTTGACTTCGAAAGTAAAGCCTTGCAGCCGTAAAACCCAAGGGGTAGGTCACTCCGCACACCAATCTTGGGTCTTTTTTTTCAGTGTGCCGCAACTGTGCCGCAGGTGTGCCGATTTTTCCGGTCATAGAGCAAGCTGCGTAATTGTAAAATGCACAACCCAGCAACCCGATATTTCTGACACCTTGAATGTTTTGATTTTAAATCCCTAGGATAAATCGGTCTATCGGCATTTTGGATTTAAATCTATAAGTGAGTTTCTCTGGTATATTTAAATAAATGATGCTCCTGAATATACAGCCAAACAGCTCGTAATATTATGAACAATTTCAGTGGCAGTTTTCCAGCAGTGATCTCATCTAATTTACAACAATGCAATGCCTACGAGCTTGTGCCGAAGGTGTGCCGATGGATGTTCCCAAGCTACCGAATCTAATTTCGGCACAATGTGCTAGGTGACGTACCCCTTGGTAAAATCCATCATTCGATTCTTGCGCATGGTCGTGATGTGGGTGCAAAGATGGTTTCGAGCGGTTTGTGGTCCGTCTCTAGTTCGAACTTCCTGCCAAGCAAGTATGTTGAAAATCGTTCGACCGCCCAGACTAGTGCCAGTGCCTCCTTCTCCGCCTGACAGTATCTGCGCTCTGTCGGACTTAGACTTTTATTCGCATATCAGATTATGCGCCGGTCTGTATCATGATGATATGATGAATGTTTCCAAATTAGACTAACACTGCTCCAAGACCAACCGGAGATATGTCTGCTATTACTCGTGTTTGTAGGGAGTTGTCAAAATTTTGTAGTGTCGTAGCTTTTAATACCATGTCCTTAAGTTTCCGAAATGCATTTTCATGCTCATACGTCCATTGAAAAAGTGTTCCTTTATGTGTTAGCAACCAGAGAGGCGCGCATACGGTTGCTAAGTCAGGAAGGAATTTTCCAACGTACGTCACCAAACCTAAAAAAACTCCTTAGCTCTCCAGCAGATCTCGGAGCTCGGAATGAATCGATTGGTGTCGTCTTTTATTCTGCTGGCTGAATTCCTTTGGCTGACATATTGTGTCCTAGAATAACATTGAGTCAAATTATGACTTGCAAATAAGTTCTACCAATTAACTAACTAACCGAGGAAAAAAACTTCTTTCACTTTGAATTCGCATTTTTGGTGGTTCAACAGCACCGCCTCTTGAATTCAGAGCCTCCATCACTTGTTCGAGTGCTCGATCATGATCCTCTTCATCATCGCCGAACTCTAGAATATCGTCAATATAAACAACTATGTTCTTACATTTCGAGAGGATTTGTTCCAGCATTTTCTGGAACATCTCAGGGGCGCAGGCCACCCCAAACATAAGGCGCTTGTACCTGAATACTCCAACGTGGCTGATAAATGTGGTGATATGCCGACAAGATTCGTGAAGCTCCACTTGATGGAATGCTTCTTTTATGTCCAAACGTGTAAACAATCGTGCCTTCATCAACCGTGGCAGAAAATCTTCGAACGATGGCATGAGATGTCCTTCTCTTTTGATCGCTAGATCTGCCCTTCGCATATCGACACACAGGCACAAATCCCCGTTGTCCTTGACAATTGCAATTAGTGGTGATACCCACTGGCTGTACTCTTCGACAGGCTCAATGATATCAGCGTTCAGCAACGAGTCCAACTTCGCTTTTATTTTGTCCAAAAGTGACTTGTTCGTCGATTGGAATTTCTAGCTTGATGCGCTTCATCTTTGGGAATAGATGCTTTCGTTCAGCGCGCAGTGTGTACACCTCTGGTGAGTTGGTACTAGGCAAACCCAACGTCAGTACCCCCAGGTCCTTGGCAGTGGTCCTTCCTAAGAGAGGTTGAGTGCCACCTTCAATAACATAGAACGTGGCGTCACTAGAGATACGCTTCTCGTGGTCCTGAACTTCAATTTTAGCTTCGAAAACTTCTTTGACAATCAGTGGCCTGGAAGACCGTCCGTACGCTGTGAAGCTTTGATCTGAATGTGTTCGTCGATTATTAACTTCAATAGCATGACGTTTCATTCTGTCCAAAGACACATCATCGACAACGTTCTTCTGACATCCCGAATCAATAATGGTAGAATTGCAAGTTGCATGTTTACATGCCATTTAAAATCATGGGGCTTACTTTCGTGAGACAATTTCGTGTTGTAATTATAATGGCTGAATATTATAATCACAGACAAATTGCACGGTGAGAATAATTTGTAACATGTTCCTTTGTTTTAGTCTGACGACAAGGAGTACCGTGGATGCAAGTTAAATGCCCTGGTATCATATGTGTCCCCATATCCTTTCCGAGTTCTTCTCACAATGGTCAAAAAATACTGCAGGATCTTCATAATCCCGTGACCCTCTCGCTCACTGAAATGAGTGCTTTCATATAAGAATCACTTGTGCCATGGAAAAAAAATCTATGTATGTTTTCACGTAGCATTGACGTGAAAATTATTTTGAGTGTAGAACTGTCACTGGCAGAGATGCCAGGTTTATTTGGAAAACATCTTGCGAAACCCGAAAGAAAAGCTTGGCCACAGATTGGCACAACAAAATAACATACGGCATCTACCAGATTTCTCAAAAAGTCTGTCTGCCAAAGCTAAAATTTCTCTGGCTCTGGCCATATAAATCTGGCAACGCTGGTGTGGCACAGGGTAAGAAAAAAGTACCCAACGGCCAGTTCACTTTTACCTACTTTTGACTTGTTTGTCTCCTTTTCTCCTTCTAATGTTGTCAAAAACGGAGGAGTAAAACAACCCAACAGGGGTAGTTAAGTGAGGGAACCCAACGTTGAGTAAAATCATATTTACCTACTTTTGGGTACAACTAACTTATTTTTGGGTTGAAAGCGAGTGGAAAATTCCATACGAATTGCACACATAAATGAAAACTACTTTGACCCACTTTACCTAATGTTGGCTCCCTGCACTATAGTGCCGAGATGAGTTAAAAGAACTTACTTTTGGGTGCTGTTTTCTTACCGTGTGCGGTTGTTAAAATAGTTAAATAAACCCTGGATTTAGATAACACGGTAACTCGCATCAACTCAAAATTGAGTCGAACATGCTCATTTCAGCGGGAAGTATGGCTATTCAAAAGTGAGTAGGCGCACTTTTACTCACTTTTGAGTAAACGACGTTCTCGCGCAGAGCTAGTCAAAACCACTCTGTGATATTTTCAGCCAGGAAGTTTGGTTTTTTATTTGTTTTGATAAAAAAAAAATGGTAATTACCTGCTCCAGGTTCGTTTAGCTGGAGCTGAAGTCGACTGAAAACCATTTTCGCATGCAATTTCTACTTACAATAATTTACAATAATTACACAATAATTTCACCGTTTCTTACAGCGCTTGCTCCGACACGACTGGCATTTTTTTAAGTCCCAGATTTGGCTGACTAAGTGGCTTTTACTCAGTTTGAAATTTCTCGTTTATACAGATTTATTGGACGGCACACCACCGCGATCGACATTGCCACTGCCAGTTGATCTATCGCGAACAGGACAGTAACGACCTGCATGGTAGTGACCATTACCCGATCCGTGTACAGCTTTCCGTAGGCGCGGCCCCTCCAACGACTCGGTGACCCAGATGGCGCTACGAGGAAGCCAACTGGGACGCCTTCAGGGAGAAATCTGACGTTCTCCTTCAGCAACGCGATCCGAATGACATCTCGAGTATCACGGAAGTACTCTACGAAGCTGCAACAATATCTATCCCAAGGACGGGTAGCGTTCCCGGGCGAAAAGCCCTACGTTGGTGGAACGAGAATACCAAATGTGCGGTGAAAGCGCGTCGCAAAGCTTTATAGTACGTTCAGACTACAAAGTTATAACATGTTATAGCGCTATCTTGATGGTGGTTTCTGAGTTGCAATTATTTGACAACCGTTATGACATGTTATAACTCTTCAGTCTGAACAAGGCATTACGCCGGCTTAAGCGTCTCGCCTTAGACGACCCTGGGAGGGAGGAATCGCTAAAGTTTGACCATCTCTCGTGCAGACAGGTGATCCGTGACGCAAAGCGATCTAGCTGGATGGATTTCTTGGATTCAGTCGACGAATCCCAATCGTCGAGTGAATTGTAGAATCGCGTCAACGCTCTGAGTGGCAAGCGGCGGTCTACTCCACCTACTATCCAAGCTCATGGCACCACGATCTCAGAACCGAAGGACATCACCGACGAATTAGGAAAATATTTTGCCGGCCTGTGGCTACGACAGCGATTTTGTCAACGATCTATGGCTCACTAACTCGTATCCGGACCTCTGGAAACAAAGCTGGGTTGTGCCCATTCCGAAGAACAACACGGCGAGTGAAGAAGCCTCCTCCTTTAGGCCGATTGCGCTCACTTGCTGCGCGGCAAAAGTGATGGAGATAATGGTAAATCGTCGTCTTAAGCAGTTCCTGGAGTCAAACGGCCTCCTTGACGAACGGCAGCATGCTCCTCCACTTACTTTGCAGCCCTCGGGAAAGTACTTAGGGAAGCCCAGGACAACGGTTACCATGCGGAGTTAGTCTCCCTTGATATTTCAAAGGCGTTCAACAGGACATGGACACCTGGTGTCATCAGGCAGCTCATCGGCTGGGGCCTGGAAGGTCACATTACACATTTTGTACGGAATTTCCTCCTTGAGCGTACCTTCCAGGTGACAGTCGGGAACACTCGCTCGGATCCGTTCCCCGAAGAAACTGGAATGGACCAGGGGTCCGTCATAGCGGTAACGCTATTCCTGGTGTCAATGAACGGGGTATTCAGCCGATTGCCAAAGAACGTACTCGTTATCGTTTATGCCGACGACATACTCATCGTCTTAACGGGACGAACGACTAAGCGGACCAGGAACATAGCTCAAGCAGCAGTCTCCGCCGTCAGCAGGTGGGCGCTTTCGGTTGGTTTCCAGCTCTCCGCTCCGAAGAGTGTATGGTGCCATATCTGTTACTCGGGCCATCTGATTCGAGGACCACCGATCACCATCCAAGATCACTCGATTCCGCTCAAGAAAACAGTGCGTGTTCTGGGGGTAGTACTGGATCGCACCCTAAGCTTCAACTAGTACTTCAGGGTGGTGACAGAAAACTGTCGTAGCCGCATCAACATAGTCAGGAACCAGCAACCATGGGATCCGCCTTCGTTTCGCTCGTGCTGTTATCTACAGTCGACTTTTCTACGGCCTCGAAATAACCTGCATAGCCACCGAAAAGCTCAACCGCACCCTCGCTCCGGTATACAATACGTACGTACGCAGCGTATCCGGCCTTCTCCTTTCCACGCCTGCAGACGCCGCATGTGTGGAAATCGGAATCCTCCCTTTCCGCTATTGATCTGCTGCAGCCATTGCTACGAAAGCCGCTGCCGTCGCTGCTAAGACATCCGGGAATGAAAGGGTCTTTCTCCTCAACGAGCGGAACAGAGCCCTCCGCACTGCAGCCAACCGTGACCTCCCCCCGGTGGCCAGGGTCCACTGGCATGGAGAGAAGAGTTGGCGATCAAACGTCGTCAAAATAGATAAGCGGATTAAGAGTGGATTCCAAGCCGGAGATAACTCTGTAGCTTTGAGACGTTCTGTTGCAGAGCTTCTCGGGTCGGTTTATCCGGGGCACGTTCATCGTCGCGGAGTTGGACTCGGAGTGGCAGGACCGAACACTGCAACGAGTCAAAGTCTACCGGAGGAATGTTCCGTCTTTTCCGCTGAAGCCGCAGCTATTCTAGACGCAGCCATCACTCCGGCAGATCAACCGATCCTCGTATTAACTGACTCGCACAGCGTCATCCAAGCGCTGGAAGCCGAAGCCCCGAGCCACCCCTGGATACAAGCCATTACACGGTACGCCCCACCTTCAACCGTCTTAAGTGGATCCCCGGACACTGCGGTGTTCCCGGAAACGTGGCTGCGGACAGGCTGGCGGGATCTGGTGGGACATCTTTCGGTGGGACATCTTTCCGCAAGGTCTGTTCAATCTGCAGCATCCCCGCCTCGATGGAACACGTGCTGTGTGTCTGCCCGGAGTTCCAGAAGCTACGCGAACAACATGGACTCCCGGAGAACGTCAGTAATCTGCTTGGTTACGACCCCTCGACGTTGGCTGCGCTGATCGCCTTTCTGAAAGAAGCTCACTTGTATGACCAAATCTAGCCCCCCCCCCCGTCGGTGGCTGCACTGATCGTGTGTTCCTCACGTTTCTATTTTATTTTCTGCCGTCGGGGTTTCTCCGCCGGACCGTGCACTGTCTCCTTGTTCGCGCATCCAGTCCTCACCACAGCCCCGATCTAATCCTTACTTTACATTAAGTTTTTAAAATGTTCACCGTCTCATTCGTTGGGTAATCAGAGCCGATTATACGTCACGAATGTTCTGGAAAGTTGTACACACTATTCTCAGGCTACTCAGTGACTGGGTAGCTCGCACTCATTTTTGCATGCTGTATGGAGTTGTTAAAACATGAGTAAACTGGTTTTGCTCCAATGAGATACCAGATTCTGGGTAAATGTTTCTGATTTACTACACTCAAAAAAGTCCACACGTCTGATCGAAGTGTTTGAACACTTGAGTTTTCATATGCACAATCATATTTATTTTAAATGTATTCCACCATGGTTCAATGTGTTCTACACGTTGATTTATAGTGTTTCAAACTTTGAAATGTTGATAATCTTTCTCTATAAATTCACGTGCATTGCACATTGAATCACACACTACTGTTCAAAACAGATGGATTTGAACTGTTTTGCATTTCAATGCGATGTGAATTGCTGGTTGTGACTTTATCCTTATCAACCAGCCTCATATATGAGAACAACCTTGGCCCAGTGAGATCGAACGAAGACAACGGCAGTAGCATGTCTCAACAGTCCAGGATCAATTCTCAAATCAGACCCATTAAAAAAAGGCATGTGTAAGCTCTACCCTCCGGTAGCTTTGTTTATATATTTGTCGATTAATTTTTGGAGTCGGTAACGTTGAAGTCGATAAAGTAGGATATTGCAGAACATTGAACTGTGATGTGCAAAGCTATTGATATCACCATGTGAGACACATGGACTCCAAGTGTGTCGCAATTCGAACCAATAGTATTGAGGCATGGTTAAAAGCGTAAGATTCACTTCATGTGTGAGTGCAAAATTAAGTGTGAGATACATGATGATGACGTGTGGAATTTTTTGAGTGTAAGTTCAAAATGGCTCAGTTTGAAGTTGTGAACAGGCGATTGTTGCGCAGTGAAGCTAAAATCAGTTTTTAGAAGTGAATCAGAGAAAATGGAGCAGCTACGTAATAGTAACCGGTGGAAACTAACGATTTTAAATTGGCTCACTACTTGACCAGCAAGTTCCAAGCAAACGATTAACGTACCCCATTCTAGTCGAAATTCTAGTACTATACAATGTTTATTTTGATTCGCTAAAAGATTTTGACAGATTTGACTGATGAAATGAGGGGTTAGTGGATTTTCCTATGTGGAGCACATTTCTTCGGGACCTTCTGGTCTTAGAGTAACCTCTATGACAATAGCTTGGATGGCGAAAGCTATCAGCAGTTAATTGGCGAGGTACACAACTCTAACAAATAGTTCGTTGCTATCAATACATACAGAATTATCATTTTCATTCCATACATTCAGGCAAACACAAAACGAAATGGAGAAAGAGTGATGCTATTAGATAAAGTTACTTTCCTCAATGTGCTCTTTAAATGAGAAGCTTTTGAATTTGCTCCCGGTGGCGTAGAATGACGTAGAAAGTAGCAAAAGACAAATAAAGAAAAAGTTACAAACTGGATTCGAACCAAGGACTCAGGGATCCAAAGGCACGTACCTAATCAGTTAGTCCAGCGACGGTTGCTGGAACACTGCGATGCAAACCAAATAAGAAGCATGCATTCCTTCATCGCATCAACGGATTCAATCAAGCTAAGAAGTTTCTCAAAGAGGAACAAAATGTGATTTCCTCAGTTTTTTTTTTTTTTTTAACATTGAGGAAGCTATTTGAACAGTCTTTCTCAATTTTAAAGAAGAAAGTCGAAGCAAAGCGGAGAAGAGCGCATGGTATTGAATACTTCCCTCTTTTTCTGCTCTGAGGTGTATCCATCAATGATCCCAAGGATATTGCGAGGTTGTTGAATTCTGAGGATACTTTCTTGGATAAATTCCAAGGCAATTCAACAAACAATTTCAAGTGAGTTCTGAAGAGCGATCGAAGGGAATTCTGCGAAGAATACCAAGGGAATCGATTTATGAGGGTACAATCAACCGGTGGAAACTAACGGTTTAAAATTGGCTCACTACTTAACTAGCCTATTGGTCCCAAGTACATCTATAAGCTTACCCCATTCTATTCGAATTTCTAGTACTTCACTATGTTTGTTTTGATTCGCTATGAAAGTTTGACAGATAAAATGAAGGGCTCGTGGATTTTTTTATGTTTCGAGTGGTACATCGATTAGCTTGGGACCGAAAAAAGTGCCAGAGCTGAGCCAAAAAGTTGAGCACGTTTCTTCGGAACCTTCTGGTCTTAGAGTTACCTCTATTGTTCAATCATATAGGTAAATCTAAGACCAGAAGGTCCCAATGAAACGTGCTTACCTTTTTGGTTCAGCTCTGGTACTCTCTTCGGTACAATATCGATGAAATTCTGGGAAGATTTTCAAGGGAATTTCGAGTATACTTCCAAGGGCATTTCGGGTAAAATATAGACTGAGCAGACGTTAAAGACTTTTCTGAGGTGAATTGCATGCAGGGGTTGAAACAGTTGACGTTTTTTACTACACTCGTTTCGTTGCCGTGCGCGACAGTCTGTTTGTATTCGTACACTCATGCTCTACCATCGTCTCTCTCACACAACACAAACGGTAGAACAACATTTGAGCAAAAAGAAAATTATCAAATAACTATCATATGACATGTGTGATTTCGTTCTAATTCCTCAATTTTGTGTAAAATAAACCATTTCTGATCAGAAATGTTATTACTAGGACATCATTGCTTGCTATTTTCAGAATTCAGACAAGCACAACATCAGCAGCTCTTATTATGAGAAAAACTAAAATACATACATTCATGACGGTTTTCGATGACAGTATCGTATGACAGAGCATGTCATACTTGTTTTGTAAGTGATAGCTTGTTTTGTAAGTGTCGGAGGCAAAGACAGTCGATTATCACAGAAATTGTGTAGACTAACGTGACCGCTAACAAGACTGATTGCATGACAATATCTCCATATATGGAGAATTGAAGTGAATTTTGAATTAATTCTTTTTAAATCTTAGGATGAAATTGTATAGAATTTCTGAACTGTTATAAAAAAAAACCAAGGGAATCACAAAGAAATTTTCAAAATAATTCTAGAGGAATTCTAAATAGAACTCTATCACAACTAATGTTAAAGAAAATTCACGAGAAAATTTCAAAAGAATACTGTAAAGAGATCTATATGAATTTTCAAGATAGTTAAACCACAGACAAATTTCGCAGTATTTGTAATAGTTTATCTTACTTAGTGATCCTTTCGAATCACTTAATCATTTTGTTCGACCATTTTCCACAGAGATGGCGCTGTTCCGCTGGTAGGAAGTTATAAAAATCCCTATACAGAAATTGAGAAAAGTGGGAATGATTCGCTTTCGGTGCATATTCAGGTCAAACAAAGAGAACGACAACCTAAAGAAATTAATCAGGGACTTTGTCGTTCAGTTTTTTCCCGAAAATTATTGTTAAACAAGCTACAATTAAATAAAAATGACTTTTCCCCATACAGTTTTACCTGCTTTACTACCAGTTCCCAGAGAGGCAAAAAAATTCAAATTTGAGAGAGAAAATTTGCTCTCACGACCTCAATCTCTCAACATGCCATGTATTTTGTTGACACTCGATTTGTGATTTCCCTTTAACAGATTACAAAATAGAGTACCTGACACTACAAAACATGTCTGGTACCTCTATATATGCATTTGCTTTAACATTTTAAGTTCCTCCTTTTTTACATATTCTGCGCAAAGGATACTTTATGCCCCGCCCCATACATAAAATTCGGCCAGAAATTCTGTGAGGGGTGAGCTATTTTGTGTGCAGAATGTGTAAAAAAGGAGGGACTTCGAATAATAATCTAATATGCGTACCAGACATGTTTTGCACTGCAGTGTCCTCTGTGAACAATTATAGGAAAACAGATTGTGAGTAGTTTCCGATAGATGTCACCGCAATCAACAGCTGTGACATCTGATGGAACATGAATGCAGAAGCTTGACAAAATGATTAATTGCATTCGGTTTTATGCTTAATTTAAATGTCTGATCACGCTCGCCTTCGGAAGGGAAGTAAAGCCGTTGGTCCCCGGTCCATGAGTTGATGGGTCGATAGGTTGAGTCCAGATGTGAGAGCTGCCTCCCTGGCGTCGGTAGCATTAGCACTCAGAACGTAAAAGTGTACCTAGGTTAATATATATTCGGTAAGTTGCGATGTTTGGTTCAGTCACATTGTAGACGAAATACGCGTATCTGTCAAAGATAAGCGAATAATGTAGTGGAATTAAATGGAAATTACTAATCCGTCACTCTCTCTTTATTTATACTTACGTTTGACAGAAATTTAAATTTTGATTAAATTACTCATTTTACCTACATAGGTGTAATCACATTCGGTCAAATAGCATTCGACATAATAGCACTCCCTTAGCTCAGTCGGTAAAGGCACACCCTAATAAACGGGTACCATACTCTAACGATATCATAGATGGTACGACCATCCCACATAAAGTTGGGATGATATCCCGAATTGGTGGTTAGGCGCTTCTTATGGTTATTGTTTATGCGGGCAGCTACAAAGCAAGACCATGCTCGAGGTGACTGGGTTCGATTCCCGGTCCGGTCAAGGAATTTTTCGGGATGGAAAATTTCACGACTTTCCTGGGCATAATAGAGTATGATTGTACTTGCCACACAATTATACTAATGCAAAAATGGTACAGGCATCGAAAGCTCTCAATTAATAACTGTGGAAGTGCATCTAGAACACTAAGTTGAGAGCACGCAATAAGCTTGAAATGCGAGAAAGAAGAAGAAGAAGAAAAAGAAGAAATAGCACTCGGCCAAATGGCGTTAAGCCTGTTGGCATCTGGCCTAATCCGACATCCCCCTAATTTAAAACCTGAGTCTCCTAATGTGTTCATTCCAGACAGGTGCAGTTTGATATTGAATTTAACGTATTGCAATAGTGTTCTATAAATTTACTTCAATTTACAGTACGGGGACAATTAGGGCAAAATAGACCAATAGCTTTGATGGATTTATGTTTACCAGTATTTAGTAAATTTAGAGGAATTGAGCAAACTATGCCACTTCCCGTCATCTGCCATCACCAATCGATTTGTCGTGATTTTTTAAGGACCTCAGCGTCCCGTATTTTAGCTCGATATGCATTCAAATTATTCTTATATGAATGCGTTCCTTTTGAAAACGGGAATTTCCTCAACCTGACAACAAGATTCCGATGATGAATCCAACCACGATAATCAAAAACGATGGAATATTTTAACGAAGTAAACAGTGGTAAACATGCCGATACACATATACCTTGGCTTGTTTTTGTGTTTTTGTTTTGTTCTCCATCATCGCCGTGGGACGACGAACGAGTGGCCATGGAAAATTACTGAAACCTTCCTAGGGATGAGCCAAACAAGTATAAAACGAAACTACCCGGCAAAGCACGCAATCAGTGAAGTTTAATCTGTCGTTTGAATAACATTGAAAGTTCTGCCAAAATCACAATGGGTTACTCTAAAGCCGAATCAACGAGCAAGCAAAATAGCTCCAAACAGTCGACCCACCACAATCAACCGCGATCGGTTAGTTCGATTTTATAGTATTTACAACCATCGTCAAATAATAATAATAATAAGTGAACAGTGTTGCTAGGCGATTTCTTGCAGCATTACGGTTGCCCTATCCGTCATTAATTCATGTTGTTGTCGTATAAAAATAATTTCAACTAATCAAAACATTGTCCATTTCTTCCCGCCAAGGTCATCGACGGCTGTGCATTTCGAGTGTACGGCCACTGGGTCAAGAAGGGCGAGGGCCAGAATCGTGCCGCCCTGTTCGAGAATACGCCTCGATGCGAGGTTTATAATCTTTATATCAACAGCCTTAACCGGTAAGCTCTAGGAGGCGAAGGCGGCGGCGGCGGCGGCGGCGGCGGCGGCGGCCCAGGGCGAATGGGGATGAAATCCCCCGCCAAGCATGAAGGAATTTGTGGATCACATCGTTTACTTATCACCGCGTGCTGGCACACATTCAGCGTGTTCCTTAGAGGTCGAGGTGTGCGAGAAATTGCGTGAAAGTGCGTGAAAGTGCGTGGATGTGTGGCATGGCGAGACGGGGGAGTGATTTCTTTTTTTGATTTCCCGAACGGAGAGGAGTACGGTAAAAAGGAAGCGTTAAGGAAGTTGAAAAGTGATCAGGCAGTCTTTAAATATATAGAGAGAGAAGGTTTAGTTTAGTAGTCAGTAGAATTAGTTCGGATAAAATGTAGGATTTAGTTTTTTTTTCTCTTATACGATATTATTTATTGTACCGCAAAACTGAAGTTAAATCTCTTTCGTTTAAAGTGAATGAATCGGATCGGATCGATGTAGTTATTTAACGGCAATCAGTTATCGAATTGATTTGTCATGTTTTTTTCTTTTCTTTAAAAGGCGTTTACCCTTTCCTTATTTAGTCGTAAGGTTATATCTCAAAAAAGTATAGCATATTACATAGACATACCTTAAAAACACTGTTAACCAGATATTTGAATTCCTCATTTTTTGATATTACTGAATGGAATCAATTTTTCTTATCAAAGGAAACCTATTTTTGTAAGCTTGTTAGGAATCATGAAAGTTTTGGATTGAAGAGCAATAGCAGAAAAGAAGGCTTATCAGCAAGATGGTACATTGATGGCAATATGCAGAAGGTAAATACAACTAGTGAATTATTGTATAATCTCCACTCACAAGTATGTAGCACACACACTTACACTAGGGTGTTGTTAGTTGTATGGCTGCTGTTAGTAGCTAGACGTAACATGAAAACTAAAATCGTCAACCTTTAGTGGATAGCCAACTGCTTGAAATATACCGGAAATCTGCAAGGAGAGGAACTGATCGGTGTCATTGGAAAGAACGGTCCCTTATACCAATCTGGGAGGGTAAGTTGAAAGCTTCCAATATCCTGGAAGTCAGATAGCGTCAGACGGTGAGGTCCAGAGCGTTCAAGAATGTCAACACATCAATGTCCAAATCTCAAACTCAAACGTGAAATCTGTGCTATTTCTAGACCAGCGAATAGCCTCACAACGGAATATCGAATGCTGAGCTCCATTGTCGGTGTGCCATCAGAAGCCGGTTTCAACTGAAAAAGGAAGACGTGTGAGAAGCTGGGTCGGCCACACACACCAAAATCGGCAAGGAACAATTCCTTGCAGACGGGCGACAGATATCCTAGTCATTTTAAGGCACGGTATGACTAAGTGGGAGGCGGTGAATAGTGGTTGAAAAGCTATAAAACGTGCGTTTTATTATTTACGCCAAAACGGATTATTTTAGACACACAGTAGTAGTTTGGAGTAGTTTGTGTACATGATTGCATTTATTTTGATCTCAGTTTAAGGAGCTGTCACGATTTTTGTTTTTTTTTTGCGTAAGTGATTTTTCGGTATTAAAAAAACGCTATCGTTAGTGGTTTTGGTACGTTTGTTCGGTTGATGTAGTGTTTTGGTGGTGTGTATTCTGTCATTTTTTTAATAGTGGAAAATTAAGTAGTGTTTTTTTCCGTCAACGACGGTTGGAAGAGGATGAAGGAGTGAAGGAAGGGTTTGGTAGTTGTGAAGGGTTCGTTGAGTCCGCGTTCGAAGTTGTAGAATAACATTGGAAGCGAGAGAAAAGCTATACTGTTAGGACGAGGGAATTTAGAAGATGAAGGATGGCTTCAGAAGGGAAGAAAAAAGTAAAGATTATGATAGTAGTGGAAGTTTGGTATATGGAATCGATATTGTGAATGGAAGAAGTTTATAGAATTCAGAAAGAGGAATGGTGAAAGTGGGCAGTCAGAATAACACTACATTATGACATTCAATGGATCCGTCTCAAAATTTTGTGAAATCCATCCATTTAGTAAACATTAAATTTATTCCACTATTTATGTTACATCCATAAATGCAACAATATTCAAAAATTGAATACAACAGGGCATCGTTAGATGGCTGTTGCCACCGGTATTATGAGTTTCCTAGGTACACGGTTCAAGCTTCAGTTGGCTGCGGTGGTTCTTCTTTTAATTCTATCCCTGAATAGATAGTGCGGATTAGGGCGTGATGTTTTACTGTACCTGTTGTGGATGTTAGTACATCCTTTTCCTTAAACTTGTTGAGGACACCCTGTCCTGCCTCAAAATTTATCCTTTCTAAAGTACTGATCATCACAACATAAAGCGCACTATTACGAAAAATTAGATTTTATCAAATTATTCGCAGTTCTATTTGTCCAACGCTCCCAGCTGAGAGAACACACACATATACCTGTGATAGTTTTGAGTAGGCTTTTAAGAAAACCCTGAATTGAATTCAAAATAAAATTCAAAGAACACTCATAAGAATTCCTGAAGAGCAGAACTCCTGTGTACTTCAAAGATAAATTCCAAGGGTATTCTGAGGATAATTTCAAGAAGTTTGTGGGAGACAACGCATCCGGAGTACAAGTCCTTGCAAATGTTTGTAGAACATTAATCGAGAACATCATTCATCATTCGATATAAATCGGATTCAGAGCAGCCAGTGAATTTTTATTTTAAAATTCCCGGGTTTTTCCTGGTTTTCCCTGTTCAAATCTAAAACCTTCCCGGTTGTCAATATTTAGTTAAAAAAACGAATGTGTTGAAATTATTGCAATATCACGATATTTTCGAGGTACGTTTATAATGAATTTATTTTTTTAGACACATTATTAATTGAAATAAACTTGTACATTCACAACAAATTAAAACACAACATAGAAGTTAAGTGACCAGATCTAAGAGATTGTTGATTTTTCCCCGTTACTTTTCAAATTCCCGGTTATTTTCCAGTTTTCGCGGCTCCCGCAATTACCTTGGAATCATTACGAAATTATGAATAGACATCACTGAAGTAGGGTTAACTACCCCATTTCCGGCCTATTAAGCACAACCCGCACTTAGTCTTTCTTGATGTAGCGCAGTTTAGCACCAATCAGAATGTTATTATTACTAATGGCTTCCAAATTTATTTACCTTCCCGTACGTACCGTAAGATTTGATAAAGAGAAACTAATCGTTGAGATATTGTCAAAAGTTTAACACTGCTTCTTGACGGCAAACTCGGCCTAACGCATTGAAACGCCATTGAATTCACTTCGGCCTGTTTTTGGGAATAATGGGTGCAAACCTTCATATCACGCGTTCTCATTGACTTCGTTCCGTAGCTTATTAACTAAAGTATCGTACCAAACGCATAATTGACTTGTTAACTCTGAAATCATGGATTTATTTGAAGTTTTCTGCTTGATAGGCCCAAAATGGGGGATTAGGCCGAAGTAGTGCTCTACCCTACTCAAGATTTTTCTGAATTTCATGGAACATCTAAGGATCCTCAAACTTCATTGAGGGTTCAGCGAACTTCATCGATCCCCGGTCTGGTCTAGGGATTGTTCGGATTGGAAAATTTCCCGACTTCCCTGGGCATAGAGTATGATTATACTTGCCACACAATTATATCATGCAAAAATGGTACAGGCATCGAAAGCTCTCAATTAATAGCAGTGGAAATGCATCTAGAACACTAAGTTGAGAGATAAGCTAACATGCGATAAGCAATAAGCTTAAAATTCGAAGAAGAAGAAGAATAAAAAGAAGAAGAAGAAGAAAGTCTGAACTAAAGTTACAGGAGCTGCCCGTAAGATCTCTGAAATTCCTCTGTATAGTTCTCAATATTTCTGAAGTTCTCTTGATACCGGTGAAGTTCTCTGAAATTCAAGGAGCTTCTTAATATGTAGTTCCTGGCAAGGGGTAATCAACTCTGCACATTGTGCCGAAACACATCGTGGCACATTGATCGGCGCGTCATGGCACACGATGACAAGTATGACACAAAATATAATATAAAATGGCATCACTGTTTTGTGTTGACATTTTGCCAATCGTTGCTAAGGTTTACTTCTTCGTTTACTTCAAAGTAAGGGGGAAAGGAATAACAATTGTCCCCAAATTGAGGAGAAATTGTCCCGAATTGAGATAAGATAAGAGATTGTATAATTGACGAGACTCTCTTTATCCTTATGCCTTCTGGGGGATGAACCTCTACAGAAAGTCCACACGGCTTTTGAGAGGCGTCCATAGTTTCAGGGAATCCACCACGCCCCGCAGAATAGGCCAGAATTAAGTATTAAGTATTAGTAGCCATAGGATCCGGAGCGAGAGTCAATTGTATTGTATTGTATGTGCAGCAACACCCCGGTACCGAACGATCCTACCATTCTTTAGATGTACATATCTGCAATCGCAATGGCTCACCAATCAGCCAGCCGTACAGTTCGTTGTATGGACTGAACTCGGATTCGATTGACTGTGGAGGTCTCTTTCGCAACTGTTCGTATCACCGACGGCAACAGCAACATTAAGAAAGATGCTACTAACAGAATTGTGAAGGGAACCACACCGGAGGTAACAGAGCCAATCTGAATCGCGGTCTTAATGAACGCAATCGGAACCGGCAGTAGTTTCAAGGAGATTAATATGCGATTCCGGCATGACTTCCTATTTTTCTGATTGTAGCATGACGATATTGCAGACAAGATTCATGTTCCACTTGCCGGTTGGGTTTTTGGTTTTGGCAAACGTCTGCCAGAATGACGCACGGTAGAGAACTGTCTTCTCCTGGATGGACAGCTTCTGCCATCAGTCACCCTTTTCCTTCTCGCGGAAGGGCTAATCTTCGAGTGCCACTTCCTTGAAGCGGATGACCGGCAACCTGCTCGTTGAATATTATCACGACTTTTTTCCGTCCTTGACTTGAAAATGTAAACACACAATCTCAAAAGTCATAAGTGCATGGTTGTCAAACTCATGGGTTACTGAGACTGATAGCTTGATTGCCACACTTCGGCACGTTCAGCACAACGCTTGACCTAGCTTTCGGCACAGATAAAGTACTCGGCTCAGCTTGGGATGTGCAGAGTTGAATACCCCTTGAACCGGTGTCTGCAAGTTTAGTTTTCTTGCTTTTGAGTACATATGATAATACATAAATAACCCTTTTTGTCAACCCCTCCTTGATACTCTTCTCAAAAATAAAACAGAAAACAAGACCTTAAAGCACCCAAACAAAACAATTAAAATTTATTATCAATGAAAGATAGTTAAAATAACAATTCCTATTATGTAAAATAATTAAAATTCGGATGCAGAGGGGTTGACAAAATCGGATCACTACTGTAAATCATATTTTATTTTAAAACATTATATTATATATTGGGTTAGGGAGGGGCAGCCTAAAGGGGGGAATCAGTCCCTTGCACCTGATAACAGATGGCTATCTGGTCGTTTGGTCTTCCAAAGGTCTTCAATGAAGCTGATTCACCCTGCTGCAACAAACAGGTAGAACTTTACAACCGGTTAAGTATCTGTAGACATTGGTAATCCTTGCACTGATGATGGGTTCCATTCACATCACATCACATGATTGCCCTTCTTTTGATCTATTTTTTTTTCATGATTAATCCATTTAGCAAGAAGCGTAAATAAGGGGGGGGGGGTATTCGAGAACGGAGTATCTAAAATTGGCCGTTCGCAATGATGGCAATGCAGAGTTGCAGTTTAATTATTCGAGCATTACTTTGCACCAGATTTGCAACAGCTCGACTGAGCGGGTTTGAAACACGAATGGATCTTTGTTCCAAATTTCTTTGGATGTATTTATTGATGTTTCTCGTAAATGAAGAGAACTTCAATAGAAATTTGGGAATTTTACAGAATTTTTGGAAACTTCTGAGAAGTTTGAGGATATTTTCGGAGAGCTTAATTTAAATAACGAAGAGCATCGCAAAAATAGTCGGAGAACTTTATAAATAACAGTAAACTGTATGTAAATTGTATATTAAAAAAAGTTTAAGGGAATATCATTGAAGTTTGGGTAATCTCAAAGAAGTGAAAGGCATTTTATAAAAGATCGGGGAACATCATCGTAGTTCTAAGAATTTCATAGTATATTATAGATCTTCATGGAAGTCCATGGTTCTTCACAGAATTTCATGAAAGCGCTTGCGTCTTTTACATCAAGAAGACATTCTCTCATATATTATTCTAATAATCTGCAGGTGTTCTAAGATCTCCATGAAGTCCTTTCGGTATTTTTTCAAGAGTTCGGGTTGATCAGGTATCATTCTGAAAATATCCAACTATTTAACAATCTTAATCACATCTCTCAGATATCCTCTCGGGCAGCTAATAAATTGTTCCATGTGTTGTATGATGTCTATGAAGTCCTCTGGATACTTTTTCAAGACTTCAGGTTGATCAGGTACTATTCTGACGACGATTTCGACGAAACCATCCAACAATTCAAATAACATCTCCTAGATATTCTCTCATGATACCAGGTGGCTCAGAAAATATTTCAAAAGCCTTCAGGTGATCGGAGATCTCTAAAAACTTATCACGATGTTCTCTTGCCTTCAGGCTGATTTAGTATTAGTCCGAAGAGCTTCAACTGCCCAAAAATTTAAATCAAGCTATCTCCATAAATAATCATACTTTCTTTACATGCTTCGACAGCAGAATCGTCCGGGACCGCTTCTCGGGGTTCAAACTCGTTACCTGATATTGGATTACGAATCACCGAAGCAAACAAAATCTGCACTCGCGCACATATGTAGGGATGAATACCAAACACCGTTTAAAACTCTGCGTTGCGCTGATCGTGTTGCAGTTTCATTTTTGACAGTTTCAAATTTCAGAATTGTGGAGTAGTTTGAAACAATTTTGATATCAAATAATCTATGGGACCATTACCGAGTAATAGCAAAGTCAGTTGTTGCAATATCGTAAGAATAGTAAAAGTCATAGCAAATTAATTACACATTTTACTATTTATTGGTATGCTGTTAAGATTAGTAAATTTAATTAGATCTCTAATACAAAATATCCATAAAAGATACACACTTAGAAAAAATCATGTAAATTTAGGTGCTCTGAGAGTGACATATACGAGCGTCAAGTTTGACATAAATTTGAGTCATAACAGACACGAAATATAGCTCAATCAAACGTACTTTTCGTCGAACAACGAGCTTTTCAGTCTCGGAGCACTTAATATTACATGACATGTTTGTTTACGTTCCATATTTTATGTCAAAGACGGATTCCGTCACGTGTAAATTTAGTTATTGACTTGCGATTATTTCTGCTATTGAAATAAATAATTTGGCTTCATATGTTGAGCTCCGCCTTGAACGCCTTAAACGGCTGTCGTTGGTGCTTGCCTTGGATACACGGCACACATTGAAAGGAATTTGTATCCTCAAACTCCATTCCAGTTACCATGCTTCTGAGTCTCCTCATGCAGCCAGCCGATAGGTGCCCCATCCGCTGATGCCATAGTTGGAAGCTGTTCTGCCCTCGAGCCAAGTGAACTGATGAACTTTTAGCCAACGCCAACTTGTAGAGTCCATCAGAATGCTGTCCGATCGCCACAGCTTCGTTCGTAGTGCTGACAACTTTACAAGAGTCTTTGTCGAACATGACCTGATACCCGTTCTGGCACATCTTGCTCACGGATCACAAATTTAACGCCAAATCTGGAACGCACAGAACATTACTAATGGTGATTTCACAAGGCGTACCTCCAATGTCTGCTTCCAAATTGACGGCGCCCACAACAGCAGCTGCAGTGTCATTCGCAACGTTGATGCTTGCTGACACATCCTCTGCCGCCTTCAGATGGTCCTTGTTCCGGCACAACATAGCTCCGGAATCAAAAATCCAGTCAATATCGTCCTTGGTCGACTGTACCGTATTAAACGCCGCGAAAAATGCAGCATGGCCACTATGTTTCCCACGGGTTTCCTTCCTTTCACTGGCTTTATTCTGGCATTGTGACGCATAATGTCGCTCGATGAATCGGTAGGTTTCTTCTGCTCCGTTTTTGTGTGGAACGCTCCATCTTCGCTTGGCTTCTTGCTGATCTTCACATCTTGCAAAATTTTCGCCTTGACAACGTCCGCCGTAAGCTTCATACCCGACGACTCCAATCCCAGGATCATCGGTTCGTACTGCTTCGGTAGATCCTTCATCAGCAGACTCGCCAGCCAAGTATCGTCGACTTCGAAACCGATCTCCGATAGCTGGTGACTTGTCGTAAAAAGTTCTTTCACGTACTCCTGCGTCGTTTGCTGCCAACGCCAACCAGCCTTCTCAGCAGTCCAATTTTCCTGGTGGAACCACTGTGCTCGTACGTATTCCGCAGCCTGTCCCAAGCCTCTTTCGCGGATTTTTCGTTGCGCACCAGCCCATAAATCTTGGGATCGATGCTCAAGCATATCGTGGCAAAAGCTTGCTCGGAAACATCTTCACTAACCTCCGGATCGCCCACCTGCTGTTCCTTCACTGCGCACCACGTTCGTTCCTTGATCAGGATCATCTTGGTCGCGAAGGACCAGGAGCTGTAGTTCTCCGCGCCGCGTAGAATCTCTCTCACCGGCAACGAAACTGAACTTCCTGGCATTCGTCCGTTAGCCGGGGCTCTTCTGTTTTCTCGTGCACCCGAGCCTTCGCTCGAGCCTCCGGCATCCATTTTCTTCAAAAATTTCTTGCTTCCAAAAATGGGAATAAACTTCTTCTTCACCAAACAGAGCCGTTTCTATAGCAACTGTCTGGGCCCAAAACTTAATGGGACAATTGAGTGAATAGGTCTGCTTGGTGTGATTGATGAATTGAAACTAACTTTATTCGTTAATATCATGGCATGCTACAGCTTGTAGCTAATTCCTCGGTTACTTCTCCATCAGAATGAAATGCGATCAAGTGCTGAAGAAGGTGCAAGATAAATTGAAGCAGGTGAAGATTGACCCTGCTGTGAAGAAGGGTGTAGGACAAGGAAAATCGAAGGATGAAGATGGGAGCAAGAAGAAAACGAAATAGAAATCGAAGCAAGCTACGCTGGAGAAGACAGGAGAAGGAAAGTATAAGAAAGAAAAGTCGGATAAACATCACCTGGAAAAAGTCGATCCAAAGGACGTAAACAAAGAAGACCGAATGTTTTCTACTCCCAAAAAAGCCAGTGGTGTACCTGTTATGATTCCAAGTTTTAGCAAGGATAAAACTGCACTTTGGCATCCAGATCTACCCGAGAAGAAGAAGAAGAGCAATAAGCAATCAACGGACGATTCGAAGTAAACCACCGACGAAGAAAGCGGTTCCAGTGATAGTGAACAGATGAAGAGAAAAAGGATTCGGAGGAATCAGGATTGGAAGAGAAAGAAGAAAGTTCATCGGAAAAGGATGACGAACGGTCGTCGGAAGAGGAAGACTTAAAAGAGAAAAGCCATGTGAAGAACCGTCATTGTCATCCAAGAAGGAACCAACTATCGGCTCGACAATTCCTGTCTAGGAGGTTGCCAATATTTTCCGGAAGGCTAGAGGAATAGCCGATGTTCATGATCGCTTATGAAGGCATGCGGATTTTCCGACGTCAAGAACTTGGCTCGACTTCAAAAGTGCTTGAAGGGTCAAGCACTAGAAGCGGTACGCAGCAGGTTGCTTCTCCCGAAAGCAGTACCGCAGATCATCGATACCCTGAAAATGCTGTATGGTAGACCTGAGCAACTTTTGAATATGAGGGCGCCTCCTCCGAAAGTGGATAAGTTAGCTTCGTTCATTCAGTTCGGTGTAGTCGTTCAACAGTTAGCGGATCACTTAGAAGCTACGGATATCACCACGCATCTAATGAATCCGATGCTGATCCAGTAGATGACGGAAAAGCTGCCAGCGAATACAGTTCGTGTAGTGGGTTCGCTATAGTAGAAAGGCTCGCATTGTTCCGCTACGAACGTTGGCTGATTTTATTTCGCGTTTAGTCAGGGACGCAAGTGAGATTACCCCTTACTGCGATTTTACTATTTCGGTAGCCGACCAAAGAGAACGAGAGATTTCTGCACATCCACAGCGCTGAAGCGAACAGTGAACGAAACCAATCGTCGAGCTCGCGGCAGAGGGAGAAGAAACCATGCAGGATATGTGGTCAGTTCGATCATCGGATCCGGAATTGTGAGAGCTTCAGAAGACTTCGGAACGCGGAAAGATGGGAGACTGTACGGAAGTGGAAGTTATGCTATATGTGCTTTAATGAGCATGGAAATGCCCGTTGTAAATTCAATATTAGTGAGCCCCACAGCTGCTGCATTTTGATCAGCCTCACGTCAATCATGTTGATCTATAACGTGCATACCATCCAGCCCAAGTAACATTGCAAGTTTTATAGAGGTTTTATAGCATTCTACAAGTCTGAATCGTGGTCTACAGAACCCTTATAAAACCAAAATTGTTACTTGGGAGCGCAAACAATCAGTGATATTCCGGATGATTCCCGTTACCCTGTACAGTGGAAACTACGTTGTAGACACTATAGCTTTTCTAGACGAAGGTTCATAGTACACGTTGATCGAGAAGTCACTGGCAACCATCCTACAAGCAAAGGGAGTTGTACAGCCCCTTCGAGTTAAATGGACAGCAGGAGTGACCCGTTTGGAGAAGGATTCACGGAGGGTGGAGCTCTGTATTTCTGCCCGAGGGTCGTCAAAACGTTTCCGCATCATGAAAGCGCATACGGTCGAGAGTCTGTATGTCAGAAGTGATCAACGGTATCCGATTTCCGCGGAGGAGTTCCTCAAATTCTCATCAACTTGAAAGACATCCACCTGTATGCTCCCATAGAATCTAGGATCAGTAGACCAATCGCCGTCGGTTGGAAAATCTACGGACTTACCCACGCAAGCCATCCAGAAACAAGCATAATCGGACACCACAGCTGTGACTTCGTGTCCAAGGAAGATTTGCACGACCTGTTACGACTCCATGATTTCCATAGCACTACTGCCCGAATCCAGTGACGACAAGCGAGCGAAAGAGATCCTGAACAGCACGACCGTGAGATTCGGAAACCGGTTAGAAACGCGTGATTTATGGAGCGAGGACGACCCACGATTCCCCGACAGCTATCCGACGGCGGTCAAACGATTCCGATGTATGGAGAGACGGTTGGACAAAGATAGTAACCTGTATGATAAGGTAAGGGAGTTAATTGCCGATTATACGAAGAAAGGGTATATCAATGTAGCTTTGAAGTCTGAGTTAGCTGAGTTCCAACTGGATGAGGTGTGGTATTTACCAATGAGTGTAGTAGTGCATCCGAAGAAGCCAGTGAAAGTCCGATTAGTATGGGACGCGGCGGCTGCAGTAAATGGGATGTCGCTGAACTTGAAGTTGCTTAAGGGTCCGGACATACTGACTCCACTCCCAAGCGTGTTATCGAAGTTCCGTAAGCGAGAAGTGGGTTTCGGAGGTGACATTAGCGAAATGTACCTTCAAATGATGGTCCGTAAAGCTTATAAGCGTGCACGATTCGTTTTCCGAGGAAGTTCAGTGGAAGAATTTGAGGTCTATATAATAGACGTCACGATGTTTGGCGCGACGAGCTCGCCTTGCTCCGCCAAATTCGTTAAAAACTAGAACGCAAAAGAGTCTGCAGTGCAGTTTCCGGAAACGGTGAAGGCCGGTTTCGAAATCCGGAGCTAGGTGGTCTATTCCGATTAGGTCCTTCAAAGCATGGTGGAGCAAAAAAGTGGCCAATATATGCAATTCGCCGAAGACAAGAGAACTAGCTTGGAGAGAGTCTTGGGCAAAGGTTGGTGCCCGAATGGTGATGAATTCACGTTTTTAGCGAAGTTGTGAGATCAACTAATGCCGCAAAGACCGACCAAAAGGGTGATCATGAGCTGTGCCATGAGCCTTTTCGACCCGCTTGGGATGCTAGCAACATTCGCCATCCACGGAAAAATGGTAATACAAGATTTGTGGCGTAGCGGCTGTGACTGGGATCAGCCGATCGATGACGAATGCTACGATAAGTGTAACCGATGGATCAGTCGGCTTCCGGAAGTTGAAAATGTAAAGATTCCACGCTACTATTTTCGAAGGTTCAGTTCCGTCGACTACAGCACTTCTCGTCGCAAAGATTCATACGGTGCTTCTGGATATTTCCATGTGTTATCGAATGATGACCCATTGTGTTCGCTGGTAATGGCGAGATCGAAGGTTGCTCCATTAAGTACCTGAGTACCTGATGGGCGACGACTCGTTGAATTCAAATCTGCGCCGAACGAAGTCGCCTTGGACGTTCAAGGACCTAATGTCCTCCTCAACTGCACAAAGCCAACGCGTGCGTGGCCTACCCCGAAGCCGACGTCCTCTTCCGGGTTCCCTGCTGAATATTGACTTCGCTTGACGCTCTTCCGGCATTCGTGTCACATGCTCAGCCCACTGTAGCCTGCCGTGTTTTATAAGCTTCACAATATCCATGCCGTTATATACTTGGTACAACTCGTGATTCATGCGACGCCGCCAGATGCCATTTTCCAGTTTACTGCCGAGTATTGTTCGCAGCACTTTACGCTCGAAGACACCGAAAGCTCTCCGATCGGCCTCTTTCAATGCCCACGATTCGTGGCCATAAAAGGCTACCGGCAGAATCAACGTCTTGTACAGCGCGAATTTCGTTTTCGTTCGCAAGCTGCGGGACTTCAGCTGGCTACGCAACCCGTAGAAAGCCCTGTTCGCGGCTGCAATACGCCTTTTCATCTCGCGGGTAACATCATTATCGCACGTCACTAAAGTACCAAAATAAACAAATTTGTCCACAACTTCAAATTTTTCGCCATCTCTACCGGCGACCATGTACTTCGTTTTGGTAGAATTTATCGTGAGACTAATCCTCGCTGTCTCCCTCTTAAAAGGCGCGAACGCCTCTTCCACTGCTCTACGGTCGATGTCGTCCGCAAAACCAAGAAGCATGTGCGACTTTGTGATGATGGTACCGTTCCTCTGCACGCCAGCTCTCCTAATCGCTCCTTCGAGGGCGATGTTGAATAGCAAGTTCGAAAGAGCATCTCCCTGCTTCAACCCATCTAAGGTCACGAAAGAGGCCGAAATCTCTTCTGCCACCCGTACACATGATTTCGAACCATCCAGCGTTGCCCGAATCAGCCTAATTAGTTTCGTCGGAAAACCGTTTTCTTGCATTATCTGCCATAGCTCGTTTCTCTTTACTGAATCGTACGCTGCCTTGAAATCTATGAACAGATGATGAGTCTGCAAGTTGTATTCCCGGAACTTCTCAAGGGTTTGACGCAGGGTAAACATTTGATCCGTCGTTGATCGACCCTCACGAAAACCAGCCTGGTATTCGCCGACGAAGGATTCCTCAAGCGGTCTCAATTTGTTGAACAAAACACGTGATAATATTTTGTACGCCGAATTCAGAAGCGTGATTCATCTGTAATTGGTGCACTCCAGCCTGTGTCCCTTTTTGTAGAGGGGACAAACGAGACCATCCAACCAACTAGCGGGCAATTCTTCCTCCTCCCATATCTTGAGCAGTATACGGTGGATCATCTGGTGCAGCTGTTCACTTCCGTGTTTGAGAAGTTCGGCCGGGAGCTCGTCCTTCCCCGCAGCCTTACTGTTTTTCAGCTCTCGTATCGCCTTTTTCACCTCTTCTAGCTTGACCATCGTCGTCGATGTGTGTTCTGTTTGTAGATGCTTTTTCGTTCTCTCCGTTCAGCAACGTCTCGAAGTACTCCTTCCACCTGGCAGCCTCAGCAATAACGCGTTCCTCGTACTGCCTTTTTTTCCTGCGATGGGTTCGTTTCTCGGCTGACCTTGCTACCCTGTACCGCTCTCTGTTCTGACGGGTACCAGACACCAACATCCGGCTTCTGGCGACGTTCTTCTCTCTGTCACTCGCTGGCACTCCTCGTCAAACCACCCGTTCCGGGAACGCCTCTGAGCTGTACCTATCACCGCTCCGTGGACAGCTTTCCACAGATTGTTGAGATTCTCGTTCACTTTGATTTCCGCTATCCGATCATTCAGCTTCTGGTGGTACTCTGCAGCAACACCATCTACTGTCAAACGCTGGATGTGGAAACGCATCGATCTCCGGTTTCTCGAACTCGTAACGGTCGATAGACGCGCTCGAATTTTCGCGACAACGAGGTAGTGATCCGAGTCGATATTAGGACCCCTGAAGGTCCTGACATCTACGACATTCGAGAAATGCCGACCATCCACCAACAAGTGGTCGATCTGGGAGCAAGTTTCGCCATTAGGGTGTCTCCAGGTGTGCTTTCGGATATCCTTGCGTGCAAAGTGGGTGCTACTGATGGCCATATCACGAGCAGCAGCGAAGTTTATCAGCTTCAGGCCATTATCATTGATCAGGCTGTAATTGCAGAATTTGCCACGAATCCTCAAAACGCAGATGCGCTCGCTAACCGGTTTCCACCGCATAACCCGCTTCATCGGTTTCCCAATCACTAAGAAACCAACTCCGTGTGCTGCTCTATCGCCACCGCTGTAGTAGATATGGTATTTGAACGATGTGTTGGCGATAGGATCTACCGCCCTGAATTCACGTTCTCCAGATCTAAGCCACCGTACTTCTTGAATAGCAGCCACACTCACATTCACCTTTTGCAGTTCACGGGCCAGAAGGCCCACTCGTCCAGGTTCATTGAACGTTCTGACATTCCAAGAACTGAGTTTCCATTCATTGTCCTTTTTTCGTTGCCGTTGGGTCAGGTGCCGAAAATTCCGTTCGTTTTTTCTTCTTCTTACTTAATTTTTCTGAGTACTTTTATAATTCAGTATGCTACCGTACCAGGGTCGCGATGCCTATATCGTGTTGATGGGGCTGCCATCTTGGATTTAGCTGACACAATACAGCATTTCTTTTTCAGCCACTGGATCCCAGACAGACGCTGTTCGAGCCGCATCTCCTGGTGGACAGACGCTCGACGATTCGCACCTCCTCAGCCTTGCTATCATCACGATATGGGTTAATCGTGATGACATTGCCCACACCCCGCTACCAGCACATATATGGGCATACACTGGCTGTCATCATCTGACACGTGGAAGCGTGAGGTAGGAGCTTGTGAAGACCAGAGCTATGTTGGACGCTCTTTCCCCTGTGGTCCTCACCATTTTGGGGTGTTGGGGTGCTCCATTGAAGATGCTGACAAATCCTCATCTAGAGCTGCAGGCGGCAGTCATAGTATGCAGGTTGATGAATTCGGTGATCGAGGCTCATTCGTTGGAGGTGAAGAAGCGGTTCATCTGGTCCGATTCCAGAACGGTGATATCTTGGATCCAGTCGGAGCAGTGCAACATTGCAGAAACCAGCAACCGTTTACATAACCTGGATCTCGAGATATCGATCTTGAATGCACGTGAAGTTAACCGGAACACTAGAACCGTCTCGTGAGTGGATTCCAAACTAAACTGTCCGCCATTCAAAAGGTCTTGCCCTCCTGAACAACATTGTCGAAAACAGCAACCTTATTTACAGCCAAGATGTTGAGATGTCGATTCTGCAAGACGCGAAGTTTACCAGAACACTAGAGTCGCCTAGTGAGATAATCCCGAACTAAACTGCTGTTAACAATTCAAACAGTGAAAACATAGAAGAAAATAGCATCCTTTTATATAACAAGAATCTTAAGATGGTGATTCTGAAAGTACACGAAGTTTACTAGAACACTAGACACCTAGAGAGAGAATTTCGGACTAAACTGTCCACAATTCAAAAGCTCTTAGCTCTCTGAACAAAATTACAGAAAACAGCAACTTTGAATATACCCAGGATCTCGAGATGTCGATCCTTCAAGAATAAGAAGTTAACTAGAACACTGGAGCCATCAAGTGAGAGAATTCCGAACTAAACTGTTCACAATTCAACACGTCCTAGCATAGTGAATAACGGTGCAAAAACAGCAACTTTCTATAAAGCATGGATCTCGAGATGTCGATGCTGCATGTACAAGAAGTTTACCTCAACATTAGAGCCACCTAGTGAAAGAATTCCGAACTAAACTGTACGTAATTAATAAAGTCATTCCCTTCTGAATAATTGCAGAGAACAGCATCATTTAATTGTAGTTAAGTTAAGTAGATTTTTTGCCAAGATGGGCACCACCGAGCCGGATCTCAGTGAAAAACTAGCTAAGATTCAGCTAACAAACGGACATTTTGCCGAGACCTCAGCTAACAAACATAAATTGTGTTGAATCTCGGCAAGTTTTTCGGTGAGATCCAGCTAAGAAAAAGGCCGAGCCCGGTGATGCCCATCTCGGCAAAAAATCTAAGTGTGTCGATTCTGAAAGTACTAGTGCTGACTAGTGAGTGAATTCTGAACTAAACTGTCAACATGTGTATAGCACGGATCTCGAGATATCGATCCTGATGCATGTAGAAGAAGATTACCTGAACACTTGCACAGCAACCTAGTATGTAATCAGGATCCAATGATATTATTATATATACACGATGTTTACCAACTCACATGAGCCACTTAGTGAGAGAATTCTGAACTAGTCAATCCACTATAGTGTTGGCCTTTGTAACCTTAACAACATTACCGAAGACCGAAACATTCTAGTTAATCAAAATCATGCGAAGCAATACGCTATAAAAATGGTTTAGAAGATTTTTTCGATACTCACTAGCACCACCTAGTGCTTGAATGCCAACCTAAATTGTTTATCATTTTCAAGAAAATATTCCAGAGACAATATTGGAGAAGACAAGTATGACTTGTGACCACAAGTTTTTCGACAGTAACTAAAAATGTAGCTGACCTAAAAATAGATCACTAGGTGTTAATTTGTTTAAGAAACCAAAACAGACATCAAGCACAAAAAAGGTATTGCAACCCTATAAGAATGCAAGACTGAACTTTTTGATAGAACGTGGTAAGGAACACCAAATTGTGTTTGTTTGCTATGTAAATTATGAAAATCTAATTGAAAACTCTATGATTTAAAACCGATGATGATACAATCCCAAAGGTTTCGTCAATTTTTGAAATTTTAATCAATATTGAACTGATCTTTTAACAATAGACAGCAGCGTACTTTTTTTTACTGCATCCTTACCCATAACATCTACTCAAAATTCACAGATTCGCTACATGCCTGCCTGTTTACAGCAGCGTTATGGGTTCATCGGTTCATCGCTTGCTACCGGTTGAAGTCACCGCACACGAAGCAAAGCTCCTTCGATGCTCTCGCTCTACCCAATTCGCAAACCCCGTTTCGAACCGCTTCAAGCCAGTTTCCGTTCTCCGCCGCCCATCCAGGAGGGTGGCGTGCTCGGAAAACCATTGACGATCTTCAGCCGCTGGGTTAAACTTACCACCAGTCGAACCGATTCGCTCAGTTTACCTGAAGAACTCGCCGATGGTTGACCGATCGATCGATCGTCGTTTCACGTTTTCCAGTTCATACGACGGACGCGGACGCGTGTGATACGAACTCGTGTATGCGTGTATGTGTGCTGTTCGGTGGTAAATCATCCGTCCAGGAAGGGGTCTCCGGAGCACCAATCTCGATTTTTTTCCCCCGCGAGTGGATTGGTTGATAGGAAGTGAATTTTTTAGATCAAACGATCGCTGCGTGATCGTTGAGCGATGGTTCATACGGTGGACCGTGATGCATTCGGGAAAAGGGGTTGAAAATTGCAGTTTTGGAAAAATTTCTGGAATGTGTTATTATCTTTCTCACTCTGACACTGCTTTTGGCGGATCGTTGCTGTAGTGGTGTTTTGGAAACGTTACTGAGTTCCCTAGCAATCAGTCAGTGTGGCGGTATGTGTGTGTGAGTGCGATCCCGGTTTGGAAATATTGTACAAGAACTCGCGAGGATCTATTTTGATGTTTTGTCGATAATCGGTTGCTTCGTTTGTTGCGTCAAAACTGTGTTGATTCATGAAAATGCACTGAGAAAGCATCATTTTTCGCAAATCAAGCGATCGTAGAGTGAATAAATCCGTCCAAGTGATCATGTTCAACCTGTCAAAGTTGGTACCGATGTGTGTGTGACGGCAGGAGGAATTTCCTTCGCACACAACCAAGAAGAAAGTGTTGATCAAAGCAACGACGAAGAGTGCCTCTGTTGGTGGATCGGATCGAGAAACCCACAGCAGCAGGCCACAGGTGTGTTTATTTTTGCCCCGTCTTTGCTCCCGTCATCCGTTGTTGCGTTGGGGCCATCAAACTCGATCCTCGACGATGTTTGTTGCGGTTGTGTTGTGAAGAGGAAAGAAACAACATACGACAAAGTCTGCTCTGCTCTGCATGCCGTATGTATACAATATATAATACACACACAGAGGGGTAGTGATAATGAGCAGAAAGGTTGATGATTCTGTGGCGGTCGCTTCCTGCAATCAGTGGGTAGATCGTAGATGTTGATGCCCGCTACTGGAAGCTGGCAGATCGAGAAAGTGACGAGGAAAATTGCGTGAGGAATGTGTCATGACGATGGATGCTTTTCGCGCGTGATTATACGGCTATCGTCGTCCAGTAAGTGAGTAAATGTATGGGTGCTGTAGCAACAGCAGCAGCAGCCTTCGAGGAGTGGGCCGTCGCATATTTTTGTTATTCCCTGCGGTCGCTGCTGTTGCTGGCGGGGCTGGATACGACGGTTTGACCTGAATGTTGTCGGTGAGTATCAATTACACTTGTCATTCAAATTGTGCGCCTTGTGGAGGTTGGTGTCTCGTTGAGGCACTGCTGATATCTTTAACATTCGAATCCCATGGATCTAGTTCAGGAGATCTTTTTTAAAACACACGATCCTTCAAAAGTTCGACTGTTCAAATCGCGAAATCTGGACTGATTCGTGATTAGGGCGTACATGCTTTGGTAAACAAACAGATCAATAGCCGGTTTCTCGTGAATAGAAGCTCAATCTCGCAAACAAACTTAACCAAATGGTAGAGAAATCAATACCTAAGTGATTGTGTTGTTAGTTTCTTAGATTAAATCACTCTTTAATCTGGCCGTGCTGTCAAGTTTCTTCTTCTTTTCTTTTCCTTTATTTAACGTCGGTCTCTGTTCCGCAATCTAGTGCCAATCACCGACGGACATCGATTGCCATCCATTGACGGCAACCGAATGTGCAGGAAGGCAGCTTCCACACCTGCGTAGGATATCGCACCCATTCACAACACACATGGGCCGAGACCAACGGTTTTACTTCCCTTCCGAAGGAAGACGTGACCAGAGATTTTTATGCCTCAGAAAAATCCCACCGACCTCGGCTGGGATTGATCCCAGACCCATTGGGGTGTCAGAAAGCAGTCACGCTTACCACTAAACCACCGGCGCCGGCTTGCTGTAAAGTTGAAACATGGTATTCGATGCAAATTGCACACTGAGCTTGACTATCCAATATCCAATTTCTAGCCGAGATGGCTACAGCTAAATACATTGAAAACGAATATTACTCACAGAACGAGACTCTTTTATTTACTGATTCGTATGGAGAATTTTGACGTAGGACTACGTCTGTGATTTCCATGTGGAGGTACACTTTGTGAAAACCGAAAATGGAACATGTTACAACATTTTGAAAGATTTTGAACATTAATAACTCAGCTGCCCCTGGACCAATTTCAATAATTTTATCACCAATCGATCAGAAATATTTCTACGCATCAATAACAATGCTTCCGAATGATTTTCAACAAGAAACTTTTGAAAAGTAGTAATGTCAAGCATTATCCAATGTAAAAATAATTTTATCACTGTTTTCATGAAATAAACGTTCTTCCCAAACCCAGTCGTCATAATCGAGGACCACTTGGATGCACATCATTCTGCATTAACCTGAAAAGATAAAAAAGAGCACTGCTGTCTAGCCTCAACTCATTTTCGCTTCGGACGGCGTGATGAGCAGGCAACAGAAGCAGCAAAAGCAGCAGTAGGAAGGTGGTGGCAGGTAAGGTAGTACACTCTTCTACCTAACAAGCAACAATGGCTGGTCGTGGCAAAGGAGGAAAAGGTCTTGATAAAGAAGGTGCCAAGCGTCATCGCAAGGTTCTTCGTGATAACCGCAATCCGTCGTCTGGTTCGCCGTGGCGGTGTCAAACGTATCTCCGGTCTGATGTACGAGGTGTGCTGAAGGTGTTCCTGGAAAATGTGATCCGTGGTGCTGTCACCTACCCGGAACACGCCAAGCGTAAGCGGCCATGGATGTCGTCACGCTTTGAAGTACGGTTTCGGAGGTTAAATCATCACCAACTTTTGTGAGGTTCACCATCCTTGCTTGATTTCTGAGGTCCACCATCCTTGCTTGGATGGTTTTTGTTAGGCGATTACAGTGGGTCTTAAGGACAGGCAGACCAGAGCGTTGATACTGTCTTCGGATGGTGTTACGGAGTCTTATAAGGTCTTTGGTAGATCTGTCAAGGTTCAGAGTATTGCTCACCTGTCTGGATACTGGCACGTGTTGTTCCCTGGACCGGGATATCGCCTCCCCGATGGAATGCAGACACCGGTCAACGTCTTCGAGTGTCTGCGGAAGGACACCGTAGTCGACAGTGGAGTCGACACAGTGTTGGAACTGATCCCAGCTGACACAATGATAGTTGCGTCGGGAAGCTTGGAATCGGTTGACGGATGAGCCCACATCGGCCACCACCGGATAGTGGTCCGAACTCATCTCCTGGTGGGTCACAGGTTGCGAGATGTTGTCTCCCATGTTGCTGATGAATATGTCGATGGTGGAGTGTACGCCAGACCGGCTCAAGCGGGTGGGAGAGTCCGGCGCTATTATGGTGTAGTGCGTCGACTGTTGCCCCAAGCCTGGTGTTTAGCGTTCAGGTCGCCCGCGATAATGTACTTCTCACGGCGTCGAGTTAGTTTGGTGATGTCTCTCCGCAGGTCTGCTGCCGACCCGTCCCTGATGGTGACTTGTTTGGGAAGGTAGGCCGTAAAGATGATAATATTTAGGGCCGACAAGAGTGGAGACTTCCACACCCACAGCTTCGATCATCTTCAGCTGGAAACTCGGTGGCAGTCGACAGCCAATATTTCTCCTTAATGCGATAGCGACTCCTCTTCCGCAGGAGCTGGTCCGGTCCAGCCTTACGAGCCGAAAATCTGGGAGGTGAACATTTATCTCCGGGTTCAGGTATGTTTCGGTGATGACAGCGATGTCTATGCTATGTTCATTGAGGAAATCAACGAACTCAATGATTTTGCTCTTGAGCGAGCAAGCGTTCCAGTTGGCCATTTTGATGGCTTCACATGGCTATTACACGAGGATCATAACTGCACGAAGCTGTTCAGGTAATGTCTTGGTGGTGCCCAAGATTATGATCACCTCAGTTACGAGGATCACTAGTTCGTCGCTTTTGGGTGGAGAATTTTCTTCTGACTCACCTGACACAGCACGGGCGTACGATAATCCCGGAGCAGTAGAACCATGGCTTGGCTGGGTCGCAGCATCAGTGAGGCGATGCTGAACTGAACGGTGGATGGGACCCGCTTGATCTGATGTTGGATTCGCAACTGGGGGCGCTGATTTAGTGGAAGCGGTGCTAGGTTCGGGACCATACGGCGAGCCTGAAGCACTGGAAACGTGTCCATGTTGACAATAGGAGCACGATTATTGCGGTGTCGACCAGCTTGGTTCCTCGTGAACGCCTGTTGTCGAATATGGATGAAGGCCGCTCGCTATCGCTGCTCAGATGGTTGGAATCACAGTTCACGCACTTAGGTTCAGGTAGTATTGTGAGCCCCAGCACATTTGCCACAACGAGCCTTCATATGACAATTCTTTGTACCATGCCCAAATGCCAGACAATTAGTGCACTGTGTCACGTCACGGAGCCGAGGGCGCTACTGCTCCCACTGAATCACGATGTTGAACAGCGCGCGAATCTGCCGCAGAGCAGCCACACTGGTGGAGTCCTTATCGAAGTGCACCAGGTACAACTGGTCCCGGAATGCACTGGTTTCATCACGAAAAATGTTGATTGGTTGCAGATGAAGGTGCTCCAATTCCGCTTTAATATCCGCAACAGGGAGATTTGGAAGACCACGGATCACCATTTTCAGTGGTTTTCTTCCAGGGACGTCGTGAGTGTAGAACTCGAACCGGTTCAGGTGAAGAAAAGTGCCAACAGCGTCGTAGGTGCCGAGAATCGATATTCGACGTTATTTTGGAATCCAAAATGGCGGCCATCGGGTTTCAGAAAAAGTGTCAAATACCCTACCACAGACAAACAGATATAACACTCGCAAGTTGTTCATCGAACAAGCATTTCACGGTCAATTTAAAAGTATCGTAGTTGGTAGTACCGCCACCTGTGGTGCGCACAGTCAATCGCCTTGCGTTTGACGTTTACACACTAGCACCATCTGTTCAGCGTACTACCCACCACAGTGTATTCAACAGATGGCGGTAATGTTTTAGCACGATGTTTTACAGTGATAAATATTCAATGTGCTATGTCTGTTTGTCTGTGACCCTATAATAGGATAATTTCGGAACGGGGATGCCGCGTAGATGCTGAAAATCGGTATCCGACGCCATTTTGGAATTCAAGATAGTGACCATTGGTTTTATGAAGTATCAAATACCCTAAGATATGGGTATTTTCGGAACCAATATGGCAGCCATCAGATTCAGAAAGTGTCAAATACCCTACAATATGGCTATTTTTGGAACAGGGACAACGCGTAGATGCCAAAAATCGATATCAGATACCACTTTGGGATCCAATATGGCGGCCATGAGGGTTCAGAGAGTGTCAAATTATAATATGGGTATTTTCGGAATGGAGACAACGTGTGAAAGCCGAAAATCGATATAAGATGCCATTTTGGAATCCAATATGGCGGCCATCGGGTATCACAAAAAGTGTCAAATACCCTAAGATCTGGACATTTTCGGAACGAGGACGACGCGTAGATGCTGAAAATCGATATTCGATGCTATTTGTAGGCTATTTGACACTTCTTATGAAATCGGAAGCCACCATCTCTGGCTTCTAGATGTCACCCTGATGCTAAAAAAACCGTTTGTAAGGGTATTTGATAGAATTTAAAACTTTTTCTCAAACCGGAAGCCGCCATCATGGATTTCAAAATGGCGTTGGATATTGATTTCCAATCTCCAAACCTCACCCCGATTCCAAAAATACCCATATTGATGGGACGGCATCAGCATTTCCCATTTTTTCTGAAATAGGAAGCCGCGATATTGGATTTAAAAATGGCGTCGAATATCGATTTCCGGCCTCTTTACGCCATCCCGATTACAAAAATACTAATATTGATGTGTATTTGACTGTATTTCCACTTTTTTGTAAATTGAAAGCCGCCATCTTCAATTTCAAAATGGCGTCGGATATCGATTTTCATCCTCTAGACATCATCCCGATTCCCAAAATACCTTTATTGATAAGTATTTGACAGCATTTCCCACTTTTTCTTTAACTGGAAGCCACCATCTTGGATGTCAAAATGGCGTCGCATTTCAATTTTCGATCTCTAGACGTCACCCCGAGTAAACAAATACCCATATTTAATTATAGTCGCTATATTCATAGTCTGGCGGATAGAATTTCGATCTATCAAAAAGTGGAACCAATTCAATATATTTTAGACCAACAATTGAAAAGGTCCTATCAACTTTTATAAACCAACCGTTGATTATTCTTTCCTCGACAATCGAACGCAAATCACCGGCATCATCGGATAGGGGAATCTTTCCACAAACCCAAAGATAGTGTTAGTTTGCGTAGGCGAGCCTTGAATCACGAGAAAAATCGCATATGCTATGCTATGCTATGCTATGCGAGCCTTGAATCACGAAAAAACGGTTTCCAAAGTTTTGTTCGCAATAGCTGATGTGCTCTTTTCTGTTGTTGGTCGTGATTTGCTCGATTGGTTCCGCCATTTGACAGCTCAATTGGTTCCCGAGATTCTATCCGCCAGACTATGAATATAGCGACTATAATATTGATGGGTAAACAAACCACCCGACAATGGTAAATTTGACATCCACGTGCACAGATCTAAACCAAAATGAACCGAGTGAACAAGCAACAAAAGTCATAAAAACTGCACGTATTTGGATCGAACAGCTTTGCTTCAATGCATGCAAAAGTAAGTTTATTTGACAATGAAAGAAGAAATGAACACGAGTCAAGCTAAAACAAACAGCATGAAAACTGATCGAAAGTGGTTCTGTTGATGTTGAGGGGGATCTGCTCGAAGGGAAGACAGAATGTCTTTCAATTGAAAGTGATGGTTGACAGCTTCATCGTCGCTTGACGATTTTCGATTGAAAGTGACTTTGTGGGGCCCTGGTTGCATTCAAACTTTGGCGACCCATCACCTTTTGTTTTTTCAACGGGTGAGTGGAGGTATTCAACTGCTGCTCCACTACCGCCGATTTAGCGACTCCCACAAGAGAGGCGAGAACTGACGACACCTTGTTAGTCGAAGTGAAAACTCTCGACGGATACCACGACCAATGACCGACCTAAAACACCGAACGACTCGATAGAGCGAACGAAAAGAAATCGGACTGTACAGCTTGATGGTCAGGCAGAGAATTGTGATGAGCAGTCAAACTTTCTACGTTTCGCTTATTTAAGCATTTGGATTATCATTCTATGCCCCTCCTTTTTTTTCTGTATTTAGCTGATGAAGGTGAATGAATAGAACAAAATGCTACGATGTCCACGCTGCAGCAAACAAGTTCGAGGTCGACCCGTCCAACGTGCAACGCTGAATGATTATGCGGCTTCGGCTTGTGTTGTTAGGGGCCAACTTCCTGATGGCTGTGTTAGGGGTGAGCGACTTGCGGTTGAAATTTGAATGTTTCCATATTTCTTAATTTTTAGCTATTTAAGTATTTAACATTTATAATGTGTGACATACCACACAAATTTTATAAAACTGCCGAGTCGATCGACATACAAATCTTGAAAATGCATTGATTATTGGTCAAGTTATTAACATTTAAAGTCTGACCAATTTTCGTTACATTTCCCTGGATTGGCACCCTTTCCGAAAGACGTAGTCATACGTCAAAAGAGATATACCGAGCTGCGGTCTAATGCAAGAAAATAGAGCCCGAAAAATGTGGAGTGTATTAGTGAGTGAAATGAACTCGAACCACTAACGTTGCGATTATCAGACATGTGCTTTCCCCCACTGCTCTCTCCATGGTTCGGAACATGGATATGCTAAAAGTAAATAAGAAGCGCTTATAGTACGATAACTCGATTTCGTATGTTTTTCCAGCTGTACGGGAATTGGAGAGAATTATGGCAAATGTGTGCGTCGGTCTTCAAACATACAATGGATCGACTGGATCGATCTTTTGCTTTGAATTATCTTAGTATACAAACAATTGGATTTCAAAATAGCATAGAACATCGATATTTCGGCCTTTGGAAATCTTGGATTGGCTCTATACGTCGTCCACGTTCCGAATACAGTAATGTCCCGATTTTGTCAGCCCCCTGATGAATTTAGGGCTGACAAAAACGGGACACTGACAAAATCGGGACATTTTTTTTCGTTTAATGTTTTTAACATAATATCTTTAAATGCTGTTTGATAATGCAAGATTTATGTTTTTGGAATCATTCAGGGGGGAGCTGGAATTTCAAACTTTTCGTAAGTGTCATATAAGGAAAGACATTCTTACATTGATGGTGTGGAGGGGGAGGGAGGCTAAATGGACTTAGGTAAGAATTGAATGGCCACTCAATGCATACAGTCAGGAATCCTTATTGCCGGGGTAACAGGGGCGTGAATAAGGAACCGCGTATAAGGATACCCACAGCTTATGGGATTTTCACTAATAGGGACTGTGGTGGATTATCTCATTTGTTACAATATATAGAGCTATACTGTCTTCGACAAAGTTGTTTTACTGGGATAGACCAACAAGCCTGTGTCATTGGAATCAGGTTTAATTGTGAACTACGCCGCTAGATGCGCTTCACTTTTATGTTACTTATGACGGGTGCTATAATATATGGATCATAGGTCCAACATAGAATATTTCGTGATCCTGACCTTATAGAAAGTTACTGTCTTGAGCAAAGTTGTTCAAGTGACCAAGTTCTTTCGGATGGTGACCATATTAGTTATGAACTTTCTCACTACGTAGCGCTAGTGTGCATGTGAACTTTCTATATAAACTGTATCTCGAGAACCTGGCCATATAGAACGTTGCTGTCTTCAGCAAAGTTGGTCAGGTGACCAAGTCCTTTCGGATGGTGGTCATATTATTTAAGCCATGGAGAAAATCGGAGAAAAAAACAAAAAAGACGAAAATGAAAAAAAACCAAAAAAAATATGAAGGACGACGGCAAGACGCCAGATAGTGAAAACGGAGAAGCGAACGTGTTCGCAAGAAGCGGAAAGTTGCAGAGATCAGCAGCGTCGAACCAGGTGACCACAGCGAGTTCCAGTAGTAGCATACCCCAAGTGGAACAGCATGGATCCCAAGGAGAGCAGCTAGGTGCGGTACCATGCCAAATATTCACACCGAAATCCAGCAGTGGCTAACAGCAAGAATTGCAGCTTGGGAGAACCAAAATGACGGAGGTTAGGAGGAAGATCGATGAACTCTATGTGTTCGTGAAGGATAAGAACAACATACACAAGGAGGTCAAGCTACTAGCGACGGTCATCAAATCCGGCATTGCTGTGACAGATTGGGAACTGCAAGAATGGAGAAGAAGAGCCGAAGCGGCCGAAAAGGCTCTACTTGAGGCCAAGGAGAATGAAAGCTGGCTGAAGCGCAGGAGACGCCGAAGGGACCAACGAATCCACGTCCGGCGAAAAGAGATAGGGAAACGCCAGGACCCCAAAAAACACAAGGATGACGTATACGGGGACAATGAGCAAGAAGATGGAGAAGACAGTGATTGGCGTAAAGTCGAAAACCAGAAGGAGAAGAGGAAAAAACTGAAGGAAGAGGAACAAAGGAAGAAGGAACAGAAGAAGAAAGAGGAGAAGGAAAAGAAGAATGAAGAGGAAGAAAAAGAAGACGGAAGAGAGGAAGAAGGAAGTCAAAAAGAAGGAAAACCCCAGGCATCGTGGGGAGAGAAGTAAGGGCGACGCTCTGGTTATCGAGGCAAAAGACAAAACGACATACGCAGTACTCCTCCGGAAAGTGAGAGAGGATCCGGAGTTGAAGCAACTAGGCGAGAACGTGGTGAAAATCAGGTGCACCCAGAAAGGCGAGATGCTCTTCGAGCTGAAAAAGGAACCGTCGGTGAGGAGTTCAGCCTTCAAGGAACTCGTCGAAAAATCTCTTGGCGAGGACGCGGACGTAAGAGCCTTATCGCAGGAGTCAGTGGTCGAGTGCAAGGATCTGGATGAGATCACAACGGAAGACGAGGTACGATGTGCGCTGAAGGTGCAATGCAATCTGGGAGATGTGCCTATGACAATCCGGTTGAGGAAGGCGTACGGTGGTACACAAACGGCGTCGATACGACTTGCGACGGACGCAGCTAACGAGTTGCTGAAGACAGGACAAGTCAAGGTTAGGTGGTCAGTATGTCCCCTGAAAGCTATCCCTCGGGTTATCAAGCAAATGGAGAGATGCTTTAAGTGCATGAACTTTGGTCACCAGGCGAGAAACTGCAAAGGCCCTGATAGATCGGAGCTGTGCAGGAAATGCGGAGAGAAGGGGCACGTTGCTAAAGACTGTATGAAGCAACCGAGGTGCACGCTCTGCAAAAAGGAGGACGAAAACGGTCATATGACGGGAAGTTTCAGGTGCCCAGCTTACAAAAAGACGATAGCGGGCCAATAGTAATGGAGATAACCCAAATAAATCTCAATCATTGTGACACAGCACAGCAACTGTTGTGGCAGTCGACAACGGCAGTCGAAAATGCGACGTTGCAATGATTGCGGAGCCGTATCGAGTCCCTCCCGATAACGATAACTGGGTGGCCGATAGAGCAGGGATGGCGGCAATACAAGTTATGGGCAGGTATCCCATACAAGAAGTGGTGACGAGGTCTTACGAAGGTTTTGTGATCGCCAAAATTAATGTAACCTTCGTATGTAGTTGCTATGCACCCCCGAGATGGACAATGGAGCTGTTTCACCAGATGCTAGATAGACTCATCGGGGAGCTCACCAACGCAAGAGGGTATAGCCTGCTGGAAGCTCTGGCAAAGTTGGACGTCAGTCTGGCCAACGAAGGAACCATCAGCACCTTCCGCAAAGATGGTAGGGAATCCATTATCGACGTCACTTTCTGCAGTCCGTCGTTGGTGGCAAGTATGAACTGGAGAGTGTGTGAGGAGTACACTCATAGTGACCATCAGGCGATTAGGTACAGCTTTGGCCAACGGATACCTACGACAATGTGGAAAACGAAACTAAGCAAGCGGAGGTGGAAGACGAAGGCATTCGACAAGGATCTCTTTGTAGAAGCTCTCCGGGTAGACAGCAGCGTTCCAGACCAAAGCGCGGACGAATTGACCGAATCGTTAACGAGGGCATGCGACGCAACTATGCCGAGGAAATCGGAACCAAGGAACAGACGGCGCCCAGTTTACTGGTGGAACGAGGCACTTAGCACCCTCCGCGCTAGTTGTCTCCGAACCAGAAGGCGCGTTCAGCGGACAAGAACTGATGCAGACAGAGCAGAGCGGAGGGTGGTGTTTCGAGGCCGCTCTAAAACAGGAGATAAAGCTGAGCAAGTCAAACTGCTTCAAGGAGCTGTGCCGAGACGCTGATGCCAACCCCTGGGGTGACGCATACCGAGTCGCGATGGCGAAGATCAGAGGTCCAACGACGCCCGTTGAAATGTGCCCAGACAAGCTGAAAGTCATCGTGGAGGGATTTTTCCCGAAGCACGACCAAATGACCTGGCCACCTACACCGTACGGCGAGGCAGAGGCAGACAACACCGAAGGTAGACAAGTCTCCAACGAGGAACTCGTAGCAGTGGCGAAAGGCTGAAGACGAAGAAAGCTCCCGGTCCGGATGGAATCCCCAACGTGGCGTTGAAGGCGGTGATCCAGGCGTTCCCGGTTTGTCGGTGAGGCAGTTCGGATTCCGGAAAGGGAGATCAACGGCAATTCGGACAGTGGTCGAGAGTGCCGAGAAAGCGTCTAAATAGAAGCGGAGAGGAGATCGATATTGCGCCGTGATACCGATCGACGTGAAGAACGCATTCAACAGCGCCAGCTGGGAGGCCATCGCCGAAGCACTGCATGGAATGAGGGTTCCTGATTCCCTGTGTAGCATTATAAGGAGTTACTTCCAGAACCGGGTTCTAGTCTACGAGACGGACATGGGAGAGAAATCAATCCGGATCACGGCGGGTGTGCCACAAGGCTCCATCCTTGGCCCAACGCTCTGAAACGCGATGTACAACGGCGTGCTAACGCTAAAGCTGCCAAAAGGAGTCGAGAGCGAAGGATTTGCGGACGACGTCGTGTTGGCGGTAGTAGGCGAGACGTTGGAAGAGGTGGAAATGCTGGCAACCGAAGCGATCGACACGGTTTCCAACTGGATGCAAGGAGGGAAGCTGCAGATGGAAGCAGTATGCGTTATCGCCGGTATGATACCCATCGTCATCACCTTGGCGGAGGACACCGAATGCTATATGCAAAGAGATACCAGAGGAGTACGGACATTGGTGAGAACGGAGTCGATGGCTAAGTGGCAACAGGAGTGGGACGCAGCGGAGAACGGTAGATGGAGACGGCTAATAACGATTCTTTCGACCTGGGTGAACAGGAAGCATGGAGAAGTCAACTTCCATTTGACGCAGTTCCTGTCTGGTCATGGCTGCTTCAGGAAGTACCTGCATCGCTTTGGACACACAACGTCACCCCTCTGTCCGGAGTGTGGCAACGTGGACGAAACGCCGGAGCACGTGGTTTTCGACTGCCCAAGATTTGAGGCAGTGTGAGTGGAGATGCCGGCCCTTAGCATGCCGTGAAATGTGCCGGGATGAGAGGACGTGACGCAAATTTTGTCGGAGCTGCCCCGACGAAACATTCTATGGGAGTTCCGGGGGGATAGTGGCTAGAGGCGAGTAAGGTTTTAGTGGTTAAGAGTTCCACACTGTGCCAGAAGGAGAACAAACACGCAACACAGTGACAGGCCGGGCTTTTGAAGCTTTCCTTACTATATAAAAAAAAAACTTACATAACGTACATAATTTTCAACTAGCCCCTCAACCCCCCTCCCCCCTGCTTTGATCTTGCCACCACTGCACATTTAATTCTCGAAAAATGTCATTATTGAGCTCGACAATCAATAAAATACGAATACGACTGTACAAAACAGTCCACCTCAACCAAATCTAATTGAATCATACCGTGCGGGACCGAAATCCGTACAGCACCGAAATCCGTACACCCTGTTGAATTTGTTTATTTATATGCATCATAACAATGTAAATATTATACATGAATACATATTCATGTTCATTCATGCATTAGCTTAATGTTTACGTCAACAATTAAGCAGAATGTCATGCAATTAAAATAAGAAAAATAAAAACCTTAACACGTGTCGGGCATTTCTGTCAATCGGTTGCGTTCTTAACGATTTTCTAAGAAAGTCTCTCGGATTTACTTCAGTTTGTTAAGCGTATTTCAGTGATGTTTGCAAGTAGTTTCCTGAAGGTCGATCGAAAAGGTTAGTGTTTATCGTTTTATATCTCAATTCTAAGCAATGGATCGTTCATATGGTATTTATTTATCAAAATTAGTACTGTACGGATTTCGATCCATATATAACAGCTGATTCTAAATCCGTACACTTGTGCATCACTAATGACGATTCTACTTTATCCAATGTTTTTCAGCAGATCATGGAAACTAAATACACGCCGGAGGATTTGGAGAAGACTTTGGCAATGATGCGTGCGGAGAAATCTTACCGAGAAGCATCCAGGGATTTTGCCGTTCAATTCACCACCATAAGAGATGCCGTATTGAATCGCTACTCTCTTATTTTATTCGTATTGTAAACGTTATATTATTAATATCTTTTAATGAAGAGCGTCAAGAACCAGCCGAAAAGTAAAACAACGCAGCTCCCCTACAGGATATCACCAACACGCATATACAAATTAGGGACCATGCATAAATGACGTAGCATTTGAGGGGGGAGGTGAGGGTTTCAGAATTTGTGACCGGCCATGTATTGGATATAGCCAAATACGCTACGAGGGGGGGAGGGAGGAGTATAAAATTGATCAAAAATATGCTACGTTATTTTTGGATGCTCCCTTACAGAGAGCAGACAGAAATGGGCCAGAGAGCATTCCCAGCCGTAGCTATCAGCGAGGAATGACCGGAAATACACATGAAAGTAGTGCGGACGAAAATTGATAAAGAGAACGCAAAGAAACAAAGGATTGAGGAACGACAAAAGAAAAAGGTTGAGCGAGAGAGGAAGAGGAGGAAGAAAAGGAAGAAGAGCAAATAAAGTTCCCTAATAAACAAATACCATGAACGAACTTTATTCCGGATGGGTAAACTTTCCCACAAATGGTTTGGATGATACCCCGAACACGTCGTTAAGCTCTCTATTATGGTTATTTTTATTAGGGTTGGAAGCAAGAAAGCATTATAACTTGAAAAGGCAATGGTATCAATGGAGAAGAAGCAGAAGAAAGCTGTGGAAAAGAAGCAATGAAAGATCTGTATTTTTATTATTATTACTCTCTTGACGTATTAAGTTAAATTAAGTTATAGTCGTTATTTTACCAATTTTAATTTTCATGCACAAAACAAAAAACTAATCCTTGATGTCAGTTCATTGTCTTTTTTTTGTTGGTTTCTAAGATGGTTGTATTTTTCTTTTACTTATCCGCCATTATAGGGCTACCATCTTAGGAACCGGTTAATTTATCGCTTGATGCCAGTGGGTTGGTGGAGTTCCAAAGTATGGCGCATCTTGCACGTTATCACATGTCAAATTTCAAAAACCTCGAAGTTGTGATCGGAGGAAAACTCCAGTAAGAATATTTAACCCAAAGCACTGGTATAGAATAAAATTTGGAAGAAATTAATCCTTAAACATGATATTAGTTAGCATAAAAATCCAGAACAGTTACCTTCTTAAATTAAAAGAATTCAGTTACCTCCCCTTTGAATCGATTGGAGCATCAATTAATTTAACGCTGATATCATTAGTTAAAAAAAGTAAAAGTAAAAAAAAAATGAACTTGAACCTTTGACGAATGATTCTTAGGTAAAATCGTGCACTGAATTCAACAATGTAGTCGAAAAAAAAATGTCAGTAGGATAGTTTTTGAGATACAGCTAAAAATGAAAATTCACTTTAAACAAGTTTGATTACTATAATACAAATATCTCCGGTTGTAATGAGATTATATCAATTATTTTAACGCTAAATTAGAGGTAAGAATTTTTTTCGTTCGATCAATTGAACATCAATTGTCAGTGAGATTGATGGTATTGTTGTTAGTTAATAGTTTGTTTTTTAAGTTTTCCTAAGAAAAATTGAATTTCTGCTAAGTTTTTAAGCAATGTGAATGAAAATGTTTATGGTGGTTCTACCATTACTCTCACGGAAAAATAGTGTTATAACGATCGAAATAAAATTTTATCACGTTTAATTTGGCGTTAAAATAAGTAATATCACTTCATTGCAACCAGAGATATTTGTGTTTTAGTTTTTTTTAACGTGAGATATCATTTTTTAGCTAGGGGAAGAAGGGGCATAGTGAACAGGCGGGGCATAGTGAGCATCCCGTACTTTGGCTCTGGATCTCCAACTGCATGAAAGAAATCAACTGGTAGTAGGATCAATATCATTAAGATATTGATCCTACAGCCAACAAATTTGTTCTGAACGGCCGGAAGTCCAAGCTGGAGCACGCGCGATGCTCACTATGCCCACCTGTTCACTATGCCTCTCTTACCCCTATATCTCCAAAACTATCCTCCCGAGATTTTTTTGGACTACATTTTTGGATTCAGCGCACGATTTTACATGGGAAATGACCATCAGCGTACAAAGTTCAAATATGCTGTAAACTAGTGTATTTAAACGAATATAGCTGTTTTGGACTATTAGCCAAGCAACTACAAAAAAAATACTTTATTCAAGATAGCAACACGTTTTTTTTTCATTGATTTGGATCGATTTACATTCATGTACGGATTTTGATTCATGACTGTACGGATTTTGATTCATCCTCAACACAGTGTACGGATTTCGATTCAAAACTGTACGGATTTTGATTCAATCGTAAAACGCTGTACGGATTTTGATTCAAGATATGTGCAATTTAAAACCTTTTTTCTAATAATTAAAGGTAATTTTAAGACCTGGTGTTTGCAAATATTGGAAAAATAAAGAGAAATGTAAAGGAAAAAGATGTGATACAGAGCATAATGTGATAGCATTATTTAGTATTGACCGTTAATGATTCTCTCGTGCTTAGGTGTACGGATTTCGGTCCCGCACGGTATAGGCAAAATCGGGGGTAGACAAAATCGGGAGCTGACAAAATCGGGTCACCACTCTATATCCATATTGTTGAATATTTGTCAGTTTTTTAAAAACCGGCAGTCTCTATCTGAGAATTTAGAAACAGGAAGCCATCATTTAGGATTTTTATTTGGCGTCAATAATCGATTTTTGGCCTCTACCTGTCATCACTTTTTCCAATTTATCCAATCCATATTGTAGGATATTTGACAGTTATACTCGTTTATAATAGCTTCTGTTCTTAAAATACTAAATTATTTCATTTTGAAATCTGACTTGCAGTGGTAAACAGGCAGTGTTGGCAGGAAAAGTGATTTTTGGCATTTGATTCTAAAAACAGCTAAAGTTTTTTTTTAGAGGCATTCTAGCACCGTACATTCTTCGGTAAAGTTGTTAAGCACTTCCTGGACTATACTTTTAAATGATTAGATTGTGGTACCTTGGAATGAAAATGGCAAAAAGTAGGTTTTCCCATACTAATTTCCATACAAATTTCAAACGCAATTCGAAAAGCCGGGCTACAACCAATCGTCTCCAAATTTTGCACAGTTGTTTCGGACCCCAAATCCAAATGGAACCAAAAATGCATTGTTCTGAAAAATGATTATGATGACCAACCATACTGGTTACTCATGGAGACCATGTAATGTAACCATGATGACAGACGTGGTTTCCTTAGCTGTCATTCTTGTGTCAGTTAATGGTGGTTTTTGTAGAATTATTAGGTTTTTTCAGCCTCATATAGACTTAAATGAGAGTTTAGGTACCAAATTGGAAAACCAATTACTGATTGGTTATGAATTTCCCTTCAAAGGCTAAAGGCCCATTTACCCCCAGCTCAAAAAAAAACGGCAAGTTAAAAACAAAACCAAAAAAAGTCCACCCAATACGATTCTGGAGTAGAAGCAGTAGCGAGCATCACCAGTTTATGGTTGCGTTGATTTGCCAAACGTCCTCTTCCTCCAGGCTCCCTGCCTCGCCCTCGATTCTGCTCAAGATTATATTTCCTCAAGGAAGCACAATCTCGGCCAACCACGGTGACCATGCCATGGGAAGGGAAGTTGGGAGACGCACGCTGCAGCAAAATGCAAAATCCAGTAGGGGTTTGAAATTTTATGCGAAAATAATGGTGATCGTTTAGCGATGTGGTCATTTCTCTTTCTCTCTCTCCTGATGATCCCATGTGGAGTGGAGGAGACGGACGGAGAGTAGCAAAAGCAGGACTCCCAGAGGTTGTTGTTGTTGTTGTTGTGCTGCTCAAGTGTCGCCCGGGGGTCATTGAGACTGTTTGGCGTGATCGTGATGATGAATATTGATAAAACGTGTCCGGATCCTCCCTTTCGCGAATGTTGCGATACTTGTAAGAAGAGATGCGTGGCGGATTGCACTTTTGGCGATTATTGCCTTCTTGGTGGGATGATGATGGTAGGTACTTGTGGAAACAAGATTCGCTTTTCGTTTTTGCCATTGTTACCCCTTGCATCATTTCAGATGTAATTGCTAGAGTGAATGATACATTCCGCATGTGAAAAATGTGATTCGTTTAAGAACTCAAACATTCGATGGCTTTAGCATGGCGAATTTATTTTTGATTCAGTTCCAACCTGGATCGGGTTGTCCAGCAAACGTCAGTGTGAACGTTTGTTTCTGTAACCTGGCTCGGGTTGAGGTTCGCACTGACAATTAGCTCGGGTTCGCACGGGTTGGAACTGGTTCCAACCTGGATTTATAAACAAATTAGAAATAAGATAACTTGTGATCTTACATATCAAATCGGCATTGGTGAAAGTTCTGTTTACCAACATTAAACAGCTGGCGCATCTCGTCGTCCAATCGTAAGCTTGAATGTGCGTAAACAAACCGTCTCTCACCCGCTGCTTACCTCTTCCTACCCCTGCTTTACCAACCAAGTGTGCACTGCAGAACACCTTCCATATTGGATTCACGTTGGACTTTAGGTTAGGACCTCAACGTCCCTACAACAACAACAACAACAACAACAACAACAACAACAACAACAACAACAACAACAACAACAACAACACAGCGATCGCATTTCTGCTGAGCGGGTGTGCGTGTGGAGTAACTCACGCATTTCATGTTTGGAATTTCGGAACTCACCCATCGCTCACTTGCTACGGTCGGTGGTGGTAGTGGTGCGATCCCCATTTCGTTCCGTACGATGGCGACTATACGATTCAACTGCTGCGTCTTCGTCAAAAGACAGAAGTGAAGAAAAAGAAATGCGTAAGAAATTCTAATTGCAATGTTGTTGGCTGGAGTGATCTGTGCTACCTTTAGCTATGATGAGTGCCTATACAACTTCCACCACCACGACGACGCCAACGACGACGCGATTTACCACAGTTGGAAGGCAATCATAAAGTTGAAGTTGAGAAAAAGCGGAATCACGGAAAAGAGGGGAAGAGGGTCCGATGGGGTGGAAAACAGAGGAATTTTGCGGTCAAAAAGGTTCAAGAGTGCGTACGACAGCGAGCGGTTCACGGAAGAGGGAAAGAAGCGGTGTGACGCAACAGGCACGACACCAGCAGGTGAGGTTCGTCGCTTGCTTGGATCGATGGGAAGCGTTCAAATCTGTTGTGCCGACGGGGTTCGGGCTTTGTTGGTATACGATGGATTTGGTGTCAATATTGGGACTGAACGTTGGACGGTTCAAACTGGTGCTGTCCTCGGAGGACTTCTGGAGTGCTGATAATTTAGCATTGCCAAATTAGGCTAATGTAAATTTAATTTTTAATTTGTGTCACCCCTCCCACTTCAAAAATTTCAAATGATTGAACGTGTGAAAACATGATTAACACCCCATTCCAAAGCGTCTTTCACTCTACGCTGTATCTTAAAACAACGTAAATTATTTTTGTATTTATTATTTAATTAATTTATAAGCAAAAGAGCTGTTTATTCATTTTCTTTATTTCGTCCATTGTTATTTATTTTTTGGACCCCTCCCCTCGACCTATTTGAGTGGTGTTTTACATGAAATGAAAGTATTAATTGCATCAGTCTTAATGAGACTTTTGTGTTAACTGCTAAAGTCTCGACATTCGAAATTCTATGTATCTTGGTACTACTGTACTTACCGGGAGGCAACTTCAAAAATCATCATCATCACTTTTTCGTGGTAGTGCAACAACTAGACCGCTGCGTAAAGCATGGCCGGTCTAAAAACTTGTTTAAATTATTAGAAGTTTATTCGTCAGGCAAAGTTCGGATTTCCTATTAATAAGAGGATACAAACATTGTATATGTTTATTAAATTTGACTTAAATGCCCTCAATGTGATCTTTAAAAGTTAATTTTTGGTCAAGTACTTATCCAAGATATTTCACTTGGTTTGACCAGGAAATTGGAACTCCGTTCATAGTGACTATGTGACTACTACTAGGTTTCAAAAAGGAAGCTCTAGGCTTATGTGGACATATTATAAGTTGAGTTTTGGATGCATTTGGAGGAATCTTCCATTTTTGTAAATAGCAAGAGAAAATATCAAAACTTTTCTGCAGTCTGCTGCAAATAACACGAAGACTTCTTCCTTTAGCGGAAATGCCTGTGTCATCGGCGAACAAAGAAGTGTGGCAACCTGAGGCAAATCTGGGAGGTCCGAAGTGAAAATGCTATACAATATAGGCCCAAGAATGCTACCCTGAGGAACTCCTGCTCTAACAGGTAGTCAATTAAATTTGGAATTTTGATAATTGACCTGCAGAGTTCTGTCAGTTAAATAATTGTGAACTAATTTCAAAATATAGAGTGGAAAATTAAACTTTTTCTATTAAGCAATCCAACCTTCATGCCAAACACTGTCGAATGCTTTTTCTATGTCTAGAAGAGCAATTCCAGTTGAGCAGCCTTCAGATTTGTTTTAACGGATTAAATTGGTAACTCTTGCCCATGGCGAAATCCAAACTGCTCATCTGCAAAAATTGAGTTCGTATTGATGTGAAGTATCATTCTATTAAAATTTATCTTTTCAAAAAGTTTACTGATTGAAGAAAGCAAACTGGTAGCTAGAAGCTTCAGCTGAATTTTTATCCGGCTTCAAAAGTGGACCACCTTTTGCATTTTTCCATTTATCAGGAAAGTATGCCAAATGGAAACATCTGTTAAATAATTTTACCAAGAAATACAAGGTTCTCTATGGGAATTTTTTATGAGGATAAAGAAAATTCCATGATTACCTGGTGCTCAGACTTCGTCCAAATCAATCCCCCAGGAGTCATCAAAATTATTTTCCTGAGAGAAAATATTCAGATAATCCTGAGCAATCTCATTCTCAGTAAAACTAGTAAGACCCAAACTGAAATTATGGGAACTCTCGAATTGCTTAGCAAGTTTTTGAGCTTTTTCCGAATTTGTGATCAAAATTTTAACACCTTCTTTAAGTGCTGGCTTTTGAGGTTTTATCGAAAAATGTGTGAGCTTCCAAAAGAGTTTGGAATTTGGGTCTAATTTCGAAACATTAGTTTGTTTTGTTCCTCAGGCCGAATCGCCTTTTAATTTGTTTTTGCAAATCCCTGCAGATAACTTTCATGGCAGGATCGCGTGTTCTTTGATATTGTCTCCTACGGACATTTTTAAGACGGATCAAGAGGTGAAGATCGTCGTCTATTATAATTGAATCGAATTTAACCTCGCATTTTGGTACTAAGGCAGCTCTTGCTTCAACTATAGAAGTAGTCAGAGATTCAAGAGCATAATCAACATCATCTTTGGTTTGCAAAGGAATGTTTGAATCAAAGCTATATGCCATAAATGATTTATATTGATCCCAATCTGCTCTATGGCAATTGAAGGTAGAGCTGTTGGGATTAGAAATTATTTCTTGGCATATTTCAAAAGTTGCTGGAAGGTGGTCAGAACCGAAGTCAGCATGGGTAACCAATTGGTTACAATGTGGACATGAATCTGTTAAGACCAAATAGTCGAGGGATTTCTTGCTGAAGAAAAGCATGTTGGGCTGTTTGGATATTGAATAGTGTAATACCTGCAGAACAGTCATCAAGCAGAATATTACCATTGGAATTGCTTTGAGCATTATTCCATGAGCGGTGTTTTGCATTAAAATCACCAAGAATGAAGAATTTTGACCTATGACGGGTAAGTTTCTGTAGGTTACCCGTGAGAAAATTCTTTTGCTGGCCTACGCATTGGAACGGCAGCTATAAACGTAAGTTGTCCAAATTTTGTTTCCACAGAAACTCCCGAAGTTTCAAAAACTTTGGTTTCAAATTAAGAAAGAATTTTATGTTTGATTCGTCTATGAACAATAATGGCAACGCCACCACAGGGTCCATCAAGACGATCATTTCTATAAATTAAATAATTTGAGTCCTTCTTAACCTTATGGTCATGTTCAAGGAACGTTTCAGTTATAACGGCAATATGCACGTTATGAACTCTCAAAAAGTTAAATAGCTCATCTTCATTATCTTTAAGAGATCGAGAATTCCAATTTAAAATATGTAATGAGTTACAATCCATTACTGAATTTGTTCCTCACTGACCATTGTTAACATCAGAGGAATTATGTACCTGGTCGGGAAAGTGGAGCGTTTCCTACCTGTAGCTTAGAACGAGATTGTAGGATCGCTGTGCGAGCCTTACATTCCCAAAAATTGGATTTGTAGTTTTCACCACAATTTGAACATTTAATTTTCTTAGGATCTTCCTACACAGGAAAGCTGTCCTTTGCGTGAGAAGAATCACCACAATTCATGAATTTAGCAGGCATTTAGCATTTTTTTTGTTCCGTTACCCTATCTCTGGCACTTATGGCACTGGGTGAGGTTTTGGAAATTTCCTCCAGTCTTCCTGAAGTGTTCCCACTTCACTCGGACATGGAGCATAAGGCTAGCTTTTTCTAAGGCTCTAAGGTTGTTTAGTTCACTAGACTTGAAGTGAACTAAATAAACATCATTAGAAATCCCGTTCATTTTTGATTACTTCGACTGGCACAATTCCAAGTAATTTTGCCAGTTCATCTTTGATCTGATCTAGGGATTCACTACTGGGCAGACCTTTCAAGACAACCTTGAACACACGTTCAGTTTTGGTGTCGTAAGTGAAAAAATTGTGTTGCTTCTCAGTAAGATACGTGAGAAGACGTTTGAATCCGTCCAAGGTTTCAGTGAATACACGGCATTCACCCCGACGGCCAATTTGAAGTGAAAACTTGATTCAACGAAGTTCAAAAAATCCGTGCGAAGAGCATGTAAATCGGATGTTATTATCACAATAGGGGGAATCTTTTCCTTCTTGGCATTAAGTCGGGAAAGTTTACTATAATTTTTTCCTGGATGATAGATCATTCTCATCATCCGTGAGCAAATCAAATTGATTGCTCAATTTAATTTCATCAGAAGGGGGATCAAGAGATTGCCCTTTTCTTTTGCGCTTAGGCGCCATGGTGACAGTAAAACGGTTATCCAAATCAACTTGCAAGATTACAGATCTGAAGCATCGAAGAGGAATTTTCCAAATCGATATCCAAGCTAGATTACCTCGGGTTTGAACCCCACAAGGAAAATTTACAGGTATATTGAGCACTGAAAAGTGCTGTTTAAATTTGTTGTAGCCTTAGGTAGGAGTAACACTTCCTTCAGCAAAAAGGAAATAGATCCGCACGGCAAGAGAGTACGATGCGGACTGACACCATATGTGTTTAATTTAGACGAGTGGGCAAGGATGCCAGTAAAGAAGACATTAGCATGTCGGATCGGGTTAAAATGGTCGTTATTAATTCAGACCTATCCGCAGCATTCGATAAGTTGAATCATGCTATTGCGATTGCTAAACCCGGCAGGCTCGGTGTATGCGGTAATCTTCTGAGTTGGTTTAGATCATATCTTTCCGGTCGCCAACTAAAGGTTGCCATAGGAGATTGCAAATTAGCTAGCTTTTTCGCCACATCAGGCATACCCACATGGGACCGTTGATTTTTATACTGTACTTCAACGACGTGCATATGGTCATCGAAGCTCCTTGGTTGTCATATGCAGATGACCTCAAAATCTTCCTACGAATCCGCTCCATTGCTGACTGTCAACTTTCTTCAACGTCAGCTGAATGTATTCCCTAGTTAGTGCAGTTTAAAAAAACATGGTAGTGACCCCAGCCAAATGCTCCGCTATTACGTTCTCACGGAAACAACAACCTGCTTGGCTCGACAATCGAACGCGTGAATCAGGTGAAAGACTTGGGTGTGATCTTGGATTCGCAGCTTTCATTCAAGCAACACATTGCATATGTTGTCTACTGTCTAAAATCTCTCAATTGTTCGCTTGTTCGATCGACGCTTGAGTATTGTTCAGCGGTTTGGAACCCAAACTACAACAACGGTGGCGAGAGAATTGAATCTGTTTAACGCCGCTTTCTTCGTTTTGCGTTGCGTAGATTGCCTTGGAATGATCCGTTTCGATTACCCAGTTACGAAAGCCGTTGTCAACTTATCGACCTAGAACTTCTCCGGACTAGAAGAGACACAAGCAGAGCCCTAACCGTGGTCGATATCCTGCAAGGAAGGACAGATTGCGAGGCAAATTGACCTGAATGTTCAACCCCGACCGCTTTGTAATAACCTTATGCTAAGACTGCCTCTACGTCGCATAAATTATGGAGCATACGGTGCGATATGCGGACTGCAGAGAATATTCAACAGAGTTGCATCTGTTTTCGACTTTCATCTCTCCCGTGATCCGCTTCGTCGAAAGTTTTCTTCTGTTTTTCGCCGGCAGGGTGACATCTGTCGAATTTGAAAGTGGAAAGTATTACTCAATAGTACTAAATATTTCGCTTATCGGTATTTTTGATTTGTTGTAGTGATAATATCGATATTAGGAAATAAGTCCTGGCAACTCTGTTTAAAATTAGAAGCATAAATTATACGAGTTATTGTCACTTCATTAGTAAGAGCAACTCACCTCATCACCCCTGTTGGCCTCTTTTAATCCCCCTTAAATGCCTATCTTTTGCCAGACACATGTATTTGACTATCAGAGGCATATTATGTACTTAAAGTTTTAGTACAAATAATTATCTTTACCCAACCCTCTTACCCAACATTCCTGTGATTCCTCGTGGAAGTGCAGAGGACTCCTCGGCTTCCATCAAAGCGAGTGTCACGTCAACACATTCCTACCCATTCCTTTCTTGACCTGCGTTTAGGCGCGGAATATCAAGCTAACAAAACTCACCAACTGAAAATCTCACCAAACTGAGATTGAGTTCAATGACTTTTGCTTTACACCCGAATGCAACCGAATCTTCCATAACGGCTGGCAGCAGTCCCTTCGTGTCTGCCATCGGTGAGGATTAAAAAGAGATAGCCAACTATACTTTCTCTTACCAAGAAAACGATGTAGAACGGAATCATTTCTGTGTCGAGTCAGCTCTCAGCTTGATTTTTGCGCGTTGTGAATAGTCTCGCAATATCAAAGGAGGTTGTAAAATCAATATAATAAGCCCCGCATGTATGTATCAATTGGATATTTTTATTACGCACACTTCCAGTTTTAAAATGATCTCTTGAATCCTGGCACGTATTTAGTTTTTTTTTAATTGTGAAAAGTATTTCGACTGGTCTCACCATGTTAATTTGATCCTCCAATCCATGGGTTCCGTAGATTTGTTTTTCTTTACGCTCTGCATCTCATTTCGTGATTCACCTTTGTCGTATTACTTCCTTCAACGAACACAAATTTCCATGCATTCCCATGGTCATCTGGGAGGAGGTTCGCGTCTAGTGCTTTCCCCAGGAACCGTTCGCGATCACCAGCTGCCATGCGTCCAGTCTTGAGCGTATCCAGTGAGGCATCATCCAGATTATTCGCAATCTCCGACACCAGCGAGAAACCAGCAGCCGAGTACTTTTGCAAGCGGAAAAGTTGCTGGTTCACGTCAACGTCGGCCACCGAATCACCTCCAAAACTGGCGAAGGATACATTATCAGCACGTTCCCTGGCTAATTCACCCACCACACCGGGTTCAAACTTGCCCGCCCACGGTGACGAATCTCTCAATAGAACTACACGCCGAAAGTGTGGCATCCAAACTCGGAGACCGGGCTCCCGGGAGGCAATGAAACTGAAGCTGCGTCTTTTTCCGTGTTGGGTATATTCATAACTGCGACCAATACTTTTATCTATTGTGATATTCCCCGATTTTATATTGCTTTTTCAGTTATGTCGTATCACTATTTTGTGAAGCGACCGACGTAGACTGACCACAAGCATTTTCCCAGCCATGTATTACATTTCGAATGAAATGTACTACTTGACTGGGACCTGCATTTCAAATATCAAAGGGTTCTGGCAGCCCCTTATCCAGGAAAATACGCCTTTTATTGAAGATTGCTACACAAGAGCATAGCAGGTGTTCAGAGTCTTCCTTTTCTATGCCACAGAATCGACACATTTCCTCTTGAAGTTTTCCTATTAACTTCAAATGATATTTACATGGACAATGTCCTGTTATCAACCCTGTATAGACACTGAGATTTTTCTTTGATAATTCAAGAATTTTGCTAGTCATTGAAATGTTCGGAATTATGAACCGTTTCGACTGCCTAGCAATGGAAGTGTGTTGTTCCAATTGGTCTCCACTTTCATTTTTTTCCATTTCTTGATCTCCATTTTAAGAGAACAAGCAACTCCCAGAATGGTTCTCGTCCTATGAATTGCTGACCCAAGTAATAATTCAAGTTGAACATTAAGAACAGAAGCTGATTATTGGTTGATTTAAGGTGTACGAAGCTGATTAACACCAGGCTGAATATATATTTTATTAGTAGTGCATGAAGCAAATTGTATCCCCATAATTCAACCTCGGTATGTTAGCTGATCTAAATTTGAACAAGTCTAATTTAAGCTTAACATTACTCCACAAATCAGCAATGCGCTAAAAAATGCGTTGATGTAGAACCGCTTAGAATCTGAATCTATTGCACAATTTTGTCAACTATCGACAGTTGCATTTCTGACATTTAAATTTTTCTGAATTCACTGCCTACCTTTCTAATCCCAAGCAGCGCCAGCTACTCAATTATGGCACTAAAATAGCATCCAAATGACCATCGAAATAAATCGCCCACTTCACTAAACACATTGTGTTTACTTCACTTGAAAATGAGAGGAATGTTTTACTGTCACCATTTATTGTTTAAAATTCTGAATTGCTGCATAATACTCTTCCGGTTGGTATTATTCAACTTAAATTTGATGTGCTTTATGTTAATGATCACACCTCTTGCCACACATATGCCTAAGCGGTCCAGTACACACTACGAAAAACTCATGTAAATTTCGGTTCCCTGAGACCGACACATGTAAGCGGCCTTTTTGACATAAGAATCAGTTGAAGGAAACGAGAAAATCAATTCAATCAAACGTTCTTTTCCTCGAGGTGCTTATGTTTCGGTTTGAGATCACTTAATTTTACATGAAATGTTTGTTTACGTGCCTTGATTTACGTCCACTATGGATTATGTCTCGCGTAAAAGTAGTTATTTCTAAGTGTGTATGTATAGTTGACACCTGTGAATCAGCAACTGCCGGATCGAATCTCGAAAGGCAAAGGTAATTTTTAGACATATAATAACAATATAAATGTGTAAATCCAATTAGTCAGCAAACATGGTAAAGCAGTTTCATAAAAAATATAATATATGAAGCGGTCTTCCATTATTTATTTTTTTAAATGAACTAGAAAGCTGAATAATGGTTGGAAAAGACTGTTATTTAATGCCTTAAAAATCTTAAAAAAATATATTACTGTCAAACTTTCGTCTGATTAAAATCACCATATTTAGATGTTTTAAAGCTGGACAAAGGTTAACGTGGTCTAAGTACAATAATTATCCAACAAAGGCTTAATTAAAATCGTTGAAGCAACACTTGTTAAGCATCAAATTGTTACCTGGGGAGATGATCCTTGCCGGGCTAACGTGTCGGCTTTTTCATTCGCTTTAATTCCACAGTGGCCAGGCACTCAATATAGGTTTACTTGGTTTTGACAGACCAATTTCTGAAGTGACATTGCACATTCCCTTGCGAGTTTTGAATTGCATGTTGCTGATTTTAAAGGATTTAATGCTGCTTGACTATCAGACATAATGCAGATATTCGAATGTTTATAATTTCTGCGCAAGCATATTACAGAGCATTCAAGAATTGCTTGAATTTCTGCTTGGAACAAGGTTGGCCAGTAACCCATAGATATTGAGATATCTATCCCTGGACCAGTTACCCCTGCTCCCACACGATTGTTCAATCTTGAACCGTCTGTATAAAAAACAGTTGAACCTGGTCTGATGTTTGGTCTCCCACTTTCCCAAACATTATGATCAAATTCTACTGCATTGTATAAACTATCGAAATTATATTTTTTCTCCATCCAGTCTTCATTTTTTAATACGAGAGAATCAATATCAATTTTTTTTTAAATACTAAGGTAAGATCACCTTCAAGGAAGTACTTTGTTCGTTGAACCCTTAAAGCACTCCTTTCAGCTTCTAATTGGATAAATTGATGCAACGGAAGCAGATAAAGTAGAGCATCTAGTGCCATACTCGGTGTGCTGTTCATCGCACCAGTTATTGAGAGAGTAGCAAGTCTTTGAAGTCTCCCAAGCTTCTTCTGAGCCGATTTTTCATTAGTTTTCGGCCACCAAACCAATGATGCGTAGGATATTCTGGGTCTTACAATCGTCAAATAAATCCAGTGTGTAATTTTTGGTTTTAGGCCCCATTTCCTACCAAAAGTTTTCTTACTTATCCAAAGAGCATTTATTGCCTTATCAACAACCTGCTCTATTTGTGAATTCCAGTTAAGTTTACTGTCAAGAATGAATTGGAGGTTAGATTCAAGGTTAACCGAGTCACTCAAGGAAAACACAGTCAAAACACGATATATCACTAAATGGTAACTTTATGAACACTTGAAACGAAATTTCAGCACACAATTTTACAAATTTAAAGTAAAAAATGTTTAATTCACTGACGAAACATACGTAGCAAAAGAAAAACACGTCAGCTTTCAAGCGCGGCCTACTGCGATCAATTCACGTCAAACTCATAGTTTGTGCAACATTAGATAGATACTGTTTTCTATAAACATTTTAGAAATTCAGTTATGAAAATTTTGGTGCAAAGAGATTTAAAATTGGTTGAAAAAAGATAGAAATTACGCTGATTTTAGTAAAAGTCATTTCTTAAAGGTCAACAATCCACCTACAAGACGTTTGCGCCATCTCTAAATTAAAATATTTTTGCTTCATACTCGAGGACATCGCTTTGGTGGGCGTTGGCCAAATTTAGATTTTTCAGATATAATCCTAAATAGGACCTAGCTTATTTAATACTCTAGTAACCTCAAGTCCGTGCTCTGTCACAATGTTTCATTGTGATTAATCAACACTCAAAGGGGTAAAATATAAAATTTGGGGTAAATTTGAAAGAAAGGGAACTTGGAGTGTAGAGCGCACTGCCCACTGGACGATTCTGAAGCCTGGCCGAGTAAGTGGGGTATGGGTTTATTTGATTGAACGTCATTTCCAATGTATATATTGATACATTCAAACCATTGGCATTTGAGATAAGACAGATAAGGATGCGGAGGGCCCGCGTAGAAGGAGCGTAACCCATGTTATGGTTTCCATTTATTAAATAGTTCAGATAGGCCAGAAATGACAGGTTTATAGCACAGAGAACAGACATTGAGGCTCGAACAAAATTTCTCTAAAAACTTGTGTAAAGATTCATATTTGACTTAAGCGCCACTAAGACCCGGACCCGGATACGACCACCCATGTGTGTCTAGAGTATCGCACGAGCTGACGAGTGCAACGGGAAGGACAGTATGTGTAAAGTCCCTAGATAAGCCAACTTAGCGGTTGGCACAGCCTATACACTATACAATTACAATTACAATTACAATTCATCCTCGAGGACATCGCTTTCCAACCCATTTAGAACCAGAAAACCTAGCGAATTTAAGGTTTGGGGAACATTAGAAAAATAAGCCGCACCCTAGTGTGCATGATTCATGAGGTTAGATGTAGAATGAATTTTTTTCAAGTGGTCATTTTAACCTTCCTAGTGCATTGGGGTAATTTTAGGCCATGAAACACTGTGTACATTTTTCCCAATGCATTAGAGTGAGGAGGTGCGACGCGAACACTGGCGCGGTAACCATAGCACGGTGATAGAGGAAATGCTTCGGCAACCCGAGCGTCTGTTCACTATGGAGGTGCCGCTCAAACAGCGTCTGACTGGCATCCAGCGGCTGAATAAGAAATGCTCTTCCCCGGAAGCTACACCTAAGATGGCAGCCACATCACGGCGGATAGGAGACCTTAGGCCAACCACCTGCTGTCTCTGAAACAATTGTTACAAAAACCAACAGAGAAAGACATCGAACTGATTTAACGGCAACGACTTTTAGCGCAAAACAACGGACACGAATTGGAACATGTAATGTATTGAAGTTAGCCCAGCAGGGTAAACTGGCACAACTCGCCAACGAGGTGCGACGCATGAAGCTAGAAATCCTGGGACTGAGTGAAGTTCGTTGGCCAAACTTTGGAGAACACAAACTGCCGTCGGGACAGGTACTACTATACTCTGGTATTCGAGGTGAAAACGCTCTCCGCCATCGTGGAGTTGGTCTCCTACTTAGCGTCCAGGCAAGTGCTGTGCTCATCAAGTGGGAGCCTGTTAATGAGAGGATAATCGTTACCAGATTTAGAACACGGGTTCGTAACCTTACCATAATCCAATGTTATGCGCCAACCGATGCTGCCGAGCTACAGGACAAGGATAATTTTTACAGTCAACTGAATGCCGTCGTGGATATGGTTGCAAAGGGTGACATCAAGATCTACACTGGCGACTTCAATGCGAAGATCGGCTCCGACAACAAGGACTATGAGCGTGTCATGGGACGCCATGGTCTCGGCGAAATGAGCGAGAACGGTGAGCTGTTTGCAGAATTTTGTGGCAATAACGACATGGTGATCGGGGGCTTGCTCTTCCCCCATCGGCCAGTGCACAAAGTCACGTGGGTTTCCCGTGATGGACATACCGAAAATCAGATCGACCACATCTGCATCAGCCGAAAATGAAGACGGAGCCTCCTTGATGTCCGGAATAAACGCAGCGCCGACATCGCGTCTGACCATCACCTTCTAATCGGCGAAATCCGCCTACGCATGGCGCGGATCCAGCGACGGGAGGAGAGACTCGGGCGGCGCTTCAACACACGCCGACTTAAAGACCCAGCGGTAAAAAGGTCTCTTGTTGAAGAACTTAAGACTCGAGCTGCGGACGTTCCAGAACGTGGCAGCGTAGAAGAACAATGGACGGCCATCAAGAATGCCTTTATAGAAACAAGCTAGAACAACTTGGGTGAGCTGCGCACCCAGAGGAAAGAGTGGATCACAGATGAAACCTGGCGGAAGATTGAGGAGCGTAGAGAAGCAAAAGCTGCGATAGAGCAGGCGAGAACCAGAGGAGCCAAGAACGAAGCCCGTCAACGGTACTCGGCTCTAGAGAAGGAAGTCAAGCGCTCTTGCAGACGGGACAAGTGAGCGTGGGTGAACTCTCTGGCCGACGAAGGGGAGAAAGCCGCAAACACTGGCGATATATGCCTCCTCTACGATATCTTACGACGCCTGAGTGGAGCAAGGATGAACCCGAGGATGCCAGTGAAGGACACGACTGGACAATTGCTAACCGACCCCACTGACCAGCTGAAACGCTGGTTTGAGCACTTCGAACAACTTCTTCAAGTTTCGACGGCCAACCAGCCATCAACATCTCGGCATGATCCGCCTAGGGTGCGGCGCATCACTCGCGTCAATTCCGAGGCCCCATCACTGCAGGAGATTGAAGCAGCTTTCCGAAGCATGAAATCCAACAAGGCTCCAGGGGTCGATCGCATATCAGCGGAGATGCTCAAAGCTGACCCCATGCTATCCGCACATATGTTGCATCAACTATTCTGTAATATCTGGGACACCGCGATTTTTCCGGCCGACTGGATGCAGGGCATCTTAGTGAAGGTCCCAAAGAAGGAGGATCTGACAATTGGCGAGGCATCATGTTACTGTGCATTGTTCTCAAAGTTCTGTGCAAAGTTATCCTGAATCGGATACAGGAGAAGATCGACGTGACTCTCCGACGGCAGCAGGCAGGATTCCGTGCCGGAAGATCTTGTGTGGACCATATTTTCACGCACCGCATCATCCTGGAGCAGGTCAATGAATTCCAAGAGTCCCTTTATTTGGTATTCATTGACTACGAAAAAGCTTTCGACCGTCTCAATCACGAGAATCTGTGGGGTGCCCTGAGACGCAAGGGAGTCCCGGATAAAATCGTCAAACTCATCGAAGCGCAGTATGAAGCTTTCACGTGCAGAGTTCTGCATAACGGAGCCTTGTCCGACCCTATCCGGGTAGTCGCTGGTGTGAGACAAGGATGTATACTATAACCGCTACTGTTTCTCATCGTAATCGACGAGATCATGGTAGGTGCAATTGACCGTGTACCGAACCGTGGGCTGCTTTGGCAGCCTATCACCATGGAGCATCTCAACGACTTCGATTTGGCTGATGATGTTCCAACTTTACGGTAGCGGGGCAAGCAGTGGATAAGGTCGAAAGTTTCCAATATCTTGGCAGCCAAATAGCGTCGGACGGCGGGGCCAAGAGTGACATAGGTGCACGAATCAAGAAGGCTAGGGCTGCCTTTGCGAGTTTACGAAACGTATGGAGATACAACCAGATAAGTCAACGCACCAAAATCCGAATTTTCAACTCGAACGTGAAATCTGTGTTGTTATACGCCAGCGAGACGTGGTGTGTATCAACGCAGAACACTCAAAAGCTGCAGGTCTTCATCAACCGATGCCTGCGGTATATAATTCGTGCCTGGGGGCCTCACAACTGGATCTCGAATGCCGAGCTCCATCGTCGATGTCATCAGAAGCCGATAGCAACAGAAATTCGAGAGCGAAAATGGAGGTGGGTCGGCCACACACTTCGACGGGGCGGAAACGAAATCTGCAAGCAAGCGCTGGATTGGAATCCGGCAGGACATCGCAGCAGAGGCAGACCCAGAGGCTCATGGCGGCGGAGCCTCAATTAGGAAATTAAGCAAGTCGATAGGAATCTGACCTGGGCCCAGGTCAAGGCAAAAGCGAGCAGCCGTCCAGGATGGAAGTCTTTCCCGTTGGCCCTTTGCACCGCTGGTGGTGCACAGGACCCTTAAGTAATTAGGAAGGTTAAAGTTGACCAAGTAACAAATTTGCAGGTGGCCGTTGGCAAATTTTGTCCTGTCCTCGTTGGGCGCCTTCCTTTACCTAGTCACGAGAGGATAATTATAAACATGTCTTTTGAGCGCCAATCCAAATTACCCAGCACCCAGAGAAACCAGAAGATGATTTATTGCATGTCTGGAAAAGAGGCGACTCAATTTTCAACCTGACTAACTCAAAATGTCAATCGCTTCCGATCACTTTGCCAAGTCTCCAGTCTGTCTCAAGGTCACGACGACGAAACGACAAAGAAAACCATCAGAGATCATCACTTTGGACAATAATTTACCCTAATTATGTCCAACTTAGTTTGCGTCCCAATGCGATAAAACGAAACACACATCACGAAGCGAACCTTTTCCTCACCGGTGCTACCCTGCTACCGATTCCAATTTGGAGTCCTTGCGTCCACCACACGATGATTCCAGCCAGCAGTCAGTGTCTCGCCTCTTGATGGTTCAAATATCCGCTCTGTCATCGTCTCTGTCGCGACTCGCTTTTCGGTTGGACTATCAAGATGAAGTTCCAGACGTCTTCTTCATGCCAGGAGTCGAAATTCCTAGTGACCGCACCCTTAAATGCCTCTGCCACATCACTTTACAAGTGCATCGAAATGATCACGCGCCGATTGAGAAAGCGACCATTATAATGTTTGGCACTGCGATCGGTTTCCAATAATCGTTCACTTGAACCTAACCACCGCGCTTTGTCGGAAGCTGCCGGAAATGGCATGGCATCCATCGTCGTCGAACCAAACGATCATTTGACTCATTAACACTTAACATCATTATGAAAATTCAACCACGGCTCGTCGTTCGTTCCCCGTGCCCATTCCGATACCAACGGAAAATGTTTATGGCTATACTTGAAAGAGAGAGAGATAGAGAGGGAGGGGGAAAATCAACTTCCTCAATGGATGCTGGCTGCTTACTGTTGCTACTGGACGACCACCGGAGCAACTTATTTTTTCTTTCGAAGAAATTAATTGCCGGTTATAAAACTATTTACCATAGCTTTTCTTCTGCTGGCTGCAAGACTCCGGTGAAACTGGAGCGTTTGCTCAGCGCGCACACGCTAAGTGTGTGTGTGTGTGTGTGTTTGTGCTTGGGCTCCCAGCGGGAGATCTCACTTCACATTGGTCGTCTCTGCTACCTCTAAGGTAGCCGATGCTGTTGACTTAAAAGGGAAAATAAACAGACGAGAGTGCGAGAAAAAATCAGCTGCTCTGCGTCTTTTGGTTTGTCGTCTAAGGGCCGATTGCTTCATATTGGAGTAAATCTTAAACCAGGTTTAACCATGTTGTTAAAACCACCTGGTTTAAGGCTTATGCGCAGGTCAAGAAACATTAAAAAATATATCAGGCCGAGAAATGTTGGGGAGTGCCTGAGTAAATTACATTGACGGTTTTGGATCTTCTTTACTTATTATCGTCAGGGGGATTAATGAAGTCCTTGAATGCTGATTTTTTTTTGCATTAAGGTGAATCATATTCCAGAGCATCGTTTTCAGGGTGTCGACTACCTGGTAAATCCTGGAAAATCAGGGAATATCAGGGAATTCTTTTTTGCACCTGGACAATCAGTGATTGTCAGGGAATTTCATTCAAAGTATGACTGACTTCGCTAGTTTCAAAAAACTTAATCACTCGTTGTAGTTTGAGGATGGTTTTCAATTTAAAATTTTTAATAGAGTTGCGAAGTTGTGGTTGTTCAATGCTTGATGTTGCATTTTTGCAAGTGGAGCAAAAGTTACTCAAATAAAAGGGTATTTCGATGATTTTGAGCCTATTATAAATTCAGCTCCCACTGGGTGTTGTCACATTCCTAAGTTGAACCGAGATAAAAATTCAGTTCCGTAGAGACGCTAGACGTTGTGCGTCTCTTAATAGATTTTATACCTAATTGCGTCTGACAAAATTTAACCTTCAAGTAGATTCTGCGTCTGCTCGATCCAGCTGTGTCCAACAAAAATCAATCCCTTGAGTGCATTGGAGCGCTTTTGAGGAAATGCAAGAATGATTAAGAGTTAAGCTGGGCTTAGACAAGGCAAGTCCTTGATCAACTCAGTTGAATTCAATTGGCTTGACAAGTTGAGCCTGGTTTAACTTTTTTTCAATTCAAGTCAGTTAAATGGCATAGTTTACCCTTTCTAGTCAGTTGAATTTAACTGAGTTGATCAATTGACTTGCCTTGTCTAAGCCCAGTTTTAAGAGAAGATAATGATTATGTTGTGACGGAATTTGAGGAAACCTCCCAACAAACAATTTTAGCTGCAGCTTGGCTTATACAGACAAAAATTAGCTGCATAAGGCAAGTTTTGGCTGCATAAGCTAATCTGCAGCTAAAATTGTTTGTTGGGCTCCTGCAGCGATCTCGGCTACTATTATCGCCTTTCTTTGAGTTTGCAAAGGCTCTGTCTCTCTTCCCATCTCCAATATGCAAATTGTATCCCCTTTGTATACGCGCTAATTGTTTCCCACTACTATGAGGTATATAAGGCAGATAATTGAAATATAGATACAGTTGAATTTGATAACCTAAACAAGTCTCGCGTACTTTATCCATCCGACCCTAAATCAGTAGTTCTCCCGGTGCTTTTTTCTTAGACCTCACCAAATCATATGGTCCTTCGAGCTGGATTTCGCGAAAATTCACGTCGTGAACCGCGCAGTGTCGATCAGCTTGTGTTGGCCTCGTCACCCGCCAATTTATAGGCCATTAGTGGTACTGCCAATCCGTGACAAAGTGATCGAACTATCTCTTTGTGAGAATACCCACACCCTAGTCGACCTAGTGTATCTACGTGATTTCCAATAATGGAAAAACTTATCCGTTCATTGATCTATTCAGAAGCATGGTTGATGAAAATCCATCGCTTAAGGATAGCCAGAAATTGTATTTCTTAAAAACCAATCTCTCTGGAGAGGCGGCATCGCTCATATCCCACCTCAAAATTGAGGATGCAAATTATACTCCAGCTTTAGAAAAGCTTAGAGCCCGCTACGACAAACTACTCGCGATAGCTCACAAGCACATTGAACGCTTTCTCAACCAGCAAGCCATGACGTCACCGTCTGCTTCAGGGTTGCGTTCATTGCACGACGTCTCCGACGAGGTTGTTCGAGCTCTTCAAGCCATCCAAAGAGAGGATCGTGATACGTGGCTAGTATTCATCCTCATCGATAAATTGGACTCTGAACCCAAGCAGCTTTGGTATCAAAAGGTTTCTGATGTGTCCGAAGATGACGTCACCCTAAAGGCTTTCCTCACGTTCATCAATTCACGCAGTTTTGCTCTGCAATCTGCACAGCCTATCAAACAACGAGCCGTTGCTACCTACAAGCCTTCTTTGAAACCACAATATAAAGGAGCAACAGCATTCGTCACCACCAATACATCTCCAAACTGCGACGTCTGTGCCAAATCGCCCCATCCACTCTATCTGTGTGGTAAGTTCATCCGTATGAGCTCAGAGGAAAGACTCTCTGCGGTCAGCTCTAAAAACCTTTGCAGCAATTGCCTGAAGAAGCATGCAGGTGAAACATGCAGATCTGGAAACTGTCGGAAATGTGGCTCACTACACCACACCCTGCTGCACGCTGCATTAGTGCCTCCAAACTATCAACAAGATCCATCAACATCGTATGCTGTTCACACTAGCAGTGGTCCGGCCGCCCAATCTCTGATTACGGCCCTCGATTCCACTGATAAGTTCGACGCATCCAATGTTCTGCTAGCCACCGTGTCCATTAATGTTTTAGATAAACACGGACGACCGCACGCTTGCCGCGCTGTTCTGGATTGCGCTTCACAAGTGAGTTTTATCAGCGAGAGTCTTTGCAACGAACTTGGTCTCGACTTGTTGGAAGCAGATATGGACCTTGAAGGCATCTCATCTACTCCCGCGCATGCAGACAAATGCGTGCAAATCATCGTAGCATCGATGTACGGACTATCGCACCACAGTCCCATGCATGGTGCTCGATAAAATCACAAAAACGCTTCCTGTCAAACCAGCGAACATCGACGGTTGGCCCATCCCGGGTTCAATCATCCTGGCCGATCCACTATTCCACCGCCCCGGTAAAATCAACGTACTACTTGGTATCGAACTTTTCTTCCAGCTGCTCGAGCCTGGAAAAATCTCCCTCAGTTCTGACGACCAACTTCCCACCTTGCAAAACACCAAGTTAGGGTGGGTGGTTGCTGGTCGCTATCGAGGTAAAACGGTTTCATCACACACGATGGCTTCAACGTGTTTATCATCTACCTCCGATGATAGCCTTAGCCAACAGTTGCGTCGTTTCTGGTAGTGGGAGGAATATGCTACATCTGTACCCCATCTCAGCGAGGAGGAAAAACGTTGCGAAGATCACTTCTACAAGCATACTGTTCGAGACGACAACGGGAAATACATTGTGCGTTTGTACTGTGAAGTTGGACACATGACACTCACCGATTATCCAGCTCCGAGAGGTGCCATCTACCTGCCTCACCATTGTGTGGTAAAGGAATCAAGTATCACCACGAAATGCCGCGTCGTGTTTGATGCCTCCGCGAAGACCACCAGTGGCATATCCCTTAATGATGTGCTCATGGCCGGCCCAGTGCTACAGGACTCAATAGTCAACATTCTTCTCCGGTTTCGCTTTCCGGTAGTTGTGTTCACTGGCGATATAAAACAAATGTACTGGATGATCAAACTAGCTGATAGCGATTTTCTGTGGATCCTTTGGCGATGGTCAAACGACGACCCCGTGTGTGAATATCGACTAAACACCGTTACATATGGGACAAAGAGCGCTTCATATTTGGCCACGAAATGCTTGCAGCAGCTGTTAGAGTCACACAGGCAGCAGTATCCGACGGCGGTTGGGAAAGCAGAGAAGGGCATCTACGTGGACGATGTTTTGGTGGGCGCTGACTCCGAAGAAGAAGCGATACTACTGCAACAGCAATTGACAACGATCTTCGCCTCAGGTGGCTTCCACCTGCGGAAGTGGGCGTCAAACAGTGCTGTGGTTCTTGAGGATGTCCCAGCAGAAGACATAGAAATGTACCCCGTCTAGTGATCGGCATGCGAAACGCATCTCGCATCTATCTGCATGGAACGGCGCCGGTGGTGTAGTGGTAAGCGTGATTGCCTCTCACCCCAGCAGGCCTGGGTTCAATCCCAGTCGGCGCCGCCGGGATGTTCTGAGGCATAACATCTCTGATCACGCCTTCCTTCGGATGGGAAGTAAAGCCGTTGGTCCCCGGTTCATGAGTTGATGGGTCGATAGGTAGGGTCCAGGTGTGGGAGCTGCCTTCCTGGCACGTCGGTAGCATTGGTGCTCAGCACGGAAAACAAGATCGACGGAAAAAACAAACCAAAGGAAAAAAAAAAAATCTATCTGCACGGCTACAGTGATGCATCCGAGCGAGCCATGGGTCCGTGCGTCTACATTAGGGCTGCTGACGAATGCGGCAACACATCATCGCATTTGCTTTGTGCGAAATCCAAGACAGCACCTATCGCCAATGGATGAACAACGTTGTCCCGCTTGGAGCTATGTGCGGCGGTGATTCTAGCTCGACTGATGGCGAACGTAATGACAGCAACCTCATTGCCCTTCCACGAAAAAAGGGCTCATTCGGATTCCACGGTAACAATGGCATGGATCTACGGTGGTGCTTCGAGGTGGAAAACGTTTGTCACCAACCGGGTGGCAGAGATCACAACTCTCCTCTCTGCAATCAACTGGCAGCACGTAGAAACACATCACAACCCGGCCGATTTAATTTCACGCGGTGCTCTACCAGAACAAATAATCAACAATCCTCTCTGGCGGCAAGTGGAAAGAGAACAACGGTCGGCTGCAGTGGAGTATCTAGCTGTTCATGAAAACCTCTTTCTCGATGGTATGCTAACAAGGTACTATCCGAAGCTTCAACTTCTTCTGCGCATCGCGGCGCGTATGCTGCGCTTTCGTCACCGAGAGCTCAGGACAACAAATCGTCTAACCCCACAAGAAATCGATAACGCCATGCAAGTTTACGTACGACATGTCCAGAGTCAGCACTACTGGAAGGAGATCAACCAACTGGAAAACAACCGTGAAGTCAATAATAGCAGCTCGCTTCGTCAATTGAAACCGTTTCTGGATGAAAACTATCTCCTCAGGGTGGGCGGTAGGCTGCAGTTGTCGGATTTCAACTACGATACGAAGCATCCTATCTTGTTGTCTCGTCACTCAGCTCTCACCGCACTCATTCTCCACCACGAGCACGACGAGCAGCTTCACTGTGGTCCACAGTCATTACTGGCAGCTGTGCGACGACATTTTTGGATTGTTCGCGGAACGAGTGCTGCCCGGAAGATTTGCCGAGCTTGCGTCGAATGTGTTCGTGTGAGACCAGTACCACTACGTCAGCTGATGGGTTAGCTACCTGCAGATCACCTGGAACCGAATCCGCCTGTCTCCATCACCGGCATTGACTATGCTGGACCAATTAACATCATCAATCGACGAATGCGTGGCGCTGTACCTAGCAAGGGTTACATCGCACTGTTTATTTGTTTTTCGACCCGAGCCGTGCATATTGAAGCAGTGTCCGATCTCAGCACTTCTGCATTCATTGCTGCTTTCACCCGTTTTAGCAGCCGATATGGATTGCCGAGCAAAATCTACTCCGACAACGCTACTAACCTTCGGGGAGCAGCAAGAAAATACCGTGAACTATACCAACAAATCAACGCAACCGAACTGGACGACAAAGTAGCAGACTTCTTCTCCGACGTGGATGTTCATTCCTGCTCGATCACCACACGACGGTGGACTTTGGGAGGCAGGCGTGAAGGTGACTAGCTCAGAGAACTAACTAAATGAGAATTTAGGATAATGGTTTGATTGCTTGGAGTAGCACTTTTATGATTGAATAATGATTCAAAGATACGTAGACAAGCATTGCTTTGACAGCATAGAGTGGCTGTATTATGTATTCTAAGTCTTCATTGAAAACCTGGTTAGCTCGTAAAATTAGCTTCACAGTAAAGTTTTAGTATGGTAATGTTGATGCTATTGCAATTTAGATGGAATCAACTTAAAGAATTTCGGAGATGAAAGCGCTATTTTTACTATTGCCCACCCGAGGAGTCCGCCCGCAAATAAGCTTTTGGTTAAGCATATTATATCCTGTATAATTTTCTATATAATGGGATTAAAAACAAGTGTTTCATATGTGAAATGCAGAGTGAAAATCCCACGAATTTAGTTGATAAATCTGGAAAATATATACCTCGTCCTCTCTTCTAAAACAATAAGATTTCAAGTCCCTTGGACTGGTCTAGATTTTCAGGATAACTACAGTCACTTTGAAGAGCTATTAAGAGAATTTTAGATTTTTTTCCGAAAACAAATTTGAGCAGATTTTAGAATGAATTCTAAAGATAACACCAAGGTATTTCAGAGAATATTTTCTAGGGAGCTTAAGGCAAACCTCTAGTAGAGTTTTTACTAGATCTCCCAGGATTCTAAAATACCAAGGAACGCGAGGGTTTGAGGGTACAATTCCAAAATAATTATGCGAAGAACTATAAGGATAGTCCGAGTATAATTCCAAGTGCATTTCGAAAGGAATTTCTAAAGAATGTTAATGGGAATTCCATACAATTTTCAGAATAATTTATAGGAGAACTACAAGATAATTCTAAGTAAAATTTGGAGACAATTCTCGGCGGGAGAATTTCGCCTGCCAAATGGTGTTGGCAGGAAAGGGGGATTACAAGTTTTGCTCACAAAAGCTAATAGGCCCTTTTCAATAGTTGGTCTGAGGTGAATTCTACGGAGAATTCCATTCAATCAAATGAAAACCTGTAAAATTTTGAGCGAAATTTTCATACACAAATTGTGAAGACTTCGAACCTGTCGCAGATCCAAATTCAAGATCCCGCAAAGGTGCTGTTGTCTTAGAAATTACCCATTTAACCTTAGACTTAATCGCATTCAGTGTTGTGCTTAATTAAAATATTTAAACCGCGATAATTTCCAAAATTCCGGGAGAAAAACGGGAAAATTGCTAATCGAGATTTCTGGTCACCATGAAGATGAAGGAGATTTGGATGAATGTATGGGTATATATGGGTAGAATGCGGATCCTTCCTGTTTTTGGCAACACGAGAATTCTGTGGTCCAGAATGCAGATTTAGGTGGAATGATATGCTTTGAGCCTGAAATTGAAGCTTTAGACTAAAGTTCTCTTCTACAACTTATAGTTATGCCCTCATTTTTATGACAATGAATTCTAGGGTGGTTCCTATTATCATTAAAATCAAAAATATAACTTATTTGTTTGAATAAATTAAGGTGCACATTCTTCGGCAAAGTTATAGCTAAGCTAATTTCAAGCAACTTTGTAGAAAATTTTGTATCTCTTAAATTGGCCGATTTAGAGCCATTTTCTTGAATTGAGTTAGGGTGGCTCTAAAAAAAAAACAGTTGTTTTGCTCTAGTTCTCTTATTTCGAATTTCTCAGCAAAGGTGTCTTCAAATAACTTTTAGATCTTAAGAAGGCGCAAAAGCCGCACAAAGCTTGTCAATATCTTTCGCTGATCAAGAGTTATTGACGTTTTTATACTAAAAATATGCACTTTTCAAATGTTAATATCTCTGGTTAGGGCAAACAAGAAAAATAATTAATTCATATATTTTACTATATTCGGGTATATCTTTTTTATTAGAAGAGATACAGAAAACAAATTCCGCTATAAAACATTTGCCTTAAAGAGTTTTAAAAGTCTTTAGAAGATGACTTTCATGAGAAATTTCAAATAAAAAAGTTATTGGCAAAAGATGGATTTTATAGGACCACTCTAATGACAAATTTAAATAAAATGTGCTAGTACATTTGTTTCAATAGTTTGACATTTATTATCTTGGAAGAAGTTTTTGTTCTTAAAAATTCCTTTCTTTTGGTGTTTGCAAACGTCAGGGTGGTCCTCAAATTAAGGAATTTTTAAAACTTACTTTTTTGTTTTACAAAATAAAAATTCTAAAGTTGCTTGAAATTAGCTCAGCTACAACTTTGCCAAAGAATGTATACCTTAATTTATTCAAACAAATAAGTTAGATTTTTGATTTTAATGATTATAGGAACCACCCTAGAATTCATTGTCATAAAAATAAGGGCATAACTATAATGAACAACTTTGTAGAAGAGACTTTTAGTCTAAAGTTTCAATTTCAGGCTCAAAACATATCATTCCACCTAAATCTGCATTCTGGACCACTGTGCGCTGTATTTAATTTGAAATTGTACTGGACAAAAAAGTGAAAACTCTTTTAAAACAGATAGCAGTAAATTAAAACTTATTTAACCCCAATTAACCTTAAAATTTCAAAAAAAAAATCTTATTATTGCAGGCAACCTTTGGGTTCATTCAAACAATCGCATCGTTCAACATTTTTGTGAATTAAAATAAATTTAGCGAGGGTTCACTTTTACCCCTTACTCCCCTATAAAGTGTACCCCGTATTCCCCTAATATCTCATGAACTGTTGTTTAAAGACATAGTATTCTAAAACCATGCATAAAGTGCTTATGTTTTACGAAAAATAGAGCTGTGAAAAAACATTTCCTCCAAAAAGTAGGGGAAAATGGGGTAAAATGGTCTAAAACACATACCTACAAGGCTCCCCGAACGATTGCCCTTCGAAAAAGTTGTTTTTCATGGCCGGAATTTAGCGTGCTGTTGAGATATTGAATTTTGGGTAATTTTGGACCCATTTTTGCCCATAGTGCATTGTGTGGTTCCCCTCATTGTTCTTCATCAGCAGTTCTTTCGATCGATTCGTCGTCGACTTTGGAAAGCAACCGTTTTGCGTCCATTGCTGCAATGGAAGCGCTCCGACCCCCGTTGGCAATACTGCCATACCATGAAACCACTGGAAGCGGCTCCCGTTCTGATGGAGGAGGCTTTTTGGATAGCGGAAGATAAAGTGTTTATTGTGTTGTACCTTTTTACTATAGTTTTAAGATGTATTGTATAGTGACCAAGAATCCTCGGCTCTGTAAAGTTAATTCTATTGAGCCTTATCAAATAAATTAATGAACAACAACAACAACAAAAATTAAAAAATTAATGAAAGTGGTCCAAAAAGGCAGATTTGCCACTTTTTCTCCCTCACAGTAACACTCAATTTAATTAAAGAAAACGCCTCATTCCAGAAATATACGCATTCTAAAACTTCTATTCTATACCTTATAGTGCATCATTTAGAAGTCTGCATTATCAAGCTTATCAGTGACACTATTAAAGCACCACATTTAGCTACATATCACCACAAACTTTGACAACCATCCCAGTAAACTCCGTCCCACACACATTTCACCTATGCAATTTTCTAGACTTTTAACACACTTCCAAGAGAATAAGGGTAATGAAATCAAAGATATGTTTTAGCGCTGTTTGATTGCAATCTGAATATCCACCTCTGTTGATTCCTTGTAAATGTGTTCCTACATTTACATCTTAATTGCATTTCGTTCCTGGAAATATGGATCCCACAGTCGCCATTGTGCAAAAAGCTTCAACCATCACCCCCAGAGAGCTAGTAATTGTTCCGTTTGCACCTTAATCTCTTTTCACTCTCTCTCTCTCTCCCACCCTGTGAACCCTTTTAAACTTCCCTTTCCCAGGAAAAAAAAATCCAAATTACTTCCCGCCATAATCATCAGCCCGCCTCAATCGTGTTCCCCTCACTGCGAGCCTCGTTTGAAGAAAAAAAAAAGATCCAATTTTTGATACCACACTGCACCAAAATAGTCGGTATTTACCTGCTTCAACCCCCCCCCCCCCCTCCTTCACTCGCTTTGTTTACCGAGTTCGTCGCTGGGAATTCGGAGGAACAAGCCGGCACATAAAAACAAATTAACACTGACTGAAACAATGTCCGCCGTCCGTATGTGGGCATCTCTGCAGGTTGGTACCTACTCTGCGATTCGAAAAAAAGACCCGGACACTTGTCGTCGTCGTCGTCGTCGTCGGTCGTCATGATCCGTGATGAGAGCGAGCTCGAATACACCGGGTTCAAGTCACGAACCACGAACGGGAAGAGAGCGCTAAGGAAAGTCAGAAATTTGAACTCCTCCCTTCGGGTCTCTGCTGGGGGGGGGGGGGGGAGCGGGTAGGGGGCGGAGAGGCTCGCGAGTGCAGTGGTGCATTGTATTTTTTTGCTGTCTGCACCAGCTGGATCAGGGGGTCGTGATGATGATGATGTTGGAACTGTGAGGTCGTCAGGGATGGACTCTGGACGTTGTTCAGTGTGTTGATTTTAAAGTGTGTTGATTTTAAAGTGTGTTAATTTAGCAAATAGTTCAAAATTGTTATTTAAAGTGTAGATAAAGTGTCAATAGTTTCGGAGCACTAAGACCGGAAATTGTTCAATAATCTGCTGTCAAGCTGCCAGTGTTCAATAGGGTAACCATTTAAAATTGATCACAATTTTAATATTGGACATAATCCACGCACTTTTATGCCGAGGGATAGTTTCAAACTAAACATGGCCCAAGCTTGGGAGTGCATCTAACTACAAGAATAAGACTTATTTGATTTAAAAATGCATTGCAGATTATATAGACAGTCCATCTAAATACATGCATTATGAGCATGAGAAATGTTGATATTGGGCGCTTTTATTAGGAACGTGCGAAGTCGAATTCCTTTCTGTAAAAGTACAGAAAGGAATTCGACTTAACACAAGTTATTGTGTTATACATGGAAAATAAATGTATTTAATTACTATTTCATGCACTAGTTGTAGTTGCTATAAAAATATATTTCACTTCAATTTTAAACAGTTTCAAAAGCAGCCGCAATATTATGGTGTCCCGTTAAGATTTTTTTTTGTGACTGTCGAAATAAAGGTTGAACACGGATAAATCCGGACACTAAGATTTTAATAACTTTTGAAGCGTCTGTACCGAATCTCATCAACTGAATTGACATCCACTTTGAATAACCGACAACGATTAACAACAAGGTCTGCTTTAAAAAGAAAAAAATCAGCGAGAACTCTCCCAAAAGGTTGATTTAGGTAATATTAAGTCCGGTTGAAGTATTGATTTCAAACTAATATTGCATTGCCAAACATAATTTTATTATTATGGTATTAATACCAAACCAATATAGGGGAAATGACGGCTTCGGCATGACAGACTATTTTCGGCAACCCAAATTGAAACACTGGATTTTCTTACGAAAACACTTCGCTGAATGCATGCAAACGATTCTTAATGCTTTCAGCTTCAATTTGACTATATTTTTACTACTGAGAAAAAGCAATCTAGCAGGGTTTTCTTGAAATGAAACACACGCACTACAAATTGTAGCTGATTTCGAGTTGCCGATAATAGAACAGCAGATTTACATGCAGTTCAAATGGAACGGTTGCCGAAGAAAAACTGGTTGCCGACAATACTCGCTCTCACTAGAGAAGATTGGAGCTTTGTAAAAGCGTTTCAAAACAGTTTTTGACAATTCTTTCGACTGAAATTGTTAGAGCAGCTGGCAGCAAAAGATTGTAAACAAACCAATACTGCATATGTGTGCGTTCCATAGAGAAAAAGGCTATAGAAAGAAGGTCGCTGCTTAGGTTGCCGAGAATACGTAAATTCCCCTACTTCTCTACCAGCTTGTTGCTTCATTTCAATCATCCCTGCATGATTTACATGGAGTATTTTCAAAATCTTGCGTTGTAAAGATTTAGAAATAATCACACGATCCTGAAAAAACAGACATCTATCTCTTCTATTCCTTGATGTTGAGAATACATACACAGCAAAAAAATAATTTATTACGTGTATATCACATCAAAGTGGATGCACTTCAATCGTGTCAAAAATATGGTGTAATATTACTTGCCAAAAAGGACAAAATTATCATTAATACAGTGCATGAACTGACATTACGCTGCTCTTACTGCATTTGTGTATTGAAGTGCATCCTCTTGGATGTAATATTAAAATTTCTATCACTTATCTATCCGTTTCGGCCATCCATGCTTCAGAAAAGAATACATTTGTTGAAGAAATGCATCGTTTTTAGTCTCTACAGCTACCAATTTATGGTCTTAAGCAGGGATGGAAAATCATGTATATTAATTTCGTGCATTCATTTACATTCATTTGACTCTAACATTTTTTCATCAACAGAATACCGTTAAATGATGTATGAAGCTTTTGTAGATTTTGATATTAACTACAACTCACTTGTCAATAACTTAAAATCTGAACCTCTTATGCATGATGAAATAGAGCTGGCAGAACATGTTATTGTTTTTCAGTGAATGCAATTTACATTCACTGGAAAACAATGGTGGGTTCTTATCGCTCTGATTCATCATGCATAAAATATACAGATTTGAGTTGTTTACAAAAGATGTAGCTAATACAAAAGTCTACAAAAGCCTTCAGACACTATTTTACGAAATTTTGTTGATGAAAAAAGTTAGAAGCAAATGAATGTAAATGATTTTCCATCCCTGGTCATAAGGGAGTTCTTCTGAAAAATTTAAACCTTTCACGTAATGGCGTTCAATTTTTTATGGAACTTCATCTTTCAAATGAAACCTAGAACAAAAGTCAGCGTTCCCCATAAGCTCTGAAGGTCGATAAAAGGTTTCATGATCACAAATGAAAACGGACAGTTCCAATTTCTTCCAAATTAACCGAGAATCCCCAAAGGAGGATTATGGTCTGGATAAATAGAAAACTTCATAAAGAAACGTATCAATCTTTTTCACAGTCGATACAACTGCCAGCGCTTCTAAATGAAGGATATGATAACTTTTTTGAGCTTGGTTTAACATATAGGGTGGGATGGTGCAAAACGCACCGTTTAAGCAATTGCTGAAGTATGGTACCTAACATCAAGGAGCAGTAATGGTGTATGGTTCATTGCCATGTTTTCTGCGAAGATCGTGATATTTCATGATTTACAAGGTATTTTATAAATTGATTCCAAACTGATACTGGGACAAAACGCCTGATTCATGGTGCAATATGCACCACAACGACGCACGACAACAATGGCCAAAACGCACCACAACATTGGGGTAAAATGCACCGAATGATAGACAAACCATAATCCCTGCAAGTAGGGAATAAAAACGCATTAGGTATTTCCAATGATTATTCCTTTATGTTACATCAGAAATAAGGTCTCAATAGAAGGTTAAATTATGATTCCCTCCCCTTGGCTAGTTTTTGCACCTTGCTGTTGGTGGGCGGGCTTAATTTCATGCTTTATAGTGGAGTGTTGGAGACGGTAGGTTTATGGCCGGCGTTGCTGGCTCATGCCGCAATAGAATGGCGCCATGGGCAGGCAATGGGGATTACTAAGCTTCCCCTCTCTGATGAACCACTGCATGAGAGAACCAAAGATCTAGTCTAGCAATGATATAAAACAGCAAAAAGGGTTATCTTCCATTTAATTCCACTTAATTTTGGTATCCATGACAGATACGTATTTCGACTACAATGTGCAGTCTTCATCAGTGTCATTCCCACTAAAGAACTTATCAAAATCTAACCCCCTTAAGTACTCATCCCCTAGGTAAAAAAGTCAAGATCATAGGTATAAAAATGAAACTACGATGTGTTACCTAGGGGATGAGTACTTAAGGGGGTTAGATTTTGATAAGTTCTTTAGTGGGAATGACACTGATGAAGACTGCACATTGTAGTCGAAATACGTATCTGTCATGGATACCAAAATTAAGTGGAATTAAATGGAAGATAACCCTTTTTGCTGTTTTATTTAGCATTCCGCTAACAACCCAATTTCATTACTTCATAGCAATGATAGTATCACACTTGTTACTCCTTTTATTGAGAGCCGCGTCGTAGTACGCTTACGTATAGGCACTAACGTTGGGTGTGATACTGGCGGGTTTTGCCGCAAATCACTCTTATTTTATTTATTTTTACGCAGATAGATTCATTTGGGTTTGCAAGAGATTATACTATTGAAATATTTCAGAAAGTGCCCAACGGTGCTCCTTCTATTTGCGTGACAAGCTTTCATTGTTGTATTCATTGAAGTATTACTCAGGAAACAATGTTAAACATCATTTTTGTACATGGTATTGTAACTAATCTTATATGTGCTTCATTTTGATTTGGGATAAGTGTTTGAACTATGGCTCGGGATTTCCACTGGCGTGTTTCTATTGTGACATACCCATACGTATTTTTGTGGTGCGACTTATTGGAAGCGTGTGAGCATAGTTGGAGCATATACCCTATATAATTTAAAAATCAGCTAGGAAACTAACTTCAAAATGAAGCATTTTAGTCACATGAAGGTGTCACCTGGATCGAACTAAGATATAATAAATAGGTATAGGCCAAAATCAAAAGTACTTGAAACACGTTTAATTTTACATTACAAACACAAGTGCAGGTAAGGTGATACTCTAGGGAAGCCCAAGGGTGGGGCTTCGGAGGCGCAGGTGTCGGCTTCCGCGGGGCATGCGGGTTTGGGGTTGCTACAATTTCAAATTTGTGTGTTTTGTGGGGGCTGACATTTGTGCCTTTGAGGTTTCGCGCTGGGGCTTCCTTAGAGTAGCATGGGTTATTATTGATTAGGTGAATTAGAGTTTTTAATAATTTATTAAATTAGGCTAATGAGATATCATAATCATCAAACGAACTTGAATCAGAAAATTTAGAAAGTCTAATAACAAGAAATTATTGCGACACATTCAACAGGGCATAACTTTTTTACCATTGGGTAAAAATCAACCAAATTTTGCACACTTTCTCATTGATGTGTATTGTGTACATGCTGTCAAACTCGAAGTCGTGTTTTTCGATTCAACGAAAATGGAGGTGAACCAACGCGAGTTGAGAGAACAAATTATTTCCAAACACCTGGAATTTCCTGACCTGTTGCACCGGCAGTTGGGAAAAATGTTGAACATTCACCATTCAACCGTCTCCAGAGTGTTGAAGCGGTTCCAGGAGCGGTTGACGTTGGACCACGGCAAAGGAGCTGGAAGAAAACCTGGACCGGAGAACAAAAAGACGGAGGGAAAGGTGAAGCGGATGATTAAAGCAAATCCCAACGTCTCAAGCCGTGATTTGGCTAAAAAGATCGGCATGTCGCAGAGCTACGTCCAGAATGCAAAGAAGAGAGCTGGACTACATACATACAAGGTACAGAACTTCCCAAACCGCGATGAGCGGCAACAATCGACGGCTAAAACTCGGGCACGGAAGCTCTACGAGAAGATGCTGACAAAATATGGCTGCTGTGTGATGGACGACGAAACGTATATAAAAACCGATTTTAAGCAAATTCCGGGGTTGGAGTTTTTCACCGGCAAGAGCAAGTTCGATGTGGACGACAAATTTAAGAAGAAGAAAATGTCGAAGTTCGCCTCCAAACATCTCATTTGGCAGGCCATCTGCTCTTGCGGACTGAGGAGTGAGCCTTTCGTGACAAAGGGCACAGTAAATGGCGAGATCTACAAATCTGAGTGCCTCGAGAAGCGCCTTTTGCCGTTCTTGCAGCAGCACGACGAAGCTCCGCTATTTTGGCCAGATTTGGCATCATGCCACTATTCTAAAAGTGTCCTGGAGTGGTATGAGGCCAATTCTGTCCATTTTGTTCCAAAGGACATGAATCCGCCTAACTGTCCGGAGCTGCGCCCGGTGGAGCAGTACTGGGCAATAATGAAGCGGAAACTTCGAAAGAGCAAAAAGACAGTCAAAGACGAGGAGGACATGTTAAGAAAATGGAAAAAAAAAACTGAGAAACTGGTACCGGATGACACTGTGAAGACTTTGATGGAGGGTATCAAGCGAAAATGCGTTCAATTTTACACTCAAGGCTCCATCGATTAACTTTTCTTTTGATTTTTTAAGTAAATATATGTATAAAACTACCCTAAAATTTTGGTTTGATTCTAAACATTATAAGAAAATTGGCATGACATTTTCGGTGTCGCAATAATTTCGTGTTCGCCCTTTAGATTAACAAAAGAATTAGGATGCGGGGGGTCCGCTTAGGGAGGCAACTAACCATTAAAGTTGTAGAATAAATCCTCCTATTTAGTCTTGAACTTCAATAAAAAAAAAACGCAAGCAAACCAATAGCATTTAGCAAATTAACAAGGAGAGGAATAGTTTAGGATATGAGTAAAAGTTGAGTTATGTGACAATTAACAACTTTTAAACTTTTAGAAGTATTGTATTCTCTTGAGTTTGTTGTACTCGATTACTATATTATTCTCTCAATACGCGAAATCTCTTAGATATGTGGTTAAATCATTTGAGTTAACTTATTTCTTAGTGTTCAAGTACTTACATTTGTAAACAGCAGTCAATGTTAATCTATGAACTAAACCCTACGTAAAATCGATCTTTCCTTATGTGGTATTGATGCATGTTTAACTTTTCGCGGCTGTCGGAATCAACGCACCTACGTCTACGGAGCTTACGCAGAAGTGATTCGCAATGCGGTAGAGCTCACCAAAAGTTTTTTTGAGCTTCTGTAGTATAGAATTTTTTCGGTACGGTCGCGAAATTTTGAAATGATTGATACGTGCGGTAGTAAAATAAGTAGAATATTTAGGGAGGAAACCAACATTAATCAACTTGCCAACATAGTCTATCACATTTATTTTGGTGGCACTCTTTAAGTGATAATAAGCTGTTTTTTCTCTACGGTTGTTTCGCGTGACGTTCACAATTTGTGCGATTTTCGTATCTTACGTAATTTAGATGTTTAGCTCTGAACGGTTTTACTGACTCGAGGTCGTTTCTTAAGCGGTGTTGGTACAGGTTAAACCTTTGCCGACTGTCGGATTCAACGCGCCTACGTCTACGGAGCTTACGCAGAAGTGATACGCAATTCGGTAGAGCTTGTCAAACGCTTTTGAGCTTGTGTAGTATAGAATTTGTTCGGTGCGGTCGCGAAATCTTGAAATGATTGATACGTGCGGTAGTAAAATAAGTAGAATATTTAGGGAGGAAACCAAAATTAATCAACTTGCCAACATAGGCTATCACATTTATTTGGGTGGCACTCTTTAAATGATAATAAGCCTTTTTTCTCGCTTCGGTTGTCTCACACGGCTTTCGGAATTCGCGCGGTTTTCGTAACTTACATAATTAAATATTTCGTTCGAAACGGATTTACTTATTCAATCGGTTTACTTTGCGGATGTATCTACGCGCACACGTCCCAGCATTTTTTCTATAACTATCTTGAAACAATCCCCCCTATTCTGCGAGTTACGTGACTCTCTCGCACCGGTGAGGTGACAATAGGCACCTCGTGTGAGGTGACTCTCCATTTGATTTACATGGAGAGTCACCTCACACGAGGTGACAATTGTCACCTCACCGATGACAGAGAGTCACTGACTCGCAGAATAAGGGGGAATACATACAGAATCCAGTGTTCAAGCGGCCAACATAGGCTAGTCCTTCTGCTGTATTGTCAAAGATAGAAGCAAAATTTATTCAAATTTGTCAAGTCTTAAAAACTAAACTGTTACGCATGATAATGATACCCACTAAAAAAAATAGAGGGTTAAACTTTGATTCATGAAGTAAAACATCTCAAATATATACGAAAAGTTTTGCACAAAATGCATTTTTATAAAGGAGTCAATATAGAGTTTTTGATCTAATTTCCGTCTTACTAAGCACAACCCGTGCTTTACCTCTCTTTTCAAAACAAGTTTAAACAGAAAATGGAATATTTCTATCAAAAATGACTTCTAAATTTATTCACCTTTCCATACGTACCGTTGGATTTGATAAAGAGCTACCAATTGTTGAGATATTGTTTAAAATCGAATACTGCTTTTTGATTCTAAATTCGTTCTACGAGTTTCAATTCCGTCCAAACGCATTGAAACGCCATTAGATTTTCTTCATCCTACGGATAAACGTAGAAAAAGGGGATTCGCTAGGAGCACTTCTTTTTTTTTTTAGAACAATGAGCGTAAATATTCATACAATGCGCTCTAGCTCTAACAGGATTTATGTTGTAGCTAATGAACTAACGCATCGGAACAAACCTATTATAGCATGGCATTTTACTCCAGGGGTGCATTATGGGCTCTATTAGGTATTTCAACGGCGCTTACCACCGAAAGCGTGATTGCCTCTCACTCCAAAGGGCCTTGGTTCAATCCCCGTCGGCGCCGCTGGGATTTTCTGAGGCATAAAATCTCTTATCACGTCTTCCTTCGGAAGGGAGTCCATGAGTTGATGGGTCGATAGGGTCCATGTGTAGGTGCTGCCTCCCTGGCGTCGGTAATATCGGTCCTCATTACGGAAAACAAGATCGTAGAGACAATAATTTCCGTTTTTTATCCTGACATGTTGTGTCACATTTTTCATCCCATCCATTAACCATTAACCATTTATTCAAAGTAGATGATAAGCATACGAAATTTACTCAATTATCCGGAGACTTGATTATCCGGAGACTTGATTATCCGGAGTCTCGATTATCCGGGGTTCGATTATCCGGAATTTTAGACTCGATTATCCGGAGTATTTTTTTTTGCGTTTTTTTTTTAGTTTTTATCAGACATTTGAAATAATTTAGTATCATAATATACAATATGATAACAGGTCGAACTCGATTATCTGGAGACTCGATTATGCGGAGACTCGATTATCCGGAATTAGATTATCCGGAATTTTAGACTCGATTATCCGGAGTATTTTTTTAGTTAAAAACTACTAAAATAATAATAATAATATAATAAAATGCAGACATTTGAAATAATTTTGTATTATAATATGCAATATGATTATTTTAACAATCGTTAAGAGGAGGGGCAGATTTTTAATTTTTTTTTTCTTGTGATTCGATTATCCGGAGGATTTGATTATCCGGAGTGAAAAAAAAATCGATACTAGGGATAATCGAGTCCGACCTGTATTTGGAAAAACCTGCAGTTACTGATTAGCTATGAGTTCCTGTAGGTTTTCCCAATTATGAGTAAATTTCGTACGGAAAGAAAATGCTCTGAGTCAATTGAATTCATGGTCAGAAGCAATTGAAAAATGGTCAGAAGCAACAAAAAAAGAAAGAAACTATCCACGTACCCTTAACAGCGTGTGCTTCAACTGGGGCTTGCACAGCCGTAATCATCGCCGTAAAACACCAGGAAATCCGCCAACCAGGAACTAAAGGGTGTTACGATCAAAATTTAGTCAAACAAGAATCATCTTTTGTGCTTTTATTTAAACTACTACAGTGTAATTCAAATTTACGGTTGAGACCAAGTGTGAGCATGGATAATAGAACCATTATTAATCTATTAGACGCAAAATTAAGCCATAGTGACAATGTTCACAGAGCCATTGAATTCATTTGTGAAAATTATAACATCTCGGTGGAAAAACGTAAACGTCTCGATGAAAAAATCCATAAAATCTTTACTAAATACATCAACAAATGGCATGAAGCTAATCGCACGAAAGAGCGATTTGAGTCGTATTTTCGGAATTGGCTTGATGGAGAATTTGGCATCGAGGAATTCATCGAACAGGAGCAATGTGTTGCCTCAACCTCGGCCTCGGTAACAAAACGTGGACGACCTTCAAAACCTTTCTTGGATTTGAGTGAAAGAGGAAAACGTCGCGTCATCGATAAAGAAGCAGTTGATCCAAAATTCGATACCATCGAGAAAGCTTTGTTATTTGCAAGAGGAACCGCTTATAATCGAGAGGATTTTAATTTAGTTAAAGTTATTGGGCATATTTTAAAAAACCAAAAAAAGCTCTAAAACCATGCTGGCTCACCTAACTGATCAACGAGGAATGATGTCACCAGAAGAGGCTGTTAGTGTACTTATCGAGGCTGGATTGAGCAGATTTCAATACGAAGTAATACATAGTGAATCACCTTCAAGGTTTCCACCTTACTATGTGATCGGAGCAGTGAAAAAAATATGCGCCCCTCCTAGTGAATTCATCGAAGAAAGTGCATTGAAAATAAGAGTGAAACTCCAGCCGTGATGGAAAATACAGTGAAACGAATCGTCAAAATAATTGATGCAGAGCTCAACGAGTATATGGATAGCAACGATCTAGTTTCTACGGAACTGGTTCTTCTATGTAGCTGGGGTATGGCCGGATCAACTGGATATTCGCAATATCATCAAGTGCTGCCAGAAGGATGTCAGGACGATTCAGATGTATTTTCGTCCACTTTAACACCAATTCAGTTGTTCCTGTACAATGATCGAAAGGAAATTATGTGGTTTAATCCCATGCCTCAAAGTATTCGATTTTGTAGGCCATTCATCCTTAAATTCATTAAAGAGAGTAAAGAAGTTATTCTGGCTACAAAACAGGATGTAGAAAAAGAAATTAGTGAACTAACGCCAGTGAAAATTGAACTCTCAAACGACAAGTTTATACTTGTTGATTTTGATTTTGTCCTCAGTATGATAGACGGAAAAGTCTTAGCTTATATCACTGGAAATTCGTCGATGCAGAATTGTCCAATATGTGGGGCAACACCAAATGTAAAGAATGATGCAGAGAAATTCCAGGAAGGATTTATATCAAACGAAGAAGCCTTGCATTACGACATATCTCCACTTCATGCTTGGATAAGATTTTTCGAATGCCTTTTGCATATTGCATACAGAATGGATATCAAAAAATGGAAGGTAACGAAACCGTTCAAAGAACTATATGAACAAAGAAAAAAACATGTGACGACACAGCTTTACGAAAAATTAGTAGTAAGTAAGTAGTAAGAGTAGATCAACCACGATCGGGTGGAGCAGGTACCAGTACTACAGGAAACGTTTGTCGAAGAGCATTTGGAAATCCCAAGCTTTTAAGCTCCGTGCTGAACATTGCTGAAGAGTTAATTTTCAGATTCCGGAATATATTAATTGCTATTAACTGCCAAGAGCCAATAAACCCGGAAAAATTTGATGCATATTGCAAGGAAACATATAGGCTCTATCTTAAATTGTATGATTGGTACAAAATTCCTGCAACCGTGCATAAAGTTCTCGCTTATGCCGGAGAAATAATCATACATTCACCAGCACCACTTGGTTCATTAGCGGAAGAGGCAGCAGAAAGTCAACATAAACAATTGAAAACAATATCGAACCCTTCATGCAAGAAAACGATCAAGAGTAGAAAATTTACATGATGTCTTTATTCGTGCCATTAATGAATCGGACCCACTGATCAGTTCCATTTGGATGGCAAAAAGACGACAGAAAAAAGTATCCCTGGATTATCCCGACATCGTGAAAAGTTTCATGATATTTGAAAATTCTGTAAGTGATTCAGTAGTCGATACTAATAACTTCAATGCCTTGGAGGAACTTATGAAAGCAGTCGATGAAATTGAAGAAGTATTTGTTCATGATGATATTGTAACAGAGGAATAAAAAGAAATTCGTTGAAACATATTTGATTTTGATTATTGTATCATGGCTTTTTGTATTTTTTTTTGCAGAAGATTTGTTGAAAAAAAATAAACATATTTCCAAAAAAAAAAGGTTTTTTATTTTATTTTTTACGGTGTTCCCGCCAATAAAACCATGGTAGGTTGTCTTTGTTCAATAGATTTTATTTTCTGAAAACAAGCTTGAAACTGTAACCGTTATAAAATCGTAAAAAATAAATTTTAATTAATCAAAAGTTAGGCCCTTTTCAAAAGTTGGTTGTGAAAATGTTGAAAAGTGATAACGCACACCTTATATTGATGAAACAAAGCAATAATAATAGCAGAAATTGTGAAAAAATGATAGAAATATTTTTGACCGCCTTGTTGTATGAAAATGCCCCATAGTGCCCTGTTCCCACTTGTTTGGCTGCCAAATTCCACTTGCAATCCTTCAGGCCAATTGCAGTTCCACCCTTTTTCTTCAGTATGTGCCTCACACTTGACAATTATTCGCCAATTGACCTTAGTTCCGGAGTATTAGCCGGATTCATCTGCTTGGGAAGAACTGTGGCACCATTTTCGCTGTACTACTGTTTGGTAGAATTTGAGTAGTGGCAGCTTGCCAAGTCCGGCCAGAATAGGCAATCCACCTCATGCTGCTCCAGAAAAGGCAGTAGGCACTCCTCCTGGTGAATTTGCTGGGTCATGGTCCCAGAAGTAACGAAAGTTTCGCTTTTCAGCCCACAACGGCAGATTGCTTGCCATAAGGAACTTTTTAGGGAATTTCGACTTCTTTTTGATTTTACATTCTTCCGGTCAACCGAGCCAGCCCAGGAATTTGATCGAAAACTGCGAGGAGCGGATAGACTGGGATTATCGTTTCGAGCGTGCAAGATCGAATCGCGACGTGCTTGCTTCGATGAACCCATGATGTAAACAAATGAACTTATCCTGACAACCAATGCCTACTGTTATTCTATAAACTCTTAGCTTGATTCAGTAAAATTTTGGAACATTTTTCTCAAAAAATTATTGGGAAAAAATATAAAAATTCCAAGAAAATCAGTTTTTTTCCTTGAACTCTTGAGAAAATTTATATGAAAACATTCTTTCCTATATGATCATGAAAAAGCTTTGCCCCCTAAGTAAAACCGAACGGTCGATGTTCTGTGGTGTTTTGATTCCAACGTTAATTAGAAAATTGAAAAAAAAAAAAATATTGACTTTTTAGCAAAATTAAAACGTATTTATTTTTTTCGGAGCGGTAAACTTCTCTTTAGCTCTTCGTCTGTGATAAAAAAAACTAACGTTGTCTGTACGTTGAGGTCAATTTGACCCCAACTTCAAATTGTCATTGTCACAGAGAAGGTGCAATGGATTTCTGAATTGTTTTGAAAAGTAAACTTAATGTACTTCCAGTTTAAACTATCAAAGTTTATTTTAGAGGGCAGATCTCTCATTGGAAAGGGGTAATTGTAAGCATATACTTATAAAGGGGCATATTTTGATGTTAGAGATGTTTATATCACGAGATCCCAATCAAATAGGATGCTGCTTCGTTCTGCAAAAATATTCAAGAATAAAAGGTCTTCAAAGCTATGGATAGTGTATCACAGAATACACTTACTAGATGGCGATAATACGAAAATGACCAAGTTGCGCCACTTACATACACATCATAAAACACTTTCTACAGATCCTGCTCATATGGATGGTTCCCGTCTTCGACAAAGTTGTTTAGATGGATAAGACTTATATTATGGTAAAGATTTCAGCTCAGAATTAACTCACCGTCTTTGTGGACTATACTGGGGTGCAAATTAAAAAAAAGTGTGACGGGATATCGTCAGGCTATTTTCCACAGAGATGGTGCTGTTCCGCTGGTAGGAAGTAATGAAAATCTGCAGATAACAATTGAGGGAAGTGGGGAAAATTCGCTTTCGATACATGTTCAGGTCAAAATAAGTGAAAGACATCAGAAAGAAATCATTCATGGACTTTGTCGTTCAATTATTTCCTGGAAATAGTTGTTAAACAAGCTACAATTAAAAACAAATGATTTTCCCCATACAGTTTTACCCGCTTTAGTACCAGTCCCCAGAGAGCCAAAAATTTCAAATTTGCTCACGAGCTCAATCTCTCAACATGCCATGTATTTTGATGACACTCTATTTGCGATTTCCCTCTCACAGACTTCAAATTAGAGTACCTGACACTGGAAAGCATGTAACTTTTGTAAATAATTCAAATCTGTATCTCTTCTGCGTGATTAACCAGAGCGAAGAAAACCCACCATTGTTTTTCATTGAATGACAATTACATTCACTGAAAAACAAGAACAAGTTTGGCCCTCTGTAGTTCGTAATGCATAAGAGATAAAAATTTGAGTCACTGGAAAAAGTTGTAGCTAATATTAAAACCTCCAAATGAGACATAAACCATTTTATCGAAAAAAAATTAGAGGCGAATGAATGTAACTGATTTTCCATGCCTGCTCATCACTCTTTTGAGGATTTCCCTATTCTCCACCAGAGACTGAAACGATCGCTTAGTTTCTATTGGACTCTCCTATTGGGTGCGCCTATGAAACTTTATCAAATGACTTATTTTTGATGTCCATTTTGTCAATATTTAACCACGTTTCATGATCCTGTGCTTAATATATTTCAGTATTTACCCTTTCAATTTTTAAATAAGCATCCACTAATCGACCAAATGTAATCCATCCAAATTCCAAGCTGCAAAATTTTCAAGGTTTACCCCAAGCACGCCCCTGGATCCCTAGTTGTAACGGGTCACTGGATCTCTCGCGGGGCATTCAGCAGCAGCGGTAACCGGCCGGCAGCCGAGATGATGACAGAGAGTCAACCTCGGGCTGAAGAACGGCGGGTTTTTATTTCGATGGTTTCGCGCGGCCAAATAAAGCAAAAAACAAAAATACAATGTTCCAACGTGATTACATACGGAGACGGGAGTGGGGGATTTTGTTCCTTTCGATTACCGGACTTCATATCGTGTCTACCGGACCTGAAACTTCTTGGTCTCTAAATTATAGGTTTGTGCCCTGCGGGAAAGTGGCACCTCCTGTGCATCGACATTGCCCAAAATTGTAGGTTAAAGTAAAGTTCTGTGCTTCTTCGATTCTGGAACAAGCAACAAGCCGGAAAAAAATGACTTCCTGTTTCGATGCTATGAGAACGAAAATCCATCTGTCACCAGTTTTCTAATAGAACACGAACGGAAGCAGGGTCCGAAATGGGGTCTCATTAATAGATTGACTGGTAGTCTCGTAGACCTCCCACGGAACGAAGAATCTGAAACGCGAAAATCTAATAAAACCCGGAGTGCAAAATCACAACATCATTAGTTAACTGTAAAACAAAAAGATTGGCTGACGATCACGGGTTGCCCGGTGTGGTTGGAATTTTATGATATTTTATACGTTTTCTGTGTCCGTTTCGTTTCCTCCTTCCCGCGACACGGTGCAGCCACGATTCTGCGGTCGTCAAAAACCGCGTGATGTCATTCATCTTTCCACTTTACGAGCGAGCTTGCCGGGGTGAAGAGAACTTTGAATTCCGTTGGATTGGATTCCGTTCGGTTGTGTCCGGAAATTTAAAGGAATTTAATTGATATCACATAAATCGCACGTAATATTTGAAAAGGGCCTAGATTAGCTTGTAATGCCCTTTTCTCGCGAATCGATGCTTGCCAAATGCAAACCAACAATAGCATCGGGAAGGGGAAACTCTCCTCCTCCTCCTCCTTGGCACTGCAATCACTTCTGTCACTCTGCATCAGTTGGTGTGTCGCTTGTGTTTTCAACAGCTCGGAATTTCGTTTGCTCGACGGGTTTCAGAAGTCTTTCCCTTTCGTGTTGAATTATTAGCGATAGTTAAGAATAAAAAAATGTGAACTGTGTTAAATTGCCGGTACTCAACCTGGACTAGGCGAAAACGATAGAGAATATGAAAAAGAAGTTGGATACGGGTAGCTATGTGAAGTTTGTAGGTGTTTTCTGATATTGCAAATAAAATTGTTTGACAATTATATGCGTGCCTTTTAATATTTATTACGATTATTCATATTTAAGGTATTTTCTTCCCAACGTTGGGTAACTTTTACCTCTTTATTCGATCAATTAATTCGGTAGTATTCACCCATTGGATTCTCAAAAGAAATTACCCAAAATTGAGTTATATGTTTGCTCAATTTTACCTATCCCCAAGGAAGCCACGAGAAGGGTGAAAGGAACTCAATTTTGGGCACTTATTTTTCACCGTGTACACTCCGTAAGTCGATATTTCCACAAGTCGGTGCCTCCTTTGTTCGATGTTCTGTGTAGTGTTATTTTGATTCTGTAACCTAATATGTCAAAGACAGATCTTCTGAATGTTGTCATTTTGATGTTAAAATCGAAGAGAAAACATGATAACTGGTGGGCATGTTTTGGTGTCCTTGGGAAAAAGGGTCCGTATCTTCATTCATACCTAAATCTACAGTGCTGGCAATAATAAAGTACATACCGTGATTTTTCTGTCTACACCGTGATTTTCCACCTGCTGATGCATTCGCGTCTTTAAAAAAATGGATATATTGGATTTTGGTCCACCATCTTGAATTCCAAAATGGCGGCCGATGTCAATTTTCCACTTCCACTTATCGAGCCCTTTCCGCAGATACCCATATTGCATGGGTTTAGATGCATATTCCCTGTCTGGGGGCCACCATATTAGATTTTGGTCCGCCATCTTGGATTCCAATATGGCGGCGGTGGTCAATTTTCCACTTCCCCTCATCGAGACCATTACGGAGATACCCATATTGCATGAGTTTAGATGCATATTAACTGTCCATGGGGCCGGCATATTGGATTCTGGTCCGCTATCTTGAATTCCAAAATGGCGGCGGATATCAATTTTCCACTTCCCCTCATCAAGCCCATTCCGTAGATACCCATATTGCATGGGTTTGGAAGAATATTCCCTGTCCGGGGGCCGCCATATTGGATTTTGGTCCACCATCTTGGATTCCAAAATGGCGGCGGATGTCAATTTTCCACTTCCCCTCATCGAGCTCATTCCGTAGATACCCATATTGCATGGGTTTAGATGCATAATCCCTGTTCGGGGGCCGCCATATTGGATTTTTCCCCGCCATCTTGGATTTTTGGAAACCATCTTGAGTTGAAATCCACTATTTCAATTTCATCCGAAATGTTGACTTGAATTTCGGAATGCCCCAAACACTAGAATTTAACATATCTTCTAATCCTATGATTTTCGTTGATTTTGATCTTAATTGATATTGACGCTGGTTGATTTTGGGAATCGAGAATCACGACTGACATTGGTCGAAAATAACGTGTGATTTTCGTGGTGATGATGGCTTGTGATATTGGTGCCTGTGATTTTAGGTGATATTGATCTTGAAAGATTGCTTATTTTGATTTTCTGATCTTGATTTTAGCCAACACTGGTGTACAGTGTGGTTTATGATGTGGTGTTAGTGTTAATTGTTAAGTTCACACTTAGCTTCTTTACTGCTCCGGTCCAGATTTCATCGCTTCTGCTACTGCTGTATCTTCTTTTCCTTGCTTCGTTCCATTAGATTTTCATTACTTTAGATTGAATTCTTTGTACGTTTTGTTTTCTTCTCTATTTCATTAATTTCTTCACCATCATATTATATTCAATTTTCTTCCTCTCCGCCTGCTGCTAATTCCCTTCGTCATCTCATATTTTCTGCTTCTTGGATTTCCATCAGCTTCAATCTTCTTTTGATACCCGGTTTCACCTTCTTTATCGCCATCTTCTTCATCCGTATTTGCACCTGTATTCACCTTTCCGTCTTCTTTCACCCCTTATCGTTTGGCTACGCGCTATACTTCTTCCTCTGCATCACCATCTTCTTCTCCATTTTCTTCTGCTTTCTTCGCATCATCTTCTGTCATCTTCATCAGCTTCCATTTTTGCCCTTAGGCAGCGGCAATTCTTCTCCTTCGTCTTCTGGATTTTCCTTCATTCTTCGCTTGATCTTCTGCCCCGCTTTCTTCATCTTATTCTCCATTTATGTCTTCTTCTGCTCCCACTTTGAATGTTTCTTCTCCATCATCCTCTGTTTTCTTCTGTTGTCCTTAACGTCCTCTGAATCCTCTTCTCTCTTTTGCTCATTTTCACAATGTTTGATAGATATTAGCTTCATGCAGACACTTCAGTAACCGCATTTAACTGTCAAAATCGTTGCATAGTGCCGTGTGAAGACTAGTTGGATCGATCTCATGTTTCGTCTTGACTGCTTCAAATTTCCTGCATGTTCATAGAAATTCCCTAAATTTCGTAGAACTTCTCTGCAGTTCGCAGAATTTTCTTTGAGTTCGCAAGCATTTTTTGAACTTCGTAAAAATTCCCTGAAATATGCAAAAATTCTCCGAAGTTTGCAGAACATCTTTCAAATCCGCAGAAATTCTCTGAAGTTCACAGACATTATCTCGAGTTCGTAGAAATTGCCTCATGTTCCGTGAAGTTTGCATAAATTCTAGGAAGTTTGCAAAATTTTACTGAAGTTCTCAAAAATGCCCGGAAGTTTGCAGAGCATCCTTCAAGTTTGCAGGACATCTCTGAAGTTAGCAGAAATTCCTCGAAGATCGCAAAAAATTCTCTTAATTTCTCGATAATTCAATGAAGTGCCCTGAAGTTCGTAGAAGTTCTTTTATGTTTGCAGTAATACCCTGAAGTTCACAGAAATTCCCAAAATTTCGCAGAACTTCTTTGCGGTTCACAGAACTTTCCTGAAGTTCACTGATTTTTTTTTTACAGAAATTCTATTAAGTTTGCAGAAATTCCTCGAAGTTTGCAAACATTTCCTGAAGGTTACAGACTATCCCGGAAGTATGCACAATATTTTCACAGAAATTCTGATGTTCACAGTAATTCTCTGACGTTTACAGAAATTCTTTATAGTTCTCAGAAATTCCCAGAAGTTTTCAGAGGTTCTTTGAAGTTTGAGAAATAGGCTCAAGCTCCCTGAAGTTCGCAGATTTTTTGTGTTTGTGGGCTTCCCCAATGTTCACAGAAATTCCCTAAATTTCGTAGAACTTCTCTGCGGTTCAATGAACTTCCCTGGAGTTCACAGGCATTTTTTGAACCTCGTCGAAATTCCCTAATATATGCAAACATTTTCCGAAGTTTGCAGAATATCTTTCAAATTCGCAGAATTTCTCTGAAGTTCACAGACATTCTCTGGAGTTCGTAGAAATTGCCTCATGTTCCGTGAAGTTTGCCGACATTCTTTGAAGTTCGCAGCAATTCTACGAAGTTTGCAAAAATTTCCTGAAGTTCATAGAATGCCAGGAATTTTGCAGAGCATCCTTCAAGCTTGCAGCACATCTCTGAAGTTTGCAAAAATTCCTTGAATATCGCTGAAATTCTCTAAAGTTCTCAATAATTCAATGAAGTTTGCGAAATTGGCTCAAGTTCCCTGAATTTCACAGAAATTCTTTAATGTTCGCAGTAATTCTCTGAAGTTCGCAGAAGTTCCCAAAATTTCGTAGAACTTCTTTGCAGTTCGCAGAACTTTCCTGAAGTTAACAGATATTTTTTTCACAGAAATTATATAAAGTTTGCAGAAATTCCTCGAAGTTCGCAAACATTCCCTGAAGCTTAGAGAGTATCACGGAAGTATGCAGGATATGTTCACAGAAATTCCGATGTTTACAGTAATTCTCTGACCTTTACAGAAATTCTTTGTAGTTCTCAGAAATTCCCTGAAGTTTTCAGAAATTCTTTGAAGTTCGAGAAATAGCCTTAACCTCCCTGAAGTTCACATAAATTTTTTAATGTTTGTGGAATTCCCCAATGTTCACAGAAATTCCCTAAATTTCGTAGAACTTATCTGCAGTTCGATGAACTTTCCTGGAGTTCAAGTTTGCAGAACATCTATCCAATTCGCAGAAATTCTCTGTTGTTCACAGACATTCTCTGGAGTTCGTAGAAATTGCCTCATGTTCCCTGAAGTTTGCAGAAATTCTTTGAAGTTCGAAGAAATTCTACGACGTTTGCAAAAATTTCCTGAAGTTCGCAGAAATGCTCGGAAGTTTGCAGAGCATCCTTTAAGTTTGCAGGACATCTCTGAAGTTTGCAGAAATTCCTTGAAGATCACTGAAATTCCCTAAAGTTCTCAATAATTCAATGAAGTTTGAGAAATTCCCTCAAGTTGCCTGAAGTTCGTAGAAGTTCTTTAATGTTTGCAGTAATTCCCTGAAGTTCGCAGAAGTTCCCAACATTTCGTAGAATTTCTTTGCAGTGCGCAGAACTTTTGAACTTCATTCACATTTTTTTTCACAGAAAATCTATTAAGTTTGCTGAAATTCCTCGGAGTTCGTTAAAATTCCCCGAAGGTTACAGAGTATCCCGGAAGTATGCAGAATATGATCACAGAAATTCTGATGGTCACAGAAATTCTCTGAAGTTTTCAGAAATTGCTTCAAGCTGAAGTTCGCAGAAATTCGCAGAAATTCCATAAATTTCGTATATCGTCTCTGAAATTCGCAAAACTTTTCTGAAGCACACACACCTTCCCTTAAATTTGCAGAACACCCCGGAAGTTCGCAGAAATTCCTCGAATTTCGAAGGTTTGCAGAAATTTTCTGAAATTCGCAGAACTTCTCTGCAGTTCATACAAATTATTGAAATTAACAGGAATTGCCTGAAGTTTGCAGAACATTTCGGTTGTTCTCAGAAATTATCTAAAGTTTGTAGAACTTCTTTGCAGTTCGCAGAACTTTCCTGAAGTTCATATTTTTCACATAAAATCTATTAAGTTTGCAGAAATTCCTCGGAGTTCGCAAAAATTCCTTGAAGAGCATCCCGGAAGTATGCACAATATGTTCACAGAAAATCTGATGTTCACAGAAAATCTGACCTTCACAGAAATTCTCTGAAGTTTCAGAAATTCTCTGAAGTATTCCAGAAATTATCTGAAATTCGCGAAATGTTCCGTGAAGTTTGCAGAAATTCCTTAAATTTCTTATATAGTCTCGCAAAATTTTTCTGAAGCACACAGACCTTTCCTTAAATTTGCAGAGCACCCCGGGAGTTCCCAGAAATTCCTAGAATTTCGAAGGTTTTCAGAAATTCTTTGAAATTCGCAGAACTTCTCTGCAATTGGTAAAAATTATTGAAATTAACAGGAATTGCCTGAAGTTTGCAGAACATTTCGGTTGTTCTCAGAAATTATCTAAAGTTATCCTTGCAGTTCGCAGAACTTTCCTGAAGTTCACATTTTTTTTTCACAGAAATTCTATTAAGTTTGATGAAATTCCTCGGAGTTTCAAAAATACCCTGAAGGTTACAGAGCATTCCGGAAGTATGCAAAATATGTTCACAGAAATTCTAAAGTTCACAGAAATTCTCTGAAGTTTTCAGAAATTCTCTGAAGTTAGCAAAATTGCCTCAAGCTGAAGTTCGCAGAAATTCTTTAAAGTTTGCAGAATTCCTTAAATTTCGTATATCGTCTCTGAAATTTGCAAAACTTTTCTGAAGCAAACAGACCTTCCCTTAAATTTGCAGAGTGCCCCGGAAGTTCGCAGAAATTCCTAGAATTTCGAAGGTCTGCAGAAATTCTTTGAAATTCGCAGAACTTCTCTGCAGTTCGAAGAAATTAATGAAATTAATAGGAATTGCCTGAAGTTTGCAGAACATTTCGGATGTTCTCAGAAATTGTCTAAAGTTCGTTAAACTTCCTTCTAGTTCGCAGAACCTGAAGCAGAGCATTCCGGAAGTATGCAATTGCAAAATATGTTCACAGAAATTCAAATGTTCACAGAAATTCTCTGAAGTTCACAGAAATTCTCTGAAGTTAGCAAAATTGCTTCAAGCTAAAGTTCGCAGAAATTCTTTAAAGTTTGCAGAAATTCCTTAAATTTCGTATATCGTCTCTGAAATTTGCAAAACTTTTCTGAAGCATACAGACCTTCCCTTAAATTTGCAGAGCGCCCCGGAAGTTCACAAAAATTCCTAGAATTTCGAAGGTCTCGAAATTCTTTGAAATTCGCAGAACTTCTCTACAGTTCATAGAAATTATTGAAATTAACAGGAATCACCTGAAGTTTGCAGAACATTTCAGTTGTTCTCAGAAATTGTCTATTGCAGTTCGCAGAAGTTCCCGGATGTTTGCAGAACTTCTCGAAAATCGCAGAACATTCTGGAAATTTACAGAACTTCCCGGAAGTTTGCAGAAATCCTGAAGTCTGTAGAACTTCGCGGGAGTTTGCATAATATCCTTGAAGTTCGCAAAACTTCCCTGAAATTCGTAGAACTCTGCTAACTTAAGCCGACACCCTCCCCGTGCGTAGAAAATGCTCCTCAATAGTTTAATAGTTCATGTTGTATGAAGTATGAAGATTTCAAATGTCTTGGAAGAATTGGTGTGAATGTAATAGTTTCTATTAGTTATGTTGGGAGCGGGACATGCCACCGAAGATCGTTTCGCCAAAGGTCATTTAGCCGAATGGGTCATTGCGCCGAAGAGCAAGCCATTTTCTACGGGTTTGAACTTTTCCCAAAGCTCAGTACATTTTGTAATCAGTCTCGATAAAAGATTAAGAAGGTTTGATTTTTTCAACCTGGCAAGCTATTCAAATGTAATGCTTCCTTCTTTTGAACATGAGCGGTTCTTTCGGGTTGTACTGATTTCGCTATTTTCTAAATAAACAATATTTTTGATTTATAGGAATGACTCTATGACCAGTTCTTTCAGTTTGATTCGTGATTAAAATTCGGCGAAATGTTCTTCAGCGAAATGATACAGCCCCAGTTATGTCATATATTAAAATTTATGAAGCAATTTATTGCACTACCACGGGGTCCAGTGGCCATGGTCGACGGTATTTATCCAGTGTGATCAATGCACATTCAATTCATCCATTACACATTTCTGTAAAGATTGTAAGTTCCATCATGAGTTTATGTCCTCGACGACTAACTAAAAGACGTTCTACATACGTAAATCAGTACACTTACTAGCTGCTGGAGTACACTGAAACCTCCATTTACGAACCAAAACGGGGGTTCGTAAATCGAATTAGTGCGTAAAAAAAAACCTCGTTATTTGGGATTTACTTCGTAAAAAGAAAACTCGTTATTTGGGATTTACTTCGTAAAAAGAGGTTTTTGAAAATATTGTCAAATACCCCACAATATGGGTATTTTTGGAATCGGAGTGACGTGTAGGGACCGGAAATCAATGTCTGATGCCATTTTGAAATCCAAGATGGCGGCTTCAGGTAGCATAAAAACATGGAAATTCTGTCATATACCCCACAATATGGGTATTTTTGGAATCGGAGTGACGTGTAGGGACCGGAAATCAATGTCTGACGCCATTTTGAAATCCAAGATGGCGGCTTCCGGTAGCATAAAAACATGGAAATTATGTCATATACCCCACAATATGGGTATTTTTGGAATCAGGGTGAGGTGTAGGGACCGGAAATCAATATCTGACGCCATTTTGAAATCCAATATGGCGGCTTCCGGTAACATAATAATTTCAAAATTCTGTCAAATACCCCTCAATATGGGTATTTTTGGAATCGGAGTGTTGTGTAGGGACCGGAAATCAATGTCTGACGCCATTTTTAAATCCAAGATGGCGGCTTCCGGTAACATAATAACTTCGAATTTCTGTCAAATACCCCACAATATGGGTATTTTTGGAATCGGAGTGACGTGTAGGGACCGGAAATCATTGTCTGACGCCATTTTGAAATCCAAGATGACAGCTTCCGGTTACAGAAAAACTTGGACATTCTGCCAAATACCCCACAATATGAGTATTTTTGGAATCGGAGCGACGTGTAGGGACCGGATATCGATGTCTGACACCATTGTGAAATCCAAGATGGCGGCTTCCGGTAACATAAAAACTTGGAAATTCTGTCAAATACCCCACAATATGGGTTTTTTTGGAATCGGGGTGACTTATTAGGACTGAAAACCCATGTCTGACGCCATTTTGAAATTCAATATGGCGATTTTCACTTACATATAGACATAAAAATAATGTTAAATAGCCTACAATATGGGTATCTTAAGAATCGGGGTGACGTGGTGGTATTTGCCAATTTTTATGTAACCGGAAGCCGCCATCTTGGATTTCAAAATGGCGTCAGACATTGATTTCCGGTCCCTACACGTCACTCCGATTCCAAAAATACCCATATTGTGGGGTATTTGACAGAATTTCCAAGTTATTATGTTACCGGAAGCCGCCATCTTGGATTTCAAAATGGCGTCAGACATTGATTTCCGGTCCCTACACGTCACTCCGATTCCAAAAATACCCATATTGTGGGGTATTTGACAGAATTTCCAAGTTATTATGTTACCGGAAGCCGCCATCTTGGATTTCAAAATGGCGTCAGACATCGATTTCCGGTCCCTACACGTCACTCTGATTCCAAAAATACCCATATTGTGGGGTATATGACAGAATTTCGAAGTTATTATGTTACCGGAAGCCCCCATCTTGGATTTCAAAATGGCGTCAGACATCGATTTCCGGTCCCTACACGTCACTCCGATTCCAAAAATATCAATATTATGGTTTATTTGGCAGAATATCCAAGTTTTTCTGTTACCGGAAGCTGCCATCTTGGATTTCAAAATGGCGTCAGACATCGATTTCCGGTCCCTACACGTCACTCTGATTCCAAAAATACCCATATTGTGGGGTATTTGGCAGAATGTCCAAGTTTTTCTGTAACCGGAAGCCGCCATCTTGGAATTCAAAATGGCGTCAGACATCGATTTCCGGTCCCTACACATCACTCCGATTCCAAAAATACCCATATTGTTAGGTATTTCACAGTATATCTCAGTTTCCCAAAATCACAAAAAAAACTCGTTATTTGGAATTTACTTCTTAAAAAGAAAACTCGTTATTTGGGATTTACTTCGTAAACAAAAACCTCGTTATTTGGGATTTACTTCGTAAAAAGAGGGACGTAAATTGAACACTGCGTAAAAAAAGACTTCGTAAACGGAGGTTTCAGTGTAATTGCAAGTCGAATAAGGTCCCTTCAAGTGATTCCATATCGATTGCAAAGCAGGTCGTCAAAGGGCCAAGTTTGCATCCTCCTGGAATTGCGCAGCCAATCTTGCTACCTTTTTTTTAACTGGTTCGTTTATTTGAAAGGCTCAATCGCGTTAGCTTTACGGAGCCGATAGTTCATTGTTCTTAGTTTGGAACAAAATTCTCTTTATTCTATTTCTAGTAGGAGTTGGGCCGAATACTCGCGCCTTACCCGAGGTTAGAGAGGTACATTGGCGAAGGATAGGATCAGGGGAGGAGCATGGGGGCAAGGTTTCGTTGTCTAATCAGAGCGTTGTCGCCAGTATGAACGGTAGTGTGGTTCCAGTTTCGTCTGGAGTTCGACCGGCTATGGTGACCAGTGGGCGACGTTGAGACTCATCGATTATTAAAGAGAGACAAAAGGCAATGGAATTAAATTCGTATAGTAGGCATTTGAAGAAACACATAAACCGACTGCATATAGCAGATATCGCGAGTTCCCAACACGTCTCTGATAGGAATGTAGGGTTGTCTTCCTTGGGCCTCGAGGGTATTCAAAAGTCGCTCTCTGGCGGCGTCATTATCCGTACATTGCCAAACTGCGTGATCGATGTCGTCGTAACCGTTTCCACACCGACAGATGTTGCTGTCCACGAGATTTATTCTATTGAGATGAGCATCTAGCGAGTAGTGGTTGGACAAAAGTCTGCTCATCCCGCGAATGAAGTCACGACTCAAGTCCAAGCCTTTAAATCTTGCTACTTGGTAAAGAACCTAAATAGAAATCAGAAATCATTAATTAGAAACATCAAATGGTTTGTGGCAAGTCAGTTTCTTACTTAATGAGCTCAAATTTTGGGAGGCTCATCAGGACCAAATTTGGAACCGTTTGAGCAGTATCGAGCGAAAAATTCATTGGTCTTAGCAAGTCAGCACGTGATTGGTCGATTTCGGCCAAAAAGTTTGATCAATTTTCAATAGCGTAAGTGTGTCAGTTATGGCACTAGTGCTCCAGTTTTTGGCCCTAGTGACTAGCTCAAATTTTAAATGAATGTAAATGGCAAAATCTATGTTCTAACCTTGCATTTAATTAAATTAGAAAAAAAATACAAAAAATTTAACATAAGATAGGACCCATTAGGGAACCACTGGGGCAAAAAACTGGCACACTTACCCTAGTTTACTAATGATACACTACTATAATCGTTATACCAACCGAATAATACATCAAATCTGGATCAAATGGTTTGATAAGAATTAAATTCCATCCATAAATGTCCAATTTATGAGCATTTAAAACCTGACATTATTTCGTCACACCATTTTCTGATTTGCTCCCTAGTATATAACACAAAGACGTAGTCCTACGTCAAAACATAAATCGGCTTCCGGAGCTCGTTACACATGGAGTAACCATGATCATGACAGGTTCACAAAATATGAAATGTCGGTGAAAACAAAATGTCTTTACAGGAATGAAAATGTATTCAAAATGATGACATGTCGTCAAATCTGGCATCCCTGCCTTTGACAGCGTTTTAGATATTTTAGACCAATGTATAACTATCTGAACAAAAACTACAAGGGACAGCCCTATGGGGTTGTACGCAATGGTAACGTAGGACTACGTGGTTTTATATAATAAATGTTATTTGTTAACAGCAGCAGGAGCTTGTGTTTCGTGTAGGAATAGGAATTTGAGTGGGGTTCTCTCTGTTTATACTCTTTAGTATGACTATGATTGCCCTGAAAAGAACCTTTTGATATGAATTTTAGTTGGGACATGTTCAGAAATTTAACTCTTTTGGAAAATCTTGGTGGCCCTGAAAAGGCTTAAAGCCTTTGGAAGATGATGATGACGTGTAGATAGCAGGATCAGCAAATTTGACCGGACAAAACCATATTGTACGGTTTAATGATTGGGCACTCGTAAGAGTTTCGGCCCGTCTACTGCTGGACAGGGGTTGAACTGGTGTCTGCGACAGGTTGGAAGGCCGCAGAATATCAGTGTCGAGTTATTAACGAAACAGAAAGCCAATGAAGAGAATCACTTGCACGCCTGCCTCCAAGTTTCTTCTTCTTCTTCTTCGCATTTCAAGCTTATTGCATATCGCATATTAGCTTATTGCGTGCTCTCAACTTAGTGTTCTAGATGCACTTCCACAGTTATTAATTGAGAGCTTTCGATGCTTGTACCATTTTTGCATTGGTATAATTGTGTGGCAAGTCCAATCATACTTCTATACCCAGGGAAGTCGAGAAAATTTCCAACCCGAAAAATTACTAGACCGGACCGGGAATTGAACCCAGCCACCTCCAGCATGGTCTTGCTTTGTAGCTGTGCCTTTACCGACTGAGCTAAGGGAGGCCTCCAAGTTTGGTTACAAGATTACAACTCTGAATATGAATCTATGAGTGTGCAAAATGATACGCAATTGCATCCTCCCTATTCGCACACGCCCAAAGATCGGAGGCGAATGCCACTTCGACTTGTTTCGTCTACTAACGACTCTCTGATGACTGTGTTGGGGAAGCAGCAAGCATGTACGTAATTGGTGGATTTGTTAGTTATTTCGACACTTTTGGACAACGCTTTACATATACCACTTTCAAAATAGTTTCTTGTTGAACAGTCAGAAGTTTTGCTATCGATGCGTAGAACTATTTCTGGTCGATTGGTGATAAAATGATTGAAATTGGTCCAGGAGCAGCTGAGTTATTAACGTTCAAAATCTTTCATAGTTTCGTTACTTGTTCCATTCTCGGTTTTCACAAAGTGTGCCTCCATGTACAAATCACAGACAAAGTATGATCGTACGGACGTTTACAGAAACTCGCGGTTCTCTAATCTGTCCACGTCGGGCAGGCCCCTACCGACCAAAACGTTCCAACCCTGACCCACTGCCCAAACAGCCATCCATCCTGCCACAATATGCACGAAGATCGTCAAGCTCGTATAAATGGCACACACCAACCACCTTCCACGAGATCTCGTTCTCCCCAGTGGGTATTTGGGTGACCGTTTCAAACGATATCAAACGAAACAGGGGACCCAAGCGGAGATAGAGAAAGAGAGAACCGAATCAAACCACCATAAAGTATATCTTCCGCCCCCTCCCAGCAAGGGTAGAGAATCCGCACGGCGATGACGACGACGACGACGACGATACCACACATCATATTCAGCTCGAGCCAGCCCTCCGGCGCGGGAGAAATTCCCAGAATATAGATGGACGGAATTTGCATACAAATGTCAATTTAATCGATTAATGATTGAATAATATAGTGTACGCTCCGTAGAGTTCCGAACCAACAACGGACGGAAGAGAAGAAATGGAGCTGATTGCAGTGGGGCGATAAAATGGATATTCGTCTTTTCTTTTCATGGCATGTGCTGCGGGAAGAGAGAGTAAGAGAGAGAGAGGAGGATCCGAACCGAGGGGAAAGAATGCGAGATGATGACGATCGCATGGTGATGATTTGGGGTTCCGCCGTCGGTCGTCGTCCCGTCCCGCTGGTGCCATATCGAAAACGACGGCGTCGACAACGGTTTTGGAAGCCCCTGCTGGTTGGGTTTTTGGAAAATAGAAACTTTACTGCTCTGTTAACAGTGCTACGATTTTAATGAGCCCCTTGATTTGTGGATGTGCTTTGTTGATGAAGGACATTTACGAGTTCGGTGCTTTCGAAACGCGATGGTCTCAATCCTCCCACTTGCACATGGCAAAAATGGGGACAAACTTACCAGCGATGGTTACCAGTTAGTTGTCCGTAATTTTACCAAACCACTTTTTCTCATTCAAATAACTGTGTGACAACACCTCAATCCAAAACCAGTCAGCTCTCCAGCGTCCATCCCAAGTCAAGTTGATCCGTTGAAAGAGCGAGCGACGACGACAGCCAACCGACCACACTAAATTGACTGAGGAATGTAAATTTCATCAGTTCATTTTTCGCCTTCTGTTCGTCTCGGTTACTTTCATCCCATCATCATTACCCTACTCCGCTCCGGCGGCACTCGCTTCGTAACTCTCGGCAGGCCGGTTCCTTCCACTGCCTGGATCGGTAGCCATGGCGACGACAACCGACGACCATCTTTCATTAATTTTTATTTGCTCCCACCGTGCTTCCAACCATGGTCCCGGTTCGCTAAGAGAATAACAAGAAAATGTCAAATTTTCAACCGGAGTGTATGATCTTGAATTCCTTCCCCTTTAATGTCGGTGTCACTCTTCCGTCGAACAAGTAGGGGAGAATGGTATACAACGCACCCCCTGGGCAGAACGCACCAGCTGACTTTCATTTGTGTTTTTCATGGCTTTTACGTAACTTTTTTGTTGTCTTATCAAGCAGCACTTCTAGCATAGCATCTGAACTCAAAATCCTGCACGATAAATCCTAGAATTGGATTAAAAATTCCAAGAAAAACTCAAAATAAACTGAAAAAGTGCGTCTTACCCCGGGGGTGCGTTATGTACTGTTCTCCCCTATACATAAAAGATTCACACATTAATTCAACCGGCGGTGCTAATTTAACCCTTCCTTCACCCCGCGCTTTTGCCACCCCACAATAGGATCGGATTTATGTCCGATGATCAAAACCGAAACATTTTGACACATTGTTTTTTGTGCTGTTTCGGCTTTGCGTGCCATTTTATTTTTTTCGGTGGCTTTCGTTTCGAAGAATGGCGAGGGTAATTGACACTGCTGTCTCTTGTCGTCGTCCTGATGGGTCCCCTCCGGAGGGTAGTTACTTGCACGACATTTTTTTTTTATTGTACACGGGTTCTCCACTCCCATTTGGGCGTTGTTCGTGTGGCCGGGCAGCAAAGGAGGGTCCTCGAGTAATTGCATTTGGTTGGGTAATTTTTGGATGTTTGAGGAACCACAAAAGTTTATTTATCATTATTTAGGGCATACAAGTTTGTGAGCTTTGAAAGCTGGGTAAGTTTTGTACAATTGTAGCATTCGTATATTACAGTGGTGAAGCTGAAGGTTGCTAGTTATTTGTAATGCCTTTACACGATACAATTCATTGCATCAATACCAATATAAGTTTTTAGATCTTGAAATCATATTTTCTTATCTAATCTAATCTAACACCAACACAGCCAGTTCTTGAAAGCATCCTGGAAATGATTGATATACCTCCATTATTTTTCTTGTCTATTTGATATATGTTTCACATTGAAGATGCGGCCTACTGTGCAGCATTTAAGGGGCAAGATGATCTAAAAAACTTCGGGCCTGTTTAAATTGTTTGCATCAATATCCAATAAATTTATGAAAAGTGGACATCTCGTACCGTACGTTCCGTTTTTGGTAATTATATGATTGGTTGGTCGTTGGAAGCATCAAAGCTAGAAAGGTTATGTGATGGTCTATTTTCCTCTGACGGTTGGGACATGGGCAGTAACTCTTGTCCCAGCCTATTGTGGCTTATGTCTATAGTGACATTACTCGCGTTTTGAAAAGAGAAGAGGGAAATGAAAAAAGAAAGGAAAACGAGAAGGACAAATGGAAAAGGATTACAATATACTCTATGAACATTTGATTTAAGAAATACAATATAACAATTTACAACGGGGGTGGTCGCTACCCGAGTCTTCTAAAGAACTAAAATGTGTTCCTTTGATTAATCAAAAATCTCGTTCGCCTAGTTTGAAATTTCGTGGGGTTCTGTGATAGATCTTATACCAGCAACGCATCACAGAAAGTTGATCTACTAGCGTAAGTAGTTTGAAAATATAAAATTAACCAACTCATCCAGTTTATTCAATTGAATCTAAAGGCATGTAGAAGTCCAAATTGCAGACGGTCCGCTTAACGAAGACTTACATGAACTAGTCCGGTTTGTGGTAGAGCTTGCACGGAATTTATTCCTTCGATTTGAGATATAATATGTTGGAATGTAGTCGATTTTTTATGTGCATTGGTCGTGGTCAATAGTCAGGTTCAGTGCTGCGACTCAACGATGAGTCGAATGATGGGAGCATCGGAACAGCTTGTCAGCGTAAAAATGAGATGCTCGCTGAGGAACTACAAATCATATCCTGGGCATGGTTTTGACCAGATCAGCAAGATTAGAAAAAAAAAACCACAAAGGACAGCCCTATGGGGTTGTACGCAATGGTGACGTAGGACTACGTGGTCTTATATGATAAATCTTATTTTTTAACTGCAGTAGGAGCTTGTGTTTTGTGTTGGAATAGGAATTTGAGTGGGGTTCTCTCTGTTTATACTCTTTAGTATGACGCGCTTGACATGGATGGCCCACACCGACTCACAAAGAGCTACTGATTCCGATCAATAGCGGTGCGGCTTCTTCCTCCTTTTATGGATGCTCATGTGGGCTGCAGCTCGCTACTTGCAAGCAGCCTTATGATGTGTACTGGAGAACACCACCACTCACCACGCGGTGATTAAATAATTTAATTGGAATTCATCTATGAAATCTGTGTTAGGGAAATCGCTTTTCGCAGACAATCGGTGATTTAATTATCATAGCAACAGTTCAACATTCGGGCAATTTTCAATATTGAAATTTTGAAAAATGATAAAGTCCTAAATTTAACAGATGCGTAGAAACATTTCTGATCGATTGGTGATAAAATTATTTAAATTGGTTCAGGGGCAGCTGAGTTATTAACGTTCAAATTCTTTCATAATTTTGTTACATGTTCCATTCTTGGTTTTCACAAAGTGTACCCCCATATAGAAATCACAGACGTAGTCCTACTCTCTGAGAAAATTTGCTGTAGCTCCCGTGGAAATACAATACAAAAATAATAACGGGGTCACTAATCGTCCTTCAATCCTTTTCGACTGCTATTCCTCAGGCCATCACCCTTTCTCGTCTCTGCTTTTCTTCGTCTAACTTCTTCAAAACACTATCGACAAAGTGTAAATATCTCCCTCTTCATCTCAGAAAAAAGGTTATTATACTACTCAAACAATTCCGCAGTAAGTTGTGATTTGAGCGTAATTGCTTTTGTAAACAAAAGCGTCAATCACCGATTTCTCACGAATAAAAGCTCAATCTCGTAAACATACTATACCAAATGACAGAGCAATCAATCCTCTACCTGATAGTGTTATTAGTTTTCGATATTGAGGTATTATTCGTGAGAAATCGGCGATTGACTTGTTTGTTTACAAATGTAATTACGCCCAAATCTGAAATCACTTCGTAATTATTCCTTTTCTTCTGTTTATCTCGTTTCCGACTCCGTTTCCGACTCCGTTTCGGACTCCGTTTCCGACTCCGTTTCCGACTCTGTTTCCGACTCCGCTTCCGATTCCGTTTTCGACTCCGATTCCGACTCCGTTTTCGACTGCGTTTCCATCTCCGTTCCCTACTCCGTTTCCGACTCCATTTCCGACTCCATTTCCGACTCCGTTTCCGACTCCGTTTCTGACGCCGTGTCCGGCTCCGTTTGCATCTCCGTTCCAACTCCATTTCCGACTCCATTTCCGACTCTGTTTCCGACTCCATTTCCGACTCTGTTTCCGACTCTGTTTCCGACTCCGTTTCCGACTCCGTTTCCGAATCCGTTTTCCGAATCCGTTTTCCGACTCCGGTTTCCGACTCCGGTTTCCGACTCCGGTTTCCGACTCCGGTTTCCGACTCCGGTTTCCGACTCCGGTTTCCGACTCCGGTTTCCGACTCCGGTTTCCGACTCCGGTTTCCGACTCTGGTTTCCGACTCCGGTTTCCGACTCCGGTTTTCGACTCCGTTCCCTGCTGCGATTCCGACTCCGTTTTCGACTCCATTTCCAACTCCGATTCCGGCTCCATTTCCAACTCCGATTCCGACTCCGGTTTCCGACTCCGTTTGCGACTCCGTTTGCGACTCCATTTGCGACTTCGTTTGCGATTCCGTTTGCGACTCCGTTTGCGACTCCGTTTGCGACTCCGTTTGCGACTCCGTTTCCAATTCCGTTTCCAATTCCGTTTATGACTCCGTTTCCAACTCCGTTTCCAACTCCGTTTCCAACTCCGTTTCCAACTCCGTTTCCAACTCCGTTTCCAACTCCGTTTCCAACTCCGTTTCCAACTCCGTTTCCAACTCCGTTTCCAACTCCGTTTCCAACTCCGTTTCCAACTCCGTTTCCAACTCCGTTTCCAACTCCGTTTCCAACTCCGTTTCCAACTCCGTTTCCAACTCCGTTTCCAACTCAGTTTCCAACTCCGTTTTCGACTCAATTTTCGACTCCGTTTCCGACTCCGTTTCCGACTCCATTTCCGACTCCGTTTCTGACTCCATTTACGACTCCGTTTCCGACTCCGTTTCCGACTCCGTTTTCAACTCCGATTCCGGCTCCGTTTCTGACTCCGTTTCCGACTCCGTTTCCGACTCCGGTTTCCGACTCCGTTTCCGACTCCGTTTCCGACTCCGTTTCCGACTCCGTTTCCGACTCCGTTTCCGACTCCGTTTCCGACTCCGTTTCCGACTCCGTTTCCGACTCCGTTTCCGACTCCGTTTCCGACTCCGTTTCCGACTCCGTTTCCGACTCCGTTTCCGACTCCGTTTCCGACTCCGTTTCCGACTCCGTTTCCGACTCCGTTTCCGACTCCGTTTCCGACTCCGTTTCCGACTCCGTTTCCGACTCCGTTTCCGACTCCGTTTCCGACTCCGTTTCCGACTCCGTTTCCGACTCCGTTTCCGACTCCGTTTCCGACTCCGTTTCCGACTCCGTTTCCGACTCCGTTTCCGACTCCGTTTCCGACTCCATTTCCGACTCCGTTTTCGACTCAATTTTCCACTCCGATTCCGACTCCGGTTCCGACTCCGGTTCCGACTCCGATTAAGACTCCGTTTCCGACTCCGTTTCCGACTCCGTTTTCGACTCAATTTTCGACTCCGATTCCGACTCCGATTCCGACTCCGATTCCGTCTCCAATTACGACTCAGATTTCGACTCAGATTCTGACTCAGATTCCGACTCCGTTCGGATCATTTTCAAATATCGCAGAATTCTCATTAAACATCTTTTGTTTTGACTCCGTTTCCGACTCCGTTTCCGACTCCGTTTCCGACTCCGTTTCCGACTCCGTTTCCGACTCCGTTTCCGACTCCGTTTCCGACTCCGTTTCCGACTCCGTTTCCGACTCCGTTTCCGACTCCGTTTCCGACTCCGTTTCCGACTCCATTTCCGACTCCGTTTTCGACTCAATTTTCGACTCCGATTCCGACTCCGGTTCCGACTCCGATTAAGACTCCGTTTCTGACTCCGTTTTCGACTCCGTTTTCGACTCAATTTTCGACTCCGATTCCGACTCCGATTCCGACTCCAATTACGACTCAGATTTCGACTCAGATTCTGACTCAGATTCCGACTCCGTTCGGATCATTTTCAAATATCGCAGAATTCTCATTAAACATCTTTTGTTTTGACTCCGATTCCGACTCCGTTTCCGACACCGTTTCTGACTCCGTTTCTGCCTCCGTTTCCGACTCCGTTTCCGACTCCGTTTCCGACTCCGTTTCCGACTCCGTTTCCGACTCCGTTTCCGACTCCGTTTCCGACTCCGTTTCCGACTCCGTTTCCGACTCCGTTTCCGACTCCGTTTCCGACTCCGTTTCCGACTCCGTTTCCGACTCCGTTTCCGACTCCGTTTCCGACTCCGTTTCCGACTCCGTTTCCGACTCCGTTTCCGACTCCGTTTCCGACTCCGTTTCCGACTCCGTTTCCGACTCCGTTTCCGACTCCGTTTCCGACTCCGTTTCCGACTCCGTTTCCGACTCCGTTTCCGACTCCGTTCGGATCATTTTCAAATATCACAGAATTCTCATTAAACATCTTTTGCAAATCTCTTCCGAATTAATTTTAAATTAGCATAGGAGTTCTCTGCTAAGAATTTCCGTTGAACCCTTCTTAAAATTCCATTGCAAGTTTTAAGACAATAAGATTAATTTGAAATTCTTCTCAAAATTTACTTTGAACTTTTAATTCTCTTCAGATATTCTTCGGAATTCTCCCCAGCAATGACTTGGATTTCTCTTTTGTTTTTATTTAAACTTTTCTCTTAAATTGTTCTGATTTGTTTTGAATTATCCAAAGAAAATCCTTTGATATTTTTCTTGGAATTCTTTTGAAATTCCTTGCCGAATCTTCCTCAGTACTTCCATTAAGTTATCCTCAATAAACCGTTTAAATTCTGCATGTAATACTTCTTGAATTCTGATCAGATTTCTTGAAATTCTCCTTAAACTTTACCTGCTAATATCCTCGCGATTTCATAAAATTCTCCACCGAATCACCTAGGAATTCAATGCACAACTCCTTTATTCTCCCTTGGACTCCTTTATAATTTTCCACGTTCTCTTTAGAAAGCCTGCTGAGCGTTTCTTTGGAATAAAAGAGCACTTTTATAATCACCCTAAAAATTGTTCGACAGAATTCTTTAGAAAAAGTCTTTCAGTTTTCATAAAACTGGAAAATCCTCCAAGTCACAGAGTATTGAAAATTTTTCAGGGCAAAATCTTAAATCTTGAATTTTTTTCAAAATTCATAATTTTGAATATTTTTTTTCTGATGAGACTGATGAAAAAAATCGAATTCTGTGTTTTTTATATAAATCTAGGATCATGAAATTTTTTATTTTTTATGACTCCATTAATCCGACTCAACGACTCCGGCTCCACGACTCCGGTTCCACGACTCCGACTCCACGACTCCGACTCTAAAACTCCGACTCCATGACTCTGACTCCATGACTCTGACTCCATGACTCTGACTCCATGACTCTGACTCCATGACTCTGACTCCATGACTCTGACTCCACAACTCCGACTACACGTCTCTGACTCCACGAGTCTGACTCCACGACTCTAACTACACGACTCTGACTACACGACTCTGACTCCACGATTCCAACTCCACGACTCCGACTTTACGACTCCAGCTCCACGACTCCAGCTCCACGACTCCAGCTCCACGACTCCAGCTCCACGACTCCGGCTCTACGACTCCGACTTCATGACTCTGACTATACGACTCTGACTACACGACTCGGACTCCACGACTCCGACTCCATGACTCCGACTCCATGACTCCGACTCCACGATTCCGACTCCACGATTCCAACTCCACGACTCCGACTCCACGACTTCGACTCCACGACTTCGACTGCACGAATCCGACTCCACGACACCAACTCTACGCCTCCTACTCCATTACTCCGACTCCACGACTACAGCTCTACGACTCCTACTCCATGGCTCTGACTCCACAACTCTCACTACACGACTCTGACTCCACGACTCTGACTCCACGACTCTGACTCCACGACTCTGACTCCACGACTCTGACTCCACGACTCCGACTACACGACTCTGACTACACGACTCTGACTCCACGACTCTGACTCCACGACTCTGATTCCACGATTCCAACTCCACGACTCCGACTTTACGACTCCAGCTCCACGACTCTGACTCCACGACTCTGACTCCACGACACCGACTCCACGATTCCGACTCCACGACTCTGACTCCACGATTCCAACTCCACGACTCCGACTCCACGACTTCGACTGCACGACTCCGACTGCACGACTCCGACTGCACGACTCCGACTGCACGACTCCGGCTCCACGACTCCTACTCCATTACTCCGACTCCACAGCCCTGCTTATGAGGGAAATCAATAGAAACATCCAGGCAAAGTTTGAAGAAGCTTCCTGAATAATTCGGAAGAAACAAGCTGCGGGGGGAAATCAGATTAAATTTCCTAGAGTCCTAGAGGATTCCGAAAAACCTCCGGGGTCAAAAGAAACTTAAGAGGATAGTTTGAAAAAAAAAAAATCAATGAGAAGTCGAAAGGATCATCGGGTGCAGTTTGGAATAATTTATCCGATTTCAATTTGGTCGATATTTCTTTCTAAAGAAGAATTGAATAAAAATCAATTACCTTTCTGGTCACTTCTTAAAAAATATTTTCCTATTCCCATGAATGCACGGGTAAAGCTATCAGCTGTTTCCCGATTCCAGCGTAGCAAAAAATGGTCGACAAATCAACAGTAACTAAATTGTGCATTGCTTCGTCAGAATATATTAAAAAGGAAGCAAACCGCCAATTCCCCCAAGGCCTGCGAATTGTCCAATGAGATTCTTTGACACTTAACTTGGAGTTGTTTGGAATTTTGGCAAAAATTCTTCTCTAAATGCAATTGAAGTCAGCAGTCGGTGATTATCCAAACAACCGCATTCTGTTTGGCAGCACCTGCTTGGAAAAGCACTACACCGACGTCGGAATTGCCGAGAATCTCGAGACAAGTCTCTTGCAATCATCCAAGAATTTCCCCCAACAAAGAATGCTCTCCAGAGGCATCTCTTTGTCTAACTCGTTCCGCTACCACTTGAAGCATGCTCCCTTCCCTGCGCCCCCCACCCTGGAAGAAGCCACGTGGCACACTCATCCATCCCGCTGAAGTGGGCTACTTGTTGAACGAGAAAGTCACGCACCTGCTCCACCACCGCGGAGTGCGTCCGATTGCTCACTTACTCACTCACTCGATCGCTCGCTCGCTCTCCAGCTCGCTCCAGAGTGGGAGTGTGAGTGGGGCTGGGATGGAAATAATCGAACGGGGAATTTTGTAATTAAAACGAACAAAGTATGCAAAAAATGCTGTTCTCATAATCGTTTATGAGCGCTAGGGGTGCGGGTACAGAGGGGGCACAGGAGAATCAGAAAGAAACACACATGAAGCAACAGCAGCTGGCAAATGGGAATGTGAAGAGAAACGCTAAAAATATGACGATAAGAAACAGAAAACGCACGCAACCGTCGTCGTCGTCGTCGTCGTCGCCGTCGGTCGCTGGGTGTTTCTCGTTCAGGAGGTGTGGCGTGTTGACCGTTGATTGGGGGATTTCTGCTGCATGCGTCGTATGCCAACTCCATTCCGGCTGGCTGGGTTGTCCGAGAAGCCGCGGCCATTCGTCGGTCGAGTTGGTCTTTATTAGCAGTGGTATTTCTGGCTTCTGGCTGGCTGACTGGCTGCGGTGGTGAATGACGATGATGATGATGATGATGATGATGATGATGATACCATGACATGACGGGGGGAAACGATGGACACGGGACGAACCTGTTGGGAATGACCCTGGTCAAGGAGAGAGAGATTTCCTGATAAGAGCAAAGATGGACGCATGTGGATTCAGGAGGGGGAGAGTTTGTGCATTGCTTAGTTGGCGAAATGACTCCATTTGGGACCCAAATCAACAAGTCTCATGTCCATCTCGATCAAGGTCGCCCAAAGTTGATTGCACTCCTGCTTCTACCCCATGGTTTCTGTAGTCCGGTTCGTCCATTCATGTCGCCAACCTAGTTTACGATCTGGGAAAATGCACTGAACCAAAGCCCAATTGCGCCGCTCGGTTTTACTGCTGCCGTTTGCCGCTGTCGAACAATTAAATTTAATATAAATTTTCAATTTGATTACCCGCCGCCACCCCCTGCACCAAAAACCGTTTGATCATCCAACAGGACGGAAGCGAAGACCCTTTTGCCACCGCGCAGGTCCAGGCGCCTCGTTTTTGGCATTTCCTTTATTGCGCTTCTTTCGCGGGTAATTAATTTATAATGCTTCTAATTAAGAACTACACTACACGAACACGAACTGCAGCACTTGTTTCCACGAACAACGACGCTGGACACACCGCCGAACAATGGCACATTAGAGCTCTACCCCGTGGTGATACAGTTGGCCGTTTAACATTCGGATGCGAATTTTCGAAATTAATCGTGGCAGAGAACTCGTCACTCCGATCGAAATGGTCACACAATCGCGTGATTTGAAATTGGCCTGTTCTAGCTGGTAATTTGTCCGTCCGATGGTCACCATGGATAGATAAGGTTGATTGTTACAACATTAGACAAATGCTTCACGACGCGGCGACGATGTGATTAGATTCGGGTGGAAGATTAATTAAAAATTCAGAGTGAACATTTTTACGGGTCAAAATTGCTGTCTGCCTGACTTGTCGTGGTTAATTACAGTCGGACGGCTGAATATTTATAATGCTCTGACTATGTCGGTGCTAAATTTGCACCGTGTTGGTCGAATTGTTTTGACGAAATGGTTGGGTTAGTTTTTCTCATGCTTGCTTTTTTTTTGTTGAGGATTTAGCTCCATCAGATAGAGTGCAGATTCCAGCAAATTTAACATATTTTTGAATTTAATTTTAATTATAGCACGTTTTAAACTGTGAACAGTTTAGATAAGATCATATTTTCAACAGGACAGTTTGTATTAATTTTGCTTTTTTGTGTTTGATTTACAGATCTTCATTTGGAACGGAAATAGACAGTTCGTTAATCAACAATGGAAGCGATCGACCACCGATAGTGTGATGGTGAGTTGTTCTTAGTTAAATATAATTTGATCTGTCATCAGTGTCATAATGCAGGAGGATCTTTTATCGATTGTGACCCACTCAGATCTGTCATAGTCGTCACTCATGGTTACTTCATGAGTAGCCAGCTCAGAACACAAGACCTGTGGAGTCGGAGTCGGATGCATTTTTGAGCGTAAGACGTCGGAGTCGGAGAAAAATTACCGACGCCGACTCAGACTCTGACTCCAACTGTTATGAATACAATAATTAGAAACTAAAGAGTGTCCCACATCAAATTGCGTCAGGGAAAAAAAGCGGTAGAAAATTTCCTAGTGACAGATCCTTTTCAAACTTTCAGACAATAAAATATAACCTATTAGTAAGCTTTTGGAATATTTATTTCATTCAACTTCAATACCATAACCGTATGCTAAACTCCACTCATTAGGTTCTGTACAACATCTAGCTGCAGCATCTTCTGTTCGGAAACCCACTTTTTCTTCATGTCTTCCTCAGATTGGACCTCCTTGGGATGCTTCCGTAGTGCCTGCTTCATAATAGCCCAGTATTTTTCGATGGGCCTTAGTTCCGGTGTGTTGGGGGGGGGGTCCATGTCCTTGTGTATGAAAGTGACCCCGTTGGCTTCGTACCACTCCAGGACAACATTTTAATAGTGGCACGAAGCTAGATCCGGCCACCGGTCTGTAGACACACCTTGAGATAGATCTCCTCGTTTACAGTTCCGGTAGTCACGAACGGCGCACTCCGTTTGCCACATGAGCAGCATGGGAAACTTTGAAAGTTTCTGCTTCTTTACTTGTGCTGGCCGATGAAGAACAGTAGCCCTGGAAGCTACCGGAAGTTCGCCTTGACGTATCCATGATGATACAATGAGGCTTCGTCAGCATCTAAGTGTACAGTTTCCGGGCCCGTTACTTTCCCACCGTATTTTGCCGTTCGTCGAGATTTGGAACCTCTTGTATGTACTTTGTACGTATGCTGACCCTACCGGTCCTTGACTCTCTTAACGAAAGACTTGGACAGATTCAACTTTTTGGCCACATCCCTGACCGAAGCATTTAGATTCCGCTTAAACGCTTTCACGACACGCTTCTGATCCTGATCACTAATAGAACATCAATTCCGACCGCATTTCTCCTTCCGTTCGATGCTCAGAGTTTCGTAGTGTAACGTTTAATCACACGACTCACCGTTGACTGCACGATTCCGAGTTGTTTTCCGATGTCCCGATGAGTGAGTTGAGGATTTTCCAGGTGCTTGCACAAAATCATTTCGCGACGTTGCTATTCGGGTGACGCCATTTTTTCCAACTTTCGAAAAACTGTCAGCAATAAAAATACAGTGTAAACAATACACTCTAAACTGCTTCTACCCTAATTTTCAAGAGAAAATACCCAATGGGTAATTTACTACATCGTTTTTTCCGTGATGCAATTTGAAGTGGGACACCCTTTAGAATCTAACCCAAGTAGCAATTTTAGTTTTATGAGGGTTCTGTAGACCATGATTTAAGCTTGTAGAATGCTATAAAACCTCTATAAAGCTTGCAATGTTACTTGGGAATTTCGTCCACGTACAACTTTTTTGACTCACGACTGATTCGATTGAATTTGATTGCCTATCATGAAAACTACAATGAATCCATCTAATCCAAGCTATTGTTCTTGCTTCACAATATTGTTTATTAAGATCTCCCGCCATAGTTTTATGTGTTACAAAACCAAATGATAAACTCGTCAACTCTTCCTCCTGCTCCATTTTGCTCAAACTAAGTGATTGTTTGAGTGCCTTTTCAATCAGGCGAAATATGTACAAGAAAAATTTGTTTTGCAGGTATTTGGAAATACCGTAAAACGGGGTATCTTTGATAATGCGGGTAACTTTGATAGTATAATACAAATATTAAATTTACTCGTTGTGCTTTTTCTAAATTAGTAACATTGCTTCCATATTGTAGCTTAGGGTATTTCCGTTGATATCGTATATAGTTTTTATATAGTATGTTCTACATATTTTTCAAACATATTAAAAAACAAATTTCGTTTTTTTCGCCTGTTTGAAAAAGCACTCAAACTATCACTTATGAAATGTATTTACGATATAGCCATCACAAATTCAATGTTGTATTCTTATTGCTTATGATGTTTTCTGATTATATACCCATTCAAAGTTTCATATTTAGAGAACTAAATTGTTTGAGTTTCACTCATTTTTTTCTACATTCATCGAGCACTATCAAAGTAACCCCAAATCAAAATACTGAAAATCGGTCACTAAACTAAAAAAATAGTGCAAATGCTTTAATTTCCGTTAAACATATTACTAACGAATTAAGTCTTGGATCTTCAGTACTTGTTTTAAAAATATAAAATTTGAAAAGCATTAATTGCTGTAAAAAATATTAAAAATATACTTTAAAAAACTATCAATGTTACCCCGTTTTACGGTATGTATCTCGAAAATAACAACTTTGAGTATCTCCAAAATAACAACTTTGAGCAATTTAAGCACAAAGAGCTTTTTTGTTGTAAATTTAACGTATTTTAATATTAACACACAGTGGCGCCGGTGATTGCATCTCACCCCAAAAGGCTTGGGTTCATTCCCAGTCGGCGCCACCGCAGGAAGTAAAACAAATCAATGGAAACAAATAAAGGGTTGTGTCCTAGGCACAACCGCAGTATGACGTAGAACCACGCAAAATTGATGTTTGTCATGCATTTTGACTATTATACTTATTATTATGAATGGGGCGGGGCAGAACACTTCTTTTGTGCAGAATATGTTAAAAAAGGAAGGACTTTGGATGTTACTCTAATTGCATATATAGAGGTACCAGATATGTTTTGCAGTCAGTTGTGTGTAATTCACCAACATAATATCATCGAATATGTCTTTCAAGGATTTTTTTTAAAATCCCGAATTTAAAAGTTTTGGTGCGGGAAGAAATTAAGGGAAAAATTTCTGTTTTACCTTTGTTACTAGCGTAACATAGGTATTAGAATCGATTTTCACACGTCCTGCCGTCTGCGCCCGATAGCCATCCACACAAGCTGTCTCACCTGTATAAAACATTCCCAATAGATAGAACTCGGCGCGATATTGCTCGACAGTTTGATTACGACATCGTAAAATCAAATTAAACATAAAAAATCGACCCGGCAAGGTGAAATTTGCTGATGTCTGTATGTGCGTCTGTGGACGCGTTTCATCTAGGCAAGCTTTTTTCGAGATGGCTCATGTGATCAATATGGTTGATATCTCGTTCGATAGGCCCCATTGCGCCATTGATTGATATTGATTTTTTTCTCGATCTGACTTCCGGTTTCGGAGATATATAGGCCAGAATGATTTTAGTGAACGATTTTTTAAAAGTCAACGGTACACTTTATCAACATGATTTCTTTAACAATAGAAAGATCTCATCCATATCTACTTGAGGAAAAAATTTCATACCGATCTAACTTCCGGTTCCGGAGATTTACAGGATAGAATTATTTTAGTTAACATTTTTTTTACAAATCAACGGTACATCCCATCAACGTGAAATTTGCAGCAGTGGAAAGACCTCATCTATATCTACCTGTAGAAAAAATTTCATACCGATCTGACGTTTGGTGTTCGAGATTCTGCCTTATTGGCGTTGACGGCGACTCTGTAGCTCTTTACTCCTATGAGAAAATCCGTAAGCAAACGTCAGACTGTTCGTGAAACATGGCGGTTTTTGTACTATCCTTTCACTCCACGAAAATTCCCATAAGAAACTGTCTATATTTGCTGGAAGAGCAAATGTTTCGACGGTGCCGTCAACGCCAATTACCTTTGTTACTAGCGTAACATAGGTATTAGAATCGATTTTAACACGTCCTGCCGTCTGCGCCCGATAGTCATCCACACAAGCTATCTCACCTGTATAAAACATTCTCAATCGATAGAACTCGGCGCGATCTGGCTCGACAGTTTAATTACGACATAGTATGATACCTGCAATAATAAATCAAGAATATGGTTGATACGTGCATGTTGGTTAACCCCTGTTTTTCTTTTTTTTTAAGTCAGAAGAAGTCTTTATGTTTGGTTTGGGCGTTATGATCAGAAGAAGAAATCGGACGCAAAATCGTGGAATGTAGGGGAGAATAGCCCATAATGCACCCCTGGGTTAAAATGGCCCCGTGCAGTTTTTCGTTGCTTATCCATTACTAATTCTGGAAATATCATGTGCCAGAATGTTAGTTCAAGCACTGAACTAGCAATGTTGATTTTTAAATTCACGAATTGACAATCGGAAAACTATGACAAACAGCGCAGGGCCATTCCACGCCAGGGGTGCGATTTGAACCATCCTACCCTACGTATTCCAATAGACCTTTTCAATGCTAAATCGTCTTTCTCTATCTATCACACATGTATGAATCGACGGTGTATTTTCCCACTAATCTGTTTCCCTCTTGCTCGCTCTCGTTGGACTTAAATGGTACAGTAGTGTGCGCCGATTAGACGTCGAGAAGCTCTATAAGACCAGTCAGATGTTGTCTCTTCAAATTTGTGCACGGCCGATAAGATCAACCCAAATAAAAGCTTCAATAATCTGCTGGAAAATGAGTTAAATTTACGTAAATTTTACACAGTCTAGTAGTAGTACCAATAGACCTAGAAAATCCAATCGTTGGTGTTATCACATTCTGGCATTTTTTCCTTGAAAAAGCGCGAAAAAACTGGAAAAACATGAAGTAAATTTTTCTGAATTCCTGCACTTTTTGCGATTTATGAGTAAAGTAAAATCAAATTTGGGTTGATCTCGTTGGCCGTGTGAAGAGAGTTTTTCCACCTGTCTGCACACGTTATTTCTAAACAATCCGAATTTAAGTAAGATCTACTCATTTCCATTAGAATTAGGGCTAAACAATATAGAGCGAACTAAATTGTAACTGGCAAGATAACAAATTAACATTTGGATTCAGGTGTTCGTCATCGTTCGCCATCTTATCAGTCCCAACTTTGTTTACTCAATTTTGGGGGATATCCTTTCCCCCAAATCCTACTTTAATTTGGGTTGTTAAGAAAGGGCGTGCATCCTGCACTGTTTTATTCAGGATAGTGTAATACCATACAAAGTACACTGTTGTACCATAGAGGTAACTCTAAGACCACTGGGTCCCGAAGAAAATCATTATTATTTTTGGCTCACTCAGTACCAGAACAACGGTCCCAAGCAGTCCCAAGCTATTTCACTCACCCCTGCATGTTCTGCATGAATCCACACACCCCTGATGTTATCTGTCAAACTTTCATAGCGAATCAAAACAAACATAGTGTAGTAATAGAATTTCAACTAGAATAGGGTACGTTAATCGTTTGCTTGGGACCAATAGGCTACTAAAGTGGTGAGCCAATTTAAAATCGTTAGTTTCGTATTGATTGTTGGTTGTACTACCGTTGTATTTCTTTAAGCTAATACCTCAAATTGTACCTTTTGAGGTACTCGATTAAATTAGTACAACCAACAATCAATACGAAACTAACGATTTTAAATTGGCTCACCACTTTAGAAGCCTATTGGTCCCAAGCAAACGATTAACGTACCCTATTCTAGTCGAAATTCTAGTACTACGCAATGTTTGTTTTGATTCGCTATGAAAGTTTGACAGATAAAATGAGGGGTTATTGGTTTTTCCTATGTTTCGAGGGGTGAATCGATTAGCTTGGGACCGAAGAGAGTACCAGAGCTGAGCCAAAAAGTTGAGCACGTTATTTCGGGACCTTCTTGTCTTAGAGTTACCTCTATGGTACAACGGTTCTGCTTTGAATGTCTGTCAATGGTATAACTGGTGCTTTAGACCTTGGTCTCTATATATTATATAATATATAATATTCACAAGGAGGATAGTGTAACTGACGCTGTAAACCTTGGTCTATATATCACCCTCATTTTTAAAAATCGCTATTTGAACTGGTACATCGTGAAACAAATCTGGAAACTCTGATGACGAGTTCACGGGTAAACTTATGTTCATCTGCTGAAAAAATTGACATAACAGCGGAGCCCTGTTTACCGGAATAATGCTCGCGTAACATTTGAAAAGGACCTATCAACTTTTGTAAACAATTTGCTACACTGTTAAATATCGACACATTTTTATTGGTAATTTTCCATGTAAAATATCACATGATTTTCATGTGTCCACACATAAACAGAATCCACCCAGAAGTGCACATGATATTTATGAGTCAAATGAATAGTATGTGTGGTTACACATGAATTTGATGTGTACACATAAGAACTATGTGTCTGACATATAAAGATATATATCATTTCGACAGTGAGCATACATATGGGCCTATACGCGATGATCGATTCTCTTCGTCGATTTTCTCTTTTGTTAATAACTCGCTAGATTGAACGTTTCTCGGTGCGTTTGGTGTTGCTTTTGATAGCCAATACAACCTGTTACTACTCTGCATTGAACAAATTCTAGAAAATTGTTTCGCTTAGCTGTAGTAATGCAAAGAGAAAATCGATGAAGAGAATCAATCATCGCGTATTCGCCCTTATGTATGTTCACTGCCGATTTGTTTATCACATTGCAAAAATTCATGTGTGGGACACATAAAAATTTGCATTTCATTTTTATTAGTGTAGGCCCTTTTCACGAGAACCGATGTACGCCCTACCCGATGGTAGTTTGCTGGACGTATTCGGTTCACGCGAAAAGGGCTTAACAAGTTTTGTGTACAAAAGTTGATAGGCCCGTCTCAAATGTTACGCGAGTATTATTCATGTGTTCATTTGAAGAAAACAGGGCCCCGCTGTTGTGTCAAAAAAATTTCAGTAGATGAACTAAAGTTCACCCGTGCACAGGTCTATTGGGGGCTGGGGGGGGGATGTGCTGTCAAATCAGCCTACTGATCATCTTGTATGAAACTGGTTCCAAACGTAAACAAACGCTGTAGGTTTCTTATGGCTTGTTTACGTTTGGAACCAGTTATGCGAGGTAGGCGACGATTGTTCGTATTTGACAGCCACCTCCCCCCCTTGATTGGGGGTGCCGTAGGCAGTGATGCCACAATTGTTCGAATTTACCTCGCGTAACATTTGAAAAGGGCCTATCCTCGTTGATCGATTCTTTTCATCGCCTTTCTCTTTGATTAATCACGGCGACATAAACGAATTTCTCGCTAAGCTCACAAGACAGTTCGACAGAAGGTGATGTTAGCTTTATAGTCGCTATATTCATAGCCTGTCGGACAGAATCTCGCGAACCAACTGAGCTGTCAAATAGCTGTTTGACCAATTGAGATGTCAAATCACGACCAACAACAGAAAAGAGCACATCAGCTATTGCGAACAAAACTTTCGGAACCCGTTTTCTCGTGACTTAAGGCTCGCCTACGCAAACTAACACCATCTTTGGGGAAAATTTTCTCTATCCGATGATGCTGGTAATTTGCATTCGATTGGCGAGGAAAGAATAATCAACGGTTTGTTTGATAGTACCATTTCAATTGTTGGTCTACAATATATTGAATTTGTTCCGCTTTTTGATAGATTGAAATTCTATCCGCCAGACTATAAATATAGCGACTATAGTTAGCTTGCGCCTGAATCAACACACTCAATGTGAAATTCAATTCGACAGTGAGCCTGCATAAGGGCCTATACGCGATGATCGATTCTTTTAGTCGATTTTCTCTTTTGTTAATAACTCGCTAGCTTTAACATTTCTCGGTGCGTTTGTTCTTGCTTTTGATAGCCAATACAACCTGTTACTACTCTGCATTGAACAAATTCTAGAAAATTGTTTCGCTTTGCTGTAGCAATGCAAATAGAAAGTCGATGAAGAGAATCGATCATCACGTATTCGCCCTTATGCATGCTCACTGTCGAATTGCAGTCGGGTTATTCGCGAAAGAGAGAATCGGGTTGATTGATTATTTAATTTTATTGTTTCGTCAAATATTGTTGCAATATAATAAGATTGTATACAATAAGATTGTGCTTAAAGTATGTAGAGCGCAATAAAGCAGATTAAGTAAAGGGTGTCCACGATGAAATTGCCACACACAAAATTGATTCGCAAAATTCGAGTTTTCATCCGATTGCCATCAAATTTTCAGGGAATGAGAAATAACTATTAAACTTCATTTTACCATTTTACTCGTATTTTATTTACAGTCCATACGCAAATGCCCGCACCTTGGCCTTAACCCCGGCCATAAGATTCTGCACAACCTGTGAATCAACCGTTTTTTGCATGTAAACCCATACTTTCTTCAGTTCCTCGACTGTCTTCACTACCTTAGGTCGTTTAAGAAGGTGCTGCTTCTACTTCTCGATGGGGCGGAGCGTCGGAGTGTTGGGAGGGTTGAATATTTTCGGCACGAAATTGACCTTATTGTCCGCATACCACTTCAGCACGTCCTTGGAGTAGTGGCATGAGGCCAAATCCGGCCAGAAGATTGTTGGGACGTTGTGGGCCTTCAGGAGAGGAAGCAGCCGCTTCTGGAGGCACTCTTTCATGTACACCTGTCCGTTCATCGTGTCCTGGGTCACGAAAGGTGCACTCCGCTTCCCGCACGTGCAAATGGCTTGCCAAACCAGGAATTTCTTCGCAAATTTGGACATCTTCTGAGTGCGGACATGCTCCGGAACGCTGAACTTATCCTTGGCCGTGAAAAACAGGTTGCCGGGGATCTGTTTGAAGTCGGCCTTCACATATGTTTCGTCGTCCATGATGCAGCATTCAACTTTCGTCAGCATGTTGAGGTACAACTTCCTGGCACGGGTTTTGGCGGACTTGTTCTGCTTCTCGTCGCGATTAGGGGCCTTTTGTACCTTGAACGTTCGAAGCCCAGCCTTAGTTTTGGCCTTCTGGACAAAACTTCGGCTTAGGTGCAGCTTCTTAGCCACATCCCTAACGGAGGCGTTCGGATTTCGGTTGAAAGCCCCAACTACGCGGTTGTTATTTTTGGTGTTGTACGGAATACATTTTCCTTCACTTCTGGGCTTCCGATCGGTGGTCAACCGTTCCTCGAACCGCTTAATCACTCGCGACACCGTGGAATTCGCGATTCCCAACGTTTTAGCGATGGAACGATGCGAGAGATCCTTGTTCTCGTGATGAATGCGCTGTTCTTTCGACTCCATTTCCGCGAGTTTTGATCACAGGACTTTAAAACTTGCAGGATGTAAATAATGCACTATGAACTAAATCCACCCAAATTTTCATTAAATTCTACCCAACGGTTAAAAAGTTAGAGCAATTTCATAGTGTGGCAATTTCATCGTGCACACCCTTTATAAAGTCATAAAGCTCCAGTTGCAAGCCAAGAAAAAGAAAGTGATTTATATACACTTTGCACTACGTAGATCTTATATCAGCTCCTCATAGATAAGCCACAATAATATCTTAAAATTATTGTCATGTTGGAAAATTAACGTGAAAACATAAATCAATTGAGCAGTGCAGAAACTTAGACCAGTGAAAATAAAAATATCCATTCAAGCCTCGTATATCTATGGATAATATAAAAAACGAGATTCTACTGTGTAACAAAGGTTCTATACACCTGCCCGGTGGATCAATTTGGGTTTTTACTAATAATTGTGGTTTGCTTAAAATTGATTTCCCGGAAAAAAAATGATCGTCAAAGTCCATGTATTTTTCGGGTTATTGTTAAGGGGGCAGGGGGAGAGGTTATTGTTAAGGGGGGAGGGGGAGAGGTTGTTGTTAAGAAGGAGGGAGTTTTACATGCATATTTTTTCAAGTGTCATTCCTCATTGTGGTGGTCACGCCGTGATCCATCTTTAGCCGCTGACTTGGTCCTGCTTGCTGCAGGACCTAGTGCCACGCCGTCCGAACCGGTAATGAGCAGAGGCAGGAGAGCAACGCTCATTTATATCTTTTCTGGTTCAAGCAGAATTATGTGCAACCAAGTGGTATTCGATTATGATGACTGGGTTTGGGGAAATCGTTTAGTTCATGAAAACAGTGATCAAAATTATCAATTCGCATTTTTCAATAGTTTTTTGATTAAAAATTGGAAACATATTTATTTCAGAAGATTTATTAAGTAATATCATATCGATTGGCTTATGTGGATTTTAATTTCATCTATAAATCACAAAGTTACAAGCGTTCAAAACCAAACACTATTTCACCACACCTATTTTTTTATTTGTACCCCAGTATAGTCGACAAAGACGTAGTTCTACGTCAAAATATTAACACTATTACAAAGATATTCGATAACTGTAGGTAGTCGATCAAACAAATCGTCCGCGAGGCATATGTTTTGACGTAAGACTACGTCTGTGATTTCTATATGGGGGTACACTTTGTGAAAACCGAAAATGGTACACGTAACGAAATTATGAAAGATTTTGAACTTTAACAATTAAGCTGCCCCGGGCCAATTTCAATAATTTTAACACCAATCGATCAGAAATATTTCTACGCATCTGTTAAAATTAAAACTTTATTTTTTTAAATGCCACTATTGAAAATTGCATGAATGTGCAACTGTTGCTATGATAATTTAAATGATTGCCTGCTAACAGTAATTTCGCTAACACAGATTTCAAAGTCGAATTCCTTCCGGTCTCACGAAACGGTGTTTATTCAATCACCGCGTGGTGAATGCAGGTGTTCTCCAGCACACAACGAAAGGCTCCCCACAAGCAGCTAGCTATCAAGGCTGCCCTCAACCGCTGATCGAATTCAGTTCCAATCACCGTGTGTTGTGGTGTCCGGTCGTTGGCATCAGCAGCAGTGCTTTCGGCGCGTGGCGTTGAACATTGTTCTCCAAGCAGCGAGCTGCAGCCCACATGAGCATCCATAGAAGGAGGAAGAAGCCGCACCGCTATTGATTGGAATCAGTAGCTCTTCGTGAGTCGCTGTGGGCCATCTATGCCAAGCGCGTCACCCTCATTCCAAACAACATACAGCACACCAGCTTCTTTTCAAAAGTTACTGAATTCCAATCAAGCATACAATCGAATTAATTTTTAACATAAATATCTGTTTTGCCAAAGTCTTTCATACAATAAGAACAATAATAATCCAGATTATCACCCAGAAATTACAATGGCTACATCGTGTGGCATCTGCATAACAGACACCATCGAATTCTGTTCATTTCCAGCAGATCGCAGTTGTTGCGCCACTGCTGAGTCAAAATTCCTTAACTGTCGTCAGTCATAGACCCTACAATAAGTGTCGAGGTACTGCATAATCAATTTCCGAGGAAAGGATCTAATTACTAAGCCAATGCAGCGCGGTCTCTCTCTTGATCATTTCTCTCCCTTTCTTGGTCGATCGCTGATCGGCAAGCCAATACATAATGATTTCAAATACCTCACCCCGTCTTGCTGAAAGACCCTATTCGGCTCCGGTCCATATCGCTCAGTAATCCACGGAAGGACATACTTACTAAGACTTCTGATGTACACCTCCGTATTCGCTTATGATGGTTTTAAAATATCACGTATACGGCATCTTGATAACTTTATGTTTTGCATAACTTTACGTTATACTTTTGTTATATTACAGACGCTAATATTGGCTAAACGTATGAGATATAACGACCGTCAAACTATGCAGTTCGGCCTCAAATCAGCTATGCGCAACATGTTGTCCAGGCTCGAACAATTATTTTCCATGGTGAAGTTGAACATGATATCCGGCAAAGGACGGCAAGACTTGTCTAGTGAACAAACATCCACGTGGCAAAGAATGATCTTAATAACACTTCAAATTGGGCGGCTGTCGCAAATGCAACTCGGCATGCGCAATTTAGATTCGCTGGTCACCATTATAGGTCGTTGCTTGATAAAAGTGCATAGATCGAAATTCCATATTGTCAAATATCACATAAGCGATTTTTGCAAGAGCACAGCCAAAGGATTCGCCAGGATCGTGGAAAAAAAACGGAGCTGTGCATGATGATTTTTTTCCAAACATCTTGTTCTTCTTTTTTTTCTTAGAATTTCAAGCTTATTGCTAATCACATATTAGATTATTGCGTGCTCTCAACTTAGTAACTCGCAACTAGATACACTTATTAATTGAGAGCTTTCGATGCCTGTACCAATACCACATTTGTATTAGTATAATTGTGTGGTAAGCACAATCATACTCTATGGCCGAGACATTTTCCAACCCGAAAAATTCCTAAACCTGCCCGGGAATCGAATCCAGCCACCTCCAGCATGGTCTTGCTTTGTAGCTGTACCTTTACCGACTGAGCTAAGCGAGGCCCCAATCATGGAGTAGCTATAAAATCATGCTAAATACGACGAGAACTTGTTCAAAGTGATCTTATCGTATAATAGTGCTCATTTGAAGTAATCTCCACCAAGCACCAAGCTTTTTTTTATCAATCTCATTAGATCTTCCTAGCTATCCAGCCCGATGCTAATTGATTAGGAATCCCTCTCAGCAAGGCGTATAAAATTGCAACCACTGTTTATCTTCGACCTAATTACCGACAATGTGGACTGTCCTGAACTCCTGGAACATTCTTGGACATCCATGGGACATTCTTCTTCGCAGATTTCGTAACTCCCCGTTACTGTCAATTCCATTCCACAGAACTAACTTCGGATTCAATAACTGTTTTAAATCCTGTTTGCGTTCCTTTAATGATGTTTGTAACGAATTTGATTTTACTATGTTCAAAAATGTGTTAAGTAATAGAATAAGAGGTTTAGATTAAACAAGTTTTAGTTTTAAGTAATCATCCTGTACGACGTAGTCGAAGACGGCGTGCAATAATATTTAATACCATTGAAACTTAGTATTTTGTCAACTTTAATTACAGTTTGAATAATTTCAGCTGAATGTGTTTCGATCCGTAATAGTTTTGTACCGTCAATAGTCCCTATACGTCTTCATAAATGGCTATGTAAACTTTAAAACACTTTTTCTCAAAAAGCCCAAGGTAAAATATTGTAATACCTTCAGAGATTTGATAGCTAGGATTCATACTAACTTCCTGTAAAGAAAAAACTGAGGCACATGAAAGTTTCAAAAAAGTGCCTTCAGATATCATTCAGAGTGCGTGATGCCGGGACTCCTCAAATTACATGGGATTTCAACATCATGATTATTGATCATTTTTAAAAGTGAGGTTTAAAATGAAACATTCTCAGACGTAAGAAGACACAACTGTCGAATTCTCCTCAACTTCTCCCATAATCAAAAGGCGCAGTCCCACGTGCAATATCCCCATACAAAGTAAGCCTCTCAACGAATGATACAAATCATGTGCGCCTCACCGCTATCTGCCAGTGCCTTGGGCCAGTGAGTTAACATGCGGATGTGCGTTGTAAAACAACTGGCCTCCTAAAAGAAACAACGAACGAACGAACGAACGAACGAACGAAAAAAAAAACCTCCAACCGAACCGGAATGATGAACAACATGAGCAAATATTGTATTAAATTAATGGAGAGAGCTTTTCCGCCGTGCCGAGAGAATCCCAGCAGCGCCGCGGAAGAAAGTCTTGATAACACTCGACACTACACACCGGCATGCCATGGAACAGCAGCCAAAGTCGCCGGGCAGCAAAGCGCAGAAAGAAAACGTTACGATAATAATATAATTTTGCTTCATATTTTCAAATTATTAACGAATCAAAATGCAATGATAATAAACGTAATGGAGCTTGAAACAAGCGAATTGAGCTCTTTGGTTGAGCGACGAGGAAGGTGGAGGGGGGGTGGGAGGTATGCGGAGACGATCGAACGGGGATTTGCAGCGTTGAATTATGAGTCAGCTCCGCGTCTTCCAGGTTGGTGGATTGGTGGATTTCGGGTACCCAATGCCCCGCCACCGGGAGAGGGAGATAAGTAGTACGAAAAGGTGATGATGATGTCCGTGTCCCTTCCTGGAGGCAGGCAGGCAGGCAGAAAAAAAAGATGCATCAGTGACGCCAAAGGCTTTAAAGTCATTTTTGTCTCCTTCGCGATTCTTCACTTGGGATGCGATAATGCATATTACTGCATGCCACCATATTGCTGTGGTGGCCGCGAGGCGTCATCTTGGTTGTTTCCTTTTTTTATCATCATCATAATGCGCGCTAATGAAGACATCTTGGGCGAAATTTAGCCACACTTGGGCTGTTTTTATCCCGTTTGCAACACCTTATTCACTGCTCTGCTCCGCTCCGCTCCGGTTTGAGGGGATGGTTTTCCTGGTTGTTTTTACCGGGCCCGGGGGTCTGCCTTTCGCGTTTGTATTAATTTTCTCAGCTTTTGTCGATGGATTTAATCAGTTCAATCGACATTCGAACAAACACAGAAAAACAACTGGCATGAATTATGTGTGTGTGTGTGTCCCCAATCTGTCCGAACCGTGGGAGATCAATCAACCAAAGCCAAAGGGTGACATTTTACAGCGCGGTTGTGTCGCGGTCAACCGATCAATCATGCTGTAGCCGCATACTCCCCCGCTCTGCGGCAACAAGGTGGGACCAATCACGAAATTAATTTCTATAAAAGCTATCAAATTACGTCTCTATTAGCACGAATCAGTTGGAAATTGTTGTTGGCCAAGCGGCTGTATAATTTTAGATCGTTATTTTTTTCCACGCACTACGAATGAGACAAACATTTTGAATATTGACGGGATTTTAACCCGTTGTGGTAGTTCGGGGAGATATGATAGCCTACACGTTATTAGCCAAATTCTTCGTACCGTATAGTAAGGGTGGGCAAACTTTACTTCACTAATCGAGAACAACCCTTTTTTGGTTCCATTTGGAGTCCCAAACAACTGTGTAAAATTTGGGGACGATTGGTTGTAACTCGGCTTTCCGCATTGTGTTTGAAATTTGTTTGGAAATTAGTATGGGAAAACCAACTTAACCATAATTTTTCATGAACCGTGCAAATAAGTTTGTACAAATATAGTCCAGAAAATACCTAACAACTTTGTGAAAGGAAGTACGGTGCTAGAATGTATCTAAAAAAAAGTTATAATTATTCAAATATTTATGGTTTGAATTAAACACCAAAAATCCCTTTTTCTGCCAACACTGCCGGTGTACCAATGGGAGTCAGATTCCAAACTGAAATAAAGGGTGATACGGTCAAAATTTGGTCAAGGGAAAACGCGTGTAAATCGGTGAAATCGTTTATTTAAAAAATCAAATTAAATTTCTTTTTCAAGTTCAATTAGTATAAAATTCAGGAAAAATATTCAGTTAGGCTTCCGCTTTTCCAAATCCGAATTGCCGGGCCTTACGCTTGACCCCTGCCATCAGATTTTGTACAGCCACCTTGTCCACCTTCTTCGCCGCAGAAAGCCAGTTTGCCTTGAACTGCTGCTCGCCCTTAGCAGTTTTTTTGGTCTTCTTTAGGTTCCGCTTGACAATAGCCCAGTATTTCTCAATTGGGCGGAGCTCTGGCGTGTTGGGAGGGTTCTTGTCCTTGGGAACCACCTGCACGTTGTTGGCGGCGTACCACTCCATGGCCTTTTTACCGTAATGGCAAGATGCCAAATCCGGCCAAAACAGTACGGAACAACCGTGTTTCTTCAGGAAAGGCAGCAGACGTTTATTCAAACACTCTTTCACGTAAATTTCTTGGTTGACAGTCCCGGAAGCTATGAAAATGCTGCTTTTCAAGCCACAGGTACAGATGGCTTGCCAAACCAGATATTTCTTTGCGAACTTTGACAGTTTCATGTGCTTGAAAACATCTGCTACCTTTCCCCTTCCTTTTGCCGTATAAAACTCCTGTCCCGGAAGCTGCTTGTAGTCGGCTTTGACGTAGGTTTCGTCGTCCATTACCACGCAGTCAAACTTCGTCAGCATCGTCGTGTACAGCCTCCGGGATCGCGCTTTGGCCGTCGTATTTTGTTTATCATCGCGATTTGGAGTCACTACCTTCTTGTAAGTCGATAGTCCGGCTCGTTTTTTGGCTCGATGCACGGTTGTAGACGATACACCCAGCTTATTTGCGGCATCTCGGAGAGAGAGGTTAGGGTTTCGCTTGAAACTACCGGCAACTCTCTTTGTCTTCTCAGCGGCTTCCGGTTTTCGATTTCCCCCCGATCCAGACTTTCTGGTTGTCGACAAACGTTCCCCAAACACTTTAATTACATTTGTAACGGTTGATTTGGCAACTTTTAGCGATTTTGCCAATTTTCGCGATGCGCGAGCAAAATTTTGATACGCTGCTCTTCTTGCTTGGACGGCATTTTGACAACTGAAGAGTGAATTCCAAAATCAAAATAGGAGCAACATTCTACACACACACACCTTCAAAATGAGGGGTGTTCAGGTTTTTTAAATGCAAAATTGAAAGAAATACGTCAAGTTGATATTGACCAAATTTTGACCGTATCACCCTTTATGCTACGGAGTTGGGTCAAGATTCGCTCGCTTAAGCAGACGATGCGACCTTAGGAAAAGTTTTATTTTGGAGGAGCTTGGGAGTAAACCCACGATCTTCTACTCAGTAAGCAAAAGTGGCAGCCACCAAGCTAGCCGAGCTTCTCAATTTTAACCCTGGGACATAATTTGGAAAAAGTTTTTATGAATACTAAAAGAATTATAATGCAAACAAATGGAATAAAAAGGAAGGTTCTCACCCCAAATGATCTGTAATTAGCTCCATCTCCTTGGTCCTGATAATAACAAAATCAGTTTCCCCTTGCTCTGGCCTCGGGAAGAAGTGCATCGGAATAAACGCACCGTCATTGCAGCATTGGCGATGAACCTTCAGATGCTGGCTCACGAACCCCGTTCCGATCAGCTCTAACTGTTCCACTCTCAGATTCAAACATTCCAATACGCAAAAACACATGTTCGCAAGAAACTTCACAATTTGGAGCAAAATTCAAACACGTCACTTCTTCAGTGCGACCTACTTCGATCTTGTTCCTATACTAAAATGAAGCTTCAGTGCGACAATCTATTAGCCGGAGAAAATTATGAAGAGGACAGATTGATAGTGATAAACGTCGCACATAGGGGCAGAATGGTACTTTTGTTGGACAAAAATCGTAGCGCGCCACCCCTGCATCTTAGAGGTTTTGTGCCTTTGGCAAAGTTGTTTAAGTGGTTAAGGACTATCTAAGGACTTCAATATTTTAGTTCTAGATCACACCGTTCAGGTGGCGCCACCTCTAACTTTTTATAGAAGCATCATAGCGAAAAAGTTTTTTGGGCAAAGTTGTTTGTTTTGACTTTTTGAACAACTCTTCTGAAGACGTCAAAAATCCACAGACTACTTCAAGCGAGATATTTGACATTATTAGTAATATTCATTGAAAAACAGTTTTTTTTCTTCAATTTAATGTACTTTAAACGCAGATAAAATAAACTTAAATGTTTTTTTTTTTAAATAAAAATATGCATTTTCTCAAGCATTTACTGTGACATACTTATTAAAGTAAATGGTTTAACAGCATATTTCATCAAAAATTCATGCAAACTTCTATGGTCCATAAAACAAAAAATGAGCTAAAAGTAGTAGCTCATTTTCAGCTCACAAGTTCTTCGATGCTAACCGATTGATATCCTGAATAGCACTGAACAGGGCACTAGAAGGCAGTTTTATTGCACCGTGTTGAAAATACTAGATTTACAAAAAAGCACCATTGCACTTGTGGATTGCTATTTTCTCTACATAACATACCAAAATAATCAAGTAAGCCTTGAAGCAATTTTGTTTTTTGTTTGAATCTTAAAAATGATTAGATTTCAAGTTCATTTGTTGTTGTTGTAGTAGAAATAAAATATAAAATGCATCTGTAATATTTATTATATTATAAAATAAGGTTTAATCTTCAGAAATATCCTCGTTATCAGCATCACTATCGTCTATATCATTAACACTGTTTGCATCATTTGGTAGCTGCAGAAAAGTGCTACCATAGTCGGTTTGAGATCCCTGCGTTTATTGATCACGGGAGTTCTCATCGATGACAAAACAGGATCAGAAGTTATCATTAAATTGTTGAAAATATCCTGCATTGTATCCTTCCGGCTAGTGTGTCTGCTCTTCCACTTGTCTTCGATGGATTCGAAAAAAATCTCCGCACTGTGTTGCCATCGTTCACCGTTCCGGATCGATCTCTAACGATGTCCACTAACAGCCCACATTCAGCTTTGAGCTTGTTCTGGATATCCGTTTTCGTTTCTCAATAGCTTCCTTCACCAATTGCGTTTTGTGATGCAATATTCATGCAGCCACTTACTTGATTGCACAGATATATCGTTAATAGCTTCCGATCTTCCCACGTCAAGACATCCTACACCCAACCCGGGGATGTAAGATTCGCTTACAATTATGTGTGATTCATCATCAGAGGATGTTAGTGGAGACCGCATGATCGAGGATGCGATATACCTAGCTGCGGTCCGATGTAAGAAAATTGGAGACCGAAAAATGTGGACTGTATTAGTGAGTGAAATTAATTATGTCGAAAAAAATAGAAAAAGGTTGCCGACTGGACTCGAACAACGGACGTTGCGACTATCAGACCTGTGCTTTCTCCACTGCTCTCTCCATGCTTCTAAATATGGATAGCCTAAAAGCAAACATGAAGCGCTCATTTTCTCGCATGCTCGACTTCGTATGCTTTTTCTGCTGGAGAGATTCGAGACAAGTGTGTGCGTCGTTCTACAATGTTCTACAATGTGCGTCGTTCTACATGCTTACTGGTATAGTCGAAAGCGTAGATGGAACACGAAATAAAAAAAGACAAAAAACCATTACATCGCCTGCATGGTCAATTTCTAACATTCGTTGCGATGTTCATGAACAGAGGATGATAGGAAACAAAACTAACATTCATTGTAATAGATTTTTGGTTTGCGTGTATCATCCACAGCTCATTACTCTTTTCAAATGTTGGCTGGCTCTAATGTTGGCCTATGGTTCTAAGATTGGGCCCATCGCTAAAAATCTACTATTTTTCAATATTATCTAGATGAACGCGTCATTGGGACGGTACTAATGAATATTTTTGGTCGCTATTGAAAATTTAGTCGATTGCTGAATTTATGTATGGGCCCAAATTAGGGGCATTTAGGCCGACATTACATCCATTTCCCCTACGACCACTTTCCTCCCATCTCTTTTTTATTTCTCCACAACACCGAACGTTATAATTCTTTCTTATAAGCTTCAAGATTTCAGGGTTTACCCCAATTAAAGTGGACGTTTGTAATCTCTCGCAGATATATTTATACCTGAGCTTCCAGGAACGATCTATATTTTCACTCAAGAGATTGAACACTTCTCTTCTTGTGACGCAAACCATTTTTGAATGACAATCACTGTCTGAGAAAACAAACAAACAATTCAAGGCTAACCTGATGATTTCGAAATGTCACGTAGAGACAATGTAAAATGTAGAAAAAATGATTTTTTTGTTATATGTGAAAATCAAGTATTTTCAACACTGTGTAATAAAAATGCCTTGTAGTGCCCGGTCCAGTGCTCAGCAGAATAGTAATCGGTAAGCACTGAAGAGCTTGTGAGGTGAAAATGAGCTGCTACTTTTTGCTCATTTTTGTTTTATAGAACATAGAAGTTTGCATGAATTTTCGCTTATTTTGATGAAATATGCTGTTCAATCATTTACTTTAACAAGTATGTCACAATAATTGCTTGAGAAAATGCATATTTTTATTTAAAAAAAAACATTTAAGTTTATTTTATCTGCGTAAGTACATTAAATTGAAGAAAAACCTGTTTTTCAATGAATATTACTAAAAATCTCAAATATCTCGCTTGAAGTAGGCTGTGGATTTTTGACGTCTTGAGAAGAGTTGTTCAAAAAGTCAAAACAAACAACTTTGCCTAAAATTTTTTTTCGCTATGATGCTTCTATAAAAAGTTAGAGGTGGCGCCACCTGAACGGCGTGATCTAGAACTAACATATTGACGTCCTTAGATAGTCCTTAACCACTTGAACAACTTTGCTAAGGCACCAAACCTCTAAGGTGCAGGGGTGGCGCGCTACGATTTTTGTCCGACAAAAGTACCATTCTGCCCCTATGTGCGTCGTTAGAACTATTCTACGGCCGCAGACAGCATATAAGCAAGTTAAACGCGCAATCTTTTGTCTGTGGATTTGAGGAAATACCTCAAAATACCTGGCTAGTACTGTCGCATTAATGGCCCTTTGCTCTATTTCAACTACCAATCTATCCTCTTCAGAACTTTCTGTAGCTAGTAAATTATCACACTAAAGCTTCATGTTGATATTAACATCGCAATTTCGCTACGTAATGGAATTCCACGGAATTTCGCGGAATATTGCCGTCAATTTAATCCAGCGCAAACAGTCTGGTGGTGGAGTGCGTATTGCGGTTCATCGGCGCATCATTTGCACGAGTTGAAAACAATGAAGATCTGCGTTAGGATAGATACAAAGAATGGGTCTGTGTTTCTGTGTTGTGGATATATTCCATCTACCTCAAATATTGACCGTTACAACTCGTTCGCTGGTTTTGTTGGTTCCGTCGTCGAGTGTCAGTGTCAGGAGATTTTAACCTGCCGAATTTGAAGTGGAATCAGCGTCTTCAAGAAGGAAAAGATTCTTTTCTCTTGCCTTACTGAATTGTTTCGCATAGTGAAATCGCAATTGTTGATGGATTCTTGTCGCCAGGACTGATGCAAGTGTGTGATCTGCCGAATCAAAACAATAACTATTTGGATCTAGAATTCACCACTGCCGCTGAGTCCTGTCAAATTATTGTGACTGACCTGATAATTAACCACGATACTTACCACTATGCAATGCAAATGTCGATAACTACTGCTGCACTACACGAGTTGGGACTTGGGATGCCCAGAAAGCACCTGAATCTCGAGTTAATGGATATGATGTATGTTAGAGCAGCGTTAATAGATGTTTCGTGGAGCAAATGCGAGTCGGACACATACAAGGAACATGCCGCATCGATGTTGGAATTTCTCAACTCAGTCAATGTTCTGAACTGTGGTCTCGAACCTTCTACTATTGTAGGCAACAGCATAGACTTTAACGACTTTAACTGCTCCAAGGATCGACCGAATCGGGGAAACTCGTACCCAGAATGGTTCTCACCGATGTTCATTCAGTTCTCAAAGACAAACGAAAAGCACTGAACAAAAAGCGCCGGGATGGCACCTCGGAGAACATAGCTTCTTAAAAACATCTACTGGGAACGTTCAAAGTCTTACACAGAGAAGCGTATCAAGTATACATAACTGGGATTCGGAATGGGATTAAAGAAAATTCAAATTCCGCAGGTGATAAAGTATCGAAACAGGACTTCTTCCAATAGAAAGACCGCTGAGCTTTTTGCGGAGTACTTCAAGCGTGTTTATTGGAAAGATCATTCAAATGAAATCAACTCTCATGTCAACGAAACCGCTGACTCGTTAGAGTTATCTCGTGAAGAAATGAGCCAAGGTTTGTCGGATTTAGACTCAGGAAAGTCAGCAGGACTAGACAGATTTTCAAATAAGTTTTTGAACGAATTTAAGGCTGAGCTCGTCGAACCGCTGTCTATTCTTTTCAATTAATCGTTTTCGTTTGATTATTTCGCACCTCTATGGAAAATCTCACACATAACTCCAATCCATAAGAGGGGCTCTCGTTCTGATGCTGAGAACTACCGGGGTGTATCGATTCAGTCCGCGATGCCAAAACTGTTCGAGCAACTTATCTACTCCCATCTCTATTGGAGAAATAACAAGCGTGTTTCAAAAACAAAGCATGGGTTCTTGAAAGGAAAGTTAATCGTAGTATGCAGTATGTTAGGGTGCTCAACAATACACTCCCGATCATAAGTTTAAGGACACCCCCAAAAAAACATGACAAATTTGTTATGTTCATATCTCTGTCATGTTACGTCCAACTTTCGTTCTCTTTAGATCATTTGAAAGGTATTGAATGGAACTTTCCTCGTAGGCAAATTGTTCAATATAATTTTCAAATTTTGTGTGCTAAAAGTTCACCCAAAGTAACAATATTTTTCAAAATTTACTCTGAAGAATCGTGACTGATTTTCTCAGAATTGGGTTGGCCAAATTTTGAAATAAAAGTAGTAGTAGAACACTTAGAGATCGTCAATTAATTATGTCACACTTTTAGGGGGGAAGGGGGGTTTTGGAAACTGTGACGAGCCTTACAAAAAACAATTAAGGTCAATATAAAAAAAAATGTGACAAAGGGGGCAAGGGGGTTGAAAATGGGCCATAATTAATTGACCTTCCCTTATGCTATACCATTCATACCATTCAAATAACCTTTGGAGATCGAAAATTGAACAAAACATATTTGCATGGTTTTTGGGGTGTCCTTAAACTTATGAACGGTAGTGTACATCCAGCTCCTTTGGCGTCAGGAGTTCCGCAAGGAAGCCATCTGGCTCCACTTATTTTTGTCATGGTTATGAATAAACTACTCGTATTGATTACTAAGGCAATGGTACTCATCTTCGCAGATGATGTAATTTTTTTCCTGCCGTTGAAAGTCACCTGCTTCAACAGGATTTGCACAACTTCGAAAGATTTGTCGTTGAAAACGGACTTAGTGTAAATCCAAACAATTGCTCCGTAATTGTCGTACACCAGAAGAGTTCAACCGATAATGTATGACTACAGGTTGGGAAATGCGTCCTTACAACGGGTAGAGAATGTTCGGGACTTGCGTGTGACGATGGATCAATCCTTAACATTTAATGATCACGTCAACAGAGTTTTTAAGGAAGTGCTGCAAATCTTTGCTCTCACTCGACGTTTCGGCCGAGAGTTGAGAGCTGATCCTCATGCAATCCTAACTATCTACATTAGCCTCGTTAGTCCTTAGGTCCAAACTCGACTATACTAGCGTGGTATGGCGATAGACCTGTGCGCCGCCTAGCCACGCCACCGCCGCCGACAATTTTCATACGCCGCTGCCGCCGATGAATTTGAGCCGGCGCGCCGCCGCAGTAAAATGGTTCACGCCGCCGAATAAATTTATGTCACGCCGATGAAAATTCCGTAACATCTTTTCGGTAAAATGCATCTTGTGTGTACGCTCGTATGTTACTTTAAATTGAGTAACATTGCCAGAACTGAATTTTGACTAAAACGACTAGGTATTTATTGATGAGTTATTTCTACTCACTCCCATAAAATCCAAAATATAGGGAAATGAGACAAAAATACACAAGTGGGCATGCATTTCGTTTCCTTTGGGATCAATAAACCAACTTAAAAACATATTAATCAAGCATTTTATTTTACAGCAAACAGAATGCAAAACAATTACCAATTAAAATTACGGTACGTTTACGCATCCACGGCGGCTGCAATTTGCTCCATTTTCGCATGGTCTTTCGAAATTTTCAAATTTTCTTCTACTACGGAAGGAAAACTTCGTATTTTTACGCCATTTTATTTTTTATAGTCAGCAAACGGGATGAAAACTCAAAATTGAGATCCACCTTTATTTATTTATTGTTAAGTCAATGTTACTCAAATTAACAAATCAAAACTACTAATGATTTGTCGTTTCAAAGGTAGTTATGAGTACGTCTGACTCATTTTTGAGTAACCTCAAAGGAGCGTGTATGAGGCAGCGATTGTCACTTAGTTTTTTAACGTTTGTTCGCGCTTTCTCTATCTAGCACACAGGGATCATGGCGAGGCATCATGTTACTGTGTATTGTTCTCAAAGTTCTGTGCAAAGTTATCCTGAATCGGATACAGGAGCAGGTCAATGAATTCCAAGAGTCCCTTTATTTGGTATTCATTGACTACGAAAAAGCTTTCGACCAACTCAATCACGAGATTCTGTGGGGCGCCCTGAGACGCAAGGGAGTCCCGGATAAAATCGTCAACCTCATCGAAGCGCAGTATCAGGCTTTCACGTGCTCAATGATCTAGGCGAACGCTCCTCTGCGGTGGGTCTCACCATCAACGTTGCACCGTTCCAACTTTACAATAGCGGGGCAAACAGTGGAGAAGGTCGAAAGTTTCTTGGCAGCCAAATAGCGTCGGACGGCGGGGCCAAGAGCGACATAGGTGCACGAATCAAGAAGGCTAGGGCTGCCTTTGTGAGTTTGCGAAACGTATGGAGATCAAACCAGATAAGTCAACGCACCAAAATCCGAATTTTCAACTCGAACGTGAAATCTGTGTTGTTATACGCCAGTGAGACGTGGTGTGTATCAGCGGAGAACACTCAGAAGCTGCAGGTCTTCATCACCCGATGCCTGCGGTATATAATTCATGCCTGGTGGCCTCACAACTGGATCTCGAATCCCGAGCTCCATCCTCGATGTCATCTGAAGCCGATAGCAACAGAAATTCTAGAGCGAAAGTGGAGGTGGGTTGGCCACACACTTCAACGGGGCGGAAACGAAATCTAAAAGCAGAGGCAGACCCAGGGGCTCATGGTGGCGGAGCCTCATCAAGGAAATAAAGCAAGTCGATAGGAATATGACCTGGGCCCAGGTCAAGACAAAACCCGCCCAGGATGGATGTCTTTCGCGTTGGCTCTTTGCACCTCCGGTGGTGTACAGGACCCTTAAGTAAGTATCCTTTGGTTGGCAGCCTTGGTTCGCAAGGTATTGTGTGTACCCGCCACCAGCACGCCAAGTGAACGAGTTTTTAACATAGTTGGGCTGACCGTATCTACCGGTCTTCATTCATGAAAATTGCAGCATTTGCAAAAATGGAGTTTTGAAGTAAGCAGTGACTGATACGTAATGCAACAGATTGCTTTTATGTACTATCCACCCCTACATAACGTTCTTTTCTTATACTTAATAAAAGGGTTGTAACACTTTACCATATGACTCCACCCCTGCAATTTAACCTGTACTTGACATACTTGTCTAAACAAATTCCGCAGGCACGGCCAAAGAAAACGCTCGAAATTGAGTAAGAATTACTGATATTTGAGTTCAGGTTACTCAAACTCGCGAAAACGTAGGTCACTTATAGAATGAGTAAATTTTCGGACGCTTTTCCGAGGAAAATTTCCCGAATATGAAGAATACTGATTATGGTTTTAGTCTGTCTACTAGTACCTTTTTAACCTGTGTATAATTTTCTTAAATTTTCCCCATATTCGAGAATTTTCCCCGGGAAAGTGTCAGAAAATTTTCTCATACTATGAGTGATCTAAGTTTTAGAGATTTTGAGTAAACTGAACTCAAATGTGGGTAGCATTTTTTGTCCATGTGCGATTGGTTTGGAAAATATTTTTTTCTAAATCATTAAAAATAAACTCACGCCGACCAACGCCGCCACCGCCTAAAGCAAACGGCGTGACGTCGCCGCTGCCGTCGCCGCCAGAAAACTACATATCACGCCGCCGCCGAATATATTTTGATCGGCGCAGAGGTCTATATGGCGAGCACAGTATGCGGTGCAAATTCAATGGCTAGAGGGACTCTAGAAAAGGTTCCTAAAATTTTCCTTGAGAAACCTTGCATGGAGTGTAGCATGATTGCCAGCATACCAAGTCCTCTGCTGTCTGGTGGACCTCGACACAGTCAATACGAGACACAAGATCGCCAACATAATATTCTTCTGCAACATACTGAGTGGACGGACAAGGAGTCCGTTCCTCTACGATCGCTTCAGCTTCAATTCCAGCCCGGTTTCTTTTCGTCGTCGAAGAGTGTTCGATACTCCGTTGAGGTCCTGAAACTACATGCAGCACAAGCCTAGAAGCAGATTTATGAACGAATTGAAGAAACTTCAAGATGTAATTTCTACAAATAGGGGGAATGGATGTAATGTCGGCCTAAAGGCCCCTAATTTGGGCCCAGACATAAATTCAGCAATCGACTTAATTTTCAATAGCGACCAAAAATATCCACTAGTACCGTCCCAATGACGCATTCATCTAGATAAAAATTGGTAAACAGAAGATTTTTAGCGCTGGGCCCAATCTTAGATCCATAGGCCATTTCCTCTATCAATAATTTGAGAACAACCCTAATTAGAAGATTAGGGAAAATGGCTCTAATGTTGGCCTATGGATCTAAGATTGGGCCCATCGCTAAAAATCTGCTCTTTATCAACTTTATCTAGATGAACGCGTCATTGGGACGGTACTAATGGATATTTTTGGTCGCTATTGAAAATTTAGTCGATTGCTGAATTTATGTTTGGGCCCAAATTAGGGGCATTTTGGCCGACATTACATACATTTCCCCTATGTAACTCTTTTCTACAAACAAGAAATGTGTATGAAAAGTCGTGTTGCATAACTTCATGGAATGGTTCAGTAGGGTTAACTACCCCATTTTCGGCCTATTAAGGTTGCGCACTTAATATTTCTTAATCAAGCGCAGTTTAGCAAGAAACGGAATGTTATTATTACTGATGGCTTCCAAATTTATTTGCCTTTCCGTATGTACCGTAAGATTTGATAAAGAGAAACCAATCGTTGAGATATTGTCAAAAGTCTAACACTGCTTCTTGACGCCAAACTCGGCACACGGATTCTAAACTCGGCCTAACGCATTGAAACGTCAATGAATTCACTTCGGTCCGGCTTTTTTTGTTTTTGGGAATAATGGGTGCCAACCTTCATATCACGCGTTCTTATTGACTTCGTTCCGTAGCTTATCAACTAAAGTATCGTACCAAACGCACAATTGACTTGTTAACTCTGAAATCATGGATTTATTTGATGTTTTCTGCTCGATAGGCCCAAAATGGGCGATCAGGCCGAAGTAGTTCTCTACCCTACTAGGGTTCCTTTTCTCTCTTTTCCCACTTCCCTTTCTTTCGTTATACTCTTTTCAGAAAGCGAGTAATGACGCTATAAGGCTAGTCTATAATGTTATAGGCTATGACAAGAGCTAGTACTCTTGTCCTGACCGTCAGAGGAAAACAGATAATCACCCAAGTAACAATTTGGGTTTTATGAGAGTTCTGTAGACCATGATTTAGACTTGAAGAATGCTTTCAAACCACAATAAATCTTGCAATGCTACTTGGGCACTTACCTTTTGAGACTAGATGCTCCCAACCATCAACTATTTATAAATCACAACACAACGTGTGATGGTGTTCTCCAACCAATTCTCCGAGAGTTTCAGTCACACTGTTAGAGATGCTTTCACGGAGAACATTCTTAGAACAATTCCCGAGATCGAATCTCCGCTGAAACCAAGCCAGATATTTAAATAATTGAAAGAATAATGGCACCCAAACAGCCGGATTGACAGCCATTCCGTTGTGCATCAAGCGCAGCGCTCCGGACGCGGGGACCAACGACGACAATCGACGAGGACGAACACATGATAAATCTGATAAAAGCGAACGAATGCAAAATTTTGGGTGCCCCGGCACTGCCGCAAACCGTCGGTCATTTTCGGGCGTACCGAAAAAGCGTGCATCAACTGTTTCCCGTCCCGTCGTCCCGAGATATGTCCAATTAAAAAATCCAAATTCAAAAGAATTGTGCTTTCTTTCTGGATGTTTTGCATTCGCGTCCAATTATTTGCATTTCAATTTCGTCGTCCCGATGACCGACGACGCTCCAATCAGCCTGCCGGAATCGGGACGGATTCGCTCAGCCTCCGCAACTCAACAATGTTCTTGTTTTCTGCGCGACTGACTGACTGAACGAACCGTCAAGAATGAGCGATTGACAAGAGAGGTGTAGATTTTTCGCAAAAGAGAAAGCTCCGACTGCTCCGACGACGACGACACGCGGGCGTTTATAGTTATGCAAGTGTCGTACCCCTCCGCTGCCCGCCCGGTAGGCGGTAGGCAGTCGATCAATCAGAGCCAATCCTTTTGTTATTGTTTAACCGCTGGAAATACCGGCCGGGGCTGATTGTTTTGAAATGTTGGTGCCAAAGGAGGTGTTTCGCAATCGCGCTCAAGGGTCCGCCGGACGGAATGCGTCATTGCTGGGTATTTCTTTCGCTCGTTTGGGCTTTCGTTAATTGATCAGTGTCAGTCTAATTGACTTCCGCAACACCACCAGTGCGGATTAGCGCTAAACGAAAGTGAAAGTCTTCGTTGTTAGCCGTAGACGAGACTTCCGAAACAACAATTAAACAATGCATCTGCACATCAAAATTGAACGCCTTAATTATGTGAATTTTACTACGGGTGAATAGGTCACGAATCACGATGGAACTAATTTCAAATAACTGACACTTTCAACTAAAAAATCTGCGATATTTTCATCAGTTATTTAAGCCATAAATCTCCCACAATTCCCCGTTGATACTGGCTCGTGACTGGAACCATGCCTATTTCCTCTTCCACCTTGAGATAGTTCTGGGCACGGAGATAGCGTGATTCCGATAGCGCGCTCCTTCTATCTAAATACACTCCCCCAAGACCTTATTACGGCGTAAATTATTTAGCGAATGGCGTGCCTGTGTGTGACCCCCATCCCGTGTGACAAGCACAAGCACTCGCTGATTGAAAAATCAAGATTTCATACCTCCACTTCAAACCGTCGTCGTCAATAAAGGCAATTTCAAAATATTTGGATCCTTTCACGTTGTTGTGGGAATATCTATAGAAAAGTCCGTTGACATCTCATATCTACCATCTGCCACACCGCCACGCCGGGTTTTGTTCGTCTGGGGAGAAAAGATTCCCGAAAGCTTGAACTAGGCCCCCTCCTCCTCGGCCGTCTAGCCCACCAGCATCATCAGTGTGATGGAAGTTTGTTGACTTTTAACGGGGTTTTCTCGGCTCCAAGTGCTGGGGCCTAGCCGCCGAGGAGATGGCTAGACGTCAACAAATAACCACACGGCCATCACATGTGGATGATGAAGTGGTGATGACGATGTTGTTGTTGTTGTTGATGTTAAAGATGATGATGATGATGACTATTGGTTTTTGGCGCTTTCAGCTCTGGCAGCCGCCCGGCTCTTGAATGGGTAATTTGTTTGGCTTTGACCTAATTTTCTCCAAGTTTGGCTCTCGTCTATTCTTCCGTGACCCGGGTTCAGTTTTGATTGGCCGGGCTTTTGAACTTGGATTGGTTTTCTACATAACATGGGATCGATGCCGGGCGGCAAGTACAGGTGACGGTTTGGGATTTTGTTTCTTGGCTTTCCAAATAAAAGAACAGCAACAGTTGTGCATAATCGGAGTTATTTGGCGTCATTATTGTCATGGGGGAACAGTTTCATGATTTTGATTAACATCATTCGGACATTAAAAAAAAACTTCTCAACAGTCAGGTCGTGAAAATTATGGTATCCGGTCATCATAGGTGGAACAAGGATGTTGAGGTAGGGGGGGGGGGGGGGGGTCATGGATGACATAAACCACGACAAATTTTCCTCACTTATACATTTAAAAGTTACGTACACTCGTATAGAAACTATGACTTAAGAGATTGATTTCAGGGAACTTCGGAGCTTGTTGGGACATTTTTTAAAGGGTTAGGAAATGTTATATAATTCCATAGCACATTAGAAAACTTTTTAGAACTGCGTAGAAGTTGTAGAGATTTTATAGGAGGTCAGCAATTATTGTAGAAGATTATTGAAACAATCAACTCTTGGATAAAAAAAGTAGAAGGGTCTGTGCCCAGGGGCACGAACGGAAGCTTGACGTAGGACCGCTAGTGGACGGCATAAATGTGAAGAGCATTTAGTTCTTTTAATTGATCAATTATCTATTATCTCAACTCTTTCCGTTTTTGAATTGTAGGCGTACCAAATTTGTAGTATTTTTTTTTCAAATAGAATGTTGATTAAGAGAATCAATCAAAATCACTTTCACCTCTGCTTCCAAGTTTGGTTACAAGATTACAACTCTGGAGAGCATTTTGTGTGGTCGTTGGGGGCTTGTGGTTCTGAATATGGACAAACAAGCACAGATAAATTCTATTCCAACTCTTTACTGATGTAAGCTTGATGGCCCTGAAAAGGGCCGTTTTATTGAAGAGGACATCCATGGCCACTTCCGCTTGGCGTGTTTAGTGTAGGTGACAGCATCACGGACCTCATTTTCCAGGAACACCTTCAGCACACCTCGTAGATCAGATCGGAGATACGTTTGAAACCACCACGGCGAGTCAGACGACCGATGGCGGTTATCTCGAAGAACTTTGCGATGACGATTGGCGCCTCCTTTACCAGACCTTTTCCTCCTTTGGCACGACCAGTCAATTGTTGCTTGTTAAGTGTGAAGGAGTGGACTAGCCACCACCTTCCTACTGCTGCTATTACTGTTCACCACGCCGTCCGAAGCGAAAATGAGCTAATGCCATTTTTTTTGCCATTTAAATGATCTTTATTTCTTGTGATTGTGTGGTTTACATGTATGAATTTTCAAGTGACACAGATGCGTCTTTTCAACTTTAGTACATTTGAGATTTTAATTATTATTTACAGTTCCTAGTCCTATCAGGCCTATTTTAAAGTATGACCACCTTGGTGGGATTGGTTTAATTTGAATTGGAAAAAGGAGACTACTTATAACTACTATTTACAGCTACAACTAACCTACAACTACTATGTACACCTAACCTACTATATACAAATTGCTTATCAAAGCATGTTCTGATAAATTACATTTTTGTGCAAATTTAGTCTTAATTTCGTTAATTTTGGAATGTATTTTGGCAATGCCTGCCTCTTCATGTAAATTTGTTATTCTAGTGTCGAAAGGACGATCAAGAACCATCCTCAGCACTCTATTCTGAGCTACCTGAATTTTGTTCCTGTGAGTCTGTGCACATGATTCCCACACCGGAGCTGCGTAGAGGATCGCAGGTGCTATGATTTGTTTGTAGACGGCCAGTTTGTTCACCCTTGAGAGGCGGGATCTGCGGCAAATCAGCGGATACAGACACCTAACCAAGGCGGAACACTTGACTACGGTTTTCTCCACATGCGAGCGGAATAGGAGCTTTTCGTCAAACAGCATCCCGAGATAAGTTACTTCGGCGGACCACTCAACCCTTGTGCCATCCATGATTACAGTACAAGAGGGAGCCGGTTTTAGTTTGGGTGATTGCCGATGGAGGAACATGATTGTTTGTGTTTTGGAAGCATTGATTTTGATTTTCCACGTGGTGGCATAATCAGCAAAGGCGTTAAGGCATCGTTGAAGTTTGTTCGTTATTTCGCGAGGCATCCTTCCTTTGACGGCTATTGCGGTATCATCTGCGAACAGGAAGAACACGCAACCGTCTCCGAGGGGAGGAATGTCGGAAGTGTAAACGCTGTAAAGCAAGGGGCCCAGCAGACTGCCTTGCGGGACTCCTGCTGGGATGGAAAACGTGTCTGAAAAACAACCATTCAACGATACCTTAAACGACCTTTGCTGGAGGTAGCTACGGGTGATTTTAACCAGATGTAATGGAAAGTTGAAGTTACAAAGCTTGTATACAAGCCCATTGTGCCAGACATTATCAAACGCTTTCTCAACGTCTAACAATGCCATGGCTGTGGACTTGGATACAGCTTTGTTACTTCGGATGTTATTCATCACCCGCACTAGCTGGTGATTGGTGGAGTGCCCCTTTCTGAACCCAAACTGTTCCGGAAGGAGAATGTTATTTTCCTCGACAAACTTGAGCAAACGATTGAGAATGAGTTTCTCGAACAATTTGCTCAGCGCTGAAAGGAGGCTGATTGGTCTGTAGCTTGAAGCTAGCGTTGGGTCCTTCCCGGGTTTGCGGATAGGTATGATTTTCGCTGTCTTCCAGATACTTGGAAAGTAGTGCAGTTCCAAGCATCTGTTGAAGACAGCAGCCAGCAGAGAGTGAACCTTCATGCTGAGATTTTTCAACACTAGGTTGAATATTCCGTCAAACCCGGGGGCCTTCATGTTTTTGGTGCATTTCAGCACCGAGCAAATCTGTTCCACTGTGATTCTATCCTCCGGAGGGATGGCACAAGGGGAGGTATCAAGGTTGAGTACGCATTGCTCACCCTGAACTTCGAGCGGACTTTGGATGTTGGAGCCAAGCAAGTGCGATTTGGCAATATGCTCACCAATCGCATTTGCTTTCTCCTGAGGGGTGATTATGAGCCGATCGTCATCATTTTCATCTTTTAGTGGCGGAATGGGTTTAGGGTGCGTCTTTAAGACCTTGGCAACTTTCCAGAATGGTCTGGAGCGGTCGTCCAGATTCTGGACAAGCCGCCCGAAACTTTCGTTCCGGAGTGAGACCATTCTGGAAGCAATCTCCTTGTTCAGATTGGCCATTTCACGTTTCCTCGCTAGATCTCCAGTCCTCTGAAACTGGCGTCTACGAACATTTCTCAGGCGAATTAAGAGTTGGGTGTGGGAATCAATAGCAATAAACTTACCCCTCACAGGAACTCTTCGGACGCACGTCTCGTCAGCCACGGTTATGGCTTGGTGGAGTCCCTCCAACGCTCGGTCGATGTCCTCCACGGTGTCAAGCGGCGGGTTGTCGATGATGTGCCTGTCTACCACGCGTCCAAACTGGGCCCAGTTTACGTGATGATAGTTCTTGCGCAGGCTTGAAGCAGGAGCCACGTTGCAGCCCAGCTCAGACACCACCGGTTGGTGGTCGGAGCTGAGTTCGTTCAAGGCTACCGGCTTGGACAAGCCGATATTTGTCAGGAACAGGTCTAGCGTCGATGGGTTACCCGCCGGTGAGATGAATGTTGGTTCTTCCGAAAACCAAACGGAATACAGCCCATGCTGTGAGTGGTCGAACAGGAGACGACCGTTCTGGTTCTGCTGGTAGTTCCGCCAGGCCTCATGGCGAGCATTCAGATCTCCTCCAACTACGAAGCGGGAACCGGTACGGGTGATGGTGGACAGGTCCTTCTTAAATTTAGCCGCTAGTCCACTGCTGGCGGCACACTGTCGAGGGCAGTAGACGGCGATGAACTGGACGTATCCAGTCGACGACTCCACCTCCACACCAAGGGCCTCGATGATAGAGGTGCGGATATGGGACAGAGTGTGGTATTTTATTCCTTTCTTGACGACGACCGCAACACCACCCCCCCTGGAGCTGGTGCGATCAAGCCGGATAATATTGTGGTCAGGCAACCAGAAGCTGTCGCCGGACTTTAGATGGGTCTCGGTTAGAAGGCCCACGTCGATGCTGTGCTTGCGGAGGAAGTCGGCAAGCTCAATCCTTTTTGCTCTTACGGAGCAAGCGTTCCAGGTGACGATAGTTAGCGGTTTAGACGCCATACTGGATGATGAACTTACCGAGCACTTGGATCTGTTCGGGCTTATTGCGGCACTTACGAAAAGCACCGGACATGTTGACGAAAATTTCCATCAGTTCATCCGCTGAGAACAGATCGGGGTTGTTGTTTTGCGTTGTTGGTTGTCTCCAGAATCCAGGGGGGGATGGAGAGCTTTGGCCAGCAGAATCACCGGAAGCTTCTTGAGGAGGGGTGGGTTGCACCCGCGAATTCGCTTGCCTTTGCTGGGGAGCACGAAGAGGCGGAAAATCCTCCGTCCTGAATGCTGGGGTTTTGTCCTTCTTGCGTCCTGGTTGATTGTTGCTTGACGCCTGCTTTCGGATGCGTTTGAAGTCCTCGCGTTTGGAGCACTGTCTGTCGGAACCTTGATGTGCACCACCACAGTTGGCGCATTTTAACGCCACGGCTCCATCCGCAGGGCAGTTGGAAGTGGCGTGTTCTTGAGCGCAGTTGCTGCAGCGTGGCTTGATGTTGCAGTTGCGGGTACCGTGACCAAAATTGAGGCACCGCTGGCACTGCGTTACGTCACGATGGCCGCCACGGTATGGCTCCCATCGTACGATGATGGAGTAGATCGATCGGATGGCTTGCAGCGCATTGAGAGTCACCGTCCCTTTCTGGAAGTGCACCAGGAAGAGGCAATCCGGGTACGTCTTCACGTTTTCGTCTCTCCTTGTCATTCGGAATACAGCGATTGGGGCTAGCTTGTACCGGTTGATTTCATCTTCGACCATCTTGGGGTCAAAATTTGGTAGACCCCTGATGACTACCTTGAAGGGCTTCTCACCGGGGATGTCGTGCGTGAAGAATTCCGCCTTGGAATCCTTCAGATATTTCACGGCCACTTCGTACTCCGCTTTTGTTCGCAGCATCACCTTGGTGCCGATCCTGCCGAGCTTAAACTCAGCGGCAACGCCCAGCGATGAGAGATCGCCAATCAGCGTGTTGAGTGGTACTTGCTTCACCACCAGTGGAGGAAGCTTGATTTTCACCGCACTCGGGCCGGCGGAATTCTCGGTTTCGACGGCGTCGCCGAAATCACCGATGTCGCTGGCGTTCGTCGCGGTAACATCGTCGCGTCCGCTCGTACCATCGGACTGTCCTTGGTTCTTCTTCCTCTTTTTCGTCCGCTTCACCGGGACTGGGTTGGTATTTCCAACATCGGTGGGCAGGGTAGCGTACCTATTTGAGGTAGGTACCGAGCTACCCTCACCACTGTTCTTCTTCTCCGCTTGGTCACGAAGTCTGCTCCGAGAGCGCTGTCTTCCCATCACGCTATGCGACCGACACTACTGACGACGCGACGTGCAGTATATCTGCGAACGTTTGTAACAAACTATAGGTTAATCGAACAACTCGACAGAGCGAGCAAAGACCGAACTGTACTGCTTGACGTTCAAGCAGCTAATGAGATCTGGAGCTAATGCCATACAGCAGCGCTCTTTTATATCTTTTCAGGTTAAAGCAGAATGATGTGCAACCAAGTGGTATAAAAGCTACAAAGACTCCTCCCATTATGAGTAGTTTTCTATCAAGTAGCAACACTGGCTCTTTTCCTTTTGCGTACACGGCGAATGAGAACGACCCAAATTTGAGTTTAGTTCACTCATAATCGCCAAAAGTGTAGGAACTCAGCGATGAGTAAATTTGTCTCATGGACATGTCCTGTGGAAAACATAAACTATATGCCAGAAAATGAGAAAATTGACGAAAATTTTATTCAGTCTCGGAGTAGTACCAATAGACTGAGTGAATCCAAACTTTCCTTTTCTCAAATTCAGGAATTTTTCCCTGGAAAATCCTGGGAAAACATGAGGCAAATTTACTCATCGCTAAGTTCCTGCACTTTATTTCTTATTTCTGAGATAACTAAACTCAAATTTGGGTGGTTCTCATTCGCCGTGATATCACCTTGAAAGATATCGGCGCCGGTGGTTAGCGTGATTACCTCTCACCCCAGCAGGCCTGGGTCTAATCTCAGTTGGCGCCACCGGCATGTTCTAAGGCATAACATCTCTGATCACGCCTTCCTTCGGGAAGTAAAGCCGTTGGTCTCCGGTTAAGTTGATGGGTCGATTGGTAGGGTCCAGGTGTGGGAGCTGCCTCCCTGGCGTCGGTAGCATTGGAGCTCAGTACGGAAAACAAATCTCGTGTCACTTTTCAATAGGTCCTATCTACATTGATCGATTATCTTCATCGACACACTCTTTCGTAAATAACTCGGCTTCACAAATGTTTCCTGCCGTCTTCGTCGAATTAGATGATAGATTGTTGCTTCTTCCATCGAAAATATCCGGCCGTGGCGATTCAAAGTTGATCAAGGTTGATCAAAATAATTTGTACTCCTGCTTCCAGTTTGATTACATGAGCATTTTGTGTGATCGTTGGTTCTGAATATGGACAAACAGGCAGATGAATTCTATTCCTACTCTTTACTGTAATAAGCTTGGTGGCCCTGAAAAGAGCCGTTTTGTTGCCAAAGTTGGTGATGATTTAACCTCCGAAACCAAACAGAGTGCGTCTCTGTCACTTCAAAACGTAGATGACATCCATGGCCGCTTACGCTTGGCGTGTTTAGTGTAGGTGATAGCATCACGGATCTCATTTTCCAGGAACACCTTCAGCACACCTCGTAAATCAGACCGGAGATATGTCAGACACCGCCACGGCAAGCCAGACGACGGATGGTAGTTATCTCGAAGAATTTGCGTTTGATTCTGAATATGGCGATGAGTATGCAAAATATTACGCAATTCCATCCTCCCTATTCGCACACGCCCGAGGATCGGAGGCGAATGCTTCTTCGACTTGTTTCGTCTAGTTACTACTCTCTGACGACTGTGCTGGGGAAGCAGCATATGGATGTAGATAATTGGTGGATTTGTTAGTTAATTCGACGCTTTTGGACAATGCTGGACTATTGCCAGTTTTTCAATAGTTTCTTGTTAAAAATCAACATTTGGAAGCATTGTTATGGATGCGTAGCCATATTTCTGATCGATTGGTGATAAAATTATTGAAATTGGACCAAGGGCAGCTGAGTTATTAACGTTCGAAATCTTTCTTAAATTGTTACATGTTCCATTTTCGGTTTTCACAAAGTTTACCCCCATATAGAAATGAAAGACGTATTCCTACATCAAAAAAACAATGCAGAGTTCTTTGCTATAGTATAGTTTGTGCTGGATGAGTGTCCAAGACTTCCCAGGTGTACAGCTTTTATAAGAGAAGCGTATGTAGATCGTTATTTTTTGCACCCAGCTAGATTTGATTTAAAAAAAAAATATTGGTTTTCAGGCTTGGTTGCTCATGTCCGGCCTGGTTGATAAATTGGGTTTCGGCATTCAACATAATTTTCTATTATTCTATTTTTCGACGAGAATTGAGCCAGTGTATTGCACTCGCAGTGAATTGGTTGAGAAATAATTAAAATTTACTAGTTTTACGTTTACGGATTGGTCTAAAATGTAGAGTGAGGTGTAGATTGTTTCGCAAGGTAATAGTGGTCTGTAGATGCTGTAAGTAAATCATAATTATAAATTTGGATTGTTTAAAGTAAGGAGCTATTGTAACTGTTGGATAGGATTGAAGCTGGCAAGGATTGTTCCCAAGTAACAATTTTGGTTTTATGAGGGTTCTGTAGACCATTATTTAGACTTGTAGAATGCTATAAAACCGCAATAAACCCTGAAATGTTACTTGGGTTGGAGCTGAGTAATGCAAACTGAATTGTAAGTTCTTATGATTGGTTATTGGTGGATTATATTTGATAAATTCTGGTCCAATTCCAGCTTTGAAGCGCTACTAAATATACCCCAGGTAACAATTTGAGGCTTAACAAGTGTTGTTTAATCGATTTTAATTCAGCCTTGGATTGAATAATTGCTGTACATAGACCACGTTAACCTTTGTTCAGCTTTTAAACATCTAAATCTGGTGATTTTAATCAGCCAAAAGCTTAACAGTAATATACATTATAAGCTTTTTAAGGCATTAAATAACATTTTTTCTAACCCTTGTTCAGCCTTCTAGTTCTATTTCAAAAATAAAAATGGAAGACCGCTTCATATCTTATGCATTTATGTGGAACTGCTTTTATCTTGTTGCTGACTAATTGAATTTACATATTTATATAAGTCTAAAATTTACCTTTGCATTTCGGGATTCGAACCGGCAGTCGATGATTCACAGGCGTCAACCATACCTCCTGGACCATTTAAGCATATGTGTGGCAAAAGGTGTGATCATTGACTTGAAGCACGTCAAATTTAAGTTGAATAACAGAAACCGGAAGAGTATTATACAGCAATACAGAATTGTAAACAACAACTGGTGATAGTAAAACATTCTTCTCATTTTAAAGTGCAGTTAATACAATGTGGACACAAGTGCGTGATTTGGTCATTTGGATGCTATTGTAGTGTCATAATTGAGTAATAATTCTTGCGACGTCGTCGCAGCCCACATCAACCTGGAGCTAATCCTAAAAATTACCTCTACCTAGTCTCTACTGCTGCCACTGCTTGTACTTAGAAAGGTAAGCAGTGAACTTAGAAGAACTAAAATGCCGGAAATGCAACGATTAACACAGATACTGGCGACATTCAACAAATCAAGCTATCAAAATATGTGTAACGCATTGCTGATTTGTGGAGCTGTGTTAAGCTTAAAGAAGGCTTGTTCAATCTTTAGAACAGCTAATTTATTGAGGTTGGATTATGGGGATACAATTCGCTTCATGTACTACTGATCAACTAGTTGATTAGCCTAATGTTAATCAGCTTTGTACACCTTAAATCAACCAATAATCAGCTTCTGTCCTTACTGTTCAGCTTGAATTGTTACTTGGGACGCTCTCGAACCTCAGTCGGCCGTTCTAATTCATTTAACAAACATAGTCCAGAAAACTTTTCGAGAAGCTGGGCGTCCCATGAACATCAGAAAAATTGTGGGATTTTCAACGAAGTTGCGAGAATTTCAGGAAAATTTTGAACACTTTATGTTAGTTTCATTTACATTAGAAAATTGCGGGAACCTTCAAAAACGATTTTCTTTTGGAATTTCCAATAACACTAGTTCCGAAGATGCCAAGAACGTCCAGAACTACGGGCAACTTTTAAAATCTTTCAGATAAGTTTCGATAGCTTCAGGGCAGTTCGAACGATTGTATGAAAATTTCTAGAAATTCAATGACGATCAAAGCAGTCTCATTAACTTCGGGAAAGATGCAGGAACTGATTAGAGGATGCCAAAACTTAAGTTGAGTCAAAGGATCTAATGGTAGCCAAACTGCAGTAACTTTTAAGAAGACTTCTAGGACATCCAGGAAACTTCAAAGATGGCAAAAAATCATCTGAGAAGTCTGCAGAATTTTAGGAGAATTGTGTAAAATCTCTAGAAAACTCTAAAGATCTCCAGGGAAGCTTAGACATCTCATGTTCAGACTATCGACTTTTGGAAAAGAATACTAAGTAGTACTGAGATCTGTAAATTTTAAATTCTATAAATTCAGGACAGCTTTAGGAAAATTTTGAGAAACTATAAGACGTTCAGGGAATTTCAGGGAAGTCCAGAGATCTGCAGAGTCTTCAGAGAAGGACAATTTTTGGGACATAAGAGAATTTCTGATATTTTCTTAAAAAATCAGGGAACTTCATGCAGGAACGAAAACTTCAGACAAGTCCAGAAAAGCTCACGAAATAATATAGATTTTGAAGGAAGTTCCATGTGCTTCAAAGAAGCATATATCAAAAACTTCAGGTTAACTTCGAGAGCTTCAGCATCGGCCGAAGAATTTCAAGGCAGTTCAATTAACTTCAGGAAACATTCAAAAGGTTCTGAGAATTCAGGAAAGCCAGGATAATTTTATTGAAGATTAGAGATCTTTAGACAACTTTCATGAACTTCAATGAAGCACCGAAAAATTCAGAAAAGTCTAGACTTACGGGTAATTTAAAAATTCTAGAAGATTCGAAATTTTGATTCGCCTTTTCAGCCTACCAGAAAAAGTGTTGATTACAGTTTTATCACAGACAAACAGACGTAACACTCGCAAGTTGGTAGTACCGCCACCTGTCACTTTCCTTGCGTTTGACGTTTACACTACCGTCATCTGTTCAGCGTACTATCGACCAAAGTGTAATCAACAGATAGTGCTAATGTTTCAGCGACGATGTTTTACAGTGAGAAATATTCAATGTGCTACGTCTGTTTGTCTGTGGTTTTATCATCGTCAACGTTTCGATCCAGGGGATGAGATCTTCATCAGGAATAGTTTTAGGTTAAGGTCGCAAAACTTTTTGCGCTGAACGAAAGACGGCATAACTTTATGTCGCCTGATAAAGACCAAAACAGCTGTCATAAAACCATGTAGCGTTCAGATTTGTATTTTTAAGTTTTATGGCGAGCTGATTGCAGACAAGGTTTACCTCTTTGTTTTAGTATGCGGGATTGTGTGTTAATTCCCAAATTACAATTATACTCGCTCATTAAAGGGAAAATCTCTCTTCAGGAATCTTCCTGAGTCTACTTCTTTTGAAATTATCGCCAAAATTCTCTTGGAATTATTCTTGAAATTCAGTTGCTATTCTTCTCATGATTCTCATAAATTTCTATTCAAAATCATCTAGCAATTCTGCTTAATGTTCTTTTCACAACTCCCATGGAATTATTCTAAAAATTACTAAGGAATGCAATTGAGAACTTTCTCCCTTCTTCTCATAAATTCCTTGGAATTCATCTCAGGACATTATCTTGGAGTCCTGGTCAGAAATTCCTTAGGATGTTTACCATAATGTTGTAGTTATTCTTCTCAACATTTCTCTTGAGTTTACACTTTAATACCTTGTAAATTTTCCTAAAAAATCCATTGATGTACCATCATATCCATTACACATAGAACCTTGAAAACTTTTCAGGACTAAAGTAAAGTTTTTTTTATCTATAATCTTGTAAATTTTCCAACAATCCACATTTCGAATATTTTTCAAAACCCCATATTTTAAAAGAAATCCAATTATTTTATTTTATATATCTGTGTGTTTGTCATCCTCTATCCCTCATTCAGCTGAGAGCGTTGGACACATATAACTGCAAATAATTTGATCAAATCTAATGCTCCGTAATGGTGCCCTTTATGTTGTGAAAATCAGTTCTTAAAAAGGATAACTTTCAAGGCAAGACAAGTCGTCCTCAAAAAGTTTAAGGAAAAGGATGTACTAATGTCCACAACAGGTACATCAAAACATCACTTAGACGCCCCCATTCGCACTATCTATTCAGGGACAGAAAGAAAAGAAGAGCAGCCGAGGCCTTATTTTTTATAAATATGGCGCACTTTGCAACACTTAAGACTTCTGTGCAGTGTTGGCAAAATCAGCAATCAATTGATATTTTTCCGCTCTCATGCGCTCGCAATATCACGCGTGATATTGGAACAAAATATCATGCTTGATATTGATTTTACAAGCTCCTTTGATATTGTGAGACTATTCACAACGTGCAAAAATCAAGCTGAAAGTTGACTCGACACAAAAATGGTTCCGTTACACATCGTTTTCTTAGAAAGAGAAAGTATAGTTTGCTATCTCTTTTTACTCTTCACCGATGGCAGACACGAAGTGACTGCTGCCAGCCGTTAAGGAAGTTTCGGTTGCATTCGGGTGTATAGCAAAAATCATGAAACTCAATCTCACCACAGTTTGTTGAGATTTGCAGCTGGTGAGTTTTGTTAGCTTGATATTGCTATATCACAGCTTGCAAAATCAACCGCAGTTGTTTGCTTGTTGATTTTTGTCTACGAAAATCAAGCGTTGGTGAGATTTGATTTTTTGATATTTTCCCAACACTGCTTCTGTGCATCAAATTATAGAACAATACTTTGGTCGCACAGGCCAAAAAATTTAAAAATAAAATTATTTGTAAGTAATAGCAGAAACTGAATTCATGCGCTACAACAACGTTTACCGATTTCTTAAACACTTTCTTAATACAAGCTCTCACTCTTTACATTCGGTCTAATGACCCATTCAGCTCAGTAGTGATCTTAAAAATATTGGTTGTCCAAAAGTAAATGATTATATAGGCAAAATGCCCATGCTAAGGAAGATCCCCGTTTAATCCACAAAGTGAATCGATGTTTAAGCGCAATGGCATCTGTTTGTTGGATTAGGCTTTTGACTAGATATTGCAATAGATATGCTTATCGAAAACTGATAAATTTTTGTTGAACTTGGTGAAATTTAAAAGGCCTACGAATACCTATTTCCAAAACACTGAAGCTGGGTTTAGACAGGGCAAGTCAATTGATCAAGTCAGTTAAATTCAACTGGCTTGAACGCGAATTGAACGTGTAAACCATGCCATTCAACTGAATTGATCAACTCACTTGAATTGAAAAAAGTTGAACCAGGCTCAATTTTTCAAGCCAATTGAATTCAACTGAGTTGATCATTTGACTTGCCTAGTCTAAATCCAGCTTGAGGGACAAAACGCGCATACTGAATTCGAACCACGGAAGCATAAATTTAGGCTCTTTCTCTTTTGTATATCATATAATGACGCCTCAGACTCTCAGTCGAGCGTTCGGCCAAGGCGGTTCAGTTTGTTTTCGCTCCGTTCACAGTAGTCCGTTTAAAGAGTGCTCAATTCCAAATTGATCAAGTGTTAGTGCTTCATGCAGCCAGCGACGCTCTTCAAGGGAAACAGCCATTCACAGCGATGCGCATTGTTGTGTTTTCACCACTACCTACACCGTCGCCATCAAGATCATCGTCACCACTTGTGTCACTGTGTGCTAGCGTGCCGAGATAAGTTGAAGATAGCAGTTTCGGTTGTTGTGTTTGCTTTTCTTTGTTTTTCCGTCCCCTGGTTTTATTTTCGTTCCCTTTTATTTGTGTTGAGGTAAATCTGTTGCGGTTGTAAGTGAGTACCCACAATGGATGTTTTAGATGATGGCGGGGGGATCTCACTCTCCGACGATGATGCTCTGCTGGATTTTCCTTCTTCTCAGGCGATGAATACCTCTGGTGGTGATGGGTCAGCCACCAATAAGTACACCGGAGCGTATCCAAAGGTTAAACGATCTCGACAGCCACCTTCTCCACCAGTTCCACCGGGAACATCACCTGCCCCACGCTCTAAGGCTTACCCAGACTTCAATGGATCTGATTAAACATTTTTCAGCCGTGATCGAGATTTTGAAAGTAAGACCAAATAAACTACGTGTTACCGTTAGCGATCGTGTGCAGGCAAACAAAATTGTTGTATTTGAGCTTTTTTTGTTGGAGTATCGAGTGTATATTCCAAGTAAAGGAGTTGAAATCGAGGGAGTTGTTACCGAAGCGAGTACAACTCGCGATGATTTCCTGAAAGGCGGGGTTGGTGTCTTCAAGAACCCTCACCTCCCGAAAATTAAAATACTTGACTGCATTCAAATGCATTCAGTGTCCCTCGTTGGAACGAAGAAAACCTACACGCTTTCGGACTCGTTTCGTGTGACCTTCGCTGGGTCAGTACTACCAGATTACGTCGCGATAGGGATGATCCGATTACCTGTGCAGGGCTGTTACAACAGGCGCGGATTTCGCGATTTTCGCGGATTTGTCGCGGATTTGAACTTTCAATCGCAATCGCGGAAGCATTAAATGATGTCGCGAAAATCGTGAAAAGACTGATGTGCTGTCACAAAAAACGTGGAATTCATTGTAACCTTTCCGTCCCGGATTATTTCGCTGTCATCAATTTTGTTGTTTATTTGGCTCTCCATTTTTTACCAGCTCAAACCAAACACCCTGTAAATAATCGAAAAATGATCTCAATTCCATAAGTCACACCGGATTTACACGGAAATTCTCTGAGGTCTGAAACATTTTCCTTTTTTTCCAATATGAACATAGCATTTTTCGTTGTCAATTCATAAACGAATCGTATATAAGCGAGTAATTGCCATGTATACCGGATATTTTAGGTTCTCCAAATCGTCCTGGAGTTCAGTTGATTTGTTCTACTATATCAACCACCACTGCAATAATGTCTGTAGTATCGAAATATGTACAAACCGATTCAAAGTGTCTACGTGGATTGTACCCGACCTATACGACTGACGTATACAAGGTATTATAGGTTCTGAAATCATTCTGTAAATCAGGTTATTTTTCTACTAGATCACCCAAGACTAATTCAATATCTGTAGTATCGAAATATGCCCAAACAAATTAGCAGTGTCTATGTGGATCATGCCAAATGTTTTAGAATTTCCAAATCGATATTCGATACTACAGATATTATCCTAGTCTTTGTTGATCTAGTAAAACAAATCATCTGAACTACAGGACGATTTGGAGAACCTAGATCATCTGGTATACGTGGAAATAATTAAACATTATCCATATAGACACTATGAATCTGTTTGGACATATTTTGATGCTACAGACTTCATCCCAGTCATGGTTGATCTAGTTGAATAAAACAAATCCAGAACGATTTCGTCTTCTTACTATTCGCATTTCAAGCTTATTGATCAGTGCATATTAGCTTATTGCATGCTCTCAACTTAGTGTTCTAAATGCACTCTCAAAGTTATTAATTGAGAGCTTTCGATGCCAATACCAATGCATGAATTTGTATATTGTGTGGCAAAACACAATTATACTCTACTCCCAGGGAAGTCGAGAAAATTTTAAGCCCGAAAGATTCCCTTGGCCGGACCGGGAATCGAACCCGCCGCCTCCGGCTTAGTAATACTGTGCCTTTACTGACTAGGATATGAGGCCCAGAACGATTTGGAGTACTTAAAACATCTGGTATACATGACAATAGTTCATGCATGATCCACATAGGCACTGTGCATCTGTCTGGAAATATTTCGATACTAAAGACATTTTCCCAATCTCGGTTGATCTAGAAGATCAAATTACTCGGAAATAGATCATGCATGATCCACATAGACACTTTGAATCTGATTGGACATATTTCGATACTACAGACATTATTGCAGTCTTGGTTGATCTAGTACAACAAATCAACTGATGTCCTGGACGATTTGGAAAACCTATAATTTTCGGTATACACAGTACCCGAGCGAAGCTGAAGATCAAATTGAAATCAAAGTTTGCTTTCATGATGTAACTTATATTGAATATTCAAGTTAAAATTTGAAAGTAATTCAAAGAACACTAAGGCAAAAATCTAATAATTAGCTTGAAATGCCATGTAGTAGTATACAAATGCTATTTTTAGGCAATGAAAACAGTTTTTTTTTGTCTCGGATTAGTATTTGAAGTCGCGGATTTCTTTTGAGAAATCGCGGATTTCGCGGATCAAATTTAGAAAATCTTGTAACAGCCCTGCCTGTGCGCTTGTTTGTACCAAAGGTAATGAACTGCACAAAATGTAAGCGACTAGGGCACACTGCGGCTTTCTGTGGTAACAAGCCACGCTGTGATCAATGTGGGGAGAAAAATTCGGAGGATTCTTGTCGTGCCTCCCCAAAATGTCCTTATTGTTTGGAAATTCCGCATGCTCTCACTGATTGTCCAAGATAAAAACAGCAGGGAGAAAAACTCCAGCGTTCCTTCGCGGAAATCCTGTGATCAGTTACTCCATCTTGATCAGGGCTCTAACCCTAATGTTGGCAAGGGAAGTCATTTCGTTTTCAAAGCCTCACCTAGGAAGCGATCCAAAATTATCACGCAGTAGTCTCAGAAGGCCTCTCGTATTGAACCTCGAGTCATCTGGAAGAAACCAGGAAGTAGCGGTAATGTTCCGAAAGCCCCATCCACCGGGTTTCAAACCATTGGATGTTGATAGGGACTTTCCGCGGCTTCCAGCTTCTTCCAAAGCTCCGGATATTCCAGTTCCACAGCCAGGGCAACATGCAGCCATGTTCACGATTTCTGGAATTGTATATGGCATTCTCGAAACATTGAATGTGTCTGACTCCATGAGGAACATTATTGTTTTGATGATTCCAATGTTGAATACTCTTTTGACGCAACTAGCTACTAAATGGCCAATGCTTTCGTCGATCATCAATTTTGACGTTTACAATTACTAGCGTCTGAGAGTGTGATAGTGATTTGACTGTTCGTGTATAAATTCGTGTATCGTTGTCCCTTCCCAAGCCCCTCTTTTTATGTTTCGTTGCAGTTGTAAACAACCACCAGTCACTGCATCTCCCATGGTCAATCGTCGAAAAACAGCCAGTAAATGGTGGTGCAGATAAATATATCAATCCTAGTGTATTTTAGAGATGAACTAGCCTAAGGCTAAAAATCTCTTAAATAAAGAATTAAAAAAAAAAAATCCTAGTGTACCTTTTCCTTGATCCCTTCCCTACCTTTTAATAGATTGTAGCCCGTAGCCTCGAGTAAGCCGCGAGTATTCGGACACCTCTTGTACTAACTCTATTTTTAAGAAACATTGTAAAAAGATAAATAAATTTCGGCTCCGTAAAGCTTCCGCATATGAGCCTTTATAAATAAATGAATTTACAAAAAAAAAAGGATTACGCTTTATGTTACGCTTTCCACATTACAATTCGAATAAACATGCCATACGACCTATTGAGCCGAAAGATGAAGGTTGTATCTAACAACTTGCATCAATCAAATCTTTAATTTTGGTAAGAATTAAAAAAACCGGGAATTTTTAAATTAATATTCACTGGCCATTCTGAAAGCTGGTATTTTTTTATAGCAAAATTATTTTTTTCTGTTCAAACCTGATAGAAAAATAGAGTAAAATTGTGGGTTGTGCTTAGTATTACGAACATATTGCTTTAATTTGGTTTTTGTTATTCTAAAGTCAATAGTTTCGTGGGGCAGCTTTTCAATTTCGAATAATGTTTGAATTTTTGGCAAGTAAATCGATATTGTATTTCCGTTTTCCATACATTTGCCCATGTTAACTTTAAGCTTCTTCTGGAATTTGAAATGGTAGCCAAATTCGTTAAAATGTGGCACAGTTTTTGGGGACCGCAATACAAATCAAATAAGTGGGGGAACAGAAGGTTTCAATCCACCTAAAAAAACTCGACCAACCCTAATGTATAATCAATTGGATGCTTCCACCACGAACCACGGCTTCCCCGTTCGCTGTACCTCCTCCGGATTTGCTGTGCAGTATGTTCTGCGTTCAGGTCAAATGGTGTACGATCGCAATCAGAGTTATCGCATATAACTGAAAGATGAGTACAAAACACCTACGTACTACATCGGGGGAAAAAAATCCTCTTCGCAGCGATTCACCACCATTATTGGTCGATGACATCAGCTCTGGACTACAAGTGTGTATGATATTCGAAACCACCTCTGCTCTCTGGGTGCGATCGGAAATGTCCGCGGAATAATCTCTAATTAGCATTTTGCACTCTTGACTAATGACTCTCTTGAAAACAACAAAAAACTTCAACGTGATTGGCCCCTAGGTAAGCGACGAACCTCCCCACACACACACACATACCCGTCCCGCACCCGTCCCAAACGAGACGAAAGTTCATCTCGTCATCGCTATCACCCAGTTCCCGTTGGGCCCTCGAAAAACTGAAAACCTTTTTTTTTGCTGTTTCCTTCATTCGGGGGGCTTTTCCCCATATAAGGAAACGGGAGGAACCGTTATTCGATCACTTTTACGATCGCTTATTGCACTTATTTTCCGTCACAAACAGCGGGGAGAGATTAACGAAACTGATGCTGCTGCCGGATGGGAAAATTCCAGCACGGTTTTGGCTGGCGAGCTTTGTTGCCCGGTGGTGATACTCAAAAATTTATTACGAAGGTGTGACTGCAATTATGCGAATCCTTGCCCAAAAGTGAGATGTGGTGGTGTGCAGATATTATGCAGCTGGCAGTAAATCACCAACGGTGTAGCAGCAGTCTCTCTTGCTCATGTCGTATTATTTATTCCGCCTTTTGGTGCGGTGAAATTGAACCAGAGAGATGTAAATTGATTCTGTCATAAAGCGAGGTAATAAAATCATCATCGAGTGGAGTGAAGAAAACAGAAAATTTGGGATAACTGTGGATTCTGGAAGATTACATCGTGGCAGTTGGGAGTCGGGATAGTCGTGGCGGAAGGCAGTCCTGCAAGCTTGGATCCCGATTCCGTCAGAGGATTTTTTCGGGTTGATAATTGTTTGTCGGGATTGGGCAATTTGGGGTAGTGATTGCTTTAAAATTTATTTTATAGACTGAATTTCTCTCTAAAAATTGGTTTTCACTTCTTTGTTCATATCACCGATACAGGGCCGGTAGCAGGTAACTTTTGAGTGGTTAGTTCACTATTTTCAGTTAAGTTAAGTTAAGAGTAAGTTGTAGTTGTGCGAACAGACCAGAACTTCCCAATTGGTGTGTTGATGAAATCACTCATGTTTTGATTTTGTTGGCGATTTAGGTTCGTTGGTTGAGCTGAATACTCCGTTTGCCTTTCCGTGCTCCAAATATACACCTTGTAGTCACCGTCACGTACCTTAGATCGTACGTTGTGTGTTTGTCCAGAATCGTAATATTTTTCCTTTCCTAGCCCAGGCATTTAGAAGCTTTGGAGGTTATATATCCTACATGATCTTTAAAAGTAAGTTTCGAATCTAAGAGAACACCCAAATCCTTAACAGTAAATTCTCTCTTTAGAGATATTCCGGCAATGGTGTAATCAAATGAAATGACAGAACGTTTACGTCCAAAGGAAATTACTGAGCATTTGTTGGCATTCAAGCTCATACGATTAGTTGGGCACCATTTGGAAAAAAGGTTAAGTTCTTTCTGAAGGAAACGTGCATCTTCTTCACAGGTTATTACATAATATAGTTTGAAGTCATCGGCATACGATAGCTTAAAACATTTGAGCACTAGGTTGACGTCATTCAGGTACAGCAAGAATAAGAATGGTCCAATATGACTGCCCTGTGGAACACCAGATGTGACATGGAATGGTTCTGATATAGTATTACCAATTTTGACCGACATTGAACGTTGTTCTATTCGTGTTGAGTGTTCATTTAGGTACTAATGGTGTAAGTATTTAGTAAGTGTCTTCTATATGTGGTGAATGTATAACAGTTCTGTATCAACCAGTGCTCATCTCCTTAATAAAGACAACCAACCAACCAACCAACCAACCAACCAACCTATCAACCAGTGTTGTAAATTAAATTTTAAATAATTCAACTATCGCTTAATACTAAAACATCCAACAAATTTGTTTTTCAACTCCGTGATCTAGACATTCAGGTTTTCAAAATGTATCCAGAATAGATTATAAACTTCTTAATTTTTTCCCCTACCTGTGATCTCGAAATAGTCTTAGAAAATTTCATCACAAAATTTTCTTAGGTTTCTAACAAAATATTGATGGGGTTGTGTACAAGACACGATCACATGGTTGGCGTAGACTACGATAAGCTGTTCAGTGAACTTCTCGTGCATTTTTCTTGATAATGATTTCAAATTACAGTTGAAGTAACCTATTATGTCGGTACTATGGATATATTTTGGATTTCATACTTAGTAAAACTTGGCCGAATTCAGGACCTTATAAACATCCTAAATAGAAATCAGATATGAATATTAACATACGAACATATTGCAAAATATAAACAAGTTTTCCACCTTAATTTTTGGTTTTTGCAGGGAAATTATTGAATAAACTTTGATTTTCCAAAACAAATGAACCTCTCCATCATAAATGTTGTGAGATAAAACAATTGCCAAAAAATTTGTAAATATTTCCCACTAGCTCCATCATTAGGTTTAAATTAAGCTCTGAATAAAAAGAGAGAGAAAGAAGGATTAGTAGTTTCCATTTAATTCCACTACATTATTTGCTTATCCTTAACAGATGCGCTTATTTCGTCTACAATGTGCAGACTTCTTCAGTGTCCTTTAAGACCACGCATTTTGTAGTTGCTCCTCCGTGAACTTGTACCACGTAGATGGTGCATGGGATTAGCTTTCCATCTGCAATGTACACGCACACTAATTCAATCTACAGCGCCGGCCATGTCCTCACGGTCTTTTGGGGAGGGAAAGGATTCAACTTTGGTAAGTGTGATGCGCGATCGGTTGGTTAAAGCAGAATTCGTTTTCATTTAAATCTAGTGGGGATATAATAAGGCAAAGTGAAAAATTGCAAGGAAGGGGACGGGCCTGGAATTGAACTTCCGACCTTCTGCTCAGTAAGCAGAAATGGTAACCACTGAGCTACCAAGCCTCGTCAGATCTTTTCAGTGTCTTGTACTAATACTCGACATGGCGACAGGTCAAGAAGAGAGTGAAAATTGCATTTTATGACAACGCAATAGGCAGTTGTGTTTTCCTTATCAGAAGACGGTACTTTGAATATTACACAAAATGTTGGTTTATATGTCAGCGAAGCTAGACAAGAAGGGGTATAACGATCATACACGGTGATCTAAGCACCCATTTGTTGTCTAATAGGGAGGACAATCCCAATGCATCACTGACTGCTTTCATGCTTTTAGATTAGCATTGTAAGTCTCTCCTAATTGGAGAATTATTCTATGGATCGGCTTGCTATGCCCCGCCCCCATGTGCAAAAAATCCGGGATACTATAATTGAGGAGCGGCATAGCAAGCCGTTCCATAGCATAATTCTCCAATGAGGATGGACTTACAATGCTAATCTAAAAGCATAAAAAGAGGTACCGTCTGATTATTTCAACACTTGGTACTGAAATCTGTGATAAGGAAATCATTTTTTCGCCTTTAAACACCCCTAAGAATTTCCTTGAAATCATCCATAGAATTCCTTTAATATTATCCTGGGAATCCAATTCGTTTGAAAATATTCTCAAAATTTGAATCAAAACTCTCCTCGGATATCCTAGTCTTGACGCATTTCGCGCCAAATCGAAGCTGGCAGCCCCCTCTCAGATTTCAATAAAATTTTCTGGATGTGTAGACTTTGACTAAATAAGCACTTTTGCATACTCAGTTTTTCCAAAGTTTATCTAGACTAACATATGAGAAGAGCCAAACTTTTTCTGCCAATTTTTTTCAAAAAAATATTATGGAAAAATGACAACTCCAACAAAAATACATTGCATGGATGACTTTTAGGAAATTGATCAAATTATCGAAAAAAAATACTGAAAAAAATTCATTTGAGAACTACACTGAAAAAAATCGATTTTTAAAATTTAAAGTCGATTTAAAAAAAATGGCCATGTTTGTTTGGATGAAACTTTGCCTCAAGATAGGTAATTGTGTTCACTACCATCCGTCCATACATCGCGAGATGGGCACTTTTAGGGAAAAAAAAAGTTTTTCTTACAAAAACTTTTTCATGTCTGAACTGATTTTTTAACGTACCATTTTTACACAAAACTAAACCAGTGAAGCTCAAAATCATCTCAGAACCCAATTAAGCTCCATTTGTGATTCAATTTGGTCTAATCAGCAACTAATCACTTGGATTAATCGAGAATTCCATATGAAAAGGGCTTATATCATTAGAAAATAGAATAATTGATTATATTGTCTACTACTGAGGCAAAATCCGATACTCCTATAGCAACTTAGAATTCTTAGCTCAAATTATCCATAAAGAATTATGTATGAATAAAATTTAAATTGAGATCTTCTTTCGAATCACCAACGATTTGGGAAGTCAACTTATCGCATCATAATTCTATATGCCCTTCTGTTATTTATACCTAAACCATTAACATTATATACCTACCACTTCATTCTACCTATGAGCACTTTAAAACTAAGGTTGATTTCATACAAGCAGCAGTCAATCTGATAACGAAAGTTGTGAAGACAAGTTGTAGTAAAATTATTATCATGGACCAAAGTAGTAAATTAAGACTCAAAGGATTGAAATGTTGTGCAAATATAAATAATCCGAGATGCAACCGAAATAAGTTACGGATATCGTCAACGATGGTAGAAAAAAATACATTCTATGGGATATAACCACGAAATTGATGAAACGATGAGCATTTGTGAGTCATGCCGTAGCGTGATATCTTATGATAGAAGTCCAGTTATGAAAAAAGGCCGATCGGTTGGAAATGAAGTAAATATCCAACCTTCAACTAGTGGGCAGCAGCATAGTGATGATCCAGGTCCATCAAGGAAAAAATAGCATGTATGAAAATAGGTTTAAACTTTGAAAATATATAAATAAATGATATATGAAAAATCTTGTCTTTTTTCTCTCACATTTTATCAATTTCTGCATCAGTAGTAGACAACAGAATAAAGGAATGATATTTTTTTTGACAAGGTCTACATATTGAACTCTGAGAGGGTGCTGCCAATTCCAAATACGATTTGGCGAGAAATGCATCATGAGCCCTTTTCATATGAAATTCTCGATTAATCAAAGTGAACTTAAGTGCTAATGAGACAAAATTGAATCTCAAATTGAGCTTCATTGGATTTTGAGATGTTTTTGAGCTTCACTGGTTTAGTTTTGTGTGAAAATGGCAAATAAAAAAAAAAAATCAGTTCAGACATGAAACACAATCAACTTTTTTTCCTTAAAAGTGCCCATTTCTCGACGGTTGGTAGTAAACATAATCACCTATCTTGAGGCAAAGTTTCATCCAAATCAAACATGGCCATTTTTTTTAAATCGACTTTAAAATTTAAAAATCGATTTTTTTCAGTGTATGTTTCAAATGAAATTTTTTCCAGTATTTTTTTTCAATAATTTGAACAATTTCCTAAAAGTCATTCATGCAACACATTTTTGTAGGAGTTGTCATTTTTCCATAATATTTTTTTGAAAAAAATCGGCGGAAAAAGTTTGGCCCTTTTCAAATGTTAGTCTAGATAAATTTTGTAAAAACTAAGTATGTAAAGTGGCATATTTAGTCAAGGTCCACACATCCAGAAAGTTTCATTGAAATCTGAGAGGGTGCTGCCAGCTCCGAATACGATTTGGCGCGAAATGCGTCTCTTGTAGAATAGACTAGACAAGACTAGAATACTCTCTTCAGGAATCCTCCTCAGTCTATCTATTTTGAAATTATGCCCAGAACTCCCTTTAGGTTCTGTTCATTCTTATCAAATTTCTCAGATTCTTAAAATTCACTTGCTATTCTTCTCACGATATCTATACAATTCTACTCAGAATCATCTTGGAATTTTCCTTAATGTCATTTTCACATCTCCCATGGAATTATTCTAATTTTTCTCCTCATTAATTTATTGGCATCTCTGGATCTCAGAATAATCTAGGATTCCTTGTCAGTACTCCCTTAGGAGGTTAACCAGAAATCTTTAGTTATTCTTCTATAGACGTTGAATTTACACTAAAAAATCCACAAGTATTCTCCTCCAAATTCAATAGATTTTTGTCGACTACACTGGGGAGTAAATCAAAAAAATATGTGTGGTGAAATAGTGTTAGGTTTTGAACGCTTATAACTTTGTCATTTATAGATGAAATTAAAATATAAAAACGCCAATCTATAGGATATTACATTGATACATATACATTACATTAATAACACATGAAATTCATATGTTTCCAATATTCTTTAAAAAATCTTTTGAAAAATGTACAAATGATAATTTTATCACTGTTTTCACGTTTTTCCCAAACCCAGTCATCATAATCGAGTACCAGTTGGTTGCACATCGTTCTGCTTGAGCCTGAAAAGATATAAAACAGCGCTGCTGTCGTGCTTCTGCTCATTTCTGCTTCGGACGGTGAGGCACTGGGTCCTGCAGTAAGCAGGAGTAAGTCACCCGAGCAGAGAATGAAAACAAAATTAAAACTAATTTTGATATTTTGATTTAAGTGTTCGTGATAACATATTTTGCCTACCGTGTTGTCGACTTAACAGTAATCATAACAAAAATGAGATCTAAATGGTATATGAAGGAAATCAAAAAGATAACAACTCATGTTTTGAATTGTTTGGAATGTTTTGAAATCTATTGGTTGATATCAAGATTCAAAATCAAAAAATGTCATCAATAAGTTTTCATTTATTCAAAATACAATCAAAACTATATTTCAATCAGTTCTATCGATAGCTATCTTATATCAATTAGTAAATTGAATTCGCAGGTAGATTAAGATAAAAAAATGTTGTAAAATATAACTGTACAAATCATAATTCAAGCAGAGCTTTGCATTAGGTCCTAAACAACATTGGCGGATTCTCTTCGTTGACTTTTTCTTTGTATCTTCATGGCCATGTAAAGACATTCCCAGATATTTTCAGCACACAGATCTGTAAAAGAAGCTTTTATCTTGCATCTAATACGACAAACACAACAAGAAACGGTTTTGTACTAAAGTTAGAAAGAGAATGTCGACGAAGAGAATCGATCAATGTTACTTAGGACCTAATGCAATGTTCAGCTTGAATTGTCTTTGTGATGTTCATAAAAAAATAGCAAGCATGCTGATTGACTCGTAAGAAGAAAAAAATAACAAAATGTAGATCAGTGATAAATGTGGAAGCTCTTTTAAAAAAATATCAAATTTTGTTTATAATTATATTTTTTAGAAATATAAAAAAAAAAATATCAAAATATAAACTCAACTGAAATTAAAAAATTGTATATAAAAATATGTTAGCAATATGATTTCAAAAACATAATTTGATATCATTTTGATATCCGACTGTGCTCGGGCAGCGTTTAAATGTGGATCACTGCGTGATCACTTTGACAAGCAGCGATGGGGTGGAAGGAGACATGGGTCCCGTTTAACTAAGAGGCTGATCATGAACTACAAAGACAGTTTAGAGGGAAGGGGGGGGGGGGGGGGTTGCCAATCATCCACGGCCCATACTAATTGAAAAAAAAATGTATGGACAATTAATCATTTTGTCAAGCTTCTGCATTCATGTTCCATCAGATGTCACTGCTGTTGTTTGGGGTGACATCTATCAAAAACTACACACAATCCGTTTTCCGTTAATTGTTCACAGAGGACAGTGCAGTGCAAAACTTTTCTAGTACTTCTATAAATGCATTTAGATTAATATTCAAAGTCCCTCCTGTCGCGAGTTTTGAACCATAACCGAAACATTGAAAATTTTAAGATAAAGTATAATAGTCAAAAATGCATGACAAACATCAATTTGCCGTAGTTTTACGTCATACTGTGGTCGTGGGACACAACCGTTTAATATTTTTTTAATTTCTGGAGTCCTGGACAATCTGAGACCTTAAGTTTTTATGAATATTTCGAACTTCGCACCACTTTATACTTCTGTGCAAACAATAGTTAAACAATAATAAAACAAAAAACAATAATGACAATTTAAAAACTGACTTAAAATATTACCGTGTACTTATGTTTAGCGCAGGATTCTTAATGAGGCGAGGAGTCTAATGAGGTGTGAAATCTGCAATTACAGATATGAAAAAAAAACACACACCATAGTTTAATGCTCCTAAAAAATCTCAAAGCTTCATAATCTTGGAAATTTTCTTAATCCCATTTTTAAGATTTATGTTGTGTCTCATTTCAGACTAAGGAGTGATCATGCATTTTCTTACTCCGAGATCTTCAACAAAACTTCTCTAGATCTCGTTTGTATGCTTTCAGTAGACGCGCTAATTTTGGTAACATGGTAACTCCTCGGAATATCTTGTGATTCTGACTATAAAGAAGGTTACAGTCTTAGCCAAAAAATTTTAGTATGTTGTAGAATTTTCTCACTACGCGTCGCTAGTGTGTAAGTAGATTTCCTGAATAAGCAATACCTCATGATTTTAGCCATATACCTGGTTACAGTCTTCGGTAAATTTGTTCAGTAGGCCAATGAATTTTAATTGGTGGTCGTACGTTGCACTTGCACTCTAACGCCACGTAGTGAGAACATTCTGAACTTCTGTCCTCTATCAAAATGTTCTTGCCCCACTAAACAAATTATCCTGAGACTGTCACCTTCTATATGCCCAGTATTCCAAGAAATAGCATATTCAAGAAATATACTTGCACATTTGCGCCGCATAGTGCAAAAATTCTGAACTTCTGACCACCATTCAAATGATCTTGACCTACTGAACAACTTTGCTGAAGACAGAAACCTTCTATATGGCCAGGATCCCAAGATATAGCATATTCAAGAGATACACTTGCGCACTAGCGCCGCGTAGTGAGAAAATTCTGAACTTTTGACCACCAGTAGATAGTTCTTGACCTACTGAACAAATTATCCCAAGAGTGTAACCTTTTATATGGCCAGGATCCCAAGATATAGCAAATTCAAGAATTACACTTGCACACTTGCGCCGCGTAGTGAGAAAATTTTGAACTTCTGACCACCATTCAAATTATCTTGACCTACTGAACAACTTTGCTGAAGACAGAAACCTTTTATATGGCCAGGATCCCAAGATATAGCATATTCAAGAAATACACTTGCACACTAGCGCCGCGTAGTGAGAAAATTCTGAACTTCTGAGCACCAGTAAATAGTTCTTTACGTATTGAACAAATTTGTGGAAGACTGTAACCTTCTAGGGGGCGACCCCGGCGTAGTGGTTAACATCCATACCTCTCACGCCAAAGTCACGAGTTCAAACCTCACCCCCGGACAAGTCACGAATGACCCAAGAGTGTTAAAGTGACTATAATAATAATATATAAACAAAAAACCTTCTATATGATCAGAATCCCAAGATATAACATAGTCAGGATATTCTCTTGCACACTAGCGTCGTGTAGTGAGAAAATTCTAAACTTCTGTCCTCTATCAAAATGTTCTTGTCCCACTGAACAACTTTGCTCAAGACAGAAACTTTCTATAAGGCATGAATCCCAAGATATAGCATATTCAAGAAATATACTTGCACACTAGTGCCACGTAGGGAATAAAATCTGAACTTCTGTCCACCAGTTAATAGTTCTTGATCTACTGAACAAATTTCCCGAAGACTGTAACCTTTTATATGGCCATGATCCCAAGATATAGCATTTTCAAGAAATACACTTGCACACTAGCGCCGTGTAGTAAAAAAAATCTGAACTTCTGACCACCATTCAAATGTCCTTGACCTACTGAACAACTTTGCCCAAGACAGAAACCTTCTATATGGCAAGGATCCCATTCTGACATTCTGAACTTCTGTCCTCTATCAAAATGTTCTTGCCCCACTGAACAAATTATCCTGATACTGTCACCTTCTATATGCCCAGTATTCCAAGATATAGCATATTCAAGAAATACACTTGCACACTTGCGCCGCGTAGTGAGAAAATTCTGAACTTCTGACCACCATTCAAATTATCTTGACCTACTGAACAACTTTGCTGAAGACAGAAACCTTCTATATGGTTACGATCTCAAGATATAGCATATTCAAGAAATACACTTGCACACTAGCGCCGCGTAGTGAGACAATTCTGAACTTCTGACCACCAGTAAATAGTTCTTTACGTATTGAACAAATTTGCGGAAGACTGTAACCTTCTATATGATCAGAATCCCAAGATATAACATAGTCTGGATATTCTCTTGCACACTAGCGTCGTGTAGTGAGAAAATTCTGAACTTCTGTCTTCTATCAAAATGTTCTTGTCCCACTGAACAACTTTGCTCAAGACAGAAACCTTCTATAAGGCACGAATCCCAAGATATAGCATATTCAAGAAATATACTTGCACACTAGCGCAACGTAGGGAATAAAATCTGAACTTCTGTCCACCAGATAATAGTTCTTGATCTACTGAACAAATTTACCGAAGACTGTAACCTTTTATATGGCCATGATCCCAAGATATAGCATTTTCAAGAAATACACTTGTACACTAGCGCCACGTACAGTGAAAAACCTGAACTTCTGTCCTCTATCAAAATGTCTTGATCTACTGAACAACTTTTCTGAAGACAGAAACCTGCTGTATGCCAGAATCTCAAGATATAGCATAATCAGGAAATTCACTTGCACACTAGCGCCGTGTAGTGAGAAAATTCTGAACTTCTGACCACCATTCAAATGTTTTTGAGCTACTGAACAACTTGGCTGAAGACAGAAACCTTCTATATGGCAAGAATCCCAAGATATAGCATAGTCAGGATATTCTCATGCACACTAGCGCCACGCAGGGAAAAAAAATCTGAACTTCTGTCCACCATCCAAATGTCCTTGAAATCTGATCTTCTTTCCACCAGTAAATAGTTCTTGACGTACTGAACAAATTTGCCAAAGATTTTTACCTTCTATATAGCAGGATCCCAAGCTATAGCATTTTCAGGAAATCCACTTGCACATTAGTGCCGCGTAGTAGGAAAATTCTTAACTTATGTGCAATTTGGTACTGAAATCGGTGATAGGGAAATCACTTTTTTTTCCCACCACACAAGCACCCCATCTAGTGAGTGATCTGTCAACCACCCCTGATCAACTTTGCCGACATAGACATACACCTTCTTTATAATCAGGATCTGGAGAAACAGTATATTTGCCCGCTTACTAGCACCGCCTAGCGGCACAATTCAGTGCTGCAGCATTCTTTGGCATCCTTGTCAACTTTGACGTAGACATCACCCGTCTACATATAATCAGTAGACTGTTGCAAAATTTGAAATTTTCGCTCCACAGTGCTCAAACGGTTCCAAATTGAGTCCTGATTATCCTCCCAAAATTTGAACTCCTTTAGTAAGAACCTGACTTGGCACAAACCATTTGAAGTTTTTATGGAAACTACTACAATCTCAAAATTCACCAGTTCACTCTACTTTAGAAAATGATAGCTCAGCTTGTTGAAAATTTTCTCAGCTAAAACTTTGTTCAAGAACACTTTTCGATCAAATGTAAGGAACAAAAGTTATTAATGATTCAAGTCACTGATGTCTTATGATTATGCTCAATCAAATGTTCAACAGGCAACGTTGGTGTTTATGGCACGTAGTATAGAGGACAAAAATCATGGCTACTATGTCACACTGCAGAATACAGTGTTGCCAAAAATACAGTTGCTTAATCTTGCCATAAGATTATCAATCTCTTAAACAATTAATAACTATTTAATTTGAACTTTGGCTGAAGAACGATTTTCTGCAAAGTTGTAGCTGATAAAAATTCCCATAAGAATAGCAATAGAACATGTTCACAGTACAATATGGAAAAAGGCCAGAAGACAATGAACAAAAAGTTTGGTTTTCCCATAGTAATTTCAGTTTGTGCCAAGTCAGTTTCTTATCAAATAAGTTTAAACTTTTGGGGGCTCATCAGGACCCGATTTGAAATCATTTGAACACTGTGGAGCTAAAATTTCAAATTTTGCATCAGTCTAATAATCAGGGTCTTGAGATACACAAGCACAGAATATCTGCGTGCTGAATGCTCTCTAGCGCCGCCTTGTGGCAGAATTCTGAATGGGTGTCAACCTCCCAGCAGCCCTTAACCTCCTGATCAACTTTGCCGAAGATATTACCCTTCTATATAACCAGGATCTGGAGATGCATCAGTTCTGAATATTTGCATGCTTACTAGTGCCACCTAGTGACAGAACTCCGGATTTATCTGTCCACTTTCCAGCAGTCTTTGGCCTCCTGATCAACTTCGCCGAAGACATCAGCCGTCTATTTAATCAGGATCTGAAGATACAGCAGGACAAAATATTTGCATGCTCACTAGTGCCATCTAGTGGCGGAATTCCACCTCTCAGTAGTCTTTGTCTTCCTGGTCAACTTTGCCGAAGAAATCACCCGTCTTAATAATCAGTGTCTTGAGACACAGCAGTACACAATATTTTCATGTGCAATGCACACTAGCGCCACCTTGATCTGTCCACTTTCCAGCAGCCCTTGACCATCTGATCAACTTTGCCGAAGATATTATCCTTCTACATAATCTGGATCTGGAGATACGGCAGTATAACCTAGCGGCAGAATTTCGAGTTGGTTTGTCCACCTCCCTGCAGTCTTTGGCCTCCTGATCTACTTTGCTGAAGACGTCATCCGTCGAAATAATCAGGTTCTTGAGATACAGTACATGTGCATGTGGGATGCTCAGTAACGACGCCTAGCGACATAATTCAGAATTTATCTGACCACCACCTAACAGGCTTTGACCTTCTGATCATCTTTGCTGTAAACATCACCCGTCTGAATGATCCAGATCTTGAGATACAGCAATACATAGATCATAATTTAAGGTTACATGACAGAACCTCAAGCCATCAAAACTTCTTCGAAGTACCAAGGCTGCAAATAGCGTGTCGATTCATGGTTGACATAGCTGGTTCTTAACAATGTTACGATCAATCGTTATGATCCAGCCACCATCAGAAAGGTATGGTTATATTCGTTTATTTGGAACAGGTAGAAACCCGATTGGATTTGTGGTTGGCCAACCGGAACTGAAAAACCCGGAAAAGTCCCGACCAAAATACGAGTCGATTCGTTTTGACATGACTGGTGCTCGGCAATTTCGTTACCAAATTTTAAGATTGAGCCACTATTTGAAAGGTATTACTATCTACTTTTGATTGGACCTCTGGTTGGCCAGTCGGAACGGGAAAACCCGTGAGAGGTGGCGCTGCGGAAATTCAGCTTTACCGGGAAAATGGTCAATTCCTGAAAGTAGAGCTAGAGATCCGCGATTTTTTTCGAAATTGCATGCGATCATGAGTATAGACGAAATATGTCATCACAATGTTGATAAGGTTGCCGGATGACCAGAAAACGGTCCTCTGGGTATCCGGAAGCACCGGGAAAAGGTCAATTCCTAAAAGTATAGCTAGAGATCCGCTATTTTTTTCGAAATTGCATGCGATCATGAGCACAGAGAAAATGTGCCATCACTATATCGATTGCTTTGCCGGGTGGCCGTAAAGCGGTCCTCTGGGTATCCGGAATAACCGGGAAAAGGTCAATTCCTGAAAGTAGACCTAGGGATCCGTGATTTTTTTTCGAAATTGCATGCAATTAAAAGAACAGAGGAAATATGCAATCACCATATCGATTCTGTTACTTAATGGCTAAAAAACGGTCCTCTGGGTATCCGGAATCCCCGGCAAAATGGTCAATTCCTGAAAGTAGAGCTAGAGATCCGCGATTTTTTTCTAAATTGCATACAATCATGAGTACAGAGGAAATATGTCATCATTTTATCGATTTCGTTGCCGGGTGGCCGGAAAGCGGTCCTCTGGGTATCCGGAAGCACCGGGAAAATGGTCAATTCCTGAAAGTAGAACTAGAGATCTGCGATTTTTTCGAAATTGCATACAATCATGAGTACAGAGGAAATATGCAATCACCATATCGATTCTGCGACTGAATGGCTAAAAAACGGTCCTCTGGGTATCCGGAATCCCCGGAAAAATGGTCAATTCCGGAAAGTAGAGCTAGAGATCCGCGATTTTTTCGAAATTGCATGTGATCATGAGCATAAAGCAAATATGCCCTCACTATATCGATTCCGTTGCCAGATGAACAGAAAACGGTCCTCTTTGTATCCGGAATCACCGGGAAAATCGTCAATTCCAGAAAGTAGACCTAGAGATCCGCATATTTAGAGGAAATATGCCGTCACTATGTCGATTCCGTTGCCGAGTGGCCAGTAAATGGACCTCTGGATATCCGGAATCACCGGTAAAATGGTCAGTTCCTGAAAGTACACCTAGAGATCCGCATTTTTTTAATTGCATGCATCACAGAGGAAATATGCCATCAATATATCGATTTCGTTGCCGGGATATCTCCAGAATCAAATACCCGATCGGGATAAAATCCTATGGGCTTCTATGGCGACTCAGATACGAACAAAATGGATCCACTCAAATCACTAACATAGCTTGATTGCAAATGTCCACTTTTTTGTAAATTCCTTCACTCGTGGGCGTTATACATATTTCCTTCCACCAGTCCTGATCGTGATCGAAATTATTTTCTCTCCCCAGAGATCGACTCACCGTTTGCTCACTGTGCATCATCGCTGGGAAAGATCCCCGAACCAGCTATATGGTACAGCACGGCGCACTCAGCACAGCACGGCAATCATGGCATGTAATTCCATCCAAAGTATCTTCATTATCTGTCTTGTTCTGTCGTACGTTACCAACTTATGCCCCGTTTAATTTACGATGAGCATAACTTCATTGTGTGTGTGTACATATCTGAATTGTCGTGTACCAACCAGCAAGCACTCTGCGCGAGGGCAAGATTAAAATCCCGAAATGACACTCTGGGCTTAGAGGTTCCGAATGAAATGCCTCGTTCCTGGGCTCTGGCTGGGAACCAGAAGTGACGACGAAGGAATCAGTTGGTGCTAATCTCTTTCGCTGTCTCCTTTCGCCCGTCGGTTGGCTGGCTTGTAGGGCCTACCTATCTGCTGGGCAGCAGCTTCCACGCAGAAAAACCTTCAAATTTATTAATTTATTACACGAATAAATAAAAATCAAAAATAAAGATAGTTTAAGCAACAAATTCATACCGATCGGCTTCGAGGAGTTCCTCCGGTTAGTGCGGCGATGCGAGAACCGCCGTTGAAGAATAACAAGTCTTTCGCATATATTCCAGTTCGAGTTCGAACCTCGGTAGATGCTGATATGGGACGGTTCGGTCGTCCGCGCTCTGTCTGCGTGCGTCGGGCAAGAAACGGTGCAGCAAACCTGCGAACGGAACACGAAACGAAAGAATCAAATATTGACAATTAAACTGATAAATTGCATATTTTCATACTGACAGCATAAATGACAGAACAAAGATGATAAAATAAAATTTATAACTGGAAATCCACCGGGCGCACATTTGTAGCTGGAATACTGGAAGTACCGGAGAGGAAACCGGGACGGAGCGGGCTTAAGTACGACAACGACGCAGAAGTACAAAACATTTGCTTGGATTTTGTTTTCCGCGCCCAAACTCGAGTCGGAGCAAAATGTTTCCTCTGGACTGGGGGGGTCAGCGGAAGAGGGAAGCGGACAAACGACAACGACAACTGCCGGGAACTCTTCTGACTCTGGAGGAGATAACGTGTATGCTGTTCGTCCGTCTGTCCGTCGCAGAGACAGCATTGGTTATATGTAATATGTTCGGCACATTCCAGCAAAACGTGGCCGTGACCAAGGTTTCCCAAGGTTGCAGCGCCCGGCGATGGGATGATGTTTGATTAGCATATATCTGTTGGTACTTATGGGTGCCCACACGAGACACGGGGAACATACAATACAAGGACAAGGAGTATAACGCACCAGCGGACATCAGAACGAGCATGGGAGCATACGCATGGCGAGTGTTCCGTTGATTTATTTATTGGGGATTGGAGCGTTCGGAGTGGAGAGCGTTAGGAAATTTATAGGCGACTGATTGATTTCTATGATTTGATAGACAAGGCAGTTGAGCGTTCCGTTTCCGAAAGGGATGCTGAGTAATTGGAGATTGCAATGACAAATTGCTTCCCATTGGAGGAGCAGTATGTTACTGGTGGAATGGGTTGGAGATCTTGGAAATTGGCGAAGAGATTTCGTGGAAATTGCCTGTCTATTTGAGGACTATAATCAATTGAAGAAATAAGTGTCCAAAGGACTTTCTGATGGTTAATAATAAATAGAATTCATGCTTTGGCATTTTGACCTCTGGTGTTTATAATTTGTGTTTTTAAAACTTTGTTCACTGTCAAGTTGATACCGATGGGAATCATTCCAGCTATGATGCATACTGTTTCCAACGAGATAGTTCTGTACGCGCTCAACCCACCCGTCCAGTCAGAAGTATCGAACTTGTGTTACAACTAATACTAGCTTCGATAAAGATCCCAACCCCTGGATTGCAAAAATACTAATTCTTCAAGATCTCTAAAGTTCCCTGAAAGTCTAGGCCAGTGCTGAGATTTGTCATTGTCATTGACAGACTTTCGCGCGATATTGACAAAAACAATTCACATAGTCACTGACAGACTTGATTCTCAAAAAAATCTTCGTCAAAATCTCATTCATTTATTCGTCAATGACTAAGATTCACCTGGTAACAAAAAGTGTAATGTCAGGCATTATGTGTCACATTATTGTTATCTAAGCAGTTCAGGACGTAGATGCTTGTTCATTTTAACGGCTTCATGTAATAGTGTTGCTCAAGTCATTTAATTTCGTTACAAATTTTGTTAATTAAAAAATCTACAATGTTCGTCACTGACAGCATTGTCAATGACAATGAATTGTCAATATCACCGTGTATTGTCGAGATTTTGCAGCACTGGTCTAAGCTTTTCTGAAGTTTTTGGAACTGCACTAACGATCTTCGAAGTGCAATAAAGCTCTCTATACTAGACCTGTGCGCCGGTCCATTGATCGGCGGTGGTGGCGTGGAAACCATTTTTGCCTCGGCGTGACGCCGTTGACTTTGATCGGTGGTGGCGTGCATCGGTGTATTAAGGCTTCCCCACACTGGTGCAATTTATTCGCGGCGGAAAAATCGCCGCGTTTTAGTTGCATGGCAGTTTATGGCTTCGCTTTCAATGAATCATATTGTCAGGCCATTTTCCACATAGATGGCGCTGTTGCTCTGGTAGGAAGTAACAAAAATATCCGTATAGAAATTGAGAGAAGCGGGAATAATTTGCTATCGATGCACATTCAGGTCAAAAAAGTTCTTTTTTTTTTTTTTTTTTCTTTATTAGAGAGATTTTTAGCCTAAGGCTAGTTCATCTCTTTAAAAAATTACAACAAAGAATTGGGACCTCAAAAGGAGGATCCCAATCTTGGCAAGTGGGCATTTAGTTTAATTATATAAAATATTGTAAAACACTACCAAAAGGGCCAACGAATTCAAAAGCACAAACAGAAAACACTCAAATGTTGTAAAAAAGATTCGCCTCCTTCAGGAAGGCGATGAGGGCGTCTGCTGCCGGGGACTCGTCGCCAAGCAGACTTTGTATGCTGGTTCCCTCCAGACCGAAGGCAACCCGAAGGTCCTCGAGCTCCACACAGTTGATGAGGATGTGTTCTACGGAGGCTGGCACTCCGCAGGTTTCGCAGGTTCTCCGGAACGGTGTTCCTCCGAAATTATGGGAGGCCCTGCTATGCCCGGTGCGCAGCCTGGACACCACTTGCTGCTCCTTGAGGCTCGGTCGATCCTTCCAGGGATCGGTGGTCGCCTTGATTTTTCGTAGTTGGTGAGTTCGATTGTTCCTCCACTCGTTGTCCCACGCTCTCCGAACCGTCCGCTTGATCCATTTTTTGATGTCCTGGAACGGAACATTGTCAGAGAACCTGGGTCCGATGGGGCCTGAGCCGGCGAGGTGGTCGGCGATCACGTTCCCCTGGACGCCACAGTGCCCGGGTACCCACATGTATACGGTGTTGGGCGGCGCATGCGTTACCGTCCCTTGTATCCACGGATGCTTTGGTGCTTCATCGGTTAGGGCCATTATTGCGCTTTGTGAGTCGGTAACGATGAGGATCGGCCGATTGGCCGGAAGGGAGGTTGCGTGAAAGACGGCCGCTGCCTCAGCGGAAAACACCGAGCACTGGGCCGGAAGTGAATTGCTGACGACCAAACTATCTCCTGAAACCCCCATTCCCACTCCGCTGCTGGAGAGCGAGCCATCAGTGTACCTGATTTCGTGATCGTGATAGTGCGCCCCGAGAGTTTCGACGACTGTCCGGCGCAAAGCCAGTGTATTGTCTCCTGCCCTGAAGCGGTCCTTGATTCGGCTGTCGATTCTGATCTGATGTGATTGCCAACTTTTGTCTCCGTGCCAGTGGACCCTGGCCACTGGAGGGAGATCTACGTCGGCGACCGTGCGGAGGAGTCGGTTCGCCTCGTCGAGGAGAAAGATCCTGCTGTTTCCCGACGTTTTAGCGAGGAAGGCAGCGGCTTTGGTAGCGGTAGCTGCGGTGTAGACGAGCCGAAAAGGCAGAATACCGGCTTCCACGCACGCGGCGTCGGCCGGGATGGAGGGCAGGAGACCGGAGACTGTTCTTACGTATCCGTTGTAGACCGGTTCCAAGATTTGGACGGCTTTCTCGGCGGCAAGGCACGTTAGTTCTACGCCGTACAATAGGCGACTGTCGATGATGGCTCGGGCTACCCGGAAGCGGATTTCACGGTTGTTGGATCGGTGGGGGCGGGAGATGGTCTTCATCAGGTTGGATCGACTACGACAGTCCTTCTTCACCTGTTGGAAGTGCGGCTCGAGGGATAGGTTCCGATCGAGGAGCACTCCCAGGACCCTTATTGTGTTTTTGGTCGGTATCGCTTGCTGTTTGATCATGATGGGCTGTCCGTTGTTCCGATGCCGGGTGGTGCATATATGGCAGCGCACGCTCTTGCCGGCGGAAAGCTGGAACCCAACGGAGTCAGCCCATCTGACCACCGAGGAGACTGCCGCTTGCGCCCTTAATTTCGTCCTCTGCCGGGTGGGGCCCACCGTTACAATGAGGACGTCATCCGCGTAGACGAAAATATATATGTTCCTGGGTAGCTTGTCGAAGACCCCGTTCATGGCCACCAGGAAGAGGGTGACCGCGATGACCGAACCCTGTGGTACTCCGGTTTCTTCGCTGAACCTTCTGGATTGGACGTTTCCGACCGACACCCGAAAAGATCGGTCGGTCAGAAAGTTTCGGACGAAGTGTAGGATGCGTCCTTTTAGTCCCCATTCGGCTAACTTCTTCATTACTGCTGGTGTCCACGTTCTGTTGAATGCTTTGGAGATGTCCAGCGAGACGATCTCCGTATGATGGCCTTGGTCCTGTGCCTCCTTCAGGACTTCTCCAAGAGTGGCGAAGTAGGTGGAGGTACCGTACCCTTGCCTGAAGGCATGCTGTCGATGGTCAAGCAGTCCCTTAGACTCCAGGTATTGCTTGAGCCTTCTGTTGACCATCCGCTCCAAGACTTTGGCCATGCAGCAGGTCAGCGCGATGGGGCGAAATCCTGTGACGTCCTTGGTCCCTATATTTGTTTTGAGGATCGGGATCACGAGACTTTCCCTCCATTCGTCCGGGTATTCTTCGTTGGTCCGTAGCTGGTTGTAGAGTTCGAGCAATTGTGTTTTCCCTTCGAGCGGTAGATGCTTCAGCAGTGGGTATCCGATTTCATCCGGTCCGGCCGAGTTTCCGTTGCTCCGGCTAAGAGTGAACGAGAATTCTTCCCAGGAGAATGGTTGGTTGATCGGTAGGTCGTCGTTGTCTGTGGGAATTCCGAAAGTGGGCACCGAGGACAGCGAAGGACCGACTCGTCGTTGGAAACTTTCGCTGTACTCCGCGATTCCTGATAGTTTGGCGAAGTATTTTCCCAGTTCATCTGCTACGGCGTTTGGTTCGGTGATGGTAACGGTGTCGGCTTGCACTTGTAGCGGCGATGATCGCCGCTTGCCGCTGAGGGAATTGATGCGGCTCCACAGTTCTGCTGACGATTGTTCGGCGTTGATGCTTTCCAGAAAATCCGACCAGCTATTTTGCTTCGCCGTCCGGATTTCCTGTCGGCATTTGTTGTGCTGCTGGCGGTAGTTTGCGAGGATTTCCTCTCTCGCAGGGTCGTTCGTAGAGGTTCGCTTGAGTTTACGGAGTGCCTTCCGCCTGGCTTTTACAGCACTTTTCGTGTCTTCATTCCACCATCGGAGTGCCCTCCGCCCGGGAATACTGCCTGTTCTTGGGATGTTGGTGCTGGCTGCTTTGTGGATGACTCTCGTGATACTTGGGATGTCCGTAGGTTCTTCAGTCTGCGCGAGAGTTCGGTAAGAGAGCTGATAGCCCTCCCAGTCGGCTTCTCCATACCGCCACCGTGGTCTTCTGGTGTTCTCCGGTGCCATTGCGGCGGATAACCGGATCTGTACCGGATAGTGGTCGCTGCCGTGCAGATCCGGGTTGATGCCCCATAGCATTTTGCCCGCTAAGGAGGTCAAAAAAGTAAGAGGTTGTATCTAAGACACGACCGTAGTTTTGACGTAGGATTACGTGCTCAGTATCAATATTCGGCGACTGTAATAGGGAAACCACTTTTTTGCAGGCAATCGGTGATAATTTTGATCACCATTGCAACTGTTGGACATTTGCAGGCTTGATGAAACTCCTCAAACTCACTGGAGGTTTTAAAACACTCTTGTCCTGCGAGTTTAGGCAGCCCTCACCTCGAGTGAGTGGCGGCAGGAATATGGAAGAAGTAAACAAAAACTCCTCGAGAGAGAGGCAGAGTGAACTTCAGCGAGAGGATAATTTGACGTGAGGTGCACTTTTCGAGATTCCGGATGACTTTTTTGTTCGACGCAAGAAGCTCAGAGTTCGCGAGTGAGGCTCCATCAAGCCTGGGCATTTGTATAATTTTCAATAGTGACCTATTGAAAATTGATAAAGTGTTCATTTCAGCAGATTCGTAGAAAAAATTTCAATCGATTGACTTGCTTAAAAATAAAATCCATCCGCTATTGACAGAGTTATAAGTGGTCAAAACCTGACCGCTTTTCGTAACGTGGTCGATTTTTTTTTTAATTGCATCCCTAGTACGTTGCCGAAAGACGCAGTCCTACGTCAAAAGTGAACGACAGTCTAAATAAATCATTCAAGGACTTTGCTGTTCACTTATTTCGCGGAAATTATTGTTAAACAAGCTACAATTATGTTTATCCATACAATTTTACCCGCTTTACTCCCAGTAGAGAGCCAAAAAAAAATATTTAAAATTCGCTCAATTTCTCAAATTTTAGTTTGTCAGTTTGTTTGAGATAATAATTCGGAAAACCTCCATGAACTTCTTAGGGGTTTTGAGAACTGCTTTAATTTTCAAGGAACTTTCCAGATGTTCAAGAATATTTGTAGATGATAGGTGCCTTCCCGGAAGTGCAAAGATGTTCAGAGATCTTCGTAGAATTAAGAAAGATTGACAAAATATGGAATTTGGAATAAATTGACGACATTAGGTAAAAATCAAGGGAGTTTTGTAGATGTTCAAGAAACGTTGTATAAGTTGCAAGATATTCTTTCAGACATCGTTAGGTAGCATCTGGGTACTGCGGACTCACTCAATGTGCTTGTCACTTGGGAGCCAGTCAGAACTGTCAAACGGGAGCCAAACATTCAGAAGCAACAAACTCAGTTACTGTTCTTACTTCTCGTCAAGCATTGCAATCTCATAAAAATGATTCATACTTTTTCATAACACATTCTTAATTGTAAGCTCAAAGACAAAAACCAACTGGCTCAATGATGAAAGTATAAAAACCAGCATAGTTTTTATGACTCAGCTGAGTTTTCAATTGCAGTAAAACATACTTTGGCGAAACATGTTTGTAAACAAACTTTGATAGAGTCATGGGGGCTCGAGCACTCCTGGCTCAGAGCTTTTGGCGGGAATCGACTCAGAAAGAACAAAACAATTTTAAACTTGAACAAATTTTCAAGCAGTTTTCCATTGGTTTGCAAAATGAAATCGATTTACTCCGCAGTACTCAGGGTAGCATACAATATCATCATCCAAACAAACGATCATAGGACTGCAACGATTGATGTCATTACCATTCAAGTATCATGTTTTACTAAACTAAGTGTCAATGAATCCGGATTGTTTAATAAATTGCAGCAGAATGTTTCAAATATCAAGAAGTCTAGGGTTTTGGCGTTTCTAATGAAAACACTTTTCACAGAAAGGTTTAAGCATCTGAATAGGATTCAGGGAACCCTCATTTAATAAGAACAATTATTATAAATGCACGGGGAAGCCATTTGAGGGGTTGATCAATTTAACCCCATATCGATATTTTCAAATTTAAGATTTCACAAATTTCATAAAAATTAACAAAACATCCAATATTATAAGAAATCATGCAGGACGATGGAGCCCTAATAGCTTCTGATTTAAATACCATTATTTTTTTTTCAATTTAGTTTATTCTAGAAATTTATTTATTTACGTTAAATAGTGATCAATTTATTCCCGGATTACGGTATTCAAAAGTTTTTCAGCTAATTGAATCTGATGGAATCTTGAATGATGAATCTAGATTTTATGGACATGTTTGTACATAAGGGATGGAAATTTGTATATGTATCTAATATGCATAAATTTCTTTCTTATCGATAACCATTATGCCCGGAATTCAGCTGCAGGATAGTTTGAACGCCTTAGCAAATAAAACATATGATTCAATAAATCAAGAACACTGAACACCAAAACTAACTTTATATAAAATAAAATAAATCCCAATGCTTTTGTAAAAATAAATTCAATTATTATCAAGTTACAAACAGGGACACAATCATTCAAGTTTCATTCCTTTCGATTATCTTAAATCTTGACTGACTCCGAATGTTTGTTAGTCCGATGCATCGAATAAAAACTGTTCTGAATAAATGCTTTATTACTTTCTTTTCTCTTCAAATATCAGAATCATGAAAAATTATAGCCAGACTTTTCAATATTTACCGAAATTTTTAAAGCTTAATCTTGCACATATTTAAGTCCGAAATGTATGAAATTTATTCTGTGTGCATTTTACCATGTTTCAAATTCAAACTTCTACATGGATACAAATTTTGTTCATTTAAATCAAAAATATAATATTCTCTAAACAGATTCAAAGTAAATTGAAAACATTAAAACAAAAATATTTATGATTGATTTAAATTTGAAAGTATGTTTATTTGAACAATATACACACTTGGTTTGTCGTAGAACTACGTCTTTGTCGACTATACTGGGGTGCAAATCAAAAAAATATGTGTGACGAAATAGTGTTAGGTTTTGAACGCTTGTAACTTTGCCATTTATAGATGAAAATAAAAACCAAATACGTCAATCGATAGGATATTACATTACAAGTCAAGTATTTTTGTTTAAATTTTCCTCAAAAACATTTGAAAAATGTATCAATGATAATTGTATCTCTGTTTTCATGAAATAAACGTTTTTCCTAACCCAGTCGTCATAATCGAGTGCCACTTGGTTGTACATCGTTCTGCTTGAACCTGAAAAGATATAAAACAGCGCTGCTGTCGTGACTCTGCTCACACGTACCAGCATCCAGACAGGTGAGTCATACTCTGAACCTCGACAACACAACCAAAGATCTTATCAGGCTCCGTAACACCATTCGTAAGCTATTCCAGCGTTCTGGGCTGCCCAACTTGAAGACCAAGGTCAATAGGCTAACCAAAATTATCCAGGCCAGAATGGTGGAACTCAGAAATAACGATTTTGCCAACAAGATTCGTTCTCTCCCAGATTGTGCAAAATCATTTTGGAAGATGACCAAAATTTTGAAAATTTTAGTCGAGATCGATCCTTCCGCTTTCCTCTGTTGACCAGAACTTGGACCCATCCCTACTCATAACCCCAGTTGAAATGACCAATGCTCTTGACCAACATTTTGTGATTTCACATAATCTTGGCTAAGCCATGGTGAGCCCCCATGGGCCTGCCGTTCTGGAGGCCTACTTCCCTACATGCTGGAAGTTAGCCAAAGTGATTCCAATACACAAGCCTGGGAAAGATCCTACCAGTGCCAAAAGCTATCGCCCCATCAGCCTCTTGTCCTCCATCTCGAAACTGTTCGAAAAGTTGATACTCAGCCGTCTGCTGGTGTTTTCAAATGATAATAACCTCTGATAACATCAATTCGGGTTTAGGAAAGGCCACTCTACCATCCACCAACTCGCACGGGTTACTAACATCATCAAGCGGAATAAGTCCGTTTCCAATACATCTGCCATGGCATTGTTGGACGTTGAGATGGCATTCGACAATGTCTGGCATGATGGCCTAGTGTACAAGCTGCATCGATGCAACTTTCCGATCTACCTCGTGAAGATCATCAAAAACTACTTGTCGGGCAGATCATTCCAGGTCTACCTGAACAATGTCCCCTCTGATACGTTCCACGTTGATGCAGGGGTCCCTCAAGGTAGCCTGCTAGGGCCTATCCTATTCAACATTTTCACGTCAGACGTTTCTCCCCTGCCGGGTGGTGGTATCCTGTCAATGTTCGCAGATGACACCTCCATCATCTATAAAGGTCGAGTGATCCGTATTCTGGCGCGTAAACTACAATCAGGCCTGGATGCTCTGTCCGACTATTTCAAGAGCTGAAAGATTTGTATCAATGCAGCTAAAACACAAACCATTCTGTTTCCACACTCGAATTTACATCGGCTTGTTCCGCCTGCTAACGTCAAGATTCATCTTGATAGCACTCCCATTGAATGGTCGAGTGAAGTAGTCTACCTTGGTCTCACCCTCGTTAGCAAATTGCTATTCCGATCCCATGTGGACAAGACATCCACCAAGTGTAACATCTTGATCAGGTCGCTCCTCTGATAAACAGGAAGACCACCCTATCCCTCAAAAACAAGCTTGCTGTCCACAAGCAGATCATTTGGTATGCCAACCTGGGAGAGTTGTGCTAAGTGCCACCACCTAAAACTTCAGAGGATCCAAAACAAGGTCCTCAGAATGATCCTTAACAGTCCACCGCAAACTCGTTATTCTGAGATTCACCACCTGACCGGTCTTCAAACGCTCGAAGAGCGAAAGACTTCCACGCTGGAAAGGTTTAAGGCCCAAGCGCAATGACAGCGGAAGCGGAACGGCAGCGGCAACGGAAAAGCCCGATCTGAGTAAGCCTACTTGTCGGATTGAAAACTAGTTAGAATCAAATCGATTTCGGTTAGGCATCTTGATGGCATTTGTGACAACTGTCAAACTTTCCGTTTCCGTTCCGCTTCCGCCCACATTGCGTTTGGGCCTTTAGAGTCGCCTGTCTACGATCAAACCACCAGATCATTCGTGATCTAGTTCAAGTAGTTAGGTAAGCAATCCCATAAAAGGGTATCCTGTAAATTAGCGCTAAACGCAATCATCACATTAGAATAACCAAATAACTAGAACAAAGATGAAGAGCCAAAGGCTAACCAATTTAAATGATAAACCAAATGCTAAAACATAAAAAAAACCAGAAAATAAACGTAAATTTTACTATTACTACTGCCTCTGCTCACATTCTCTGCTGGAACATCAAGCTGTACAGTCCGATTTTCTTTTCGCTCTATTTTTTTAAACCACAAATCTGTCAAATTGTTCACAATTACGTCCAATCGAGAGATATTGGGCTCTGATGAAGCGGAAGCTTTCTGAAAAAAAAACAAGGAATCAAAGATATCAAACACTTCCAACAAATTTGGACAAAGACGGTCACCACGGTATCTGAGGAGTCAATATAAACCCTAATGGATGGTGTTAGGGTGATTCGCTCGTGGGGGTGACCCCGGCGTAGTGGTTAGCATTCACGCCAAAGTCACGAGGTCAAATCTTACCCCCGGACAAGTCACAAATGACCCAAGAGCGTTAAAATGACTATTGAAAAAAAAAGTGATTCGCTGTGACATCCTTATTCTCGGAACCACCTCGAAACATCAATTGCACAAATATAAGCTTCTACGACTCGTGCAATACTCAAATTGTTACTCCACGTTTGCTGCACTGCAGCATACATGAGGTAACAGTTTCAAATGAAATGGGGCACTGATTTCCGAGATTTGTGTAATTGAAAATTCGAAGTGGAAGTACATTGGCGGCCATTTGTGGACCCTACAAGGAATCACCTTAAGCGCAAAGTTCGAAAATGTTATGCAAATACCGAATGACTATGTTTTGGCTTTGTGAATTTTAAAATCATATCCCATGAATCTGAAATAAACAGCTACAATGGAAATATAATGCGAAATTTGTGTTTTACTTAAGTTTTGGTGTGTCCGGATAATTGTGGATGCAGACCGTATGACCACATATCATTCTTATATGGATTTATACGATAACAACGCTATCCACTATCAATTGGCATCTACTTTCATTATACGTGATAAAACTACAAACTGAAATCATGAAAAATGTGAAAACAACATCAAGTTAGTTTGTCCCATCAAGCAAAGTAATCGGATGTCAGTCCGATCCTGAAGTTAAAATCGTTCAGAGGCTGAGTTACAGTTCTGCTTTTTGAATCGTCACATTTTTCGCTGATATAACAAGTCATGCAAGTTGCACTTCTAATGATTTTAACTTGACAAAATTATCAATTAATTTACTATGATTTTTTAAATATTTACTTGGAAATTGCACGTCTTAACTTCAACTGCCATTTTCTCAATGCCTACTTTGTCCATATGGGACCGATATGCAATTATAGGCAGTATACCGAATATTCAACAATCCAGCAGTCAAAATGTTGCTGTATTTTTGGCGCACATTGATGATTGATCATACCAGCAGCGCATGCCACGTTTCATATCAATCCTGATGAAGCGCTTTTTGTTATAAACCTTCATTGCACTCATTTCCGGCTCGCATTCAGACAAATTAAGTAATCTCTTGACAAATAGGCCTTGCGCCGCTTCCGCCACCCGTATCGCGCTGCAAATTTGCGGTTCAGTCCCATTCTCGCGCATATGACTCCTTTCACACCCTCAAGCGTCAAAGCTCATCTTCATTAATCCACTTGTCCGCTTCTGCGTCTTGGCAATTTTCATTTCAGATCCCCAACGAAGGACGACCAGACGAAACTAATTGGACATAACCTCAATAGCTGCGAGAGAGAGCGTCAACCAAGAAGAAGAGTGAACCGGCCGTAAAGTAATCCAAAACTTCCATCCGGGGCAGAAATGATGATGATGACGATTGTTGTGGTCTTCGACATAATTTAGTTTTGGAGAAAAAAAAATTGTTTAATCCCTTTCGACAACACGCGCGCGCGCGGCTCCGACCAAGCGCGGAAAAGATTTATCCTTTTTTCGTGCCCGCATTGCCCGCCGCCGCGCCCCAAGGGGGTCAGTTCGAGGTACCCGGTGAAAAAAAAAAAAAAGTTCGTGAAAAGTTGAAAGGGGAGGGGGCACAAAAATCAATTAAGTTTTATTGCACCCAGAGTGTTTGCGGAGGGTAAAAAGTTGAAAAAAAGAAAGTAATTCAATTTCTTCTGCTCGAAAACCTGCGAAGGAATCCCATAAATTTCCGCATTTCTCCAGTGTCCCGTGAGCGCTGAGGTTTTTCCCTCGAGTTCGGTAGTGTTGTGAGTGGAAAGAAGAAGAAGAAGAAGAAGACGCAGAAAACGAAGATTCCAGCCTACAACAGAAGAAGATGCGGCCAAAGTGCGATCGTGAGCAGCAGTTATCATCAACTGCTGAGGCCTGAGGATCGCTAAAAGAAGGAAGACGGGGAAAAATGTCACAGCGAGATTTTTCTGAGGTAAGAAACGTGGCTTAATTAAGGTTCCGTAATTGAATTGACGCCTGAGCGTTGGCACATGCATGGGGTCCGGGTTCAGCGACGACGACGCCGTCGCCGCTGGGGTGATTTATTGGTAAAACGTGAATGGTTTAAAGGGAGCGACGGGAAGATCGGCCGAATGGTTTATAGGTTTGATTGGATAACTGACCAAATTGCACTACACCAAAATGGACAAGAGATAAGTCATTTAACAATAAAGTATAAGATCTGGAGCAATTGCAATAGTGGTCAATTTATGCCACTAATCTAAGTGGTGATGCGTTAAGGAAAGCGCTTTACTGATAATTATTTATCGCTGATTACCATGGCAACTTTGCCATAACCTATACAAAAATCCACCTCGAAGATTTGCTGTCGCATAGTAGGAAATGGCCAACGGCTGATGGTCGGTATTTTTCCGCTTCGACTCATCTTGCGATCGTGGGATCGTGCAGAGGTCCAAAAAACAGCTGAGCCCGGGTCAATTAATTGAAATGTAAACATACGATTTATTCGTTTTCCCACGACTGACTGACTGGCACGGTGGATGGCTCGGCAGTCCGAGAAAGATTGAGATGGCGGTGGGGAGGCCAGAAGACAGCGGATGAACGACTCGCGGTCCGAAGAAAGTAATCAGCTAAGAGAGTAATTAAGATAATAGGAGGGGAATGCTGCGACGGGCCAAACACGCGGATCGCTCGGCAGGCTACAATGGGCATTCTCCACGTGTGTGTGTGTGTGTGCAACGGAAGAATTTTTTCCTTTAATTGAATAATTTGCTTGCGGAGTTCGACGGTTTTCGATGCCGGTGGGATAACTCGAATACTCCAACTATCAGCGTAGGAACGATAGAGATTAGAAAACATTGCCATAGCCATAGTTGACCGGCACGATAAGAAAGTTGAAGGATGTTGGTTTCCTGGGATCAGTTACATGAGTTGACCTTGTATAGCAAATGGATTTCACATGAACGCTGCCATCTTTCAATTCTAGATTTCCGAAAGCGCTTTTTTGAAATAATTTAATTTTACGTCTACATTTAATTTTTCTGTAAAGTGATTTAAAGTTGCCATGGGTGTAGCCAGGAGGTCACAAGGAAGTTAAAGGATGATGGAATTTGAATGTTCTCCGTCTAGTAAGCCAGTGGTGAAATACATATTGTAACGATCACGAATTTTGTATAAATTTGTATATAACTTAATAGGTTTAAATTGTTTGAATTGAATTCCTTACAAAAGGAAGACACAAGCATTTTTGCCGAAATCTTTCCTAAGAGAGGTCCATTTAATTTATGGTTAAGGTAGGAAAGGGACAGCCGCACGATTAAACGAGTCAAGTCATTTTTCGTGTATTTAGATTCACGATCGGACACGAAGGGTTTTGGGAAATGATGGACTTCCGGATCGTCCGAGCTTCACTTTTTTTAATCGAGGATTCACGGTCTCTATCATTTCGTCTGTGACTTCCCAACAAACTTGAAGTGTGCCCGTTTGTTCGTGGTTGTTGTTTTTTAAAATTAAAGTATGTGTTCAAATTAATTAAATATTTTTGCGATCAGGAGGCAGACTATAAAATTGCAGGTGATCAGATGTGCTCAATATGTGCTGTCCATGTCCGTGGCCGTGCTTGTGCTTACTGTTCTGGTGAAGCCATCTTTAAATCGTTGGCAGAATAATTCACCGTACCCGAGCGCAGCAACTTCTCCCCGACGGACGGAATTTTCCCGGCAATCGTCAACCGGCTGGAAGCGACGGATCCGTTAAAAAAATCTGTCCGAGGAGACTCAGGGGAACTCCATCGACGATCACTAACGAGTGCGTCGAACCCGTCGATAGGTCATCGACTGTGACCATCACGTAAGCCAACGATAATCTGGTGAGTCAAGCCTTTTTTTTGACGTAGGGCTACGTCTGTGATTTCTATATGGGGACACACTTTGTGAAAACCGAAAATGGAACATGTAACAAAATTTGAAAGATTTTGAACGTTATTAACTCAGCTGCCCCTGGACCAATTTCAATAATTTTATCACCAATCGATCAGAAATATGTCGACGCATCTGATAAATTTAATACTTTATATTTTTTCCAATTTTCATTATTGAAAATTGCACGAATTTGCAACTGTTGCTATGATAATTAAAATTATCATCGATTGCCTACGAAAAGCGATTTCCCTAACACAGATTTCAAAGTTGAATTCCATCCTGTCTCACCAAACGGTATCTATTCAATCACCACGTGGTCAGTGGTGGTGTTCTCCAGAACACAACGAAAGGCTACCTGTAAGCCCACGTGAGCATCTATATAAGGAGGAAGAAGCCGCAGCGCTATTAGCCATCTATGTCAAGCGTGTCATGCTAAAGAGTATAAACAGAGAGAACCTCGCTCAAATGCCTATTCCAACACAAATCACAAGCTCCTGCTGTAGTTAACCAATAAGATTTTTTGTATAAGACCACGTAGTCCTACGTCACCATTAGGTACAATCCCAAAGGGCTGTCCCTTGTAGTTTTTTACTTTGGAGTGTGGCGTCCGGCTAGGGCGCCACGGAGTGATTTTTTGCCAGTCTAAGACTGAGGAGCGAATGGCGCCAAGTTTCCGTGACACGCTTTTCCAGAACTCGTGATGTGGCATTCCCGCCTGTAAAATATGCGCGCGTAAGATTTCCGACGCCACTCCATTGTCACCAGGAGCGCAGACTCGTTTAGAGCTGAGTTGCCGATAAGGTGACGTCACACAAATGAACAGATAAGAGCATATGAGCACTTCAGCTAGGGAGAGAGAAATCGCACACACATAAGAGAGAGGAACGAACACACACACAAGTAAATAGAAATCGCTAAAGATAACATCGATCTACGTAGGTTATGTAATGTTGAAATACCCGTTATTCCGTCAATATACCGTCTGAATAGTTCGTAACAATACATGTGTTCTTAAACGAACCATCTCTCTAGCTTTAATTGATTAAATGCATTCGACATCACTTCGCGTCAGCGTTGCCAGAATGTGTTAAAGCTTATCGGTATCAAAGGTTTTAAAAAATCGCTATTTATCTGTATTTTATATTTTAATTAATTTTATATTTTTGCCGCTTTTGAAAGCGAAAATTTTAACTTTTGGACTATGATCGGACAATTCCTGAAGAAAATTCCGGGGAATGCTTGAATTAGCTTCTTGAGGAAGCTGACAACAACATCCAGAGAAAGAGGAACGAAGCTCTCCTGGAGGAAATTTGAGGAAAGTTCTGAAAGAAGTCGGAAAAGCATCCGTGGAACTTCCAATACATAAAATGAGAAACTTCTGGCGAAAATTCAAAGGAACTTTCAGCGGATTTCTCATTCAAAGGAAGACAGAAAAGTTTTGGAAATCGGAAATAAATTCCAAAAGCAGCCATTTCCAGGGGAAGCCAGAAGAAACTCGGAAAAACCTTCCAAAAGAAGTAAAAAAACCAACTGGACAAAATTCCAGAACTAGACGAATGAAATTTCTGGGAGAAGTTTAATTGAACTTCCTGGAGAAAACGGAAGAAACTTCCTAGGGTAGATTTGACAAAAAATCTGAAGAAAGGCGAAAGCCAGAGCGCTTACAGAACAGCCGAAAGAAACAAAGACATACTTCTGGAAGAAAGAGCTCTTGGGGAATGTTCTAATAATCCAGAAAATTTTCCAAATGGTCATTAAACATCCCTGAAGACCTCGCAATGCCCCTGAAGTTTTTGGAACATTCCTGAAATGTACTTAGGAATATTCCATATTTCCTCGGGATGTTTTGAAGTGCTCTGATCATCTTTGAAATACTTGGAACTTCCCTGATTATAATGAGACTACCGGAATATCTGTAATCAACTTTGAAGGTCTTTAGACTTTCTTTTAGGTTACGAAATTTCTTTAGTGCTCTCACAATTTTCTTGAATTTATTGTAACATCAGCATTGAAGTTCTCTGATCTTCCCGATTTTTCTAATTTTTAAAAGTGATCAACACTGCCATTTAAAAGCACGAAACTTCCCATAAAATGTTCTCACAATGTCTTAATGTTCGTGTGACTTCCCTTATGTTTCTTAAATTTGCATGAGCCTTTTGCTGTAGTTTTCGGAAATTGCCTGAGTTTCTCAGAACTCCTTTAAAATTTACGATTTCCTTGAAATTTATTGATCTGATCTAATTGTCCTGTTGTTCTCGGAGCTTCCTAAAGTTCAATTAATTCTCCTGAAACTAATGGAACTGTTCTGAAAACCATTAAATTTTCCAGAAGTTCTTTAGACTTGTGAAGTATCCAAAATATTTATGATGTTTCCTTAAGTTCACTGGTGTTCGCTGGACCGGATTTTAGAATATTAACAGAAGTTATTAAAACATTCTTTAATTTATCGAAACTTACTCAAAAGTCTGAACTTTTCTGAAGTTTCCGTAGTGGATCCGCAATCAAAATCTAGAAGCATCCCTGAAGTTCCGGGAAGAATCATTCGAGCGAAGGCTGAAAAAGCTTCCAAGCGAAGTCGAAATAAGTTTCCGAGAGGAATCGTAAATAGAAAATCCAGAGGAAAGTTGGAAGAAAATCTAGGAAGTTAAATAATGTTTAAAAAAGTATTTCCCGATTCCCCTGAAATTACCAGAAAGAGCCATCGACTGTTTACCGAGTCACGGAATGCAAAAACGGTGAGGAAATTGAAACATTAATCGAAAGGGTATCCATACGACATTTTTGAAGATGATTTTTTTTTTAGAATTTTAAAGACTCAACAAATTTGAGATATTCAAAAAGATACAAGTCTCACACAATAATTTTCTCCGAAATTCTTAGCGTGGGCAGGCAATAATCATTTTGTTTATTAAAAAAAAATCGGTATAAATCGGTATAACACCTCAAAAATCGGTATTCTGAGGAACCTTATCTGTATATCGGTATCTAGTTCGGAAATCGGTATAAATACCGATAAATCGGTATATCTGGCAACGCTGCTTCGCGTTCTCCGTTGTCCCGCCCTCTTGTTGTGAGTTTGAATGTTGGGGAGAGTAGTCCACTTCCAGATCGGGGCGACGTCTAGTGGCAAGTGACGAGACTGCCGATGAGGATAAATTCTCTTTCGTAGAGGTCTTTTTGATATGGGTGAGCTCTCACCGACTCTCTGAGTGATTATCGTGTTTGTGATTTTACGGAGATAATAGAGTTTTCCCGTTTGGACGGTTAGTTGAAAGCCGGCTTGTCAGATCCGTAAATCCTTTCTAGGAAATTTAATGGACTCGCCCTTAGGAGAGTCTCAACCGGTCAAATTTACATTGGGCGTGTGGTCTCGCTTGTGGAGTAAGGCTTAAGCCAAGCGTTTTAAGTCGGATCGTCTGGGCTGGCTTCAAATTGGCTACAATATGAATAATTTTTAAAAATTGCATGATCGGCAAAAACTTGCAAAATTAAATAATTCTGTTGTTTTGAAATATGGTCGAACAACGGTTTAAAACGCCATTGAGCCGAATGGCGTATAGGTCATAGGTATTAGGCCAAATTTTGGAAAACGATCAATTGAACTAAAAAAACGGATCTGATTACTTACCACCTTATCAATTCGTAAGCAGAGCCGTACTCAGGATTTTTGTTTAGGTGTTGAACTCTCAGTTTGGTCCCCCTTATCCCTGGCTATTTCACTTTTAACAACGGCTCATCATATTCCATAAGGGTATTCTTAACGAGAAGATGTATGGCAACAGATTCTCACTATTATACCTATTTTTCCTCACACGAAGTGGGAGCTATTCAGCCTAGGAATGCCAGGTGTATTTAGAAAAAAAAGCATCAACGAGATCGACGAGATGTCTTCACTTCTGGCTTGTCATGGTGTTTACTCATGGTTACTCCATGAGTAACCAGCTCCACAGAATGATTTTTTGGGCGCAGACTTCTCAATCTACATATGCTAATCAAGGCTGCACCAAAAGGCATAAGTGAATTTTTGGATGCCCCTTCTAGATTACTTTTTTTAAATCGTTTTGCACCTATTGATTATTTTTTTTTTGGAAAATTCCACATCATGCGCTCCAAGTAAAAGGTCGTGAGTTCAATCTCAGGTCCCGAACACTCGACTAAATTGTAACACTTGGATAAATTGTCAATAACGTTTACCTGACATATCCTATGGCTTATCATTTATTCTAACAAGCGTTCAGCTTTCTCGAGACAGTCGTAGGGGCAGCTCCAAGAAGTTTAGGAAAATTTCAGGAACTTTATCGAAGTTCCTAGAAATTCATAAAAGTCCAGAAATCATCATGAAAGTTCAGAAAACTTTAGGAAAGTCCAGATTTATGAAAAAGGGTAAATACCTAACGAGAATTTTAGGATAGTTCCATGAACTTTTAGAAAATTTCGGGAACATACAGTACCAGACAAACATATGTAGGATCGAGAATTCTTTTTTCTCCGAAAAAGTTTAACGAGCTTGAAGTTTTCAGGATGTGCATCAACTATTCTCAAATGCTGGTAGATCCATTTTTCAAGGTTTACCCGTATGCTTTTGGATTTAGATTGCATGAGGTTTGAATATGTTTAGTAAAACGGCTGTTTTTAGAGTGCCTTTTTTCCTTTCGAAGTACTAAAATCCAAATTAGCTATAATTTGGCCAATTTGTAGTCAAAACATTGATCTTTTGATTTGTTTTTTGCTGAAATTCGTTTTCCGCTAGGCTTGATCAGAGATTTCATGCCTCAGACAATCCCGGTGGCGCCGACTGGGATTGAACTCAGGCCCTTTGGGGTGAGAGGCAATCATACACCACCGGCGCCGCTAGTTTCAAGTACTTTGGATCAGATAGCTTTAAAGGAGTTATATTAATTTCTAGAAAGTTGCGGGAAATGATGATCTCCAGAACATAAGGCAAGTTACAAATACTTCAGAGAAGTCCAGAGAAGTTCAGGGAAGTTTAGAGATTTTGAAAAAGCACCGGTAGAACGAGATTGAAATCCAAGAAAGTCTAGATCTTTAGGGAAGTTACAATAACTTTATGGAAGCTCCGAAATTTTTGGAAAGCCTAGGCTTTCAAGATGGTTTAAAGTTCTTGAAAAAATAGTTCCTATAAATTGAGGACAGCAATTCATTAAAATTTCGAGAACTTCAGTGAAAATCTTGGAGATGCGCAAATTATTTAGTTTTAAATTTCAGAAAAATCAACCTTAAGGAAGTCCCAATTATTTCAGGGAAAAACTCAAAAGAAAACTTCAGAAAAGATTGGGGATCTTCAAAGAAGTTCCGAGAATTCCAGTTGAATTACGGGGGGTACAGAGCAGTTTGGGGCCTCCCTTAGCTCAGTCGGTAAAGGCGCAGCTACAAAGCAAGACCATGCTGGAGGTGGCTGGGTTCGATTCCCGGTCCGGTCTAGGAATTTTTCGGGTAGGAAAACTTCTCGACTTCCCTGGGCATAGAAGTATGATTGGACTTGCCACACAATTATACCAATGCAAAAATGGTACAGGCATCGAAAGCTCTCAATTAATAACTGTGGAAGTGCATCTAGAACACTAAGTTAAGAGCACGCAATAAGCTAATATGCGATATGCAATAAGCTTGAAATGCGAAGAAGAAGCAGAGCAGTTCCAAGATTTGCAGAAACATAACAGGAACGTCAGAGAAGATTCATGATCTTCAAAAAAAAATCTTTCTTTATTCAAATTGACGGAATGTTAGCTCAAATGTGATAACAAAAAAATATGCAAAATTTCGTGCAAATCGGAGAAGGTCAAGTCTGATCGATTCGTCATTTGGCGTGGACATTTTATATTTGAATTACTTGTTCTTCAAAATCTTTCAACTTCCCCAAAAGTTTAGGCTTATCTGGAGTTTTCGGAACTTCTCTTAAGTGATTGGACCTTTCCTAACGATTTCTGACCCTCAATGAAGTTCCCTGGACTTCCATGAATTTTTTACAAATTTTTAAATGGTCCCAACATCCAGAAGTTAATTGGAATGCCTTGAAATTATTTTGTCTGTCCCGAAGGTCTTGCAATTTATCTGAAACTTTCGAAATTTATTTGAATCTTATGGAACTTCAAAAACTCTAAACTTCCCTGAGCTTTTCTGGACTTGCCTAAAGTTTTCGTTATTTCGTTTCCTTAAATTCTCTTGGATTTATTGGAACAGTTTTCTTGATATTCAAGAAAGTCCTGAATTACTCGCAAATTTCCAGAAAATTTTGAAACATTCCCGCAATTCTCGGAATATTACATAATTTCTCGACACTTCTTTAAAACCCCTTGAATTAATTAACGGAACTTCTCGGAAGTTCTGCGACCTTCCTAGAAATACTCGAAGCATCCCTGAAATAATTAAACTGCCTAAAAATCTTTCCCTGGACTTCGGTGAAGATCTTGGAACTTTGCTGAAGGTTTTGGAAATTTCCTGAGTAGTAGTAAATTAAACTTCCCTGAAGTTCTCTAATATTCTCTTATGTTCACACAAAGCTACGCTGAAGTTCTCAAAATTCTCCTGAAGTTTTTTGTACTGCCCTGAAAGAAATCGAACTGTCATGAAAATCTCTGAACTTCAGCTCCAAAATATGTCTGAAGATTTTTTAACTTTACATGAGATCTTTGAACCATCCGGATATTTTCGAAGCTTCTTGAATTGTTCTGAATCTCATGGTACTGTCTTGAATTTATATAAACTAACCTTAACCGTTCTTTAAATTTCCCGAGAGTCTTGTCTTCCCTGAAGTTACTGGTTACTCTGAACTTCCCTGAACAATTATAGACCTAGCTACAATGAGGTTCTTGAAATTTCCACAATTTTCCTCAAGTTCTCTGAACGTATCGTAACTTTTCGTGACTTTTCTAATGTTTTTTGGATATTCCTGAAGTTCATAGAACTTCGTAAAAGTTCCTGCAGTTCTGACTTTTCTGAAGTTTTCGGATCTTCTCTAAAGTTATTGGACCTTTCTTAAAGGTATCTGATCCTCTATGCCTTGAAATTCTTTTATCTATCCTGAAGCTCCTGTAATTTATCTGAAATTTTCGATACTTTTTAAACTCATCGAACTTAATTAAAAAAAACTCCAAACTTCCGCCAGTGCTGTCGCCGTTAAATTTGAGCTTGGTAGTCGAAGTAGTAATATAAGGTCGCAACAATTGAACAAATGAAGAAATTTTGGTTTCCAATTAAAGCTAGTTAGTCAACGACTAACCGCGACTACCCTCAACTACAGCACTAAACTTTCCTGAGCTGGCCTGAAGCTTTCCTTAAATTTTCTAGGAATTCTTGGAAATTCTCTTACGTTACAACAATTTTCTTGATATTCTATTCCCTGAATAACTCGCAATGTTCCAGAAATCTTTGGAACCTACCTCAAATTCTTGGAATATACGACACCTCCTGAAAAATACTGCAATAAATTAACGGAATTGCTATGAAGGTTTCTGATCCTCCTAGAAATACTCGGAGCCCCCCTCAACATAATTAAACTATCTAAAAATCTTCAAACTTCTCTGAAGTTCCCTGGACTTCCCTCGTTTCTCGGAACTTATGTAAATTTCGCGCAATTTTTTTTAAGTTAATTGATCTGCCCTGAGGTTCACTAGTTTTACCAAATGTTCTCGCAAAGCCACCCTGAGGCTCTCGCAATTCTCCTGAACTTTTTGATAAATGGAACTGTCATGAAAATCTCTAAACTTCGGTTCCAATGCCTAAAGAGAGTCTGGACTTCCCTGAAGTTACTGGGACTCTTAAGACTCTCGGGGAAATTTAAAGATTGGTTACGGTTAGGTTCTCTAAATCTGGAAGCGAACCAGCCCCAGGCTGAAATAAAGAAAACCTAACCTAGATTCTATAAATTCAAGACAGCACCATGAGCTTCCATGGTAAACGATTACTGATAAATCTACTACGGCCAGATGGTGGCCTTTGTATGGACACCGTTCCCCTTACGACCTTCTGTGCGGTTCGGATTCCATAATCAATTCGTACCTCATAGAGTTCGACAAGCTGCGTTCGGATCAGTTCTACGAGAATTATTGCAAACATCGCGATGTTGACCTTGTTGTTTTTTATTGTTGTTGTTGTTGTTGTTGTTGTTGTTGTTGTTGTTGTTGTTGTTGTTGTTGTTGTTGTTGTTGTTGTTGTTGTTGTTGTTGTTGTTGTTGTTGTTGTTGTTGTTGTTGTTGTTGTTGTTGTTGTTGTTGTTGTTGTTGTTGTTGTTGTTGTTGTTGTTGTTGTTGTTGTTGTTGTTGTTGTTGTTGTTGTTGTTGTTGTTGTTGTTGTTGTTGTTGTTGTTGTTGTTGTTGTTGTTGTTGTTGTTGTTGTTGTTGTTGTTGTTGTTGTTGTTGTTGTTGTTGTTGTTGTTGTTGTTGTTGTTGTTGTTGTTGTTGTTGTTGTTGTTGTTGTTGTTGTTGTTGTTGTTGTTGTTGTTGTTGTTGTTGTTGTTGTTGTTGTTGTTGTTGTTGTTGTTGTTGTTGTTGTTGTTGTTGTTGTTGTTGTTGTTGTTGTTGTTGTTGTTGTTGTTGTTGTTGTTGTTGTTGTTGTTGTTGTTGTTGTTGTTGTTGTTGTTGTTGTTGTTGTTGTTGTTGTTGTTGTTGTTGTTGTTGTTGTTGTTGTTGTTGTTGTTGTTGTTGTTGTTGTTGTTGTTGTTGTTGTTGTTGTTGTTGTTGTTGTTGTTGTTGTTGTTGTTGTTGTTGTTGTTGTTGTTGTTGTTGTTGTTGTTGTTGTTGTTGTTGTTGTTGTTGTTGTTGTTGTTGTTGTTGTTGTTGTTGTTGTTGTTGTTGTTGTTGTTGTTGTTGTTGTTGTTGTTGTTGTTGTTGTTGTTGTTGTTGTTGTTGTTGTTGTTGTTGTTGTTGTTGTTGTTGTTGTTGTTGTTGTTGTTGTTGTTGTTGTTGTTGTTGTTGTTGTTGTTGTTGTTGTTGTTGTTGTTGTTGTTGTTGTTGTTGTTGTTGTTGTTGTTGTTGTTGTTGTTGTTGTTGTTGTTGTTGTTGTTGTTGTTGTTGTTGTTGTTGTTGTTGTTGTTGTTGTTGTTGTTGTTGTTGTTGTTGTTGTTGTTGTTGTTGTTGTTGTTGTTGTTGTTGTTGTTGTTGTTGTTGTTGTTGTTGTTGTTGTTGTTGTTGTTGTTGTTGTTGTTGTTTGTCACTTTACACTTCTCCTGGACTTCTTCTCCGCCAAGCCTATAAATATTCAATTTCAAGCGCTGGGTTACCAGGCTCGTGTCTGAGAGCTAAACCTATCCTTCAACCAAATCACCGGTGTCGACTTTCAGGAGCTCACCTTCAAGCCAGCTGTCCAATCAACATCTTACAATTTCACTTAACCTCCTTCGGTTGTGATTTCCGCTCCGTCAAGTTTCCCCCCGCCCCAAATCGATCTACCAACGTCTTCAACGTTCCCTTCACTTCCTCCTTCAGGGTCTTGCTCTCGCCACTAACCAACTCACTAATCACATTCCGAATCGGCATTATGACCAGTAGCAATCCCTTCATGGTCATATTTTCAATCAGCTTCCGGAATGATGCCACCTTCTTCCCAACTTCGATCAAACTATTCTGAATCACCAAAGCCTGCGGAATTCCGCATCAGATCCTTGAAAAGTTCGATCGTCTCCGATCTCGAAGTCTTCCGGTAGCGACTCCAGCACCCTCCGGAAGAATGATGACCTTGATGGCCTCGCTCAACTGAAAATTTCTAGCACATCTGATCGACTGGACGCGGTAAAATACGGACGCTCCGAGAAAGTCTAGTCTTGATTCTAGTCGACTCGGTTTCCGAGCCAGATTTGGGCTTGTGCCCCGGATTTCGGACTTGATGTGTGCTGTAGACTTCCCATTGGGATCGTTTGAAATTAGCCCATGGAAAAGTGTGGCATGGTATTTCGGGAGCTTTGATCGGTTTGAGTCGATGGTGGTGAGGCGAATGAGGCGAAATGTGAGCAGGCCATATTAAAACGTAATATAGTTCGGTCGGGACCGGTTAAAACGCGTGATCGATCCTAATCGGAAATCATTGCTGAAAACTTCCGGGGAGGTTATTCAATATTAATGTCATTCGCTCATGCCCGGTTTTAGCTAATGTTTTGAAAATATGTGCGTTGTGAGGAATTCATGGCAGAACTTCGCCGGAAATTCAAGGTTGAAGCTATGAAACTAAAAATTGGATTGTTTCAATAACAATGATTAACATTTTGACACATGCACAGAGCAGGTGCAGATATAGTACAGTGTTGCCAGTAACTTTAATATCATGAAAATTGTTAACCATGGGTGCCAATGAAAGTGCCCAGGTGTGCCCATCTGTATTGTTGGCAAACTCCAATAAATTTTTAGAAAAAAATCCTGAAACCAATGAACCTAAACCTAAAATATTCGATGTTCAGGGCGTTGTTGAAGCTCTACGAACAACCATGAAGTTTTTGGAACTTCTCTTAAATTCTTGGAAGCTCCTTGAAATTCTCAGAATTTATTGAAGGTTCCCGTATTTTCTGTTTTCTGATATTAAGGTACTATCATAAAGTTTGCAATTGTTTGCTTTAAATTTCTCGTTATTTTCTTAGGACTCAAAACTTAATAAAGGTTTCCTGGACTTCGTTCTTGGAACATCTTAAAAGTTCTTGTATTTGTTTTTTTTTTAACGTCAACCGAACGGTCTTATTTATGTTTTCAAAATTTTCCGCATGTTTATGGAACTATTCTGAAGTTTTCAGAGCCTTCCCCATACACTCTGACAATTTCCTGGAGGTTTTTTTTTTTTAAATTTCATTTTTTTAAATTTCATTAAGTTACGTTTTCTTAAATTAATTAAGTAAAGTTAATAAAAGATCATTAAGTAAAGTTAATAAAACGCTACTGAAATCTTCTTTAAGGTAATGGAAATACTGTTAGTAGAGTCTTCATGTAAAATCATGAAATTTTCCCTGAAGTTTATAAAACTGTCCTTATTGGAAAATCCCTGAAGACCGGAGATGAACTAGCCTCGGGCTGAAAGTCCCCTAAATAATGACAACCAACCAACCATGTCTGATGTTTTCAAAATTGCTATAATGATCTATGAACTTCAATAATATTTATCCGAACTTCGTGTAATTTTCCTGAAATAAGCAAATCTGTTTATAAATTCTATGATAACTATATACCACGTAAAAAAGACGAATTCAATTATTTAATCATATGAGCGTCCAGTAATGGATGGGCGTCCAAAAATTCCCGTATGATATTTGGTGAGCAACTTTAATAGAAGAAGCGCATGTAGATCTACATGTGAATTAAAAAAATCAAATCGAATTTTAAAGCTGGTTACTCATGGAATAACGATGATCAACTACCATGACATGTCTGCCGTTGATCCATCTGTACTGACCTTCGATGTGATCTGAATTCAGCTGTTTGTGCATCCGAGGTGCTTCTTCCGAACTTGCCTTTCTCATCAACATTGAACGACTTGTGTTTGGATGAAGGTAAAATCCAGTTTTCAACCTCTTCCTGTACTGTGCTAAATAATGAACATTATTTACTTTATGAAAATTATTTTCTAATATTTAAAAAATGATGAGCAAGCAGGCAAAAAGCTACCTTAACCGAAATGATTTTCAAAGCAGGGCCCTCTATCCATGACATTAGTGTTTTCATTATTTTTTTTCTGATTTCCAATTTTTTGCACTTGATGCTGGTTTCTTAATTTCCAGCCGAACCGGTACAATCACAACGTCCGAGCCAGGCTTACGGCACCTCTCTCGATCGCATAAAGCCAAGCCAATCTTATAAATTTGTCAAATACTTTCAGCCAATTTTCGCAATTGAATCACTTATGTCTACACAAGCGGGCAATTCCAAACCAGCTCCGCGGCAACCGGAGGGCCATAAATAGGCCCGAGACAAATGTGTGTGAAATTGGTGGACGCTCGTTGCTCAAGTTACCCTCAAGCACCTACTAACAGTCACTTCATCAGGTCTCAATATTTTCCCTTAGCTCACCGTGTGTGAGACTGAGCCTGGTGCTCGATCGGAGTTCAGTTGGTAGGCCGGAGCTGCACTCTATAAATATTAGCCAAGCACGGAGGTTTCCTGAACGTCGTAAATTCATGCTACCATACATACTCCGAACCGATAGAGGTTCCCGGAGGCTGCCTGGTGGTGGCAGGGCGTGCAAATATAAGGAAGAAATACACGAGCTCCACTCTACTGCTGCTGCTGTTGCTGGTGCCATAAATGTTGATTCATAAATGCTGCGCGCCAAAGTGTCATTTTACATGGCGGCTAATGATTTTAACAGCTTTTGCCATCTCGAAAGGGCGGAAAACAACTTAGCCGATGCTGATGCTGGGAAAGCGATCATTATTGTCGGTCGAAGTGAGATCGCGATTTAGCGAACCATAATCGATTACCGTGCGCGAGCGAGCGAGGTGGGTTAATGGGTCTGCGCAAAGTGCACGCCAGGTAGTTGAACTTTTCCAGCGCGATAGATGTCGTCGCCGGAGTGTTTCGAAATGGCTGATTGCGATCAGGTGCGGCAGTGTTACGAAATTCGAACAGGTCGTCATCATTCTAAATTCAATCAGAAATATTTCGCAAACGACCAGTTCAGGCAGTCATTTAAAATACCACACATCAACCTTGGCGATGATGGTCCAACATTCCAACTGTGAGAACCCATCCAATCTATTTAGCGAGATATGAATATGAAATTCCAGCCCTCCTCCGTCGGACCCAATCAGCCATCATCAAACCGAAGGAAACCTCATAAAAACAAACCTTTCTAAATCACCCATCACCGCTCGGCTCGCACAGTGCTTCCATACTCATAATCGTATACATATGAGCAGAATCATCATTTAAATATTTCTCTAAATGTCCTCTCGCATCGTTGACGAGAGTCGGAATCCCTCTGGTAACCGCACAGATTGGCTGACTGCTTGATGTGATTTCATGTCGTAAAAACTACAAACCTGTTGACAGCCGCTCCCGTCCCTGGCCTGCACCCCCATCCCCCTGCCTACCGAAGAGTCCTGCGCGAAATCGTTATTACTATCAAACTGCCTCGCATTAAGCCCCTCGTGGCATCGTCCATTCGATCGAATCAAATCGACATCTCATTCCACCCTTCACCAGCCGCCGCGCTTCAGAACTTCTGCGGGCAACCAGCACGATCGCATCCATCCATCCCGATCCCCAATGTGAGTGTCATTAAGATTCTCTCGCCCCCACCCTCCGTCATCTTCTACAGCCAACTTCCCATCGATTCAAGAACACGCGTGAGATTGAGAAAATTTCTCGCACATCTGATCGACTGGACGCGGTAAAATACGGACGCTCCGGGAAAGTCTAGTCGTGCTTCTAGTCGAATCGGTTTCCGAGCCAGATTTGGATTTGATGTGTGCTGTATCCCATAGGGATCGTTTGAAATAAGCCCATGGAAAAGTGTGGCACGATATTTCGGGAGCTTAAAGAGGTTTGTGTCGATGGCGGTGAGGCGAATGAGGCGAAATGTGAGCAAGCCGTATTTAAATGTAATATAGATCGGTCGGGACCGGTTAAAACGCGTGATCGATCCTAATCGGAAATCATTGCTGAAAACTTCCGAGGAGGTTATTCAATATTAATGCCTTGGTAACTGTCGTTTTCTTAACTATATTTCCCGCGCAACACGAGAAAAGGGCCTATCCTCGTTGATCGATTCTCTTCATCGAATTTCTCTTTGGTTTACCACGGCAACATAAACACATTTCTCGCAAATTTCTCAAAAGGGAAAATCGAGGAAGAGATTTTTTTTAATATCTTTATCAAGGAGACTTTCAGCCCCACCTGGAAGAGGCTTTTTTCTCGTCTTGTGCGAGATTTCATGCTTTGTAATAGCCGTCGTCGTCGTCGTCGTCGTCGTCGTCGTCGTCGTCGTCGTCGTCGTCACCGGATTTGAACAGAGATGCCGTCACATGACTAATATTTTCATAGCGGTCGTAGTGGTTTGTAGTAATATGAGGGGCTCGGAGACATAGCGGTGACCGTTTTTGATTACCCATTAGAAGATAGTGGGTGAAGTCACCCACTTAATCATATTATTCATTTTTTGTCTTTATTAGAATAGAGAGTGTGGACAATCGCTAATCATAGAGCATGATCGGAACTGTGCGGAAGAAAGTGGTACTTTTGATAATCTCGGTTCGAAATCTTAGCTTGCTTCTTCTGGAGACATCATTCCATTTGAATAGCTCCTAAACGATCGTCGATTGCAATGGTTTTCTGTGATGAATGGTGATCATTTTTTTGCTAAGGTGAGATAATGTATGGGGTTCGGTGGCCAAATGGTGACCGTTTTTGCTAAGGTGAAGAGCATAGGTTCTATCCTAGGTATCTTCGAATTTCTAAATAGCAAGTTCGTTCATTATTCAGTTCCAAACTGGATCGGGTATCAAGATTAGATCTGCTAGTTTTCTGACAAACATCAGTTTGATCGTTTGTTTTTAGAATCTACCTACGGTGGAGGTTCATACTGATGAAAAGCTCGGATTCGCTTTAGGTGGAACTGGTTACAATTCCGATAAAGAAAAATAATTTGCTGATACGCTCGCATTATTACCTTATCATGCTGTAATCGTATCACTTTCCAAAAGCGAATCCAGATCTAATTCATTCACTAACAAAATCGTCTCTCCCGTGGCAGCCGTTGAGATGCAAAGGTATACAGCCAAGATTCCTATAGTAAGATTGATAGGGACCGCACTATAGGAACCGGAATTAACGAATACACGTAGCATATGGGATTAGAGCTAATTGGGGACAAACATCTTATTATAGGGTTATTTGAAGAGATAACTTCCTGGTGTTTTCTCAAAAGTTATTAACGAGGTAGATGACCTCCTTTTGGGACAATTTTACATTCGGAAAGTCAGTAGTCTGATCCTCCGGAAGACAACTCGGAATTCATTCTGATGAGATGTCTATGAGTGGCTTCTAAAAAAACACGGAGTTTTAGGATCAGTTTCATGAATTGAGCACTTTAACGGATGTTCCGGATCTTTTAGTGGACCATCTCGTTATCCCCAGTATCATTTGTCTGGTCAAAAATTCAAATTTATTGTGATATGACGTCTATGAGTGGTTTCGAAAAAAAAACCGCCGGTACTTATGAATTAACCACTAATACGGATCTTTTAGTCGATCAAACAGTGGCCCTCACACAACTCCGAATTCATTCTGATAAGATGTCTATGAGTGGTTTCTAAAAAAAAATCGCGTAGCTAGGATCAGTTTCATGAATTGACCACTTTTAAACGGTCTTCAGCGTCCATTTGCTGGTCATTCCTCAGAATTTATTGTGATCAGACGTCAATGAGTGGTTTCGGAAAAACCGCGGAGCTCTAGGATAAGTTTCATGGATTGACCACTTTTACGGATGTTCCGGATCTTTCACAGAACCAGACTTGTGTCCTACCGGAAACTGACTCTTCACAAAAGGTGTCCAACTATTTACTTAACACCTTCTCCAAAGACATCAGGAAGTTACCTTTTCAAATTGCCGTACAATCAGTGTTTGGTCCCAATTACCTCAAATCCCATATGGTACGTGTATTCGTTAATGCCGGAACAACCGTACTATAGGAATCCAGTGGCATCAGTACTATAGGAATCCGGCAAGAACGAATCCGCACTATAGGAATCTTGACTGTAGGTATGTTCTCGGTCTCTAGTAACAGCGGATGTCAAACCTCTAATCCTTCTCTCTCCGATGACCTTGAGGGCGTGGCCAGTTCTGTTATTGATCTTGAAATTGCTGATTCACCGGAGTTTGCACACTGAGAGTGAACTGTTAATCCCAAGCCTCAATCATTTGGTTCTTTGTGTAAATTTCATTGGTCATCCTCGTAGTAGCAACTATGAATAGTAGGGTCATCATTGCCCATGTCCGTGCTTTACAAGGATTGCTGTGTAAGTCTTCTTTTGGATCTGCCTACGAAACCCATCAAGGACTCAGTGTAGAGAACCACTAGAGCATTCTTAGAAGGTACTCTGGACTATTAATTTCAGAGCCAAGTTTCAACACATTGGATTTTTTTTTTGGCTCTGGGGATATCGAAGTAGGCTCTGCTCGCGTTTGGTTGAGTTTCTTGCGCTCCTGTCACGATTTTTACTAGCTTGTCTGTGTGTTTTCCGTCGAAAAACTCTTTTTCGGTTGTGTAATACTTGAAAAATGAAGATTTTAGCGGTGGTCTCATTAAATTGATAAAGTTTGCGAATAGTTCCGGTGTTTTAGACAACATCGATCACTGGTAGAAGTTCGAGAGAATCTGGCAGACCAGAAATGTGGAGGATCTGAATCTGATTATTGTCGTTTTAACAGCGTGAAAACGAGCCAAATGTGCTATAATCAGGACATACTAAAGAAAAGTTCAAAACCGACCTAGGACGATCTACGGAAGAAAATTGCCGCGTGAAGCACGGAATCACAGAACAGAAGGGAAAGTGCCAACAAATCGGTGAATCAAAAAGTGGTTCGTTCTTCTGCTCAACAAGCAATGTGTTGTGGTACATAGGAGAAAATTCGGTAAGATCCTTCCATTGCATTATTTTATGAATCTTTAATATTGTACAAATATTTACACATTACACACAACTACACATAGTAGCTCGGAGCGTTTGGTACGGTATGTCCACGCATTCTTCCACTCCTGTAGATTCAAGAAATGTTCCCATGCATTTCCAAAAATCATCTTTGCGGCAAACAACGCAGTAGGCCTGGCCGTATTGATGTTTATATCATATCTCAGATATGCTGTAAACATCAATTAGACAAGAAAAATGATTAGACCTCATCTAATTTAATCATTTTCCAGCAGGCTTTCTCGTACTAGCTGCGCTTGTATTAGATTCGATTAGATTAGATTAGATTGGAATTTTTTTGGCTCTGGGGTCTTCTAAGTTTGCTCTTGGAGTACTTGAATTGGAGCTGACAAGTCCTGTATATTTATTCTATGGCAGTCAGATAGCGGCAGCCTGATAGTTGCAACCGAATGGCAGTGGCCTGATTGCGACGGAAAGCCGGATGACGATGGCCTGATGGTGGTGGCCTGATGACGATGGCCAGATAGTAGCTGCCTCATGGCGGTGGCCTGATGGTAGCTATCGTTCCGTCGTGGGACGAATGATGGTCCTCTTGCTGTGGTGACGTGAACCTCGTGCTTTGCATACAACTATCCCTCCATATACTACCGGTTTAATTTCGGCTACACTTCACACTTCGCAGATAACCTGCGATTGGTGGTTGATAAACCGACGAAAGTGATGGCATCGTAGCACTAGTCGACACTGCATTCATCGTTCCACCGGGAAACATCCGTGGCTGAGTCATAGCTGGTACCGTGTTACAAGCTTGGAATGCAGGTGCTGAAGGTATGTTGGCTGGCATCGAGAGTGACGTCATTGCTGGGATCATATTGCACGCTTGGAATGCTGGAACTGAAGGCATACTCATTGCTACCATGGACCGCGACGTTATAACTCTACTTTTCGGAATCGCTCCTAGACTCCTATAATGCTCGATTTCTTGTGCTGAGACCGGAACGGATGGTGCGGAACTGTAGGGCACAGCTGCTGGAGGCCCCAAGGATGGGATAGACAGTACCGTCGACATCTGTGGAGCACTGCTGTTAGTCCTAGTGGCGGGAATAAACGATTGATGATACGAAGCGCTCGTAGCTATTCCGGTTATCGACGTAGACGTTGCGTAGCACGAGGGGATAGCTGGTGTCGTTGCCTCTGCCACCACAGGTTGAACGAGTGACAGATTCGCTAACTGCTGTATTTCCATGTCTCTTTCAAGAATTGCCTGATGCTCTTGCAGCTGACGAAGGGTAGATAGTCACGTTTGGCAGCGTCGTAGTTGGTGGAATTACACTTGCTGTCGTCACGGGAAACTCCCCGACTCGTAAAGCTGCAGGTCCGCTTCCGGCTCAGCTTTACTCTTTGGTTGCACATCCAGCACAGCAATCTTGAACACAGCACGGCGAAGAACTCCATTGGTTGTCTGTACGACGGCTTGTCGCACGCGGCCATCGCGTCCTGCTACCACCGAGATGATGCGACCTCGGGTCCACCCGTTACGTACGTTTTTATCCACCACGACTACTAGATCACCCACTTTCGGAGCCTTCGCCTCTTCGAAACCATTTTGTCCGCCTCGAGATGCTTGGCAAGTATTCTTGTGTCCACCTCTTCCAGAACTGGTCAACCATTTGTCTTGCCATATCACAGTTGGTACGGCAAACTCCTTGGGATTCCACCAGTGGTTTCCTTGCTCGGACAACCCCATCAGAACTCAGGTGAATAAAGTGGTTCGGCGTCAGAGCCTCTTGTTCCGCTGATTCTAGAGGAATAAACGTCAGTGGCCGTAAGTTGATAATGGCACTGACTTCAGCAATAATCGTGCGTAGGGTTTCGTCGTCTGGGTTCCCCAAGCTTGACAGCGACGCAAGAGCAACCTTAACGGAACGTACCAGTCGCTCCCACACTCCCCCAAAGTGTGGAGTGGAGGGCGGTTGAAGACCCACTTCGTATTGGCGTCGGTGAATGTGTCAGCTAGGCCGTTGTTGAAGTTCGTCCCATTGTCTGTATAGATCTCACTGGGCGCACCTCGATAGGCCACGAAGCGACGGATGGCCATTTAGCAGGATTCGGTTGTTATAGAATGTATGATCTATAGGTGGATGGCTGTGACGGAAAGGCAAGTGAACAAGGCCACCCATCTTTTCACATTGCTGCGACCGCTCTTGACCGATATTGGCCCAAAGTAATCGATGCCTACGTAGGTAAACGGTCGACCACACTGGTTCAAGCGCGCTGCAGGTAAAGAACCCATCTTCGGTGTTACGGGCGACGCCTTCCGGACCTTACAGGTATGGCAATTCCTAGAGACCTGGCGTACCACCGTGCGGAGGTTCGGTATCTGGAAACGCTGCCGGATCTAGTTAACGATTGTCTCATTGTTAGCGTGCAGAAACTTCCGGTGATATGAGTCAACTAGGAGTTCGCTAATCCGGTGGTGACGTGGTAGAATGATGGGAAACTTGAAATCATACGACACACCCGACGCGCAGGACCTTTCTCTCGTCGGTAAACGGTGACAGCTTGTAGATCTTGCTTGATTTATCGATATTTTTGCTAGCCGAGTTATTGTTGAGCAGTACGGCGACTTCATCCGGGTAGGCTTCGGCTTGTACTAGACGCCAAAGAGCTGCTTCTGACCGCTGGATTTCGTCTTGCCACAAGCTTCCTGTTATCTTGGGTTGCCCCAATCTGCGACGACGGGCATTGTCCAGGACTCGAATGACGTATGCCACGGTTCTTAATAGACGTTCCCACTTGGAGAAGCGACTGAAATCCACCAACTGTTGCATCACAACCTCTCGATGAACAATGCAAGCACGTAGCTCTTCAGTGGTTTTCGACGGTTCTGCTGCATTCTTCTTCGGGCACTCAGCCTTCGGATGACGTAGAAACTCGGGACCTATCTGGCTTCGGAGCTGAGGCAGAGACCCTTTCCCCACTTAGTCGCGCCAGTCTTCACCGTCCGTGTTGTCCAAAATCTCCCCTACTCGGCAAGCGACGAACTGCCGATAACGTCTATGGTCGGATCTTATCCAGGCGAGCACAGTTTCCGAATCGGTCCACAGTACCCGGCGAACAATTGGTAGTGAATGAGCTTCGGTAATGGTCCTCGCCATCCTGGCACCCACGAGAGCACCTTGAAGTTCGAGGCGTGGAACGGACAAAGCCTTGAGCGGCGCCACCTTCGCTTTTGCCATCACGAGGGCGCAGAGAACTCTCCCCTTAATCTCTGCCCGTAGATATGCTACGCAGGCGTATGCATCCTCACTCGCATCCGTGAATATATGAAGCTGTAGCGGACCGACCTCGATCGATGCGAAAGCAGGAAAATACGAGCGGCTGATACGTATCTTTGATGGCTCTCCAAACTCAGCAATCCATCGATGCCATTTTTCCTGGATTTCTCCCGAAACTTCTTCATCCCAGCCAGCCTGTGATCTCCAAATGTCTTGTATAGTGATCCGTCCGTGACAGCAGTCCCAGTGGGTCAAAAACGCTCATGACGCACCGTAGCAAGTTGCGTTTTGTCTGTGGAGGACCACTTTTCCACGGAGCATCTGCCCAGAGGCATCACTACACACCGACTGTCACGATCTCTCGATTATCTTCGCCATCCACCCATAGTCGCACTCACACCACTCAGTTCTCTCGTTCGCTACCACATTTCCGTTCCAATTATATCAGTTTGCTGACAAAATGGTGCCCTACGTTCCCACACAAAAAAAAAATGCAAAATGCTACCATTTAGGATGGTAACAGGTGTCTATGGGCGTTGGAGCTAAGACGAAATATTTGAGAGTGAGAGACTCAAGGAAATATTAGCCTCCCATCACGATTTTGAATTCACGGCGATGAACCCTAGGTGATTGACGATTTTGTGTATTTGAACTCACTGGTGACCGTCGATAATGACACCAGCAGAGAAATTCAAAGACGCATGATAGCTTACTTTGAATTCCAAAGGACGCTCCGGTTGAATATAGTTCACCACTGCACGAACATGACTATCAAAACGATACTTAGACCGGGACGAGGCATGTACTATGCTCGTGGAGGACCAACGAATGGAAGTCGTTCGGAGCCTTCGCAGACTGCGTAGTTGGCGACATGCAGCCATGGATTGAGTGGAGTTGAGCAATTCAAACTCTACTGGACTACCCAAGGATCACAGGATTTGCCATAAAAGTAATCTAGACTTATCTCTAGGATCCTTCGAAGTTAATCAATGTTTTTAAAACCGTAATAACCGCGTTTGTTAGTAACTTGAATAATGTTCCATTAGTTAATCAGCTCCGTTTGAGCTTCAATCTCTAACTGCCCGTGCAAGATTCCAGTCGGCCAACTTCTACCGTGTCCACCGCTGGTATAGTATGTGAACCCGCGAACCCGCTTGATCGCTGGCAGCCCGATGCGCGCCGTGCGGAGTTTTAACTGACTTCATTAAAATTTAATTCACTGATTTTATTTCGCTTGTTTTCGCTTGCCTGGTGCGTTTGGATTTCTTCGTTCTCGGCAATGGTGGTGGTGACAATCGCTAAACGGGAAGTGAGAAGACGGAGAGAAAGAGAGGATGGTGTTTTTAAACTTGGGGTGGCCCCGTTGAGTCGATCTGAAGACGACGATGACTAAGATCAGCGCACGATGAGCTCACATGCTGTGTGGTGATAACAGCGAGTAAAATATAAACAGTCAGTATGCTGAGAAATTTGATGAAACTCTCGAATTGGCCCAGTTTTTTTTTTCCACACATGGATAATTTTAAATTATAATTATTGTTGATAAAAGGGTCTTAGCTGCATGACGAGCACAATTACCTTGGATGCTCATTTGGAAGATCGCTGATAATATTCCTGATCAAGAGCATCAAATTTGGTCATTTCCTGAAGTTACCCTAAAAGCAGGCCAGCGATGAAACTTACATGACTCCCTTTAAAATCCCACTTCTCCAAATCTTTGAAGCTACCCTTGGATACTTTTTCCAATTTTTCCGGTACTTGTGATTAGGGTTGTCATTTACATGGTGTTTTTTGAAAACCGGTTTGGAAAATGCTACTTATAATCAGGAAATATGCAATATTCCTTCAATAAGTTGTGTATTCATTGTATAAATGATATACAAATTCAGAAGCCATTATATTTCTAAAGATATTAAGTTAATTATTTAAAAAATATTAAATAAAAAAACTAAAGATAGTCAAACAAAAGATTGAAAAATGAAGTAAGACTCAAGAACAAGAGATAAGTAGATTTAATGAAAACAAGATTGGTGATTCTCTCTTGGCTTATAAACAGTTAGACCCTTACCAAGTGAATTAACTATTTAGGGGGGCCTACGAGAAAACCGTAAAAACCGCTTTATCTTGTCATCATCTGTACGGGTGAAAGATGCCGTTTCACTTCTCACATCAGCGATAATTAAGATCTCTGAATTGTAGAACGGCACACACACACTTGCCACGATTCTCTCCAATTCCCGTTCAGCATAAAAAGCATTCGACACCGAGTATGAGGGGCAATGAGTGCTTTTTATTCGCCTTTAGTCTATCCATGTTTCGAAGCATGAAGAGTTAGTTTTGAAAAAAAAAATGGCAACCCTGGACTACAACTGCCTAGTATATATGACGCAATGCAGAAGAAGAGTAGTGGTAGGTCTACTTTTGCAGTTTGCAGCCCAAGGCAAGTGCGACAAGTGAAAGCGCATTGCCACCGTCGTCGACTCCGCCGGTGCCGAGAGTAATTTTAGATAAGTTTCATTGCTCCGCTCACACCTGCGTCCTCCAAGTTAGTGCGTCCTGAAGACGGCTCGAATGCATTGAAAATAAGACCGCGACATTGGAATTTGCGAACCCGTCGTCGTCGTCGTCGTCGTCGTCGTCGTAACCAAGCCGGATCATTTTCACTAATTGGATTTTTTGTTGCGAGCAGAAATCGATCTTGCGGGGCTACGAAACTCACGCGGTTCTCCGGTTTCACCCTGGCCCTGGCCAGAATCCGGCATGAGTGAGCACTTTTCCATATAATTTGCCTTATCTGTTTTGAATTATCACTCGTTACGCGCAGCCCTGATGAAAATTATTACTCAATTTTGCCGCGAATTCCGTACAATTACCACCCGAGAGAGCCACAGAAGAGCTGGTAAATTCCGCTGAAATTGACGGCGCATTCACTCCGCGCTATCGACATACCATTTTAATCAATTTATCTCGAAAAACTTGTACAATCTTCATTCCAAACATTCAGATCTACCCATCATCAGTCAGTCAGTCAATCGGGCTCAGTCTTGGACCGCGCCTCCCACTGACCGCGATCGGATTTGGCGCAAGTACCCCTTGTTGGTCGTCTCCATCCTCCTCTCTATCACTCTCTCTCTCTCTCTCTGTCTGAAAAGCCAAAACACACCACACAGCCAAGGCGGACAACGGACAACAAGCACCGAGGACAGCGAGATGATTGATTGATATCAACACGCGTCATAAAGAATTTGTTGATGTTGTACGTCGTCGGAATCGTCGTCTTGGTCGCAAAGCCCGTTGTTGACTGTGACTGGCTGACTGGTCAGCTCGAGCAGCAGAAATCTTAACCATCAATAACAACAACAGAAATAACAAAAGTATGGAAACAGTCACAATACGCAATACACGCAAGCTGAACGATGGAATGATGGACGAAAGGACGAACGAATCGCGTTGAAACATACCCGGCGGACGACCATCCAAAGGCCAGAAGATGACGACGACGACGACGACGGTCGTCCAGATCTGGAAATGAAATCGAGAGCATGTTTCAAGGTGAGATGGATCGTTTTGAAGAGATTGTGTTTTGGGGGAACAGGTGAATGGATGAATGCGGGCTGTGGATGGAGCTCCCCTCCCGGGTCGGACAAAACAGAGAAAAGAGTTTGAGCAAATAAATAAATATTTGAGCGACAGCTTCTGCGTAGGATTGCCGACCGGAGCTTTGTGAGAAATGGAAGCACTGCCGACCGATCGAACGTGTCCCGACTGGTGGGAGACGGGGATGGTTGACTCTTTAATGTACTAAGTAGAGCTTCCAGCCTGGATGGTAAATTTAGAGCTGGTTACTCACTAATTTATCATAAAATCACCCCCCGTTGCTTCAATTGCAATGAAAGAATGTACAACTACATGGACACATAATTCAGTTCCCACTTATTGACATATCCTAGGAGTAAAACTTATCTGCGATCAGCTCGCCACAGAACTTAAAAAATACTCAAAAAAAATTATTGAAATACCATTGGATTCTTGGCAACCAACTTCCGCTAATTTCACCAAAAATCTTGTTTTCCAATACTTTGGAAGCTATTTACATTAAGAGATGATACAGTTAAAAAGACTACGTTAAGCTATTTAGTGAACTTCTCGTGCATTTTTCTTAATATTGATTTATCAAACAGTAGAAGAAGAAGTGACTTTTCTCAAATCAAACGTTTGGTTTCCAATAAGTAGGTGCTTATTACAACATTAATCGAACATTAGAGGGATTCAGTTATTTGATTTCAAAATCAAAACAAAAACTTGTCTACAGGTTCTCCACCTGTTAAATGTTTTGATAGTAAGCATAATAGTCCGATGCAAAAATGAGCGGAGAAGCGACAGCTGCGCTCTTCTAAAAATTTACAGGCTCAAGCAGAACAATGCATAACCAAGTGGTACTCGGTTATTACGTCTGGGTTAGGGAAAACGTTTATTTCATGAAAATCGTGACAAAATTATCACTTTTTATTCGTATGTTTCTCAAATTTTTTTATATTAAGTTTGAAAAGTATTCATTTCAGCAGATTCGTAAAGTTATCTCCTATCGATTGGTGTATTTGGATTTTAATTTCATCAATAAATGACAAAGTTATAATCGATCAAATCCTAACACTTTCTCGTGACGGTCACAATTTTAGATTTTCAATTTACCTCCTGTACCTTCCCGTAAGACGTAGTCTACATCAAAAGGCATACATTATTTCCGGAAAAAAAACCTAAATACAACATCCCGCAGAAATTAGCTCTGTGAAGAACTATCAAAAATTAAAATAAATTTCCAATGGATGCTGATGGAACCTTTTTGGAGAGGTTCGAAAGAGCTACCAGAGCAGTCAGAAGAAAAAAAAACTTCCGCAAAAGGTTAGAAGAAACTTCCAGAGGAAGCTGACAGACTCCCGAATTCCAAGACGGAAGAAATTTCCGGGCAAGTCGGAAGAATCTTTCAGACATAGTTTAGGGAAACTTCCAAAAGAAGTCGGCAGATATTTATGGAGCATATCTACAGGACCTCTGGGGGATCACGGAAGGAGCAGTTCTTGGAAATTTCCTAGCAACTAAAAACTTCTTCGAAAGTTCGTTAATTCAATTGATGTTAGTTGAACTGCCCTGAGGTTTTCTGAAGTTCTCGCAAATCTTTGGCTTGGTTCTCTGAAGCTCTGAAATAAATGAAATCTTAACGTTCAACTTCCTTCAAATTCCCGGAGTTTCTTAAAGGTTATTTAATGTTTCCTGATACTAATGAAACCTACCTGATTTTTTTCTAGAACTTGCCCTTACAGCTAATTAAACTTCCAAAAAGCCTGGACTTCCTTAAATTCTCGGAATATACCTGAAGTTATTGGAACTACCCTTAAAACCTCTTAGCTTCCCAGAAGATCACTAAACCTAACTTCCCCGAGCTTCTTCGAGCTTCTTTAAAGTTTGAACAATTTTCCTCAAGTTCTCTGAACATCTTCGGAGCTTTCTTGACTTCCTGGAGCCTTTCAAAAAGCCTGGACTTTCTAAAATTCTCGGAATATTCCTGAAGTTATTGGAACTGCCCTTAAAATCTCTGAGCATCCCTGAAGATCGCGAAACCGAGCTTCTTCGAGCTTCTTAAAAGTTTGAACAATTTTCCTCAAGTTCTCTGGACATTTTTCAAGTTTTCTTGACTTCCTGGAGGGTCTCCTAATATATTTGAAGTTCGCATTACTATCAAACAGAAATAAAAAATTCTCAAAATAAGAAAATCAGAAAATCACAAAATGAAAAAAAAAACAGAAAATGGAAAATAGGAAAACCGAAAAAATCAGAAAATCATAAAATCGGAACATCCAGAAAATCAGATAATCACAAAACAAGATAACACAAAAATCAGGAAATTGGAGAATCTGAAAATCACATAATCTAAAAATCAGAAAATTAGAAAAACAGAAAATGTGAAAATCAGGTAATCAAGAAATCATAAAATCACAAAATCATAAAATCAAAACATCAGAACATCAGAAAACCTGAAAATCAGAACATTAGAGAATTAGAAAATCAGAATATCAGAAAATTAAACAATCAGACAATTAGAAAATCTGAATATCAGAAAATCATAAATTCACAATATTAGAAGAACAGAAAATTATAAAATCCAAAAGTCAGAAAATCAGAAAATCGTAAAATCAGGCGATTCTAAAATTAGATAATCAGAAAATCAGATAATCAGAAAATCAGTTAATCAGAAAATCAGATAATCAGAAAATCAAATAATCAGAAAATCAAATAATCAGAAAATCAAATAATCCGCAAATAAGATAATCAGAAAGTCAGATTATCAGAAAACCAAAAAACCTTGGAATCAGAATCAGAAAATCAGATAATCAAAATATCAGATAATAAGAAAATCAAATAAACAGAAAACTAGAAAATCTGATAATCAGAAAATCAGACATTCAGAAAATCAGATAACCAGAAAATCAGGAAATCAGATAATCAGAAAATCAGATAATCAGAAAATCAGATTATCAGTAAATCAAATAATCAGAAAATCAGATAATCAGAAAATTAGATAATCAGAAAATCAGACATTCAGACAGTCTGAAAATTTGGAGATCAGAAAAACAGTAAATTGAATAATCAGAAAATCAGATAATCTGAAAATCAAATAATCCGCAAATCAGATAATCAGAAAATCAGATTATCAGAAAACCAAAAAACCCGATAATCAGAAAATCAGATAATCAAAATATCAGATAATCAGAAAATCAAATAATCAAATATTCAGAAAATCAGACATTCAGAAAATCAGATAGTCAGAAAATCAGGAAATCAGATAATCAGAAAATCAGATTATCAGCAAATCAAATAATCAGAAAATCAGATAATCAGAAAATTAGATAATCAGAAAATCAGACATTCAGACAGTCTGAAAATTTGGAGATCAGAAAAACAGTAAAATCAGAAAATCTGAAAATCATGCAATCAAAAATACAGGAGAACAGAAATACTGAAAATCACGAAAACAAAAAATCAGGAGATCAGAAAATCATAAAAACTAAAAATCAGATAATCAGAAAGTCAGATAATAGAAAAATCAGAAAATCAGAACATCAGAATATCAGGAAATTAGGCAAGGGAATAAGAATGTCAGAAAATCAGATTATAATTAAATCAGATGATCTGGAAGTCAGAAAATCCGAAAAACAGTAAATAAAAAATCAGAAATTAAGAAAATCAGAAAATCAGAAACACGAAAAATCTAATAATCAAAAAATCCGAAAAAGATAATTAGACAATCAAAAAATTGGATACTTACATAATCAGTAAACATGAAAATCAGACAATCAGAAAATAAAAAATTAGAAATCAGAAAATCTCAAAATCAGATAAATTTAAAAATTAGAAAACCTCAAAATCAGAAATAAAGAATATCAGAAAATCAAAACATTAGAACATCAATAAATCTGAAAATCTAAAAATTTTATGATCACAAAATCACATAATCATAAAATCGGCAAATCAGGAAATCATTAAGTCAGAAATTCAGACAATCAGAAAATAATATTACCAGACAATCAGAAAGTCAGACAATCCGAAAGTTGGAAAATCATAAAATCAAAATATCACAAAATCAGACAATAACAATATCGGAAATGCAAAATATCAGAAAATCAGAAAATCATACAATCACACAATCAGAAAATCTGAATATTGGAAAATCATAAAATCAGAATATCAGAAAATCACAAAATCCAAAAGTCAGAAAATCAAAATCGGAAAATCAGACGATTATAGCATTAGATAATAAGAAAACCAGATAATCATAAAATCAGATAATTAGAAAATCAGATAATTAGAAAATCAGATAATCAGAAAATCGGATAATCAGATAATCAGAAAATCAGACAATCAGAGAGTCTGAAAATTTGGAAATAGGAAAAACAGAAAATTGGATAATCAGAAAATCTGAAAATCAGACAATCAAAAGGACCGGGATCATAAATACTGAAAATTACGAAAACAAAAAATCAGGAAATCAGAAAAAAACGACAAATTAGATCGTTAGAAAATCAGAAAATCAGAAAACAAGATAACCAAAAAATCAGAAAATTTGAGAATCTGAAAATCACATAATCTGAAAATCAGACAATCATAAAATTAGAAAAACAGAGAATGTGAAAATCAGATAATCAAGAAATCAGAAAATCATAAAATCAAAACAGCAGAACATCAGAAAACCTGAAAATAAGAACATTAGATAATCAGAAAATCAGTAAATCAGAAAATCAAGAACTCAGACGATTATAAAAGAAGATAATCAGAAAATCAGTTAATTAGAGAATCAGACAATCAGACAGTCTGAAAATTTGGAAATCAAAAATTCGATAATCAGAAAATCTGAAAATCTGAAAATCAGACAATCAGAAAGACAGGAGATCAGAAATACTGAAAATCAAGAAACCAAAAGAATAGGAAATCAGAATATCAAAAAAACGAAAAATCAGATAATCAAAAATCAGAATTTATGGAACATCAGAATATCAGAAAATTAGACAACAAAGCAATAAGAATGTCAGAAAATAAGATTATAAAAAAATCAAATGATCTGAAAATCAGAAAAACATAAAACCAAAAAAAAACAGAAAATTAGAAAAACAGAAAATCAGAATCACGAAACATCTAATAATAAAAAAAAATCCAAAAATCAAACAATCAAACAATCAGAAAATCAGATATTCAGATAATCAGTAAATCACAAAATCAGGCATCCTGAATCTCAGAAAATAAGATTATTAGAAAATATTATGATCAGAAAATCGGAAAATCAGAAAATCAGAACATAAGATAATCAGAAAATCAGACAATCAGGAAATCAGACGATCAGACAATCAAAAAATCAGAAAATCAGATAATCAGATAATTGGAAACTCAGATAATCAAAAAATCAGACGATCAGACAATCTGAACACCTGAAAATCATAAAATCAGAATAACAGATAATCAAAAAATCAAAAAATCAGAAAATCAGAAAGTCAGTAAATCAAAACATTTGAAAATTATACGTTTGAAAACCAGGAAATCAGGTATTCAGAAAATCTGAAAACCAAAAAAATAGAAAATCACAAAGTCAGAATATCAGAAAATCAGAAAGTCGGAAAATCAGAATATCAGAAATCAGAAAGTTAAAACCAGAATTTCATAATATCAGAAATTCAGATACTCAGACAATCAGAAAATCAGGTAATTAGAAAATTGGAAATTCATATCATCAGAGGCTCACAGAATCAGAAAAGTTTATAATCAGAAAATCAGAACATAAGATTATCAGGAAATCAGACGATCAAACAATCAAAAAATCAGAAAATCAGATTATTAGAAAAACGAATACTCAGAAAATCAGATTATTAGAAAAACGAATACTCACTCAGATAATTAGTAAATCAGAAAATTAGACTTTTCGATTGAAAATTTGAAATCAGAAAATCAAAAAACCAGAAAACCAGAAAATCAGAAAATCAGACAATCAGAAAATCTGAACATCTGAAAATATGAAAATCTGAAAATCAGAAAATCAGAATATCAGAAAATCTTTAAATGTTATGATCAGAAAATCAAAAAATCAGAAAATCGGCAGTCGGTAAATCAGAAAATCAGGAAATCATAAAGTCAGAATTCAGACAATCAGAAAATAATATTGTTGGAAAAACATAAAATCAGGAAACCAGACAATCAGAAAATTGGACAATCCAAAACCCGGAAAATCATAAATCATAATATTTCAAAATATCATAAAATCAGACAATCAGAATATCAGAAATGCAGAATATCAGAAAAAAAAAATCAGGCGTCCCGAATCTCAGAAAATCAGATTATCAAAGAATAAAATAGAAAAATCAGAAAATCATAAAATAAGATAATTTTCTGATTATCTTATTTTATGATTTTCTGATTTTCCGATTTTATTCTTAATTAAACAATCAGGACATCAGATGATAAGACAATCAAAAAATCATAAAATCAGATAATCAGATAATCGGAAGCTCAGATCATCAAAAAATCAGAAGATCAGACAATCTGGGCGTCCGAAAATCAGAATAACAGACAATCAAAAAATCCGTTAATCAGAAAATCAGAAAATCAATCACTCAAAACATTTGAAAATTATACGCTTGAAAATTAGAAAATGAGAAACAAATTAGGTATCCAGAAAATCTGAAAATCAAAAAAATAGAAAATAACAAAGTCAGAATATGAGAAAATCAGATAATCAGAAAAACACAAAATCAAAAAATCAGAAAGTCGGAAAATCAGAATATCAGGAAATCAGAAAGTCATAAGCCCAGAATATCATAATATCAGCAATTCAGATAATCATACAATTAGAAAATCAGATAATCAGAATATCAGACAATTAGACAATATAAAAATCAGAAAATCCGGTAATCAGAAAAATTTAAATTCAGATAATCAGAAATTCAGAAAATCAGAAAATAAGACAATCTGAAAGTCAAGAAAACAGAAAATCAGGATACCAGAAAATAGGGAAATTCTTTACAAAGAAAATCAGTACACTGAAGTCTTTTTTTACACGGTTTTTTTTACGCGGTTTTTTTTTATACGGTTTTTTTTACACGGTTTTCCACGATTTACACGGTACGTTTTTAACGATTTCTCGACAACGATACAACCTATCGACTTGATTCCAATCACATTATCCGTTTCAAGCTATTTGTAATCGAATGGCATACTTAAAAAAAAATCACAATTTTTGGTGTAAATACAGAAATTTTTAAAATATGTCTATATGGATCATATCATGCTTTAATTACAAATGGCATCAAAATCCGATTTTTTAAAAACATTTTAGCATGCGAAAAATCAAAATCTCGTAGGTTTTTTTTTACACGGACCGTATCCCCCGTGTAAAAAAAGACCTGAGTGTATATCAAAAAAATTTAAAATTAGAACATTAGACAATCAGACAATCAGGAAATCAGACAATCAGAATGTCAAAAAATCAGAAATCTTGAAATCAGGAAAACATAAAATCAGATAATCAGAAAATCAAAAAATCTGAAATTCAGTTAATCAAAGCATTTGAAAATTTGAACATTAGACAATCAGAAAATCAGGAAAGCCAAAAATTCAGAAATCTTGAAATCATAAAAACATAACATCAGCTAATCAGAAAATCAGAAAACTTCTTCTACGTCTACAGGAAGGTACAGGGGGTAAATCGAAAACCTAAAATTGCAACCATCACGAAACGGTGTAAGGTTTTGAACGCTTATAAGTTTGTCATTTATTGATGAAATTAAACTACAAATTCACCAATCTAGAGGAAATAACTCTTAAGTTGCTGCAGTTTTCCTGAAGCTAATGGAATCGCCTTAAATTTAAAGAAGATATCGGTAGTTTTGGTAACTTTCTGTCGTGTCGCAGTCTGTTCGTGACACTTCCCAGAAATTCTCGGAACATCCTTTAATTTTTCAGAACTTAATAAAAGTGCCCTAAATGTTCGTGAAGTTAATAGAACTGCCCTGAAGTGCTCTAATCTATCTTGCAGTTCTTGGAACTTCCCTGAAGTTCTTATTCTTTTTCTTCTTCGCTTTTTAAGCTTATTGCATATGGCATATTAGCTTATTGTGTGCTCTCAACTTAGTGTTCTAGATGCACTTCCACAGTTATTAATTGAGAGCTTTCGATGCCTGTACCATTTTTGCATTGGTATAATTTGTGTGACAAGTCCAATCATACTTCTATGTCCAGGGAAGTCGAGAAATTTTCCAACCCGAAAAATTCCTAGACCGGACCGGGAATTGAACCCAGCCACCTCCAGCATGGTCTTGCTTTGTAGCTGCGCATTTACCGACTGAGCTAAGGGAGGCCCTGAAGTTCTCGCCGGGTATTTCCCTGAAGTTTCCTAAACATTTTCTGATATTCACGGAACTATACTGAAGTCTCAGAATTACCCAGAATTTCACATAACTTTCCGTAAGGTCTTTAAACTTCACAGAAGTTTAGTAAACCTCTGTAATTTTCCAAAACTCGATGGAATCGCCCAGAAGGTCTCTAATTTACACAGAAGTACTAGACATTTTCCTCCATCCATTGGATCAGAACACTAATATTTTTTCCTGCTAGATTTAATTCCTGGCCCACTGTGCAATGTTTCCGATGTTTATGGAGCTGCTCTTAAGGTCTCAGTAGTGTTCTAAAGTTCTCTGGTCATTCCGTAAGATCTTTAAACATACCTGACGCTTCCTGAACTTCCATGAGCGTCTTGTAAATTCTGTAAAGTTCCTTCAAATTTTTTTGAAGTTAATGGAACTGGCCTGGAGTTGTTTGATCCTCATCTAGATTTTACTGAAGATCTCGAAACTTACCTTTTGAGAGTTTTAAATTTCCCCAAAGTTCTGTTCGGTATCGAGAACTACGTTTGTTGCTAGTCAAAGCGCACGAAAGCAGTTTGTTCTAAAGCTGGGATGTTTAAAATGAAAAACACTAAGAAATATGACGGGAAGTTATTAATTTCTACATTACCTAAAAAACTTTCATGTTTTGAAGTTGATTCACAATGTTCCATTTCTCAAAACCAGTATACCAAAACCGAAAAAAAAAACGAATTGAGGAAATTACCTTCCTTCCGCAAGCCTCAGGAGACCACGTGTCCTGGAACCAGCTGAAAAATCCCCGAAAAAATAAACCCAACCAAACAGCCCATCCCTGAATATAAGACTTTGCAAAACCTTCCTTCCTCGCAGAGATGAATCCTTCGATAAGCACTTAGTTTTTACAACTATCATTATCCCTCGTGGGCCAAGGCATAAGTTCCTTTCAGCACGCATTCGACCGGTGGGACGACCAAACTGCGGTGGACGGAGTGCGGTAATTTCGGTTCTGTACGGCTCCGTACGGGATCGAGCCCAAGTAAAAATGATGCCGGCACATACTTCATTTTAACGAGAATTTCTGTGGCTCCCAGACGGAGCCTCGCAGGCAGAAAATCGACGCACCCATCTCGAAGGCACACGCACATACAAGGGCACTTGAGGAGGAGGAGGAGGAGGCAAAAGGCGCGCTCGAAATTATTATGATTAAGGCGATCACCTCTCGTGTATTTATCCCTTAAAAGCGAAATACCTCCTCCGGATATTGGCTTTTGCGAAAAGTTTAATTTCTGGGTTCTGGTACATGCAGGAATGGCGGCCAAGATCCGTTGGGAACACCAAAGTGGCTAAACCGACGGTTCCCTATTCCAGTCACTCGCTCGCTAATTGGCCTAATCGCGGAACACCATCTCCCTAATGTTCGTTTGACTCTAGGCTAGGCATGGACTGAAGACAAAGACGGGCCACAAGTCCATCCGCTCCAGGGCCCGGCGAGGGACACTTATTAATCAAATTAAAGATAAAATGCCTTACCACAGTCATCAATCCACCACCACCATCATCGGCCGAAGCTAGGCTGAGGGGAAGCCATGTGGAGGAATTCCACTCCCGCACTCGTCTTGTCAAAGAAATACGTCAAGTGATCGATCATCGATTGATTCTGCGAACGCGATTCCCGAGGACAATTCGAGTAGAAAGGAAGAAGGGGTGGTATTGAGGACGGAGAGAACTGGTACATGGTTCGCTTGTGCAAACAGAGTCCGCGCAAATAAACTTCGGTCCGGTCTTTGGGTGCTGCTCACGCACATACCTACCTGCCCAGAACGATCGGTGTGCTTTGACAGGCGCCTTGCTGCGGTCGCAGTTCTATGCACGAGGCCCGAGTCAAGGGATGCTGTAAAACTGTTTAAAACATTGTCTTATTTTGAATAGACTTGAGTAACATTGCAAGAGCAAATCATGCAGTTCCGAGAACTTAAAGAACCTTCAGGAACCTTCAGGAAGCTCCGAGGAATTTTGGAATATTCTAGGTAGGGGAAATGGCTCTAATGTTGGCCTATGGATCTAATATTGGGCCCATCGCTAAAAATCTGCTATTTATCAATTTTATCTAGATGAACGCGGGACGGTAATAATGGATATTTTTGGTCACTGTTGAAAATTTGATCGATTGCTGAATTTGTGTATGGGTCCAAACATTACATCCATTTGCCCTATTTCAGGAATGTGCAGAAAATTTCAAAAAAATTGCGGACAGTTTTTTTAATTGCCATAACTTTGGAGAACTTGAGAGAACTTAGGGAGCTTCATAAAGTAACTGTCCGCTATCAAACGCTCCCAGCGAGAACTGAAATTTCCTGCGACGCAATTTGTTTCTAGAACATTCCATGCAAAGAAGGAGAAGAAGAATATTTTTTCCTTACGACGGCGCGTGTGATTGGTGTTTGGTCGGGTCGCGAGAATGTATATATACCGGGCCTGTTCACGCGTATCTTTTATTAGTAAACCAGTAGTCTACAAGTGACATTAAAACAAGAAGCAGAAACAGAAGAAACCGGAAGCAGACTAGCAGCAGCAATAGCTGTATCCAGCGGTGCTGCATTCAGGAGCAGCACTTTCCTGCAGAGAACAATGAATCAACGTAGAGCAGCAACGAACTTCTTTCACTATTCCATATCCAGGTCATCCACGTCCTTCATCGGTTCCGTGGTAATTGTGTCACAAACGGCCCTTTTCATGGCCCCAGATCTTTCTTCTTTCGTGATGCACATTACCCTCGGGTCATTACTACACTGTTGGCGTTCCGATCCAGTCCACACCTGATTGCATTGTGTTCATGGCCGAACATAAATTGGTCCTTCAATCCAGATACGAAACTGTTGCGAAAAAGTATTCGCCGACAGCGCGTAGGACAGCAGTGATTGACAACGTAATCATCACTTGGTGAGTAGAAGTGAAAATTGTGCTGTGTAGAAGCGCTCACTGGCAGCGTGTGTGCACAGACAAGTGTGCCATTGTAGGAGGCATCCGATGTGTATGTGTCTGTCACCTCGGTTCGTAGTATCCTTCCGTGGCGACAAACGCGTCGGTTCGTGTGCTTCCATATCCGTGTGAGTTGGTGTCTAGTCGAGAAATTTAGTGTACGTATTCCTTCGTCGTGACACCTTGAGACAGTGTGTTCGGGTTTAATCGTAGCGGATTCTTTGAGAACGTTATCCACCGTCGCGACAAACCTGAAATATCATTGCGTCGGGTAACAGTGATTTTTAGTTCGAAACATTGTGCTACCCCACCCACCAACCAACAAGATGGGCATCCAGGAATAATTGAAGTTGCTGATCCACAAGCGAGGCCAAGTGAAGGCTAAGCTGACACAACGCGTTAACGGCAGCAAAGAAGAGTAGGGAAAGGCCATCTTTACCGCAACTCCGAGTTCATGCCGAGAACCTAGCAGTAATCTACAAGGAATACAACGATAACCACGATATGGTCATCGCATCCGTATCCGAAGATAGTGTCAAGACCCAGGAAGGCAAGTACGAAGAGTTTGAGAACCTGTACAACGGAACCTCTATCATAATCGAGACGTTGATCGATGTCATTGAGAAGGAGAACCGAGCGAATGCAGCCATGCCCATGCCGTCATCGTCATCTGTAGTGAACCAAATAGCGAATCAACCTGTTATCCTTCAGCCGCAATCTTTTCGAACACCCTTACCAACATTTGATGGACGGTACGAAGCATGGCCTAGATTCAAGGCTATGTTTCAGGATCTAATGCGTCATTCCACGGATTCTGATGCAGTGAAACTCTATCATCTCGAGAATTCTTCGAAGGGTATTGCAGTTGGTGCCATCGACCTGGATACTTTGCAGAACAATAACTACCAACGTGCCTGGGATATCCTGCAGGAAAGATTTGGCAACATGTTCTAGCAGCGGTTATCCACACAAGCAAGTGTTCCTGATGACAGCGATGGTGTGTTTGACATCGAATAACGGACACACTCAACAAGTACGAGCATTAATGGATTCCGGATCGCAGATAAATCTACTTGCTGAACATGTTGTGCAAAGGCTGAAACTTCCAAAGTATTCGACCAATGTACCTGTTATCGGTGTTGGAGGTAGCAGATCCCATATCCGTCACAAGGTGGTGGTACGAATGACATCCAGCTATAGTGATTTTGCCACCAACGGCGAATGTCTCGTTACTCCGAAGGTGACAGGCACCATTCCGTCTGCACGTGTGAACATTGATTCTTGGAACATACCTCCCGGTATTCTACTGGCTGATGCTTCATTCTGCAGTCCAGGTGAAATAGACATGCTGATTGGAGCTGAATTATTTTTCCACATCCTAATGCAAGGTCAGATAAAGATGTCCAATCGATTGCCGACGTTGTACGAGACTCAGTTCGGATGGGTTGTAGCCGGTTCATACGAGGAGCCAGAGGAAGATAATCCAGTGTGTGCCAACATTGCTATGACTGACGGTTTGGAGGCGTGTATGCAACGATTTTTCGACCAGGTCGAAGCCGGTATTATAACCAGCGAGGAGCAGCGTTTCGAAGAACATTATCAGCGAACTTACCGTCGCGATGAAAATGGAAGATTTGTGGTTCAGGTACCCTTTCGTGAATCTGTGAACCAACTAGGAAATTCCAGGTCGTTAGCCTTGAAACGGTTCCTGCTATTGGAGAAGAAATTGGCGAGAAATCCTGATCTGAAAACTCAATACGCAGCCTTCATCGAAGAATATAAAACCCTTGGTCATTGTCGCGAGATAAAAGAGGACGAAGATCCAGCAGGTACCCAGACATATTATTTGCCTCACCATTGCGTCCTGAAGCCATCGAGTAGCAGCACCAAATTGCGCGTGGTATTTGATGCGACAGCGAAAGCAAATGGTTTATCCCTGAACGATGTGCTGTGACTTGTTTTCCATCGTGTTACGTTTTCGATTCCACATTGTAGTTTTCTCTGTGGATGGTTCGAAAATGTACAGGCAAATTCTTATAGTTCCGTCCCAAACGCGGTACCAACGAATCTTCTGGCGTGGTAGTCCATCAGAAGCGCTACAAGTTCTGGAGTTGCTGACCGTTACTTATGGGACTTCGGCAGCTTCCTTCCTTGCGGTGAGGTCACTAATCCAGTTAGCTCGTGTTGAGATAGCTAATCATCCAGAAGCGGCCGAGGTAATCTTGTACGACTCGTATATGGATGACATTTTGTCTGGCGCAGAAACAGTTGAACTAGCCAAGAAGCTACGTCAGGACCTCGAAAAATTAATGCTGAATTGTGGATTTCCTGTGAAAAAGTGGTGCTCCAATTTGGAGGAAGTACTAAATGGAATTCCTGAGGAAGATCGTGAAACCCTAGTATCGATCCAGGATTCCAGTGCCAACCAAGTCATCAAGGCTCTAGGTCTCCTGTGGGATCTGAAGAAAGACCAGTTCCTGTTCCGTGCAGCAGTTGATCCTGTAGAAGATAGTAAACAAGTGACGAAGCGTTCGGTCCTATCCCAGAAAGCAAACATTTTCGACCCCTTGGGACTGTTAGCTCCCGTGATCGTCGAAGCGAAAATGATAATGCAGTGTTTGTGGGCCTGCAGTGTAGGATGGGATGATCCGCTTGATGGTGAGATTCTTCACCGATGGGAAGAGTTCCAGACATCCTTAGATGAACTGAGCAACATAGAGACATGGTACTTTCGGGATGGCGTGCTTACACCATTGCACAGCGGTTGAAATTTAGCAGGTGATGAATGTTGTAGTCAGCCTAACAGAACGACTGCAGTGGAACGTCCGAAAGATGGTGAAACTACTCAGAGAGCCTCGGATGTCCGCGTCCTTCAGGGTCCTACCAAATTTGTGGTGACCATCTCCGTCGCAAATGAAACTGCCATTTTGGATCGAAGCGAACAAACTGGTATACTTGGGTATCTCCAGAGACAGCGTGGTCAGTTGGCGTTCCTGGCAGCAGCATTAGACAGGTGATCATTCTAGTTATCTGTGTAACGTTCGAAGGATGTCGTTGCCGTTGGTAATGCTTCTCTTTTCGATGACGTTGTGACGACTGTCCCCACAACCAGGCATGGACAATCATTTGCATTCATTTCATACATTCATTCACATTCATTTGCCTCTAACTTTTTCATCAACAGAATCCTGCAAAATAATGTATAAAGCTTTTGTAGGTTATGTTATTAGCTACAACTTTTGCTTATAACTCAAATCTGTATCTCTTATGCATCACAAACTATAGCGGGCAGAACTTGTTACTGTTTTTCAGTGAATGTATTTTACATTTTTTAGTAGTGGCTTCTGTTTGCTCTGGTTCGTCATGCATGAGAGATACGAATTTGACTTGTTAACAAAAGTTATAGTTAATAACAAAACCTATAAAGATTCTATACATCATTTTGCGAAATGCCTTTCAAGAAAAAAGTTTGAGGCAAATGAATATAAATGAATGCACGAAATGAATGCAAATGATTTTCCATGACACTTGACATTGACTTTAAATGATCTTTATTTCTTGTATTTGTTTGGTTTACATGTATGGATTATCAAGTGATACAGATGCGTCTTTTCAACTTTAGTACATTTGCAATTTTAATTATTATTTACAGTTCCTAGTCCTATCAGGCCTGTTTTACAGTATGACCAAAGATGACGTTTATTGAATTACAGTCTTCAGTTATACTTGCAGAATAGCGAATTAGGCCCCTCCCTTTTGGAGTATTTTTCGTCAGAGCGTTCCTAGTTACAAGTATATGGCAGCATTCACATCAGACCAAGACGTGCTCTGACCAGCATTGAATTCAATTGTTGTGAAAGAACAACTATTTAGCGCTACTTGACTCTTTCACACCAGCGCAAGTCGATGCCGACCGCATGACGGCGGCCCAGCTGCCTATTGCGGGAAGCCTTTCCTCCGTTCGATGTGGGTGCATTCGCCGTCGGCTTCGTATTGGTGCAATGCGTGCTGTTCCACTCATACGTCGTGTCCGACGCTTATCCGTCCGTTACTTGAAAGTAAATGACGAAGAAAACGATTAGTAGTAGTAAAATTATGTTTATTTCTGTTGATTATGATAGTACATTGATTTAACATTTTAATTGATTAGCCTACCTGGCTCTTCATCTTTGTTTAATTTGATATTCTAATTTAATATTTGCGTTTTTCAACTAGTTTAACGAATACCCCTTTGAAAAAGTGAAAACCTACCTAACTACGAGTATAACTTAACCTAACGTGCTAGATCACGTATGATCTGATGATTTGATCTCAGACAGGTGTCTCTGAACCTTTCCAGGATGAATACTCTCCGTTCTTCTAATGTCTGAATTCTAGCCAGGAGGTGGATCTCAGAATTTCTAGTCCGCTGGGGACTGTTTAGGACCATCCTAAGGATCTTGTTCTGGACGAACTCGGGTACCCCCTACTAACACACCTACCGATCGAAGGGCAAGTCCTGATGCTTGACCTCTTCAACAAACTCTGGACCACCGACTCCTATCCAGCATCATGGAGGGAGAGCCTAGTTATTCCAATCCCGAAGACGAATGAAAACACGAAGGACACGACGAAATTCCGGCCCATCGCACTCACTTCCTGCATGAGTAAGGTCTTCGAGCGGATGGTGAACCGCAGGCTCAGGACATTCCTGGAGAACAACAATCTACTCGACCATCGACAACACGCCTTTCGGCAAGGATTCGGCACCTCTACTTATTTCGCCACACTGGGAGACGTGCTGAAAGACGCCTTCGACCAGGGACACCACACTGAAATGGTCTCACTAGACATCTCCAAGGCATTTAACTGGACCTGGACTCCGGCTGTACTTGCCAAACTCGTCAGCTGGGGACTTAACGGACACATGGTCCACTTCGTTCGGAATTTCCTCACTGACCGTGCTTTCCGTGTTGCTATCGGAAATGCCAAATCTAGGTGCTTTCAGGAGGAAACGGGGGGATCCCTGGGGGATCTCCGTCACACTCTTCCTAATCACGATGAACGGAATCTTCCGCCAGTTACCAAAGAACGTCCGCATCTTTGTGTACGCCGACGATGTCCTCATCGTGGTACCGGGCCCACCACAACACGCATCAGGAACCTCACGCAAGCCGCGGTCACAGCCGTAGTAAAATGGGCCGAAGCTGCTGGTTATCAGCTCTTTGCCAGAAAAAGCATCAGGTGCCACGTCTGCCCGTCACGACACAGGGTCAACGGGACCGCCATTAAGATTGGCGACCAGGCTATTCCCGTCAAGAACTCCTTTCGGATCCTGGGGGTACTTGTGGACCGCACCCTCTCTTTCGTGCCGCACTTCAACCAGGTCAAAAAAGATTGTCGAAGCAGGGTCAATCTGATCCGGACCATCTCCAGGCCTCATCGCACCAACAATCGGGTAGTTCGCTTCCGGGTAGCGCAAGCTATCATCGATAGCTTCGGAGGATCAAAGGAACCACGGACGGACCTCCCAAACCTTCGGGGGATCGTAGAGTGCTCTCGAGGCTGAGGACTGGACACTGTCGGTTATACTATAACTTCGGCGGCGGAGGTCCCTTCCGCAAGAGCTCTGCATCTGTCCTGAATTCCAGGACCTCAGAGAAGCCTATGTGATCACCTCCAGCATCCGGAACCTGCTCGGAGAGGATTCACCCGCTGCAGACGCCCTGCTAGTTTTCCTCAGGGAAGCTAACCTATACCATGGGATCTAGGAAAACTATGGCTGTTATATTCGTTTGTATACTTGTTCCTTTGTTTATATGTTTAATTTCTTTCGACTGTCGGGACGGTACCGCACGGGATGAGCCTTTGGACCTCGTCACGGTGTCGTCTCGTTCAGATTTGTGTCATTCATTTTGAACTTGTTGTCGTCTTCGTGAAGAGCCAGGAGAACTGTCACCTTACAGCCTCAGCAGCCGGAGGGGCATCACATGGGATGAGTCTTTTGGCCCTCATGAAGGTGTTCCCCCCAGGCATTGTCAGTAGAAATTCAGTTTAAGCCTACTATGTCCAACTACTTCGTAGGAGGTTCTCTTTCTGAGACCTCAACAACTGACTGGAGATGAACTAGCCTAAGGCTAAAAATCTCTTTAATAAAGAATTAAAAAAAAATGTTCTGGATCCTATGGAGTTTAAGGTGATGGCAGTTTGCGCAACTCTCCCAGATTGGCATCCCGTATTCTATTACGGGAAGGGTGATTTGTTTGTAGACAGCAAGCTTGTATTTCAGGGATAGAATAGACCTCCTACTGATGAGTGGATGCAGTGATCTTATCAAGGTGTTACACTTGGTTTTGGTTTTGTCAACGTGCTCCCTGAGAATCATGCTTCCTTGAGGAACCCCAGCACCGATGTTGAAAGCATCCGCTGCGATGCCTCGGAACGTCCTGTTCGATAGGTAGTTGTATATTACCTTCTCTAGGAAGATTGGAAGACCGTAGTGCTGCAATTTGAACACCAAGCCATCATGCCAGACATTGTCGAACGCTTTTTCAACGTCCAATAACCCCATGGCAGATGTTTTCGAAACAGACTTGTTCCGTCTGAGAATGTTTGTTACTCGAGTCAGCTGGTGGACGGTCGAACGACCTTTCTGAAAACCAAACTGTTCCTCGAGTAACAAGTTGTTTTCTTCTGCAGATGTTAGGAGCCGGTGGTAGACTACTCTTTCGAACAGTTTTGATGGTTGATGATCTGGATGGTTGTAGAATCTGGAACTCAACTGTTTGAGTTCCAGATTCAAGATGCTGTCGAAACCTGGGGTCTTCATGTTTTTAGATGATTTGATATAGGCCAACAGTTCGTCAGCCGTAATCTCGGATTCCTCGGAAAAATATTGGGAATCTGATGGAGGTTGGTTGCGTTTTCAGCAACCTCAGCTTCGTGAGGGCTGACGATGTTTTCTCCGAGATTATGAGAGCTGACGAAGTGTTGACCTATCGCGGCAGCTTTCTCTTCAGGAGTTATCAGATGAACCACTGGGTCGCCGGGACTATCCAGTGGGGTCAGTGGTGGAATGGGTCTTGGCTTATTTTTAAGAATTTTGGTTAGTTTCCAAAAGAGCTTTGCACAATCTGGGAGAGAGCGGATCCTGTAGCAAAGTCCTGATTTCTGAGCTCCACCATCCTGGCTTGGATGGTTTTTGTTAGGCGATTACAATGGGTCTTAAGGACAGGCAGACCAGAGCGTTGGTACTGCCTTCGGATGGTGTTACGGAGTCTTATAAGGTCTTTGGTAGATCTGTCAAGGTTCAGAGTATTGCTCACCTGTCTGGATACTGGCACGTGTTGTTCCCTGGACCGGGATATCGCCTCCTCGATGGAATGCAGACACCGGTCAACGTTTCCGGGCGTCTCCGGAAGGACACCGTAGTGGACAGTGGAGTCAACACAGTGTTGGAACTGATCCCAGCTTACGCGATGGTAGTTGCGTCGTGAAGCTTGAAATCGATTGACGGATGAGCCCACATCGGCCATCACCGGATAGTGGTCCGAACTCAGCTCCTAGTGTGTCACAGGTTGCGAGATGTTGTCTCCCATGTTGCTGACGAAGATGTCGATGATGGAGTGAACGCCAGACCGGCTCAAGTGAGTGGGAGAGTCCGGTACTATTATGGTGTAGTGAGCCTCTTGCAGGTCGTCGTTCAGGATTGTGCCGTTTTGGTTGCGTCGACTGTTGCCCCAAGCCTGGTGTTTGGCGTTCAGGTCGCCAGCGATGATGTACTTCTCACGGCGTCGAGTTAGTTTGATGATGTCTCTCCGCAGGTCTGCTGCCGACCCGTCCCTGATGGTGACTTGTTTGGGACAGTAGGCCGTAATGATGATAATAGAGCCGACAGGAGTGGAGACTTCCACACCCACAGCTTCGATCATCTTCAGCTGGAAACTCGGTAGCAGTCGACAACCAATATTTCTCCTTAATACGATAGCCGCTCCTCCACAGAGGCTGGTCCGGTCCAGCCTTACGAGCCGAAAATCGGGGAGGTGAACATTTATCTCCGGCTTCAGGTGTGTTTCGGTGATGACAGCGATGTCTATGCTATGATCATTGAGGAAATCAACGAACTCAATGATTTTGCTCTTGAGCGAGCAAGCGTTCCAGTTGGCCATTTTGATGGCTTCACGGTCCATTCTATTGCACGAGGGTCATTACTGGACGAAGCTGTTCAGGTAATGTCTTGGTGGTGCGCAAGATTATGATCACCTCAGTCACGAGGATCACTAGTTCGTCGGTTGTGAGTGGAGAATTTTTTCCTGACTCACCGGACACAGCACGGGCGTACGATAATCCCGGGGCAGTAGAGCCATGGCACGGCTGGGCTGCAGCGGCAGTGAGGCGATGCTGAACTGAACGGTGGTTGGGACCCGCTTGATCTGATGTTGGATTCGTAACGGAGGGGGGAGGGGGCGCTGGTTTAATTGAAGCAGTGCTAGTCTCGGGACCATACGACGAGCCTGAAGTACTGGAAACGTGTCCATGTTGACAATATGAGCACGATTATTACGGTGTCGACCAGCTTGATTCCTCGTGGATTGTCGGATCTGGATGAAGGCCGCTCGCTTGGGACATCTTCTATCGCTGCCCAGATGGTTGGAATCACAGTTCACGCACTTAGGTTCAGCTTCTTCTTCCTTCTTGCAGGCGGTAGTATTGTGAGCCCCAGCACATTTACCACAACATGCTATCATGTGACAATTTTTCGTACCGTGCCCAAATGCCAGACAATTAGTGCACTGTGTCATGTCAGGGTGCCGAGGGCGATACTGCTCCCACTGAATCACGATGTTGAACAGCGCGCGAGTCTGCCGCAGAGCAGCCAAAATGGTGGAGTCCTTATCGAAGTGCACCATGTACAACTGGTCCCGTAATGCACTGGTATCATCACGTCTCGCAATGGGAAAAATGTTGATTGGTTGCAGATGAAGGTGCTCCAATTCCGCTTTAATCTCCTCAGGGACGTCGTGAGTGTAGAACTCACAACATGTGAACGATTGCCCACAAAAATCTATTACGCAAATTTTCGTACAAATCGGAGAAGGTCGATCAAAAATTTAATATGTTATTGCTATTTTTTTGGGATTGCTAGTTAAAAAAAATTAAAGAGGGCTGATTTTTGTTAATTACTATGTTTACCCAAAATTACTTGAATATTTTTTACCGTGTACATTTTTCCAGTAAAGGATTTTTTTTCAACAGCTTTGTCTCAGACGTCATTTTGATTGGTAGTGACGATTTCGAATTATGATTTATTGAACAATTTTGAAGTAATTTTTGTTTTTCAAGATTCAAAATGGCCGAATTATATCTTCACCCTCAGTTACTCGCGCTGTTGTACTTTGTACAACACACATGAGCTTTCCATTGCCATTTTGTTGCTGAGCTACCAATCGATCTGAAACCAACGAGTATTCCTCAAAAAACTAAAAGCTAAACTTTGATTACAGTAAACAGTAAACACCTAAAAATGCGGATAATAGGGAAAATGTAAATGAAAACCGCGAAGACTGTGACCATACTACGTGGGATTTGACTTAATTGATTACAACATGGAATATATCGAGATCCTGACCAGATAGAAAGCTACTGCTTCCGACAAAGTTGTTCAGGAGATCATAGCCCTTTCGCTGGCGGACAGTAGTTCAGAATTGTGTCACTAGGTAGCGCTAGTATACATGGTGCGTGACGAATTTTTGCAGTAAATGGCATATTTGAGAAAAAATACACCAGTTAGTTATTCTAGCAATGAATTTTGTGCGATTTATTTTCTTTCGCAACATATGGAAGTTGTAAGTAAATTTATTCAAAAAAATTGCCTTCCCTTTCGACGACTGTAGTTAGACGCTTCCGGAAACTGCAGTATGCACGTTTTTAAATGTTTCGATCCATAGATGTCATCACTTCCTTGATTTTAGCTTTTAGCGACTTAAGTGTGGTGTGAGGGGTTCTATTGGTATCCCGTTGGACGACGCCCTATACAAAATAATCCAACGGATTGATATCGGGACTGCTTGGGGCCAAATTTCTTCCTCCCAAATTTACGAAATATTTTCCGTAAGCCATTTCTGTGCTTTATTAGCAGTATGAGCAGGATCTCCGTCTTATCACTTTCCCAAGCCTTTTATACACTGTTCTTTCAGACACATTTACCGACCGAATTATTTCTTTCATGCATACTCCGGCGCGCAACAAAGCGACAACGGCTGACAGATTGCTCTCTTGTTTTGACATCTGTACGTTTACTCAACACTGTTTGTTTAAATCTTACACCTAACAGTATAAGCTATCCATTTCTGCCAAATATATCTAAATCATGATGCACAAGCATGAGAAATTACTATTTGAAATTTACTGCAAAAATTCGTCACGCACGTGAAATTCTCGCATGTGATGACCAGATAGAAAGTTACTGTCTTGAACAAAGTTGTTCAGGAGGTTAAAGCCTAGAGTTTGTGAGAAAATTCTGAACTACTGTTCACCAGCCAAAAGACTTTGACCTCCTGAACAACTTTGTTGTAGACAGTAACTTTCACTGAATAGCATCTCGAGATATAGCATATGCGAGAAGTGTACATCTATACTGACGCCACGTGGTGAGTAACTTCTTAACTAATGTTTACCAGCCAAAAATGCTTTGACCTCCTGAACCACTTTGTCGAAGACAGTAACTTTCTATCTGGTCAGGATCTCGAAACAAAGCACATGCGAGAATTTCACGTGTATTCTAGCGCTACGTAGCGAGAAAATTTTTGAATTACTGTCCACTAGCGAAATATATCTGATCAGAATCTCGAGATATTTTACATGTGAGAATTTCGCGTTTATACTAACGCCACGTAGTGTGAAAATTCTGAACTATTGTGCACCAAGCAATAGGCATTGACCTCATGAACAACTTTTTCGAAGACAGTAATTTTCTACCTGTTCAAAATCTCGAGCTTACCTTACGCAAGAATTGTACACGTTTACTAGCGCCATGTGGTGAGAAAATTCCAGACTACTGTCCACCAGACAAAAAAGTCTTGACCCCCTGAACAAGTTTGCCGAAAACAGTAACTTTCTATCTGCTCAGGATCTAGAGCTATTGTATATGCGAGAATTGCATGTGTATACTAGCACCGAGTAGTGAGAAAATTATGATCAACTATCCACCAACGAAAAGATCTTGACTTCCTGAAAAACTTTGCCAAAGACATTTACTCTCTATCTGGTCAGGATCTTGTAATGTATCACATGCGAGAACTTAACATGTATACAAGCACTACCTAGTTAGAAGATTCTGAACTACTGTTAATCAGCAATAAGGCTATGATCTCCTGAACAGCTTTGCCTAAGACCGTAACTTTCAATCTTGTCAGGATCTCGAGATATTTTATATGATAATTTCACGTGTATACTAGCGCCGTGTAGTGAGAAAATTCTGAACTACTGTCCAACAGCCAAAAATACTTGACCCTCTGAACAAGATTGCGCAAGACAGTAACTTTCTATCTGCTCAGGATCTCGAGCTATTGTATATGCGAAAATTGCACGTATATACTAGCGCCACGTAGTGAGAATTTTCTGAACTACTCCACCAACGAAAAGATCTCGACTTCCTGAAAAACTTTGCCGAAGACAGTAACTTTTTATATGGTAAGGATCAAGAGATATTTTATATATGCGAGAATTTTACATGTATACTAGCACCGCGAAGGGAGAAAACTCTAAACTACTGTCCACCAACGAAAAGGCCTTGACCTTCTGAACAAGTTTGTCGAAGCCAGTAACTTTCTATCTGCTCAGGATCTCGAACTATTGTATATGCGAAAATTTCACGTATATACTAGCGCCACGTAGTGAGAATTTTCGTAGTGGAGAGAAGCACCAGTAAAAAGATTATGATCTCTAGAACAACTTTGCGTAAGGCAGTAACTTTCTATAAGGTCAGGATCTTAAGATTTTCCATGTTGTAACCAATTAAGTCAAATCCCACGTAGTACGGACACCGTTTACGCGGTTTCCATTCACATTTTCTCTATTATCCGCATTTTTTGGGGGTTAACTGTGATAAAAGTTTAGAATGTTGAGTCCTAGGAGAACTGTTCAGGATCTCATTCTGGATCCTTTGCATTTTGAGACGAAGGTATTTTGCGCAACTCGCCCAGATTGGCATACCGTATTCAATTACTGGAGGGATACTTTGTTGTTAGCCATCAAGCTTATTTTTCAAGGATAAGGTGGGCTTCCTGTTGATAAGTGGCTACAGTTATCTTCTCAAGATGTTGGCACTTGGTGTAAGTTTTGTCGTTGGATTTCGGACGTGAAAATATTAATCATTAAACAGCCAAGTAACAATGCAAGTTTTATAGAGGATTTAAAACACTCTACAAATCTAAATCATGGTCTACATAATCCTAATGAAATCGAAATACTGAGTGTTGTATATTAACCGGAGTACTTTGCAGCCTCTGATTCGAGACGGCCTTTTATCAAACTCAAGTTGGCAACCCTGGAATTCCACTGGCGGCGTATTTCACAAAGCACATTGCAACGAGTTGATAGAATTGTTATGCGCATATGAAAGCGCGCACGCTCTCTCTCTCATATATAGGAGATCCCGAAGCCGTTGATTGATGGGGCATAAATATGGTTGCACAGGCTGCCGGCATCTGATGAGGCTCTGAGCGCAGTCCGGTCAGCACGAACTCGCTGACCAAAATCATATTGGAAGAAGAAAGCGAACCGGAGGAATATCATCATCGTCGTCATCATCACATAAACCGGCAACGGATGACGGATTATGGGATTACATGGCACGCCGCACAGGCCCCGCTCCTCTCCCGCTCGGAACAGATTAAATCGATTCTGGTGCAACTTTGTTGCACACGTGTCTTAAAATGTGAAAAATTGTCCTCTCTACAATGTATGCGGCGCGCAATGCACGAACTTGAACAGTCCCACAAATGCTTTCTTTCCAACTGGCCAGGAGTGAGTGAGCGGGGAAATGGTATAATCGAGAATAAGACCACGCTCTGGTAAGTAATAGGCTAGGTCAAACGAATTAAGTTACACATGTCTTCCGCAGTATTGTTGAAATCCACCGGGTTCGAAGCATTTCGTTCTGCCCTTGTGTGCACTCGAGTCGCATTATGCTCTCTGAAGGTATGCTTCCGATTGCTTCCGGGATGAGCTCTGTATAATCCCGAACCGTTGTGAATTGTTGAATCTAATTGCTGAACAATCATGGAAACATAAATCTTGGAACCGATCGGTGCTCTAATGGGTTGTGACTTATTTATGGTAGCCGTCCGGGTACGGTGCACTCCAAGTTATTCCGCTTGATTTGAGAGTTTAGCGATTTCAAAATCCACTTTTTGGCCACCATGTTTCGCAGATTTAGTCAAAAACAACTTATGACCAACATTGAATTGATTCTAAAGCCGTTTCTATTTTATGATTCTGTCGGTTCCGTTCAAACAACCACTGGAACAAGCCAATAGATTAAATTAAATGTGTAATATTTTAGTAATCCTCCGACTATGGGGGGAAGAAGCACACGACAACCAGAATGACGATCGACGGTCCCTCTCGGCTGATAAATTAATTCTCGCTTTCCATAAATATCGCTTAATCGCTTTATCATCTCTGCTGGGAAACGACGGCTATCGCCACAACGATCAGCAACAGCAGCAATAGATATCGACGACTAGATATCGGAATTCGTTGCCACTCTCAGGTCTCCTCTATTCCCCCCACGGGCACCGGGAAACGGATGGCTACCCGCCTGATGCCTGATTTTTCTTATTTATTCGCAAAGACAGTTCAATAAATTCTCCCACGGGGGATCGTTCATTCCTCCGGACAGCGGATGATAATTGGGAAGAATTTGGATATGGATTTTTTTTTTCCGTCGCCAGACTGTTGGACGCTTGGCTAGGAATTCATCGTTTGTTGCCGAGTATTGGTAGCGAACTTCGAACAGCTTGAGAGCTTGAGGCAATAACTAATAGATTTTTGAATTATTGCTTCTGATCGGTTACGGGCGATACGGTTTCCCGTGAAAGTGGCTTTTGCATGACTGTGAAGGGGAATTTTTCCGAAGAAATGACATTCGAATTGGCTTGCTATCTGATTTCCTTTGGCCGAGATCTTGATTGAAGTGACAGCTGAAGATGAGCAAACGATTTGGCAAAATGTATGGCCTCAGAGCGCTCAGTCAGTAAACGAACGGTATTACCAAGCCGGAGGCGACGGGTTCGATTCCTTATTGGGTATTTTCTCTTGAAAATTTGGGTAGAAGTAGTTTAGAGTGTATTGTTTACACTGTATTTTTATCGCTGTCAGTTTTTCGAAAGTTGGAGAAAATGGCGTCACCCGAAAAGCAACGTCGCGAATTGATTTTGCGGAAGCACCTGGAAAATCCTCAACCCTCTCAACGAGACATCGGAAAACAACTCGGAATCGTGCAGTCAACAGTGAGTCGTGTGATTAACCGCTACTACGAAGCATCGAACGGAAGGAGAAATACAGAATGGATGTTCTATTAGTGATCAGGATCACAAGCGTGTCGTGAAAGCGTTTAAGCGAAATCCCAATGCTTCGATCAGGGATGTGGCCAAAAAGTTGAATCTGTCCAAGTCTTTCGTTCAGAGAGTCAAGGACCGGGAGGGACTGCATACGTACAAAGTGCAGAAGGCTCCAAATCGTGACGAACGGCAAACTACGGTGGGAAAGTCACCCAGATACTGACGAAGCCTCATTGTCTCATCATGAATGATGAGACTTACGTCAAGGCGGACTTCCGGCAGTTTCCGGGGCTACTGTTCTTCACCGCCCAGCACAAGTTTGATGTTCCGGAGGAAGTAAGGAAGCAGAAACTTTCAAAGTTTGCCAAGAAATACATGATTTGGCAAGCGATCTGCTCATGACTACCGGAACTGTAAACGGGGAGATCTACTTCAAGGAGTGTCTACAGAAGCGTCTGCTTCCTCTGTTGAAGCAACACGAGGGCCCTACGATGTTCTGGCCGGATCTAGCTTCGTGCCACTATTCAAATGTTGTCCTGGAGTGGTTCGAAGGCAGCGGGGTCACTTTCGTACCCAAGGACATGAACCCTCCCAACGCACCATAACTAAGGCCCATCGAAAACTACTGGGCTATTATGAAGCAGGCACTACGGAAGCATCCCAAGGAGGTCAAATCTGAGGATGACATGTAGAAAAAGCGGGTTTCCGTACAGAAGAAGCTGCAGCTAGATGTTGTACAGAACCTTTGTTTTTCTAGTTCGTTTATTTTTAAGGCTCAATCGTGTTAGCTTTACGGAGCCGATAATGCATTGTTCTTTGTTTGTAACAAAATTCACTTAATTCTATGTCTAGTAGGAGTTGGGCCGAATACTCGCGGCTTACTCGAGGTTGGATGGGTACATTGTCGAAGTATAGGAAAAGGGGAGGAGCTTGGGGGCAGGGTTTCGTTGTCTCATTAGAGCTATGTCGCCAGTATGAACGGGAGTGTGATTCTATATTCGTCTGGAGTTCGACCGGCTATGGTGACCAGTGGGCGACGATGAGACTCATCGAGACGGGGGACAAGACAAACAAATACTAATAAAGAGATACACAAGACAAACGAATTAAATTCGCGGTACCCAACACGTCTCTGATAGGGATATAGGGTTGTCTTCCTTGGGCTTCGAGGGTATTCAAAAACCGCTCTCTGGCAGCTTCATTATCCGTACATTGCCAAACTGCATGATCAATGTCATCGTAACCGTTTCCACACCGACAGATGTTGCTGTCCACGAGGTTTATTCTATTGAGATGAGCATCTAGCGAGTAGTGGTTGGACATAGTTGTACAGAACCTAATAAGTGGAGTTAATCGTAAGGTGCGGGCGTACAGTTATGGTGTTGAAGTTGAATCAAAGAAATATGCCAAAAGCTTACTAATGGGTTATATTTTATTGCCTGAAAGTTTGAAAAGGATCGGTCAACTAGGTAATTTTCTACAGCGTTTTTTGTCCGTGATGCAATTTGATGGGGAACACCCTTTATTTCGGACGGAGATTGCAGACGTTTGTGACTTGGATTTGAAACATTCCCGACGGAGGTTCCAAACGTTCCAAACTGGTACTGTAGCCGTTCGCAAAGTTTTCCAGTTATTATCCATAAAGGTTCCAGATGTTCCCAACTTGCATTCCAGACGATGCTGATGGAGGTTTCAGAAGATCCCTGTTGTGATTCCAGACATTTTTAATTTGGATTCCAGACGTGATGGCGTTCCCGACTTGGATTCGACACGTTTCCGACAGATTTAAGATGTTCCCAACGGAGGTTTTTGATGCTCCTGACGAAGATTCTTGGATTCGCTGAACTTCCCTGAGAGTTGCAGAATTTTCCTGAATTTTGTAGAAACTTTCATGAAGCCCGAAGAACTTTCCAAAAACGCTCGCTACAGAAGCATAAAATGGAGACAAATTATGGGTATGACAAGCTTGCACAATTCATAATTGAAGTCAAACGCTCTGAATAAGGACAACATTCAGCACTTGTTAATTTCTGTTGTTCCCCTGAAGAAGGAAAACACCTACCGGGAGGATGGGAGATGCCCTATTTTGCTCCAGTTCCCCTAACTCCTCGTATAATGAACCGTTTCTCAATTCGCCCTGGGCATATAGTATGCCCATCGCTCTTAATTAATCATTTAGTCGAGCAGTTTTAAGACAGGAAGAAATGAGGCAAAAAATTGTAAATTTAGTTAAAAAAGAGCATGAACGTAGGATTACATCTTTCGGCAACAAATTGGGGGTGGAATTTAAAAAAAAAAACAAAATCGACCGCGTTACGAAATGTGGTCAGGTTTTGACCACTTATAACTCTGTCAATAGCGGATGGATTTTAATTTTAAACAAGCCAATCGATTGAAAAATTTTCCACGAATCTGCTAAAACGAACTCTTTATCAATTTTCAAAAGGCAACTAATGAAAATTACAAAAATTTCCAAATTTTTAATAGTGATAAAAATTATCACCAAATCCTTGCAAAAAGCGCTTTCCCTAACACAGATTTCAAAACCGAATTTCATCCGATCTCGACAAATAGTACTTATTCAATCACCGCGTGCGGCGTTGAATATTGTTCTGCAGTGCAAGCAGCCAGTTGCAGCCCACATGAGCGCCCATTCACCGAAGAAGGAGGGTGAAGCCACATCACTGCTGATCGGATTCAGTAGCTCTTCGTAAGCTGCTGTGGGCCATCTATGCCAAGCGCGTCACCTTCGTTCCAAACAACGTCCAGATCGCCAGCCTCATCTGTGTTGAACACTCTAATAGCTCAGCATTACTCAACCATCACGACAAAACGGTCCTTTTCAAGTGGTCTGATGTAGATCCAAAGATGATGGATTCGTAATACGCCAATCGATAGGAAATTTTTTCTACGAATCTGTTAAAATTAAGACTTTATCAATTTTCAAAAGGTCACTATTGTAAATTACACGAATGTGCAACTGTTGCTTTGATAGTTTATATTATCAACGATTGCCTGTGAAAATCGCTTTCCCTAACACAGATTTCAAAATCGAATTCCATCCGGTCTCGCCCAACGATGTTTATTCAATCACCGCGTGTGGCGTTGAACATTGTTCTTCAGTGCACAACGAAAGGCTGGCCGCAAGCAGCGAGCTGTAGCCCACATGAACGTCCATTTACCGAAGAAGGAGGGTGAAGCCGCACCGCTACTGATCGGGTTCAGTCGCTCTTCGTTCTCTATGCCAAGTGCGTCACCTTCGTTCCAAACAATGTCCAGCTCGCCAGCCTCATCCGTGTTGAACACTCTAATAGCTTAGCATTACTCAACCATCACGACAAATCGGTTCTTTTCAGGAACACCATTAATTTGTTAAATAGTATGTTCTGGACATTTGTCAAGGTCATCAATTGGATGTCAGTTCCCATAAGTTTAAATCTAATCTTTGGGGTGCAATTTCAAAAACTAAAGTCGGTCGCTGCATGAAAGTGGTCTGATGTTGATCCAAAGATGATGGATTCTTAATACGCCAATCGATAGGATTTTTTTTTATGAATCTGTTAAAATTAAGACTTTATCAATGTTTGAAAGGCTACTATTGTTAATTGCACGAATGTGCAGCTGTTGCTTTGATAGTTAAAATTATCAACGATTGCCTGTGAAAATCGCTTTCCCTAACACAGATTTCAAAATCGGATTCCATCCAACAGCAAAAGGCTCCCCGCAAGCAGCTAGCTATCAAAGCTGCCCTCAAGAGCCCTCGATTCACCCAAGAAGGAAGAAGAAGCCTCACCGCTACTGATCGGATTCAGATGCTCGTCGTGGTGAGCTACTGTGGGCCATCTATGCCAAGCGCGTCACCTTCGTTCCAAACAACGTACAGCTGGCCAGCCGCTTCCGTGGTGAACACCCTAATAGCTCAGCATTACTCAACCATCACGACAAAACGGTTCTTTTCAGGACCACCATGAATAATTGTTGTTTAAGAGTCATTGTCATTGAAGGTTCGCTCGCCTTGCTCACTGCAAATTAACCCTCAAAGCGCAACCAAACGTTTGTGGTCAAACGCGTAACAGTATTGAAGTGGTACATACAACTTCTCGCAATTACTGAATACCACATGACCTTGACAATTAACCAGAAGCACTGCAAATTAAGGTAAGGTTTTCTCCAGGACACATGACACATGATTGATCGCAAATATCTCACGATTGCAAAATTTAAGGAAGAAATTCCTCCAATCAATTTTTGCTTTTTTTTAGTATCCATTGAATAAATCAAAAAATTCCTTGCATTTTGTGCATGAAATTGAGTTTCCCTAACACAGTCGCCAAATCTACGGATACAACCTTTTACTTTTTCTCGAAGTTCTTTCGAAAGAAATCAGGTTTTCACAATTTTTCAATGGTAACCAAAAATATCCATATGCATTGTCCGCATGCCGCATTTTTCAAAGTAAAAATTAAAGAACAGGAGATTTTTATCGATGGACCCAATCATTAGATTCATAGAGCCATTTCTCCTATAAGCTTCGAATTTTATTCTTTGTCAACAATGGAACCTTGTTCCGTTTATGTTGCTGAGCTAGCAGCAATCAACTTCGCCATTGGGGCTATTCGATCGATGAAACAAGGTAGGCACTCATCTTATTTCATTTCAAAGGTAAGGGAGCAGATGAGTTTGCTGGTCGAAAGATCATATATTATTACCATTGTATGGATCCCCTCACCGAATCCCAGGCAATGAGCCCGAGTAGCACATTTCCGTCGCAATAAGTTGCAGCAACTTGTTTATGACTGATATGAGTTGTATAGAAGTTGCCACAACTGATTTGTGACAAGCGTGCTACTACGGGAGAAGGCGAGATTTTTTATAGAAGAATTTCACATATTGAATTTTTCCCATTAGTACGTCAGAGTTCTCTTCTAAGTTGGCAAAACGATTTGACAAGTAATTCTCTTCGGCGGTGGTTACATTCCATTACTCCAAATGTTTCGTCGAGAGCGTGGTTCTAAGGTCTGGATGTAAGTCGGGGATTCATTCGCGTGGTGTCATGACTTATGTCCAACCACTACTCGCTAGATGCACATCTCTACAGAATGAACCTCGTTGACAGCAATATATGTAGGTGCAGAACCGGTTATGATGACATCGATCACGCAGTTTGGCATTGCCCGGGTAATGACGCCTCCAAAGTACGACTATTGGATACCCTAGTGGCCCGAGGTAGACAACCCTTCCGTGAAGTAAGAGATGTATTCGGAACCCGTGATCTGCCCTAAATGCAGGCGATCCACGAATTCCTTTGTTTTTCTGATGTTAGAGCTTGAGGTAACCATCCCCTCCTTTCCCCACATTTTCCAGCCATTGTGTCTCACTCTTATTATCCGCCTTTTATGTGCTACTTGCCCCTGCCCAGCCAGCATTTGGTCAACCGTTCGAGAGTAGTATCTGAAGGAGGCTTCAGAAACCTGTTTCCTACTTAGCTTCTTCCAATCGAAATTGTTACCCATTAACCTCGAGGCCGCCACGAGTAATTGGTACCCAATCTAACCTAGATTTACTGCTGTATAAAATGTTCATTCAAAAATTACGGATTTTTGGCCTCGCAAAGCGTCTCACACGACTGATCCTAGTAAATAAAAAAACTAGTTTAAAAAAAAATTGTGGAACCTTGCAGTGTTCGGAAAATATCAATAAATCAAATATCACCAATGCCCAAGATCAACAAACAACCACCAAGCTGTGATATTCCAAGTAACAATTTTGCTTTTACGAGAGTTCTGTAGACCATGATTCAGACTTGTAGAAAGCTTTAAAACCTCGATAAAACTTGAAATGTTACTTGGGATGTGTGTAGCTACGGATATAACGCTAACTAAACTCACCAGGCTACAATTCTAAAGTGGACCCTACACGATTGCTTTTATTGGCAATGCATTCTATATTGACGTCAATACATCGATATTGACAATATTTCTGTTTTCACATCATCAATATAATTGCCAATAATTCCCCTTCGCGTCAATACGTGTGGGGTTCGCTTAACCAAACCAGGGTGAGTTTGAGTTCCATGATTTCATGATTTACATCCGAACGCGACCCGAAAATCCCATCACTGCTGGCAGCAGTAGCTTCGTGTCTGCCATCGGTGACGAGTGAAGAGAGATAGCCTACTATACTTTCTCTTTCTAAGAAAACGATGTGCAACGGAATCATTTCAACTCCCGGCTTCGTTTTTGCATGTGGTGAATAGTCTCGCAATGTCAAAGGAGCTTGTAAAATCAATATCAAGCATGCGTTATATTGAGCACGTATGAGGGCCAAAAAATATAATTTAATTGATGATTTTGCCAACACTGACTCCGAGCAATAAGTATCGAGATTCCGGGTTCTCCTGGCTTTTGGAACTTAATTGTAATTGTCACACAAAAATGCCAACATGGCAGAGGCTTAGATAGCTCTCAATTAACAACAGAGGAAGTGATCAAAAACACTTGTAAAGCCCTACTGGGGACGTAATAAATCCAAAGAACTTGCTCAGGTTGTTAATGTCCATGGCATGCATGCCGTGCCTTGCTGTCTAGGTTTTTGGCATACCTAATAATTATATTAATTAGGCACTCAATTTTGCCGCAACTTAACTACGCAGGAAATCAGTTCAGTCATACAGTTCTCGGGACTGATTCGCCAATATGTTCATTATGCAAAACGAAGCAGTTAACATTCAGCAGCTTCCAGCGGCAGTGAAAATGATCAAAGCCATTAGAGTATCCGATTTTCAACAATCTATTGACAGCTAATAAATTGCCTCGAATAAATCATCCCTTGCTGCACACTCGGAATATTACGGCGCGGACCCAGCGTCAAGTGAGAAGAAGATTGAGTTTTAAATAGCCGACACTACTTCACGGGTAGTGCATTCATAGTAAAAGAAATAAAGAAGAGTTTTACAAGATAAACGTCTGAGTTGGAAAGAACGTCTCGCCGTTTCTCCGCCTTGTGGACAACGAACAGGTGTGTAGACACAACTGCGCTACTGCATATGGCCAGGCGGGTCGTCCGAACCGGAACGAAGATCGGGAGCGAATGCGATTCATTCATCGACATGTCCGAACCCATTAGGAAGGAGGCACAATTGACACTGAGGAAAATTTTTCCAATAATCTGAGGATTAAACGGGCAACTGAAACTTTTCACAGTGCTACCTTATTATCAAACCAGGGTGAATCCATAGGCTCCAACTCCAACTCCAAGTATACCCCCAACTTAATAATGGTCACCTATATTTCACTGCAGCAGCAGCAGCAGAAGCGTCGTCCAAGCGCAGCTCCAGACCTCATCAATCGCTCCAGGGCTCTCAAGGTCCACTCTCGACTCGAACGTAAACACCAGAAGCCCCCATCGCAGTCGATTCGTGTGGCGAGTGAGTGTAAATCGAACAGCTCTTTCTCTCTCTCTCTTTCTGGATGGAACTGGGACACAACCGTCCGACCAACCGACGACGATGTTCGTGTCAGGAAGGCATTAAAATCTGGCTTCTGGGATGGGATGCTGCCACATGTTGCTCCTGTAGTTGTAGTATGGATGGAGATCATGCAAATCATGCTTCCTTTTCGCCTTGTTCACTGCTGGGTAGAACGACCGAACGACAGTGATGATCGTGATGAGGCTTGTTACAGGTGGTTGTTTACCTACAGCGAACGCAGCCAAACTGATGGTGGGGAACTTCTCAGTCCGGGATCTTGATTCTGCATTCATATTGCGAATATTCAATTAGTAGTTTTATAATTAGAATGTTGTGCAAAATGTTTAAAATTTGGGCCAACCAGGGCCTTCCTTAGCTCAGTCGGTGAAGGCGCAGCTACAAAGCAAGATCATGCTGGAGGTGTCTGGGTTTGATTCCCGGTCCGGACTAGGAATTCTCTACTTCCCTGGGTATCCCATAGAGTACTAGATGATCACGGCGAATGAGAACGACCCAAATTTGAGTTTAGTTCACTCATAATCGCCAAAAGTGTAGGAACTCAACGATGAGTAAATTTGTCTCATGGTTTCCTGTGGAAAACCTAAAAAATCTGCCGGAAAATGAGGAAATTGACGAAAATTTTATTCAGTCTCGGAGTAGTACCAATAGACTGAGTGAATCCAATCTTTACTTTTCTCAAATTCGGGAATTTTTCCCTGGAAAAACCTGGGAAAACATTGGGGCAAATTTACTCATCGCTGAGTTCCTGCACTTTTGGCGATTATGAGTAAACTGAAATCAAATTTTGGGTCGTTCTCATTCGCAGTGATTGTACTTGCAACACAATTTTACTCCTGCAAAAATGGTACAGGCAACGAAAGCTCCCAATCAATAACTGTGGAAGTGCATCTAGAACACTAAGTTGGGAGCACGCATTAATTATTTCAACTGATGTCCGTTCGTATCAATTTCCATCCTGTATTCGAGAGGAGCATTATCATCTGATTACAAAACAACCGTCATCCGGTTACAGCTATCATTCGTAGCAGCGATTTTGATGTTTCGATTTGAATGGTCTGAGGTTTCATTCGAACAAAGGATGATGTTTTGGTACAGTGTAGGGCTCTACAGAAAACTTCTTATTTAGCGGAGTAAAGAAGAACAAAAAGCTTACGGCACTTAATTAACGAAACTTTTCAGAAGGTCTTGGAGTTTTTCTGAAGCTCTCGGATATTTCTGAATTTCTGAATTTCAACGATTTTTTTTAATTCTCTTGACTTGTGAAGTTCTAAATTTTTCCTGAATTTCATAACATTCCTGGAGTAATTTGAACTTTCCTGAAATTTCCTAAAATTTCTGAAGGTTCCCACTAATTAAGAGTGGCATAATTATATGCAGTTCTTAGATTTTCTATAAAGTTATCGAAATGTTTCTGAACTGTTTCTGGAACTGCCCTTAAATTGTCGAAATTAATTATTCAACATCTTGAAATTTCCCAAAAAATTTAGACTTTCCTGACGTTTAACATAGTTTGCTGATTTTATTATAGCTGCACAAAAAATCTCCGAACTTCGTTAAGTTCTTTATCTATAGGTATTTACTAAATTTCATAATTCCCCCCCGAAGTATCTACAATCTTTCTGATGTTTTTGAAACATTTCTGAAATTTTCGGAATAACCCATTAACCCATCTTCGAAGTACTAGAAACTTCTTAATTTTCTTGAAGTTTAAAGATCATCTTAAAAATTCTTGCAATTTTCTTGAAATTAATGGAACTGCCTTGAAGTTCTCTGATCTTTGCTGAAGCTCCTGCAATTGTTTTAAAGTTCTCGGAACTGCCATGAAAATCATTGAACTTCCCTTAACACCTACTTACTTAACGATCCTGCGCACCTCCAGGGGTGCAAAGGGCCTTTGAGAAAGATTTCCATCCTGGGCGATTACTAGCTTTGGCCTTGACCTGTGCCCAAGTCAAATTTCGGTCAACGTTCTTAATTTCACTGTTTAGGCTCCGCCGCCACGAGCCTTTGGGTCTGCCTCTGCTGCGATGTCCTGCTGGATTCCAGTCCAGTGTTTGCTTGCAGATTTCGTTTCCGCTCCGTCGTAGTGTGTGGCCGACCCACCTCCACTTCCGTTCCCGAATTTCTGTCTCTATCGGCTTCTGATGGCACACACGATGAAGCTCGGAATTTGAGATCCAATTGCACCAGGCACTGAGTGTTCTCTGCTGATACACACCATGTTTCACTGGCGTATAACAGCACAGATTTCACGTTCGAGTTAAAAATTCGGATTTTTATGCATCGACTGATCTGATTCGCTCTCCACACATTTCGCAAACTGGGAAAAGCAGCCCTCGCCTTCTTAATCCGTGCACCTATGTCGCTCTTGGTGCCGCCGTCCGACGCTATCTGGCTGCCAAGATATTGGAAGCTTTCGACTTTCTCCACTGCCTGCCCAGCTACCGTGAAATTGGAACGATTTTCCGTGTTGACATCCAACGATTTGGTCCTGTTGACGTTGATGGTTAGACCTGCTTCAGAGGAGCGTTCCACAAGGTCGTCGAGCTTACTCTGCATGTCAGAGTGCCGTAGTGCTAATAACGCAACATCATCCGCCAAATCGAAGTCGTTGAGATGCTCCATGGTAATAGGTTGCCACAGCAACCCACGGTTCGGTACACGGTCAACGGCTCGAACCTTGATCTCGTCGATTACGATGGGGAACAGTAGCGGTGATAATATACATCCTTGCCTCACATCCGCGATTACCCGAATCGGGTCAGACAAAGCTCCGTTGTGCAACACTCTGCATGAGAAAGCCTCGTACTGCACTTCGATGAGGTTGACGATCTTATCAGGGACTCCCTTGCGTCTCAGAGCGCCCCACAAGTTTTCGTGGTTTAGTCGGTCGAAAGCTTTTTCGTAGTCAATGAATACCAAGTACAGGGACTCTTGGAACTCATTGATCTGCTCCAAGATGATGCGGAGCGTGACAATATGATCCATACAAGATCTTGCAGCACGGAATCCTGCCTGCTGTCGTCGGAGAGTCACGTCGATCTTCTCCTGTATCCGATTGAGGATAACTTTACACAGATCTTTGAGAACAAAACACAGTAACATGATGCCTCGCCAGTTGTCGCATACAGTTGGATCCCCCTTCTTGGGGACTTTTACCAAGACACTCTGCACCCAGTCGGCCGGAAGAGTCGCGGTGTCCCAGATATTGACGATTAGTTGATGCAACATTTGTGAGGATAGCATGGGGTCAGCTTTGAGCATCTCTGCTGATATGCGATCGACCCCCGGGGCTTTGTTGGACTTCATACTTCGGATGGCTGCTTCTATCTCCTGCAATGATGGAGCTTCAGTGTTGACGCGAGTAACGCGCCTCACCCTTGGCGGATCATGTCGAGATGTTGATGGTTGGTTGACCGTTGAAACTTCGAGAAGTTGTTCAAAGTGCTCAAATCAACGTTTCAACTGGTCAGTGGGGTCGGTGAGCAACTGTCCTGTCGCGTCTTTCACAGGCATTCTTGGGTTCATCCTTGCTCAGCTCAGGCGTCGTGAAACATCATAGAGGAGGCGGATATCGCCAGTTGCTGCGGCTTTCTACCCTTCATCAGCCAGGGAATCCACCCACGCTCGCTTGTCCCGTATACAGGAGCGCTTAACTTCCCTCTCTAGAGTCGAATACCGATCTCTTCACTGCTGGGTCTTCCAGTAGGCGTGTGTTGAATCGCCGCCAGAGGTTAGACGCGATGTCAGCACTGCGTTTATTCCGAACATCAAGAAGGCTCCGTCTCCATTTTCGGCTGATGCAGATGTGGTCGATTTGTTTCTCTGTATATCCATCACGGGAGACCCATGTGACTTTACGCACTGGGTGATGGGGGAAGAGCGAACCCCCGATCACCATGTCGTTGTTGCCACAAAACTCTGCAAGCAGCTCGCGTCCCATAATGCGCTCATAGTCCGAGTTGTCGGAGCCGATCTTCACATTGAAGTCGCCTGTGTAGATCTTGATATCACCTCTTGGAGTCTTATCCACGACAGCATTCAGTTGACTGTAAAAGTTCTCTTTGTCCTGCAATTCGGCAGCATCGGTTGACGCATAACATTGGATTATGGTAAGGTTACGGACCCGTGTTCTTAATTTGGCAACGATTATTCTCTCATTGATAGGTTCCCACTTGATTAGCGCAACCTTGGGCGCTAAGCAGAAAGCCAACTGCACGATGTCGTTTCACCTCGCATACCAGAATATAAAGGTACCTGTCCCGAAGGCAGCTTGTGTTCTCCAAAGTTCGGCCAGTGGACTTCACTTAGTCGCAGGATTTCTAGCTTTATACGGCGGGCCTGACTGGTGAGTTGTGCCAGTTTACCCAGTTGGGCTAGCGTCAGTACATTCCATGTTCCAATTCTTGTCCGTTGTTCAGCGTTAAAATTCGTTGCCATAAAATCAGTTCGTAATCTTTCACTATAGGTTTCTGTAACAATTTGAAGGTTTCGGAGACAGTAGGTGGTTGGCCTAAGGTCTCCTATCCGCCGTGATGGAACTGCCATCTTGGGTATAGCTTTCGGGGTGAAGCATTTCGTATTCAGCCGCTGGATGACAGTCAGACGCTGTTTGAGCCGCCCCTAACATGGAGAACAGACGCTTAAGCCACATCCTCCGAAAAGGATGCAGCTCCCCCTTCCCTGTCAGCATACGACCAAAGTTCCCACCGAGGTTGGTTACCCGATCTTCTCTAAGATTACTCGTACCCCAGCCGGCGCCGCGGGGAGGAAGGGATAGGAGTTGCTGGGCAAGAGGCTAAGGACCACTTTCACTTGCGTGACGGGTCTATTTTATAACCTTCAAGTACGCGAAGCACCGGTGGTACGCATTATCCCAGTCATTTGCCAGCCAATACAAACACTCCGAATACGGTGGGCAAAATACTTTACGCCGACTACAAAGCTTCCGAAAACCGTATAACGGCAAGTTTGCAATGGAATAACTTAGCCATTTCTTGATGAATTAGAGATTAGAGAGATTGAAAATAGAGCCGTTACACGTTTTTTTTAATGGGTTTTGCAAGTGATATAAGATCCATAATTTAGATTATTGGACACAAATGTTCATAATTAGCCAGAATACAGTGGAACCTATGGAACCTGGAGACAACGGCACAGTCCTCGAAAGATCCGGAACATCCATAAAATTGGTCAATCTAGGAAACTGATCCTAGAGCTCGGCGGTTTTTTTTTTTTTGAAAACACTTGGAACTGTCATATATAAATTAATTTGGGGTCATGGCATAAACATTTACCTCGAAGGCCATGGGACCGCCCTCCAGAAGATCTGGAACATCCTTAAAAATGGTCAATCGATGAACCTGATCCTAACTCCGTGGTTTTTTTTCGAAAACATTAGAAACTGTGATATAAGTAATAATTTGGGGTCGTAACTTAATCATAGACCCAAATGACCATGGGACCGTCCCCCGGAAGAGCCGTAAAAGTGGTCCTTCGATGATGCTGATTCTTGAGCTTCGCGGTTTTCTCGAAAACACTTCACACTTTGATATATGAAAGAATTTGGGGTCGTGATATAAACATTGATGGCCATTGAACCGTCATCCGGAAGATCCGGAACATCCGTAAAAGTGATTCATACATGAAACTGTGAAAAATCCGTGATTTTTTGTCGAAAGCTATGGAACTGTGATATAAGATAGAATTTAGGGTCGTGACATAAACAGGCGCCATGGATGGCCATTAGACTGATGCAAAATTTGAAATTTTCGCTCCACGGTGCTCAAACGGTTCCAAATTGAGTCCTGAATAGCATCCCAAAAGTTGAACTAATTTATTAAGAAACTGATTTGGCACAAACATTATGAAGTTTATATGGAAATTACTATGGGAAAACCAAATTTTTGTTCATATCTATCTTAAAATTTATCATTTCACTCTGTTTTAAAAAATGCTAGCTGTGCTTGTTGGCTACAACTTTGATCACGAACACTTTTCGATTAAATGTAAGGAATAATAGAATTTGTTAACAGTACAATATGTAAAAAGGCTAGAAGACAATGAACAAAAAGTTTTGTTTTCCCATAGTAATTTCCATATAAACTTCAAATGGGTTGTGCCAAGTCAGTTTCTAACCAATTGAATTTAAATTTTAGAAGGTTAATCAAGACCCGATTTGGAACCGATTGAGCACTGCGGAGCGAAAATTTAAAATGTTGCATCAGTCTAATGGCCATGGGACTGTCCTCCAAAAGATCCGGAAAATCTGTAAATTGGTCAATCTGTGAAACAGATCCTAGAGCTTCGCAGTTTTTTTTTAACCACTTGAAACTATGATATAACAATGAATTTTGGGTTTCGACTTAAAAATTAATCCTAGAGGAAATTCTAGGTCCATGTTTATGTCACGACCTCAAATTAATTCTTATGACACATTTCCTAATATTTGTTTAAAAGAAACTGTGGAGCTCTAGGATCAGTTTCATGGATTTACCACTTTTAACGATGTTCCAGATCTTCCAGATGACGGTCTCGTGGCCATCAAGACCCCAAATTCATAATTGTAGAACAGTTCCTAATATATTTTTTTAAATAAAATGTGGAGCTCTAGGATCAGTTTCATGGATGTACCGTACCACTTTTAACGATATTGCAGATCTTCCAGAGGACGGTCTCATGGCCTACCAGGTCCATGTTTAAGTCACGAACTTTTTTTTTCTTATGTTACAGTTCCAAGAGATTAAAAAAAACCGCTGAGCTCTATAATCAGTTGCATGGATAAACCAATTTTACGGATGTTCTGAATCTTCTGGAGGACGGTTCCATAGCCATCCGGAGCAATGTTTATGTCACGACCACAAATTCTTTTTTATATCACAGTTTCACGTGTTTTCGAAAAAAAAACTGCGGAGCTCTGGGATCAGTTTTATTGATGGACCACTTTTATTGATGTTTTGGATCTTCCGGAGGATGGTCCTATGGCTACTCAGGTCTATGTTTATGTCATGACCCCAAATTATTTCTTATATCACAGTTCCTAATGTTAAAAAAAAACCGCGGAGCTCTAGGAACAGTTTCGTGGATAGACAAATTTTACGGATGTTCCGGATCTTGCAGATGACCGTTCCGTTGTCTCCAGGATCCATATATAGGAACCATGGCTGTATTCTTACTAATTATGCACATTTGTGCCCATTAATCTAAATTATGGATCTTAAGCCACTTACAGAATCCATAATCACACCTTTAAAAAAACGTGTAACGACTCTTTTTGCTTTTGAAAAAATTAGATGACCCTATTTTCAATCTTTTAACAATCAAAATAATCTACAGACCCCAGGAATTCAAGAGATACCACAGTTTTCGAAATTCATCAAGAAATGGCTAAGTTATGCCATTACAAACTTGCCGTTACACGTTTTTCGGAGGCATCGTATTCGGAGTGTTAAAACATTATTCTGATGTTCATGTAACTTCCTAAACATTTCCGAAATTTTTATGAAAGTCTCGAAACTTTCCGAAAGTTTTCGAAAATTCTGGAGCACTTTCAAAGTTTCAGCAATTTACTTGAAATTAATTGAATTGCCCTTATGTTCTCTGATCTGTTCTGATGTTCTCAGAGCTTCCCAGATGTTCTCTCAATTCTTATGAAGTTCTTCGTACGGTCCTGAAATGAATGGAACTGTTCTGAAAACCTTTAAAGTTCTCTGTGAACTTCTGGGAAGTTTCAGAAATATTACGGATTCTCGACAATTTGCAGAAGTTAAAACATCTGTGAATTTGATTTTTTAATTAACTTACTGATGTGGACTTTCATTAAGTGTTTGGAACTTCCCTGAAATCATTGAAACCACTCTTAAGATCTCTAGACTTAGGCCCTCTGAACTACTTGGAACTTCTTGAAGAATATTACTTCTCTGATGTTCTCTTGAAACTTCTTTTAGGATCTTCCCTGAATATATCTACCTTGAAATCTCTTATATTCCTTGAAGTTCTCTAATCTTTCTTGAAAAATCAGTTCTTGCAATTTTCTTGAATTAATAGAACTCCCTCAAAGTTTCCTGATCTTCACTGCATTGTTTTGTTAAGTTCTAGAAACTGCCATGAAAATGACAGAACTTTCCTTAAAATGTTCTCACATTATCCTTATGTTCATGTAACTTCCCAAACGTTTCCGACATTTTCCTGAAGGTCTCGAAAAACCTTCAAAGTTCCAACAATTTTCTCGGATCTGTCCTGATGCTCTAAGAACTTTCCTGATTTTCTCTCAAATCGCCTTAAAGTTCTTCGTACGGTCCTGAAAATAATCGAACTGTCCTGAAAACATTTAAATTTCCCCAAAAGTTTTCTAGACTTCTGTGAAGTTTCAGAAATATAACTGATGTTTTTTTTACGTAGGACTACGTCTGTGATTTCTATATGGGGGTAAACTTTGTGAAAACCGAGAATGGAACATGTAACAAAATTATGAAAGATTTTGAACGTTAATAACTCAGCTGTCCCTAGACCAATTTCTATAATTTTATCACCAATCGATTTGAAATATTTCTACGCATCTGTTGAATTTATTTTTATATTATTTTTCAAAATGTCACTATTTCAAATTGCTCGAATGTGCAACTGTTGCTATGATAATTAAAATTATCACCGATTGCCTGCGAAAAACGATTTCCCTAACACAGATTTCAAAGTTGAATTCCATTCGGTCTCACCAAAAGTTGTTTATTCAATCACTGCGTGGTGAGTGGTGGTGTTCTCTAGTACACAACGAAAGGCTGCCTGCAAGCAGCGAGCTGCAGCCCATATGAGCATCCATAGAAGGAGGAAGAAGCCGTACCGCTATTGACCGGAATCAGTAGCTCTTTGTGAGTCACTGTGGGACATCTATGAAAAGCGCGTCATACTAAAGAGTATAAACAGAGAGAACACCGCTCAAATTCCTATTCCTACACAAAACACAAGCTTCTGCTGCAGTTAACAGTTAACATTTATTATATAGGACGACGTAGTCTTACGTCACCATTGCGTACAACCGCATAGGGCTGTCCCTTTTATTTTTTAAAGATCTCCGGACATTCCTGAAATTCCAGGAACTTCTTAAGGGTTCTCGATAATTTCCAGAAGTTAAAAGATCTGTATTGAATTTATTGAAACTTACACTTACTGATGTGTACTTTCATAAAGTGTTTGGAACTTCCTTGAAATAATTGAAACCACTATTACGATCTCTACACTTAGGTTATCTGAACTACTTAGAACTTCTTGAAGAATACTACTTCTTGACTTCTTTAAAATTCTCTGGATATCCCTGAAGCTTTTAAAATTTCTTTTAGGAACTTCCCTGAATATACGTAGCTTAAAAACTTCAATAGTCTTTGAAGTTCTCTAATCTTTCTTGAAGTTTCAGAATCATCTTAAAAGTTCTTGCAATTTTCTTGGGTTAATAGAACTGCCTCGAAGTTCTCTGCCAGAATTTTTTTAAATTTCTGTCGTGAAAATCACAGAACATTCATTAAAATGTTCTTACATTATCCTGATGTTCGGCCAAACGTTTCCAACATTTTCCTGAAGCTCTCGGAAAACCTTGAAAGTTCCAACAATTTCTTGAAAATAATTGAACTACCCTTAGGTTCTCTGATCTGCCCTAATGCTCTAAGAACTTCCCTGATGTTCTCTCAAATCTACTTCGTAAGGTCCTGAAAATAATGGAACTGTTATGAAAACCTTTAAACTTCCCTGTGAAAATGAACTTTTGTGAAAATGAAATTTCCGAAATTGGAGGTTTCCGCTATTTTCCTGAAATTAATAGGACTGTCCTAAAGTTCTCGCAATTTACCTAAAGTTTCCGGAATTTCCCTGGAGTTCTCGCAGCTTTCCTGACAATCATGGAACTGCCCTGAAGTTTTCAGGACTGCCCCAACGTTAGCTAATAAGTTTTTTTTTCAGTTATCCTGAAGTTAGTGGAACTGCCCTGAAGCTCGGTGGTATTTATTGAATACTCCCAAAATCTTTGCAGCTGTCCTGAAGTTATTAGAAATTAAAAAAATAATAAACTCCCTAACTTTTAAGGTGAATCGCTTGTTGTAGCAGATCATTTTTTAAGGTCGGTTCAAGGATGAAATCTTGAATTCTAAATTGCAAAATAATAGTATTTTAATCTTTTAATTTTGTCGAACCTCTTAACGGAATCCCTTTATGAAGAGCTTGTTTGAAGGAGTTTGTTGATTGATTTCCTTTTAATTCAGTTATAATTGCTTATCTTTTGACGGCTACGTGTATTTCGTCTACTACTTGTAGACTTCATCAGTTCCAAGTACTCAACATCACTGAAGAATTCATCTTTTATCTACGACTTAGGGGCTGTTCATTAACTACGTAGACAGCTTACGGATGGGGGGGGGGGGGTGGCAATCATCCACAGCCCATACAAATTTAAAATTGTTTGTATGGACAATTGTCTACGCAGGGGGAGGGGGGTCAAGCATCCCAAAAAACTGTATACGTAGTTAATGAACAGCCCCTTGTATACTAATCAATAGGTACTATAAAACAGCAGTTATCCAACTGCCATGTCACATTTATCTAACCAATTTAGGTACCAAATTTAGTGTCGTAGATGTCTGGTCATAGCGAAGACAACATATCAAGAAGACTGGAAGCAACGAATAGGAAAATTAGCAAATACACACACACCTTTCTTCTGGGGTTGGAATCATCGCTATAAAATTCTATCGGAGCAATTACCTTTGAGTGCCAGATGACGCTATTGAGCCTGTCTCATAGTGGATGTATGAGAAAACGTAAGAGTTGCCAGTCTTCTTGTTATGTTGTCTTCGGTTATAGGTAACATGCTGAAGAGTCTGTTTGTTGGATTGTGATTAAATTTTTCTAGACTTAGCAGAGAGGTGACAAACAGTTAAGGGCTGTTCATTACCTACGTAGACAGTTTTTTGGGATTCTTGTCCCCCCTCCCCCTGCGTATTAAATTTTCCATATAAACATTTCAATTGAATTTTCATGAAATCTAGAGAACTTCAGTTGAGAAATATTTCAAGAATTTTCAAGGAAGTTAGGATAGTTCTTAGGATAGTTATATTAAATTCAGGGCAGTACCGGCACAGAACCAGAGAAACAGCTATCCAAATTGGCGATCAAGCCATCCCCGTCAAGAACTCCGTTCGGGTCCTGGGAGTGCTCATCGTTCGCACACTTTCCTTCGAGTCGCATTTCCACCAGGTTAAGAAGGACTGTAAAAGCCGGATCAATCTGATCAAAACCATTTCGAGACCCCACCGATCCAACAATCGGGCTATTCGTTTCCGCGTCGTGCAGGCGATTATCGATAACCGGCTGTTATATGAGACCGAACTAACAAGTACGTCGAAATACTCACCGACCTTCAATAACTGAATCCGTAGAATTTCAGGCCTTCTGCCTTCCACCCCAGCTGACCTAGTCTGCGTGGAAGCAGGAATTCTCCCTTTGCGATTCCGCCTTATGATTTCCACCGTCATTAAAGCCGCATCCTTCACCACCAAGACAGCAGTAAATGCGAGGATCTTTCTCCAACTTTGACCTCCCCCCGGTCGGAAGGGTTCACTAGACGAATTCCGACCTTAAAATTGATAGCCGAATCAAAAACCGTTTCAAGGCAGGAGACAACTCCGTGGCCTTGAGCCGGTCTGTAGCCCAAATTCTTGGAGTCGACTACGCAGAACACACACACCGGTACACGGATGGTTCCCGGTCAAGTTCGGGCGTCTGTATCGGAGTTTCAGGAGGTGGTATATTAGCAAGTAACAGCCTACCACCACAGTGCTCCGTCTTCACGCGACGACGGCACCAGCAAACCAACCAGTACTGATCCTGACGGATTCTTTCAGCGCCATTCAAGAGCATCGCTCCACAGCTCCAATGCACCCGTGGATTCAGCCTACCGTGAAGTATGCCCCGAGTAGCACCGTCTTCACTTGGCTCCCGGGCCACTGTGGAATACCCAGCAACATGACAGCGAACCATCCGGCTCCAGGTTCACGGATCAAGTTCCGCTGCAAGACATCAAGCGATGGGTAAAGTCATCCGTTCGAAAAGCGTGGAGTGACCAATGGCTTAGAACCAGAAGACCTTTCATTCGAAAGATTAAAGGGAGCACGGAAGCATTGACCGACCTCCGGAATATGCCAGATAAAAAGGTCCTATCGAGGCTCAGGACTGGACATAGCCGAATGTACTGCAATTTTGACGGAGGATCCTTCCGGAAGAGCTGCGTGATCTGCAGGGTTCCAGCGAGCTTTAAACACGTTCTCAGCGTGTGCCCTGAACTCGAGAACCTCAGGGAGACCTACCTCAAGTAACAGTTAGGGTTTTATGAGGGTTCTGAAGACCACGATTTAGACTTGCAGAATGCTTTAAAACCACAATAAAACTGGCAATGTTACTTGGGACGAGATTACATCCAGCATCAGGGCCTCCATGATGGTGTCCATCTTCGTTTAGTTTTGTTGATGTAAAATCCACTGACAAATTTGTTATGTGTAAGAAAAACTCCGTAAAAACAACTCTGTAGGAGGTTTCCTTCTGTGACCTCAACCCTTTTGACAAAAGAGATGAACTAGTCTACGGCTAAAAATCTCTGTAATAAAGTATTTAAAAAAGGGCAGTACCAAGAGCGTCAGGTGAGTTGGAACACTTTTAGAGAAGTTCCGAGTACCTTAGGGGGGAACAGAAAACCTCAGGGTAGTTCCATTAACTTTAGAAACATCCTAGAACTCCAGGACAATTTTGGGAAGTTCTGAAAAGATCCATGATCATAAGGAAAGTTGAAGGAACTTTAGGAAAGTCCAGAGAAGTTCAGGAAAGTACAAAGATTTTAAGGAAAGATCCGTGAGCATCAGGGTAGTATTGAAAACTTCGAAAGAACGCCAAGGCAGTTCTATTAACTCCAGAAAATGTGTGAGACCTTTAAGAAGGGAATTTCAGGGAAGTCCAGAGAAGTTCATGAAAGTTTGGAGATTTTTAAGGAAACTATGTGAACTTCAGAGTAGCTCCAATAACATCAGGAAAATTCTGGGATCTTCAGGGCTGTTCTAATCATTGGCCTATGCCTTTCTTTGAATATCTGACTGTAGCAAATAACTGTCACACTTCAAATTACCCTGTCTTCTGGACAGTGTTGGGAAAATATCAAAAAATCAAATCTCACCAACGCTCAAGATCACGCTTGATTTTCGTACACAAAAATCAACAAGCAAACTACTGCGGTTGATTTTGCCAGCTGTGATATCGCAGCTCGAAATATCAAGCTAACAAAACTTACCAACTGCAAATCTCACCACACTGTGGTGAGATTGAGTTTAATGATTTTTGCTTTACACCCGAATGCAACCGAAGCTTCCATAACGGCTTGCAGCAGTCCCTTCGCGTCTGCCATCGGTGAAGATTCAAAATAGATAGCAAACTATGCTTTCTCTTTCTAAGAAAACGATGTGCAATGGAATCATTTTCTTCTCGAGTCAGCTCTCAGCTTGATTTTTGCACATTGTGAATAGTCTCGCAATATCAAAGGAGCTTGTAAAATCAATATCAAGCATGATATTTTGATTTCTGATTTTGCCAACACTGCTTCTGGTATCTGTTAGAGATTAATATTATTGAATTAAAGACGTTGATTGCCTAATCCTCTGTACTGCTGCGAAGAGTTTCGTTATGATTACTTCCCCATTCTTATTTGTGAACGAAGACAGTGAAACAAGGATAGTGGGATTGATCTGTGATTATGGGTATGGCTTATCAAGTCCAGGGTCTGGGTAAACTCTAAATGGTGAAAGTATTTTACGTCTCAGACTTAGACTGCTAACTAAAGGAATTGATGTGATTTTACGAACGGGACTCTTCCTTGTTAGAATTTTTAAGATTTATTGCGAACTAATCGCAGACAAGTTCTTCCCATACACATTTAGAGGGAATTAAATTGTGTATAGTGTAAAATGGGGTAAGATGCACCCCTGGTCAAAATTAATATTTGGAGTTAAAAATAATTTTTATGCCTTGTTTTCGAGGATCTGTTAACACTCCAAACAAGATGCTTTCGGTAAAATGTGTAACGGCAAATTTGAAATTGTTTGAAAATTCATAGCTCAACCATTTATTGGCGAATTTTAAATCTATTGTCATTATTTGAAACTACATACTTTAAAGATTTATTCGGTATCAATAGATTAAAAATCTATTGATAAATTGCTTAGCAATGATTTTTCAAACATTGCCAATTTGCCGTTACACATTTTACCGGAAACATCCTGTTCGGAGTATTAAGGGACATGGCTAGTTAAATGTCAGAACTAGCAATGCTGCGATAAATCAACGAAAATATGTTGAAAATGTATTCAGAATTTGTCCCATCTTACCCTACAGCTCTAAATTTATCATGACCGCTCTGTTCAAAATGTCGGCCCAAATGATAATTTATTCTAGAAAAAGAGAAAGAATTCCTCTTGGACGAATGGGTAATTTGAGCAATCAAAGCGATTCTCCAACATCATACAATCAAGAGCAAATTTTCATTATGTCGTAAGTAACATTCACACCAATCCGAGAAAAATAAAGTTTTGTTTTGATGACCGAAAAGTTATTCCTATTTCCAATTAAACACAAATAATCTCATAGTGATAACAATGTTTAACATATTTAGCAGTGTTTTAATCATACAAATGCAAATCGCTAGCTTTCATGCTAAAAAATACTGGTTTTTGAGTCAAAATTTATTATACGTCGTTTGGTGGCCCCTATTGTTACTTAAGTCAAAGTGTATTTACCAGGATATTCGGGAGAATTATCAATTACGTCTCCTTACGTGCAGCCCATCCATCATTTTAGGACCACCGAAATCATCTTAGCAACAAACAGTTCGATTTATTCACTTTAATAATGAGAAAGCGAAACGCCGAACGTACATTTTTCAAGGGTTTCTCAGCGCTGTTACTTAAGTCAAACGGCATCTCCATAGAAATCGGGTGACTTAAGTAACATCGAAAACCATTTTGATCGGAAGGTGATTACGTCAAAAAGCAATTTGACTGGAAAATAAATTTAAAAATGGGATGTGATCCTATATTCGGACAGTATATAGTGTAATAGCAGGAGAATCGATTGACACTGATAACTCGGCTTTGTTTACCTTTGTTACTTTCGACGTAATGAAAATTTGCTCTTGTCATAATGTGTCAGATAATTTTAAATGCATCCATGCACTGACGTAGATACAAAGTCTTTGACCCATTTTGAATATTTTGCTAAAAATTCCAACACAATCCGCACCAGTCATGCACACTTAAGCAGAGACCCTGAGTTCGGTAAAAAAAATTACCGTCTTAGATCGGTAATGCTAAAAATTACAGATGTTTCGGTATTTTCTCGCTTTATTGCTGAAAACTGTAAATGAAATGACCGAATTTCGGTAATTTTATTTTAATTTACCGAAAACGGTAAACATTTTTACCGGCAGGTCTGTAAATCAGCTTCATCACTGACTTCGGTGAAATATTTTACTGAAGTTTCGGTAAACAAAGCGTTCCATTACTGAGTTCGGTAACGGTCTAGGTAAACGTCAAATCCACCATATTGTTATTTTCAATCGACATTAAAAGCGTTCGTGCTTGTGAAAAATAGAAAATGTGAAATTATGGAGGCTGTTATGCAACCGAGCGATGATCGAATCGTAGATATTTTCGTTAATAATTAATTTTCGTTACCTAAATAAATACCGATGTTGTTGCTTGTTTTTTTTCTGTCGGTCTTAGTTCCATTCCCGTTGGCGACGATATGAAAACAGCATTTGGAATCTTCTTCCAATGCTTCCTTGTTTTCAGTGTAGCGCCGAATCTTTCCGACAAAAACTTAATTTTTCAGATCGTCGCCAACGGTTTTGTTCATTGGTGGTGCAATTTGCAACACTAACTTATTGATCACGACTGCAGCCAAATTTTTGCATGGGTTGCTGTGACCGCCACCTTGAAACAATATTAAAGCAAATTACAGTTGAGTCGGTGACCTTTTTAAAAAATTACAGATCTCTCGGTAATTTTCGATTTGCATATCGTCCTCAAAATTACAGTTCTCCGGTAAAGTCAACTACAAATCAAGCAATGCACATCGGTAAAGGTTACCGATCGTTCGGTAAATTTGACAGCTAATTTTTTAACTCCAATTTACAGATTTTTCGGTAATGTTCTAGATTACCGAAAACATTACCGACCGTTCAGCTGTTGAGAATTCGGTAAATGAATTACCGAAGTCGGTGATTTTTTCTAAGTGTGTGGTCAAATATCCACTTCAACCCGAATCCAGCTCATTAGAGATCCTTCTCACGCACCAAGCTTGATCCCGGATTTCAGACTGGCTTGTTTTTTTTTCGGAATACATTAAAATTAAAACCACTTTTATTTCAAAAGGCGAAACCGTGTCGCCACTAGTGCCTATCACCGCTGCCGCCGCCGCCGCCGCCACGTTGGTCCGAGGACCGTTTCTGGTTTGTGACCCGTCTGACCCCACGCGTATCCACCGACGTGCTCATCAGAGCATTCCGACGACAAAAGCGCTACCGACAGATGCCACCGTGCTGTTTCTATGGCAACCATGCTACAGTTGTGAACCCGAGAAAAGCAAAATAGCAGTCTGATATCATCTAAATAACAAGCCTTGTTATTCCAGATGTCATTTTGTTTTTATTATTCAGTTGTAATCATGGAAAGATGTCCGATTTGTTTACGGCTTTAATTTTCAAATCGAAAACATAATTTGAAACTGGTTGAATACATTTGCATAGCTCACACGATTTGTTATCAAGTAGTTTCCAATGATAACAAAATTAGTTATTTTTGTATTATCCAACAAGAATCTTTTGTAATAATTTGACTGTTTTTTTTATCATTGAGTAACATATTCAGTAATCAATCCTGGGTAACCAAGTATTGGAATTTCTTATAAATTTGGTATAAATCTTTGCTCGGGCTTGGATTTAAATCCCGACAAAAAAGTGTTCCATTTTTCACCAAACAATTTGCAATATTCAAATCGCAGATTTTAATTTTAGTAAATTTTCCCGTAATCTACGTTACGAAACATTGTAAATTCTACACCGCATAGGTTTGCTTACTCCATGCAAGAGTTTTCATCATCCCAAAACATTCTTCAATCCCCAGCCGAGGGGTGATTCATCATCCCGTGCCCATTCCCATCATGTGCATCAAGTCCATCCAGCGCGAAACAACGAATGCGAGGGTGGAGAGCTCGGTCGTCGGATTTTCTTATCCCCCTCGAATTCGTGTTGTTTACTGATCCAACATAAAAGCTTAACAAGCAAAGCGCATCGGAGGAACAGAAAATTAAAATTCGCACATCGCCGCCGAAGACGATTGTACGACAACGATGCGGCGAGCACGTTCTCGCTCGGTCTTCTGCTTCTTCTAGGTTATGTTCCGACAAGTGGGGAACATGGTTCTCCGATTCTCGACCGCGCGTCCCGCCGCCCTTCCTCCCCCCCCCTCCCTGGCTTCCCTTATTATATCTGGAGCTCCGGGAGTTTGCGTATTCAGATCAGGTACATGACGGACGACGAACGACCATGGGGCAAAGCAACAAGAGTTGCAGCAGAAAAGATGACGATACCAACTCGATGAAAGGTCTCCCCTTTAAAGATGGCTAGTGTTCTTCAAAATTTGGAGGAGGGAGGGGACGAGGGCGCTTGCGGGAAGGGGTAGATCTTTTTTCGGGGTTTTTATTATGTTTTGATTTTTGTTTTCGGTTTTGGGGGTTCAGCCCACCGACCCAACATAAATTATACTACACAAAATAACCAAGTTCGAGCTTTGCGAGCAAATGAAAAATTTACATATTGTGCACATTATAATATTTTGTAGCGTTTTGTATTGGATCCATCGTGGATTGGACCGCGGTTGATGCGGGGATGTGGATTTAAAAGTTAACTCAGATTATTTAACTGAAGTCACATACCAGGGGAAATTACGTCTTAGGAAATTCCTTCGCCTATTATTGCCAGGGGGAAATTGAAGCCCTTGATAGCATTCATTTTTTGCATTATCGGTATCCTATCTTGAATTCTTCGCTTAAAAGCAGCAGCAGTCATATTGAAGTCAGCTAGGTGACATGTACGTAACTGGATCATGGAAACCGTGCATAGTGTTTTAGGTTGAAGCTTCAAAAAACAACGTTGCCGAAGAGGTCGTTCAGGATCTGTGACAGAATATCTGGTAGAACTACATTGTTCCCTTAGTTACCTAGATATCTTTGCATGGATTTCATATAGAGATACCTAGTTTTAACTTTGATGGTAGGTAGCATTGGTACCCGAGCAAAGTAAAATAACAACTTGATATCATTTAGATAACAAGACATGTTATTCCAGATTTCATTTTGCTTTCAGTTGCTATCGCATTACTAATTTAGTTATCAACCTTGAATAATATTGGTATCTGTTGTTATCACGAAAAAAATTATAATTTGTTTCCGAATGATGCAAGGTTGGTGTCGTGACTGGACCGAGGTTTCCAGCCTCGGTCACGGTTCCACGAATCTGCTGCTCCCTCTGTTGGTCCACTAGTGCCGCTATCCTTTCTACTGATAGTCCTTTGCTGGTCGTCTACTCTCTCCACAGTCCGTCATAAGAATGCCGTCAACGAGTAGTAGTAAAATTTACGTTTATTTTCTGGGTTTTATGTTTCAACATTTGATTTAACATTTCAATTGGTTAGCCTTTGGCTCTTCATCTTTGTTCTAGTTAATTGGTTATTCTAATGTGATGATTGCGTTTAGCGCTAATTTACAGGATACCCTTTGTGGGATTGTTTTGGTTTGAATTTAAAAATTTGATAACCTACCTACTTGAGCACCTAACTACTTAAACTAGGTTGCCAAATCACGAATGATCTGGTGGTTTGATCGCAGACAGGCGACTCTGAACCTTTCCAGCGTGGAAGTCTTTCGCTCCTCGAGTGTTTGAAGACCGGCCAGGTGGTGAATCTCAGAATTACGAGTTCGCGGTGGACTGTTAAGGATCATTCTGAGGATCTTGTTTTGGATCCTCTGAAGCTTTAAGTGGTGGCACTTAGCACAACTCTCCCAGATTGGCATACCATACTCAATAGCCGGCAGAATGATTTGCTTGTGGACAGCAAGCTTGTTTTTGAGGGATAGGGTGGACTTCCTGTTTATCAGAGGGTAGAGCGACCTGATCAAGATGTTACACTTGGTGGATGTCTTGTCCACATGGGATCGGAATAGCAATTTGCTATCGAGGGTGAGACCAAGGTAGACTACTTCACTCGACCATTCAATGGGAGTGCTATCAAGATGGACCTTGTTGTTAGCAGGTGGAACAAGCCGAGGTGAATTCGAGTGTGGGAACAGAATGGTTTGTGTTTTAGCTGCATTGATACAAATCTTCCAGCTCTTAAAATAGTCGGACAAAACATCCAGGCCTGATTGTGGTTTACTCGCCAGAGCACGGATCACTCGACCCTTATAGATGATGGAGGTGTCATCTGCGAACATTGACCACCCGGCAGGGGAGGAACGTCTGACGTGAAAATGTTGAATAGGATAGGCCCAAGCAGGCTACCTTGAGGGACCCCTGCATCAACGTTGAACGTATCAGAGGAGACATTGTTCAAGTAGACCTGGAATGATCTGCCCGACAAGTAGTTTTTGATGATCTTCACGAGGTATTTCGGAAAGTTGTATCGATGCAGCTTGTACACTAGACCATCATGCCAGACATTGTCGAACGCCTTCTCGACGTCCAACAATGCCATGGCAGATGTATTGGAAACGGACTTGTTCCGCTTGATGATGTTAGTAACCCGTGCGAGTTGCTGGATGGTAGAGTGGCCTTTCCTAAACCCGAATTGGTCTTTGAGAAAGATGTTATTATCATTTGAAAACACCAGCAGACGGCTGAGTATCAATTTTTCGAATAGCTTCGAGATGGAGGACAAGAGGCTGATGGGGCGATAGCTTTTGGCACTGGTAGGGTCTTTGCCAGGTTTGTGAATTGGAATAACTTTGGCTAACTTCCAGCATGCAGGGAAGTAGCCAAGCATTAAACACTTGTTGAAGACCACTGCAAGGTGCTTGAAGAAGTCAACACTCAAGTTTTTCAGCTCGAGGTTGACCACTCCATTGACACCAGCGGCCTTCATGTTCTTTGTTGATTTAATCGCTGCTATCACCTCATCAGCCGATATTCTACTTTCGTCAGGGACAACTACGGGGGTGGCAGCGACACTAGCCATTGCCTGTGATACTGCAGGCTCGTGGGGACTCACCATGGCGTGGCCAAGGTTATGTGAATTTTCAAAGTGTTGTCCAAGAGCATTGGCCTTTTCAAATGGGGTTATTAGTAAAGATGGGTCCAAATTTTGGTTAGGAGAGGAAAGGGGAGGAATGGGCCTCGGCTTATTTTTCAAAATCTTTGCCATTTTCCAGAATGGCTTAGCACAATCTGGGAGAGAGCGAATCTTGTTTGCAAAATCGATATTTCTGAGATCCACCATCCTGGCTTGGATGATTTTGCTCAAACGGTTGCAATTGGTCTTCAGATTAGGCAGCCCAGTACGCTGGTACTGCCTACGGATCGTGTTGCGGAGTCTAATGAGGTCTTTAGTAGGCCTGTCAAGGTTCAGAGTGTTACTCACCTGTCTGGATACTGGCACATGTAGCTCCCTGGCCCGGGAAATTGCTTGATCGATGGAGCGCAGACACCGGTCAACATCTTCGGACGATTCCGGGTGGACATCGTAGTCTACAGCGGTGTCGACGCAATGTTGGAACTGACCCCAGTCAACACGATGATAGTTGCGCCGGAAAGCTTTAAATCGATTTACGGAGGATCCCACCTCAGTCACCACCGGGTAGTGGTCCGAGCTGAGTTCCTGATAGGTGATAGGTTGAGCGATGTTGTTGCCCATGTTGCTGATGAATATATCGATGGTAGCGTGAACACCGGACCGACTCAACCGGGTGGGAGTTTCCGGACTCAAGATGTTGTACTGCGCTTCCTGCAGGTCGTTGTTCAGGATGGTGCCGTTTTGATTGCGCCGATTGTTGCCCCAAGCTTGATGTTTGGCGTTCAGGTCGCCAGCGATGATAAAGTTTTCCCGTCGTCGTGTTAGCTTGATAATATCTCGTCGCAGATCTGCTGCTGATCCGTCCCTGATGTTGACTTGTTTGGGGCAGTAAGCCGCGACGATGGTGATGGGGCCGATAGGAGTAGAAACTTCCACCCCTACGGCTTCGATGATCTTCAGCTGAAAGCTGGGCATCAGTCGACAGCAGATGTTTCTCCTTATTGCAATAGCCACTCCTCCTCCTCCAGAGTTGGTTCGATCTAGCCTCACGAGCCGGAAATCGGGAAGGTAGACGTTTGTTTCAGGCTTCAGGTGGGTTTCAGCTATGATGGCAATGTCGATGTTTCGTTCATTGAGAAACTCAACAAACTCGATGTTTTTGCTCTTCAAGGAGCAAGCGTTCCAATTTACGATCTTGATGGCTTCACGGTCCATACTTAGTGACAAGGGACAGGGCAGCATGAAGCTGTTCAGATCGAGTCTTGCAGGTGCGCAAGATGATGATGACCTCGGCCACGAGCGTCACAAGTTCCTCCGAGGTGAACGGAGAATCGTCGACAGGCTCACCTGAGACAACACCAGCGTATGATAAACCAGGGGCGGTGGAGGGACCTGGCATTGGCTGGGCAGCAGCAGCAGCGATAGGATGCTGGACTGTTCGATTGTTTGGAATACTCAAATGCTTGACTTGTTGGTTGTTGAGCGGAAGTGGTTCTAAGTTCGGAACATGTCGACGGGGCTGGAGAGCTGGGTACTGGACTTCCGTGCGTGCAGGAGGCGAACGATGATTACGGAGGCGACCGGGCTGATTATTGATCGTAGCCTTCCGACGGATATTGATGAACTCCACTCGCTTGGGACATCCGCGATTGGAGGCTTGGTGGTTACCACCGCAGTTGACACACGTTGGCTCGATGTCATCATCTTGCTCACAGGACGCAGTCGAGTGAGTTCCAGCACACTTGCCGCAGATAGTCTTCATATGGCAGTTTTTGGTGCCATGGCCGTAGGAGAGGCAGTTCATACACTGCGTAACATCACGATGTTGGGATTTGTAATGCTCCCAACTGATGATGACCTGAAACAGGTCCCGGATTTTGGATCTCAGAGCCGCTAGACTGGTGGATCCCTTCGTGAAGTGCACCAGGAACAACTGGTCACGGAAGCTGGTGTTGTGGTTGGAACGCCGGTTTATTGGGAACACCGCCTCAGGTTTGAGCCCAAGCCGCTCCAGCTCGGATTTAACCACAGCCGCCTCGAACGACGGTAATCCACGCAATACCAGCTTCAGTGGCTTGCTCGATGGCAGATCGTGCGTGAAGAAGTCAACGTTGTTTTCCTTTAGGAAACATCCTGTTTGATTGTACTCCTCCAGGCTGGAGCACATGATTTTGGTGCCGATGCTGCAAAGCTTAAAGCGAGGCAGCAGCTTGTGTTTTGCCAGTTCGGCACCTAGCTTGGCAACATCCTTCACCGGCGTGAAAAGCGGGGGAATCCGCTCTCGTCTTGCAATGGGAACGGCGTCACCATCGCCATTTTCTTCCGGGAGTACTGCATACTTGTTGGCTTGTAGTACTCGTTTTCCGACGTCATCCTGCGACGCGCTGGGCTTGATTAGCACCTTCTTTGAAGGGCCCGCTGCTGACTCATTGGCACGTTTACGCACCATTTGTTTCGTGTTTGCAAGTTCAAGTAAACTTGCTTGAACGCGGGAAGGTGGCGACACTTCCACGGCGCAACGCGACGGCACAAAACGAAACAAAATCGAAACGAGATCTCGAGCGAAAAATACGGACTGAACAGCTCAACAGTCGAGCAAAGAATGCCGTCAACGAGCTTATGTACCTCATATTTAAATACCTCTAGCTGTATCAAAATTTCCGAACCAATCAGATTCCGTTTACATACGGTCTATCACGCTCACTCGATTCTTCTCATTTCTATTCCACACTAGCTCTATCTACTACATTCTTCCCCTTTCCTACTCTCCTTAATTGAGGATCGGGGGCAATTTATCAACCCTCTCGGAGCATTTTTTTTATAATCCATTTATTTGTCAAGGCTCAAATGCGTTAGCTTTGCGGAGCCGAATATTTTTTACATGATTGTGTGTGAATATCATTTTCTTACAACTAATGTTAGTAGAACGGGGGCCGATTACTCGCGGCTTACTCGAGATTAGGGATTACATTTATTGATCATTTGGAGGGAGGACAAGGGAAAGCATTTTGAACTAATTTAAAACTTAAACGTAAAGGATGACTAAGACACAAAACATTAAACACATACATCAACAGCTTTAAGAAAGTCGTAAATAAGCTTCATAAAGTCGATATCACGGCAAGCCAAGACGTCTCTAATTGGCTTAAAGGGTTGTTTTCTTCGGACCCTAAGGGAATCACACAGAACGGATCTCGCCTCATGATGCAAGGAGCAGGACCAAACAACATGCTCGATGTCGTGATAACCGTTTCCACAGGTGCATAAGTTACTGTCGCGAGTGTAATACGGAAGAGGTGGGCGTTTAACGAACAGTGATTGGACATTAGCCTGGACATTACACGAATAAAATCACGACTCATATCCAACCCTTTGAACCAGGGTTTAATCGACACCTGTGGGACAATAGAATGTAGCCACCTTCCCAGATCACCATCATTCCACTTTTGTTGCCAGTTGGCGAGGACTTGCTGACGAGAAATCGTGAAAAATTCGTGGTAGGCGATTTGTTGCTCGTAAATATCGCCTTCCATAGCGCCCACCATGGCCAGCGAGTCTGCTTTCTCATTGCCCGGGATAGAGCAATGAGAAGGGACCCATTCCAAGGTGATGATATGTGAGCTGACGATCGTATTTCCTGGAGGAAATACGCTGAGTGCTTCATCAGCCTCATTGAACGCATAGCCTCCAGGGAGCTTAGGCTATCCGTAAAAATGAAATAATGGTCAGGTGGAAGTGAGGCAATACGCTCTAACGTGTACGATATAGCTGCTAGTTCAGCAACGTATACCGAACACGGCTTTTGAAGCTTGTTTGAGGCGCTATGAAGATCGTGGAATACTCCAAAACCAGTGGACGCATTTATCACCGACCCATCTGTGAAAAATCTCTTCTCGGTGGGGACGTGGCGGTATTTGTTCGCAAAAATAGTTGGGACAATCCGGGAACGATGAGGCTCTGGAATTCCTTGAACCTCCTGCCTCATTGTGAGATCGAATCTCACGGAAGAACAACTGAAATGATGGGAGACAGCGCGATTGGGGTTAAACGAGGAGGGGCCGATGTCCAGAGTCGTGTATTCGTAGTACAAGCTAATTAATCGTGTTCGAAGATTCCGCTCTAGCAGCTTCTCAAAGTTTTCGATCACCAGCGGGTTCATGACTTCACAGCGGATGAGGAACCGGAACGATAAATCCGCAAAACGATTTGTTAAGGGGAGGACGCCCGCAAGAACTTCAAGACTCATGGTATGCGTCGATTGCATACAACCTAGCGCGATTCGAATGCAACGATATTGAATCCTTTGGAGCTTCAATATGTGCGTCCCCGCCGCCGATTGAAAGCAAAAGCTACCGTACTCCAAAATCGAGAGAATGGTAGTCTTGTAGAGTCTTATCATATCTTCCGGATGGGCTCCCCATGAAGTGCCGGTAATGGAACGAAGGAAATTGATTCGCTGTTGGCATCTCTGCCTCAGATACGCTATGTGTTTTCCCCAAGTGCACTTGGAATCGAACCTGACACCTAAATACTTAAACGACATGCTGTGAGTGATTGTTCTACCCATAAGTTGAAGCTGAAACTGTGCTGGATAAAGCTTCCTAGAAAAAACAATCATCTCTGTTTTCTCCGGAGAGAATTCGATACCCAGATTCATTGCCCAAGATGACAAATTATCCAAGGTATCTTGCAATGGTCCTTGCAGGTCCGGTGCTGTTGGTCCAACCACGGAAACCACGCCGTCATCTGCAAGCTGCCTAAGCGTGCAATTTTCGGCCAGACATTCAGCAATGTCTTTGACATAGGAATTGTACAGGAGGGGACTTAAACATGAGCCTTGTGGAAGACCCATGTAGCTGATTCGTGCAATTTCCGAGTTGCCATGAGAGAAGCTCATTTGTTTCTCGGACAACAAATTAAACAGGAAATTGGAATCAAACGCCCCTTTAATGTCCAAGAAAACTGATCCCATCTGCTGTTTTCAGCATAGGCTAATTGGATTTCAGTTGAAAGCAACGCAAGGCAGTCCCTTTGCCCCAACGGAATCCAAATTGCGTATCTGAGAGTAAGCCATTCGCCTCGACCCACTTGTCCAGACGAAGAAGAATCATTTTTTCTAACAGCTTCCGAATACACGATAGCATCGCGATTGGACGGTACGAATTATGATCCGACGCGGATTTACCGGGCTTCTGGATGGCGATAACTCTCACTTGTCTCCAATCATCCGGAACAACGTTGAGTTCAAGGAATCGATTGAACAAGTTCAACAATCGCCTCTTTGTGACGTCTGGGAGGTTCTTGAGCTGAGTCCCGGAGCCGAGTTATTGCATGAAAGAAGAGCAATTGAGAATTCTACCTTCGAAAACGGGGAGTCCATGTCATCCTTTTCCAGCGGCGGAGTGTTGCATCGAACCGGAACCTTACGCGCGAAGTCGAAAATCCACTTGTTAGAGTACTCCTTGTCCTCGTTGACCGACGATACCGCGTTACGCATTCTCCTGCCGACATTCCAGAGCGTTTGCATGGAAGTCTCTCGCGATAGCCCTTCGACGAACCGACGCCAGTAACCGCGTTTTTTGGCCCTGACCAAGCTCTTAAACTTTTCCTCTAGCTCCGTATACCGCTCAAAGTATTCGCGGGAACCGTATTTACGAAATTGTTTGAACGCGGTAGACTTCTCTTGGCGCTCGACTGACTGACTGACAGTTCTCTCTCTCACCAGATCAAAACACCATTTCCATATGATTCATTGGTTTGTTGCCCCAACGTGGACAGGATTGTGACACCGAATCGAACCAATCGGTCCCAATCAAAACAGGATTTTGGCATGCGCGATTGCGTGCTCCTTATTGCGTGATCCAACGTGATTAGATTCCAATCCACGAGCCAAGCACGCGAGCCTATGCAACCTCCTCGTCTGGTAGTATCATTCGCGGAATTACAACCCCCACACCTTTGAATTTAAATCATTTTCATAACTTAACTCAAATATGTCGAATAATTACCATTTCTAATGACCTACTTTTCGTTTTCTCCTCTTTTCGCTGCAGGTAAGTGTCTCGTGGACTGGCCACCGATTGGACCGCACGTTCCTGCTCTATAAAAATCAGCACTTTGCCATTCAAGTGCTCCTTAATACAATGGACGCTCGCGCCGACGACCGTCAGCCAAGCACCACCCAGCGAGGGGAACGCGCCGGGAACGGCATTTCACCACTCCCCCCGCACACCTGCTGGATTGCTTAATCCCCTTGTAAACTGGCCGCTCATCCATATAAATTGATCACTTTATTCATTGTCACATTACGGCTAAATTACCCATAATCCGTTTTTCTCGTCGTCGTCGTCGTCGTCGTTGTCGTTGCATCGATCGACGGTAATGACCCGGCGGGCTCAGGGAGCGGTGCAATTTGTGAATGTAAGATGCGTACCGCAAGGAGGAACCCCATTTTGTGCGGTATTTGAAGAGGTAGGTAAGTAAGGTCTATGCGTTCAGAGGAGCTGGCTATAGAGTTCCAATAAAGGGAAACACTGCCCGAATGGGGGTCTTTGGTGTGTGGGAGATTCGGGTGGGGGTGTTGCACTGGTTCATTGTGGAACATGGTATAACGTCTATCTCGATGCAAGTGTTTCGAAAATTACAGAGTCTTTAGTTTGCAGAATTGTGTGTGGAATTTCTCAACTAAAATTACTTATGTTGAACCAGTTTAAAGATTTGATAAAATTGAACCAGTCTACCGACCAAACGAGAATAAAAACCAAGAAATACAAATAGCATTTGTGGACCGTTCAAGGCGCGCTTGAACGCGGCTGCACTGGACCATTATATGCAAATCATCGCGCACATTATGTGCGCTTTTTTGTTTCCTATTGAAAGTCTGCGCAATAAAAGTCACTTCTGTTAAGATACAACTCCCTGGCATGCCATCCGTCCTCCCCCCTCTCCCGGAGGCAATGGCGACGGCTTCCGAAACGGTAGCCAAAGTTTGGTTCTGGGCTTTATGATTTGCCCATTTTTTTTGGACCAAAACTTCCTGCATTTTGTTCAGCTCATTTCGTCTTTTGTGGCGTTCAGGGTTGCCTTCACTCACTTCGCTTTAAAATCATTAGAGGTTATGATGATATGTTGTACTTGTAAGTTACAAGAAGAGATTTTAAAGTATGTCAAATCACCGATTTTATGATTCATGAGCGTTCATTCAAAGTGTGCTCACGAATCGTAACATCACAGATTATGACTCTCTTAAAGCGAAAATACTTTACGCTTATCTTCTTGTAAAGTACAAATCCGAAACACAATTCTAGAAAGAGCTGGAATTAGGGCGTAGCAGCTTTTGTAAACAACGACTTCTTTCGATTATTTCTAGGAATTCAAAGCACGCCCAAGCAAACAAAAATAACCATCGGGTAGGGGAAGACTTCCCCTACCTAATGGTGATGTTGATGTGCGTAAGCAAGCCTTGACTTTCTAGAAATCATCAATTGTTTACAAAAGCTGTTACGCTCTATTTCCAGCTCTATCTAGAACTATATTGTCGCTACAGCTGAAAACTGGAAAAAACCCACTAGCGAAAATTGATTTTACTCTCGTTCTGTACGTTATGCACAGTGTCGGAAGAAGTGCGCATTATAGCGCATCATTGTGCCAGTTTTCAACTGCACCGACAATAACATCTAATGATTTCATAATACCAAAAATCATTTTTTTTTTATTATAGCAAAGAGAGTGGAAGCAACCCCCAGGTGTGGTGTCCTTTGATCCAACGAATCTGCATAACTTGCGGTGCGTGCGTGTGATGCGGTGATCGGCCAGGTCCGCCGCGTGTGGTGCGGTACCAAACAAAAAACCGAACGCAGAAAAGAATAAAAACAGTAGCCATGGGATCATGGGTGTCCGCAGACAGATGAAAAGGATTTAAATTATATACTCCGTTCGGGGGGAGCAGTAGCTGCAGTCAGCAGCATCCAAGATGCAAATGGATTTTTTGAATCTTGCTTTGGATTATGGACGGATAAGGATGGCGAGAGCGGAATGAGGGGAGAGGGAGTATTTGTGTAAATAAAATGGATTACGAAACACGAAATGATCGCGTTTGGCGTTGGACAGGTTAATTTTTCTTGAGGTTGTTGAGGTTTTCGGTAATTTTGTATATGTGATTGAGACAGCTATTTCGAGGTTTTCTCTACTCACCACCATCGATAATCAGTTAATCACATCATTCTAGCAATTTAAAATTACGATTCCTTCCACTTAAATGTTACCATGGAGCAAAATTTTTGTGCATTGATTTATTAAAGATGATGTAAATCATATGTACAGAACTGTGAAAGAATCTTACATTTACCGTTTGGGTGCAGCATCCAATATACAATCACGCACAATTATTATTCCCTGCGCAAGTTGTGATGAGCAATCGGGATGTCATCGGCTGCAGCTTCCCCGCTGGTTTGTGACCAATCGCTTCTCATAGGATGGCACAAAGATACACACACACAGACGGGGGTGCGCGAGCGAGAGAGAGAAAAGCAACCATCAACGCTGTACTAAAATTTTACGATTATTACAACAAGTCGACCTGCTAGAACCTCGAGTAGAAGCGCACGGCATTGTGGTTCGAGTTGGCCAATCGTTTGACTTATGGCCTTTCGATCCGGCCAAATTGCTGCTGTTTCTGCTCGTTCACCTGCATGCATTCCTTTCCGGATAAAGGCATCGCTTTCGGGTTTTGCACCACGGTGGGTTTGCTGCTGAATTGCAGCAACCAAAAGTTCTGCATTCAACGATAAAGTTCGAATAAAGTTCCGACAGAACTTCCTTCCCAAGTAGCCAAAAGTTCCACATTACACGATAAAACCTACATTCAAATTCCATTTAGTGCATTTAAAGTTTCAACAGAACTTTCTGGCTGCTTTAGAAGCTATGTAAAGCACACGAAGAACTTCTGGCTCCAAAATGTTCCGATGCGTAATCTTAGCAACTTTAAGTTCAAAAACGTTCTTATCAACTTCAGGCAAGGCTGAAAACATGGCCGCAACAAAGTTCCTAACAAGTTCCCAGTGGAACTTCTTAGGAACTTTAAAGTTTCTAAAAAATTTCCTGTGAAACTTTTTAGAAACTTAAAAGTTTATAAACAGGTCTGTCAAAACCCACATGAAACAATCCGCAAAAGTCTTTATTAGTAACAAAATTCCATGTGCGTAAATATGAAATGATCAGTGGCTCAAATAAATCATTATATTTATATTTATACACTGCAATTTCTTGGATTCGAACCCGTGTATTCGGCATGCGATCTACGAACGCTAACCACTGCGTCACCACAGGATGGAACTAATCTAGATCAAAATTTATTAATCAAGGTCGGTTCTAAAGACATCAAATATAGCTCTTATCCATCTGAAAATTTTGTCGATGATTTTGTTTCAATAGTCCATAATATAGAGCTCATCTAGATCAACATATAGTGAAGAATGAAGACAAACGTTAAATATTATTCACTCGAACAACTTTTCCCACGACATCAAACCTCTATGACTTGAATTTTAGGAGCTATGTGGTTTTGTAAGATAAGATGCTTCTACCAATAGATTAAACTGATCTAGATCAACATTTAATTTCAAGGTCAGTTCTAATGGTATCAAAAGATAGCTCTTATTGATCTGGAAAAAAAAACTACAAGGTACAGCCCTATGGGGTTGTACTCAATGGTGACGTAGGACTACGCGGTCTTAAATAATAAATCTTATTTGTTAACTGCAGCAGGAGCTTGTGTTTTGTGTAGGAATAGGAATTTGAGCGGGCTTTTCTCTGCTTATAATCTTTAGTATGACGCGCTTGACATAGATGGCCCACAGCGACTCACGAAGAGCTACTGATTCCGATCAATAGTGTTGCGGCTTCTTCCTCTTTCTATGAATGCTCATATGGGCTGCAGCTCACTGCATGCAGACAGCATTTCGTTGTGAACTGGAAAACATCACCACTCACCACGCGTTGATTGAATAAACATCGTTTGGTGAGACCGGATGGAATTCAACTTTGAAATCTGTGCTAGGGAAATCGCTTCTCGTAGGCAATCGGTGATAATTTTAATGATCATAGCAACAGTTGCACATTCGTACTATTTTCAAAAGTAACATTTTGAAAAATGGTAAAGTCAGATGCGTAGAAATATTTCTGATCGATTGGTCATAAAATTATTGAAATTGGTCTAGGGGCAGCTGAGTTATTAACGTTCAAAATCTTTCATATTTTTGTTACATGTTCCATTTTCGGTTTTCACAAAGTGTATAGAAATCGCAGACGTAGTCCTGCGTCAAAACTTTATTGACCTCAACCTTCTTAATTCCTTTATTTAACGTTGGTCTCTGTTCCGCAATCAAGTGCCAATCACCGACGGACATCGATTGCCATCGAATGTGCAGGGAGGCAGCTTCTACACATGGCCCGGAACCAGTGGCTTTACTTCCCTTTCGAAGAAAGACGTGAACAGAGATATTTATGCCTCAGAAAAATTCCACCGACCTTGGTTGGGATTGAACCCAGACCGATTGGGGTGTCGACTTGGTTGTTGATTTTTTGTTTTGATAACGTGCTTCCCAAAAAAATTGAGCTAAGATAGATCAATATATAGTGATCTAGATCAAAACTTATTTTTTCAAAAGATGGATCTTATTTACCTGAACAACTTTTCCCAAGACACCAAACCTCTATGACGTGAATTTAAGAGTTATGAAGTTTTGTCCGATAAGATCCTTGTACCGAAAAAAATAGAACTGATCTAGATCAAAATTTAATAATCGAGGCCAGTTACAATGTTATCAAAAGAAAACTCTTTTTTTTTTTTATTAATTACTTTATTTGTACAGGCTCAATCGAATAAACTTTACAGAGCCGAGTTATCATTTTTGGTATACATTATTGATTTCTTATATTTAAAGTTAAAGGAGCTGGACCGGATACTCGCGGTTGTCTCGAGGTTAGTGGGGATTTACAATTTTTTTGGATGGGAAAAGGGAGAGGGAGGTTTGAAATGTGGTTTACGATACAAATATTTAATTAATCCTAAAACATGCAGAGAAGAAAACTCTTATCTAACTTTGTTGAAGATTTAGTTTTAATAGTTCATTATATGGAGCTCATCTAGATCAAAACATCCAATCTGAACTGTTTGGCCAAGTTCTTGAGAGTTTGATTCACGAGTCATTGGGCCTTATTACGGGTGTCACTACACGGTGATAAGGAAGTGATACTCATAATAAGAGCCGTGATTGCCGTACAAATCAAATGGGAATCACTTCACCGTGACGACGAGTGACAAGTTTTCACCGTGAAGTGACATCCGTAATAAGCCCCATTGTGTCCGATTGTGCAGCCTGTGATCTCAGAGTTTCAACATGGATTCATGTAAAAAACAAACGCTCAAATACCTCGAATCTTATGTCGTATACCAATAAGTTTATCAACAGAATCGAAAGCGGCAACACTTACTTTACTTTTCCTGGTCCGTCGACCCTCAGGATTGCACCCAGGGCGTCACAATATCAGCTTCAATCGACCAAATCGATGCGACGAAGAGACTACTGGCTTTCTTTTTCTGTTAATGTCAAACAACTTCGCAGCATTCTAGAACCTCAGTCGGCGTGCACAAACAAATGTTCAATCGCTTGTCTCTCTTTCTCCCGTCACTCCATTGGTCTTCCTTTCAAGCTTCGGTGAAACGGATGAGCGAAAGAGCGCTCGACTTTCATAGTTTTCTCTTTCATGAAACACATCAACAGAGGTTTCATGACGTATATGACGGAAAATGAAATAACACATTTAAAGCATTTCTCACGTGAAAATACGTGAAGATTACACGTAATATTTTTAATTTATCTTCCATCCATATATTTATTTAAAAAAAATGATCAAAAACGGGACATAACGCATTTTAAACAAATTGAAAGAGCGGTGATAGAGTGTTCGTGAAAGGGGATTGAAAGGCACAATGAGGTTCGTTTAACTAGAAAATCAACGTTAGTTACATTGAAAGCGATGAGCAAAGCAACGACGAGAAGTTCCACAGCCAGCCTTTCCTTCTAAGCGTCCTTCTTTTTTATTTTCGTTTCTTGCTGATAGTCTAGCTAGGCGTTATAGAAATGAAGCGTCGAACACGTATGTATGAGAAAAAAAAACACGAGTTCATTTTAGAGCTTCGAAAATGTACAGCCCTGATTGCACCTGCGTCACAATGTTACGCCAACTATCTCGGTTCGTGGCTGCTTGTCTCCCAATTTCTTGACCGTCCCACACTTCCTAGATCTTGCTTCAGTTGGTCAAACCACCTTGCACGCTGTGCTCCTCTACGTCTTGTACCGGTCGGATTCGAAGCAAACACCATTTTTGCGGGATTGTTGTCCGGCATTCCTACAACGTGTCCCGCCCATCGTAAATTAGTTATAAAATCTATAACGATCTGCGTAGTTTATGGACAGACCTAAAGTAACTGTCAGTCAATCAGCCGGTTTCATAAACTCAATTAGATCATCTGATGTGATGTTAGGTACTGTCTACATTCCAAAAGACCAATTTTTGAAAGCACTTAAACCCCACCCGCAGAGGAACATATACAATCATCCATACAAATATATCAAGACCAACAATTGAAATAGCCTCAACTCCATTTTGTAAACAAACATTACGAACTGTGAATACTCGCCAACTTCCCTTTCCCCTAAAAACATGAAAGATTTCCATCCTGGGTGGCTACTTTTTTCACTTTGACCTGGGCCCTGATCTAATTCCTATCACAAGGATGACGATCTTGTTGAGGCTCTTCTCTCAGGTCCACTGCCATGAGTGCTGCCTCTGCTGCGATATCTTGACTGGTTCTAAATAATCCTGCACTTGCTTTCGTTTCCGTCCCTCCATAGTGTATCGTCTATTCACCTTCACTTATGTTTCTGAAATTCTGTTGATATCGACTTCGGATCTGTCGGATTCAGTTTAGCTGTACTATGCCATATTTTTTCGGTTTATGTTAAATCGGCTTTTAGGTGGCCATATGGCACTGTGATTATTGTTTTGAGTGCCATTGGCCATAGTTCGTTGAGTAGATGTGATTTGATGTGACAATGATAGATAATGAATTTGACTATGATGAGCAATAATTCGGGATATCTGGAACCGGTTCTACGGTGGTAATATGGCTCGGTTATTAATTGTTGAAACTATTGGTAATATTTAGTTGGGTGGATGTGATTTGACATGTCGTTGGATATGGTTAACATAAATAACAAATTTAATCATTTAGAACCACATTCCTAAATATATGTAACCTGTTCTACGGTGGCCACATGGGTCTATGGTTTTTGTTGGCTCCACTAGCCAACGTTACGATGGGACAGCGGGGTACTGGATGTTCGATATCCACCAGCACCAATCCCGAACGGCTCAGAGGACCTTTCGAGGAATAATCACTGGCCACGATGCGCTGAACTATCTATGCCCTAAAATCGTTTACTTTCCCTATGGCTAGTCCTGAAAAGAACTAACGCTAAACTCTTTCAAAGCGGGAACAGTAGCGAGGAACTGTGACAAGATAACAGAAACTAAGAGAATTACGCAGCAGTGAAAGGTCCTCCAAGCGGCTACGGAATCAATCAGCAGCAGTGGTGGTACTGACAAATAGCGACAGCAGAACTCAATTTGCAGCAGCTCAATTCGGCGATAAAGACGAGCAGCAGACAGCTGCCCTCCTCAAGGCTCTGGTTTGAAAAATACTTCAACACTGTTTCTTTGCTGTTTCAACTGTTTTCAATTTATTCTACACTGTATAGAATACAAATTACTCATCCACTATTTTTCTAGACAACACTTCCTTGAATATCGTTCGTTGAGACAAAGTTCGCTGCAATACAACTCGTTTTATTTGCGGTGTACAAAAAAAAAGTGTTAGCTTGGGTGACCGACAGCGTTGCCAGGTCATTTTCAGAAAAATCTGGACCAGGTCAAATATAAAATCTGAAAAAAATCTGAAAGGCTCCAAAAAATCCTCTTTTTAACATAATGGTATTGAAATCAAAGTGATGCACCAATCTCCCGTAAAAGTTGGTCAGTATGATCATCTGGAATTTATTTAAAGTACTAGAATGGTTATAAATTACATGTTCAAATAACTTGTTAGCATTGCCAAAATCATCCAAAAGTTAAAAAGTATTGACACGGTTCAAATATTCACTACGCAGCATTCCAAAAACAGCAGAAAATATGGTTCGAATTGTTTTTCAAACTGTAACTTTTTTTAAAAAGAATGAGTAGCAAAGAATCAAGGAAATTTGATCCGATGAATTTTTGGAACTAATAGTCGATGTAGTCCTTACTATTTGATGCAGTACCAGAATTTAAGAAAAATTATTAGTTCTAAATAATTTGAATATAACTCTGAGGTTGATCAGATTGACAGTTTAATTCTTGACACCATACAACACACAACATCCAGCAGATCAGCAGGCAATTTTGTTTTGAAGCAAAATTCACCAGGCTTAAGTGGGAATCAAAGCCTAACATCATGGAACTCACACACAGTTTACCTAAACTACGGGTAACTCCACTATTCACATGACCATTACGATTTATTTTATGTCAAAGAATAATTTTATTATATTACTAAAATAAAAGTCTGTTAGCTTCCTTTTTGAAGTCTCAAGATCTTGCAATGATTCTAAATTCCGTAATTTGTATTTTTTCTGCGTCCCAGATCATGAATTTTGTGTTAGTCTGAATTTACTTGGAACTCTTCACAGGATATCTTCGCCTTTTTTTAGTTCAATTTGAATCATCCTAGAATTCCATCATATTTATTTTCTATATTCCCCTAAAATAATCTCGAAAATATCTAAACTTTTCCAGTTACATTCTAAGAGTAATCTCTTATAAATCCCTCTCCAATTCCACAACTCCCTCAAACTGGAAATATTTCCCAAGAATTGGCTCAATTTTGTGTCCATTTTTCTTTATGAAATTCTTAAAATATTCTTAATAATTTCCTTGGTACACTCTTCAGAATGACCGTCACACTCTTCTCAGACTTATCCGATAATTACGTTTGAACTACTTTGTAGGTAAGGTCAGAATTGTTTTGTAATCCTTTTCAGTATTACCTGAGTACTTTACCAAAATGGGTTTGAAAGTCTCCCAGAAATTGCGCTTAAAATTTTTAAAAATTAATATCACGATTCGTATCAGCATCAGGGCTCTACAATTTCGAAGCTCTAAAATGAACTCGTGTTTTGTTTCTCTCATACATACGTGTTTGACGCTTCATTTCTATAACGCCTAGCTAGACTAAAGGGTGATACGGTCAAAATTTGGTCAAGGGAAAACGCGTGTAAATCGGTGAAATCGTTTATTTAAAAAATCAAATTAAATTTCTTTTTCAAGTTCAATTAGTATAAAATTCAGGAAAAATATTCAGTTAGGCTTCCGCTTTTCCAAATCCGAATTGCCGGGCCTTACGCTTGACCCCTGCCATCAGATTTTGTACAGCCACCTTGTCCACCTTCTTCGCCGCAGAAAGCCAGTTTGCCTTGAACTGCTGCTCGCCCTTAGCAGTTTTTTTTGGTCTTCTTTAGGTTCCGCTTGACAATAGCTCAGTATTTCTCAATTGGGCGGAGCTCTGGCGTGTTGGGAGGGTTCTTGTCCTTGGGAACCACCTGCACGTTGTTGGCGGCGTACCACTCCATGGCCTTTTTACCGTAATGGCAAGATGCCAAATCCGGCCAAAACAGTACGGAACAACCGTGTTTCTTCAGGAAAGGCAGCAGACGTTTATTCAAACACTCTTTCACGTAAATTTCTTGGTTGACAGTCCCGGAAGCTATGAAAATGCTGCTTTTCAAGCCACAGGTACAGATGGCTTGCCAAACCAGATATTTCTTTGCGAACTTTGACAGTTTCATGTGCTTGAAAACATCTGCTACCTTTCCCCTTCCTTTTGCCGTATAAAACTCCTGTCCCGGAAGCTGCTTGTAGTCGGCTTTGACGTAGGTTTCGTCGTCCATTACCACGCAGTCAAACTTCGTCAGCATCGTCGTGTACAGCCTCCGGGATCGCGCTTTGGCCGTCGTATTTTGTTTATCATCGCGATTTGGAGTCACTACCTTCTTGTAAGTCGATAGTCCGGCTCGTTTTTTGGCTCGATGCACGGTTGTAGACGATACACCCAGCTTTTTTGCGGCATCTCGGAGAGAGAGGTTAGGGTTTCGCTTGAAACTACCGGCAACTCTCTTTGTCGTCTCAGCGGCTTCCGGTTTTCGATTTCCCCCCGATCCAGACTTCCTGGCTGTCGACAAACGTTCCCCAAACACTTTAATTACATTTGTAACGGTTGATTTGGCAACTTTTAGCGATTTTGCCAACTTTGCGTGCGAGTAGCTCGGATTTTCGCGATGCGCGAGCAAAATTTTGATACGCTGCTCTTCTTGCTTGGACGGCATTTTGACAACTGAAGAGTGAATTCCAAAATCAAAATAGGAGCAACATTTTACACACACACACCTTCAAAATGAGGGGTGTTCAGATTTTTTAAATGCAAAATTGAAAGAAATACGTCAAGTTGATATTGACCAAATTTTGACCGTATCACCCTTTATCAGCAAGAAACGAAAATAAAAAAGAAGGACGCTTGGAAGGAAAGGCTGGCTGTGGAACTTCTCGTCGTTGCTTTGCTCATCGCTTTCAATGTAAATAACGTCGATTTTCTAGTTAAACGAACTTCATTATGGCTTTCAATCCCCTCTCACGAACACTCTATCGCCGCTCTTTCAATTTGTTTAAAATGCGTTATGTCCCGTTTTCGATCATTTTTTTTAGATAAATATATGGATGGAAGATAAATTAGAAATATGACGTGTAATCTTCAAGTGTTTTGACGTGAGAAATGCTTTAAATGTGTTATTTCATTTTCCGTCATACACGTCATGAAACCTCTGTTGATGTGTTTCATGAAAGAGAAAACTATCAAAGTCGAGCGCTCTTTCGCTCATCCATTTCGACGAAGCTTGAAAGGAAGACCAATGGAGCGACGGGAGAAAGAGAGACAAGCGATTGAACATTTGTTTGTGCACGCCGACTGAGGTTCTAGAATGCTGCGAAGCTGTTCGACTTTAAGGCTGGGTTTAGATTAGGCAAGTCAAATGATCAACTCAGTTGAATTCAACTGACTTGAACGTGAATTGAACGTGTAAACCATGCCATTCAACTGACTTGATCAACTCACTTGAATTGAAAAAAGTTGAACCAGACTCAACTTTTCAAGCCAATTGAATTCAACTGAGTTGATCATTTGACTTGCCTAATCTAAACCCAGCTTAACAGAAAAAGAAAGCCAGCAGTCTCTTCGTCGCATCGATTTGGTCGATTGAAGCTGATATTGTGACGCCCTGATCAGCATACTCCTTAAGTTGCATCATACGAATTTTCTATGATTTCTCTTTCGGATTGTATTTCCTTTATTGGCAAAATCTCCATGCAATTGTCATCAGAGTTAACAAGACAATTGACACCGTCTTGAACCAGAGGTTGCACACACTGAATATTTAACACTAGACAACGGACAACACACCACACCCATTAGACAAGTAGGGAAATTTTCAGGTTGCCATAATTTGCACCGGCTGGAGCGGGAATCGAACCCTCACTTCGTGGCACTCACAATACGTCTGAATGATGGGTGACGCCGCACGACCCCGAAGCCCACAAAGATGGATGTAATTCTACTCAGAAGTAGCTTGAAATTCTCCTTTGGTTTCGCTGAACTAATATGAACATCATCCGAAAGGACTTGCTCACCTGCACAACTTTGCTGAAAACAGCAACTTTCTATATGGCCAGGCTCTCGAGATACAGTTTATCTAGGAATTGCACATGCACACTAGCGCTGCGTAGTGAGAAAGTTCTGAACTAATATAACCACCATCCAAAAGGACTTGGTCACCTGAACAACTTTGCTGAAGACAATAACTTTCTATATGGTCAGGATCACGAAATATTCTATGTTGGAAATATGATCCATATATTATAGCGCCCGTCATAAGTAACATAAAAGTAAAGCGCCTCTAGCGGCGTAGTTCCCAATTTAACCTGAATCCAATGGCACAGGCTTGTTGGTCTAACCCAGTACAGCAACTTTGTCGAAGACAGTATAGCTTTATGTATTGAAACAAATGAGATAATCCACTACAGCCCCCATTAGTGAAAATCCCATAAGCTGTGGGTATCCTTATTCGCGGATAGCCCGGCAATAAGGATCCGGCAATAAGAGATACCGGCAATAAGGAATCCGGCAATAAGGATTCCTGACTGTACCTTAAAATTCCAATAATGGCCTTTAATAATTGAAGTAGCAAGTTTTGGCTTTTTTTATTAGAGGGTAAATCGACTGCAGTGATATTTGTAATGCAACATGATTAAAATATCTGGGAAAATCTGGAACATATTTAAAAATTATGGAAATATACGTGGTCTGTCTGTGTATCTGAAAAGACGACTAAAAATCTGGTAAATCGAGATAAATCTGGATTACTGGCAACGCTGGTGACCGAAATCCCGCGGTCTGCTCGGGGTTAGTGTGTGTGTGTGTGTGTGTGTGTGTGTGTGTGTGTGTGTGTGTGTGTGTGTGTGTGTGTGTGTGTGTGTGTGTGTGTGTGTGTGTGTGTGTGTGTGTGTGTGTGTGTGTGTGTGTGTGTGTGTGTGTGTGTGTGTGTGTGTGTGTGTGTGTGTGTGAGTGTGTGTGTGTGTGTGTGTGTGTGTGTGTGTGTGTATGTATGTGTGTGTGTGTGTGTGTATGCGTGTGTGTGTGTGTGTGTGTGTGTGTGTGTGTGTGTGTGTGTGTGTGTGTGCGTGTGTGTGTGTGTGTGTGTGTGTGTGTGTGTGTGTGTGTGTGTGTGTGTGTGTGTGTGTGTGTGTGTGTGTGTGAGAGTGTGTGTGTGTGTCTGTGTGTGTGTGTGTGTGTGTGTGTGTGTGTGTGTGTGTGTGTGTCGGTGTGTCGGTGTGTGTGTGTATGTGTGTGTGTGTATGTGTGTGTGTGTATGTGTGATACAGGAAGGAATAAGGAAAGGAAAGGGAATTAGATAGACGTCGTACCGGCTTTGCTTTGTAGCATGGGTGTTGAGTGACGCTATGGTAGGTGCTATGCGACGATGGTTAGGCCAAGAAAATTCGCTATCGCGAACAGTTTTCATTTTCAGAGCCGATTGTTAATATTTCGTCGAATGTGTGTGATTTGATGTGTCGCTTACTACGGTTATCAGAGAAATCAAATTTTACCTTGATGAACCATAATCCGGAATATCCAGAATCGGTTCTACGGTTGCCAATTGGCTCTATGATTGTTGTTTTAAGTGCCATTGGTCATATTTCGTCGAGTAGATGTGATTTGATATGTCACTTGATATAGTTATGAGAGATATCAAATTTGATCGTATGAAACCATGATCCGGAATATCTGGAACCGGTTCTATGGTCACCATATGGCTCTATGATTATAATTTTGAGATCCATTGGTCATATTTCATCGAGTAGGTGTGATTTGATGTGTCGCATGATATGGTTATGAGAGATAATAAATTTGACCATATGGATCATATAATCCGGAACATCCGGGATCCATTCCAAGGTAGACATGGGTTCTTATTATTTTTTCCTATTATTTTCTCGAGTAACAAGAAAAAAATCAATATTTTGTCACAATGATAAGTAAAATATATGATCAACATCGAAAAAACACCCCCTTGTCAACACATCCTTGAATATATAACAAAGAGGAAGTGGCCTGAGAGGGAGTACCATCCAACAGCTGTAAGAACCACTCACCGGAATGATGTTCAAAAAAATATATTTATTCGGCCATGGTATCTCTGAGGTACAAATTTATGAAAATAAAAAGTTTCTCCCGGGCTTTTACGGGTTAAAGGAGTCTAAAAAAAATCGTTGTTTGTGGTCCAATTTTGTTAATCGCGAACTTGACTAGCTTGACAAAACACCGGCGAGTCAAAAAAAAAAAATCTAGAGGCGGAGGCTAGATAATTTTGGAGTGGCACCCCCATTAGCTACGACAATGGCAAAAGGTCCAATGGTCCAAAGAGGGACAAAAGGTCGAATGTCTAAACGTCGAATGCTGACTAAAGGTCGAGTGATCTAAAGAAGGATAAAGGAAGGGAGACAAAAGATCGAAAGTACAAATGGCCCAATGGACCAACGAGAGGCAGAAGGTCGAATGGACAATAGGTCGACTGCATCAAAGAGTGAAAGTGGACTGGTTTTAGCGAGATATCATTATTCATAAGCTTTCAAACGAAGAGGGTTGTTTTTTGTCATTTAAGTTTTAAACACTGTTTTGATTTTTTTAATTCAAAGTCACTGAAATTTTTACCGTGTACAGAATTTCCTGATAAGGAATTATTTTTTCTTACAACTTTGTGTCAGAAGTCGTTTTGCTTGGAAGTAATGTTTTTCGAGTTATGATTGTTAAAACATAGCGAAAAAAGCCATTTTGAAGTTTTTTGTGAGATTCAAAATGGTCGAATGTTAGCACACATGATTGACCATTAGACTGATGCGAAATTTGAAATTTTCGCTCCACAGTGCTTAAACGGTTCCAAATTGGGTTCTGCATAGCCTCCCAAAATTTGAACTACTTCAGTAAGAAACTGACTTTGCACAAACCATTTCAAGTTTGTATGGGAATTACTATGGGAAAATATATGTTTTTGTTCATATCTATCTAACAATTCAGCACATCACTATGCTTTTAAAAGTGATAGCAGTGATTGTAGCTACAACTTTGTTAAAAACAACTTTTCAATCAAATGTAAGAAACAAAAGTAATTAATGAATCAAGTCACTGATGTCTTTGATTAGCACCTGTTCAGCAGGCAACATTGGTGTTTCTGGTGCGAAGAATAGATCACAAATATCATGGCTACTATGTCACACTGCAGAATACAGTGTTGTCTACAATGCAGTTGCTTTTTCTTGCCTTAAGATTATCAATCTCTTAAACAATCAATAACAATTTAATTTGACATTTTGATGAAAAACAATATTCCACAAAGTTGTAGCTTAGAAAATTTCCCGTAAGAATAGTTTTCGAAAAAGCATTATGGAAAATGGGTAGAAGACAATAAACAAAAAGTTTGGTTTTCCCATAGTAATTTCCATATAAACATCGAATAGTTTGTGCCAAGTCAGTTTCTTACCACATGAGTTTAAATTTTGGGAGGCTAATCAGGACCTGATTTGAAACCGTTTGAGCACTGTGGAGCGAAAATTTCAAATTTTGCATCAGTTTATTGACCATTGACCGGCTGACGCCATTTTTTCCAACTTTCGAAAAACTGACAGCGATTAAAATACAGTGTAAACAATACACTCCAAACTATTTCTACCCAAATTTTCAAGAGAAAATAACCAATGGGTAATTTTCTACAGCGTTTTTTACGTGATGCAATTTGATGTGGGACACCCTTTATGCAAAGTTTCATGCAAATCGGGGAAGGTCGCATCCGATCGATTCGTCATTTGGCGTGGAACTGCTCTATATTATTGCTAATGCAAAAATTGTAGCTCTCAATTAACAAAGTGAAAAACAATTAACTGCTGTGGAAGAGCTCAAAGAACACTAAGTTGAGGGCCGGCGTAAAGTCCCAGTAGGGGTGTCATAAAGCCAAAGAAGAGAGCGTGAACTATACCTCCGGGTCCAAGTTCAATCACCTGCCACGACATAATTAATTTTACAAATTAATATCAAATTATAACACCTCAAAACCCACCGTGACGGCCCATCCCAACCGTGATGGCGCGGAATCCGCTTTGACAATAAGCCAGATTTACACCCGACAATCAATTGCGCGCCACGCAGATCGTTCAAATTTATGTCTCAATTGCACTCTAGGCATCCGGTGATGGCAAGAACAACGCACTCCGGCCACTGACCCAGGAAATCCAGCGAGCGAGTTCCAAGACCATGAAAGGCGACCTGGAAAACGACATGCCGACGATCGACTGCGGTGACATAGAGCCAACCCGGGAGCCACGGTCGCGAAGGAAGATTCCTCGAAATTTAATTTCCCGTAACGACCACACGAAAATTGAAATGAGGTGATCCATCTTCTTGTGCTGCCCCGGGAGGGGTAGGCAAGCGGGAAGGAGGCCGGGGTGCGAAAATCAAGTCGGCCCCCACAGAATGCGCACATCATGATCGTTGGTGCCGATATTCCGGTGCAACTTTGTTGCAATCCGGAATTTTATTGGAGATGGTTTTTACTTATTTCCTCTCCGGTGCGCGGTTGTTTTATGCCTCTCGGTGCGGGATGGCATTTTTGCGGTGAATTTATGATGGGCGATTTTTAATGAATTCGGTTCTTACCTTGGGGAACCAGTTCTCCGGGAGAGTGAGAGGTGTTGAAATTTTGGCATTGCATTGAATTAATGAGATTCGTGGACATAGCTGCCATGCCATATAAGAGGACTTCTGCGGAGTTGGGTCAATCGGGAGATGTGTGGTATAGGTTGAGGAATTTATTATTTTACAAACTGAAATACAGGCTCGCAAATCTCTAAATTTTGGCGGCTGCCCGAATAGGTTTTTAATTATGAACCGCAGAATCAATAATTTACATCTACCAACTGCACGTTACGTAATATCTTAAAAATTAAATCACAACGGAAAGTTAACACTGACCAAGCCAGCATTAATCCCAATCACGCAATTCGAAATTCCTACCTGCTTTAATTTTGCATCCCCACACACACACACAGTTGGTGGAACCTGTTGCCAAAAGTGCAAATCTGTCGGGAATCGGTGCATGCGCAACTGCTGCCATTGCAACCTCACCGTTGTTCGTTTTCGTTGTCTGATATATTGTTGACTGGATTTTAATGAAATAATTAATTCATTTCATGTTTCATTAAGTATTTTCGTTGATTCACACCGCCGAGTGCAGAAGGAACTCGTGCTAATTTAGTCGATGCTGGTGGATTAAGCACGGGGTCCTTAAGTGATGCCTTCTAGGGTGATATGCACCACGAAAAGTTTAATTCAAATTCCTTCATTGCACTCATTGCGAATATTCCTCCATTTTGACTCACACCGCATACCACCCTAACTCCATCCCGGTACCTGCTAAAAGTGAGAGGAGCCTGAATCACACAGCACGATGAAGTCACCCTCAATCGGCCCTCATTAGGTTGGTGATTTTTCATCTCCCGCACCGCGCGTTCGCGTCAGCGCCGGCTGTCCGTGCCACCAGCAGGCAGTTCGTTGGCTGGCTACTGTTTTGCCATTAATCCTGACAGGAGTGTACCCTTTCGAATGAAGGAAGCAGCAGAAACAGATTGTGGTCACCCGCGTGTCAAACCATCATCGCTGCAGCAGCTCGTTTGCATTCGACCGGGGAAAGGGGGTCTCTTATCTCCGCTCTGCCGCCGTCCGCGGCCGTGGCGAGGGGGAAGAACTGCAAGAAATTAGTTATCGCCGACATTCACTCTTTTGGACCTTGTTAATAACCTTTTCCCGATCGCTGCTGGTCGAAAGTGCTTTTTATGTAACTCCTCCGGTGGTGGCATTCGGTTCTGATCTCGCGATTTTTCACCACCCACAATCCGGCTTGTCGAGGTGCCTGTAGCTTTCGGCCTGATTAGCATAAATGCAAATTCGGGCTTTGCTTAATTTTTAATTCAATTTATTTTGTTGTTTTCGGTGAGCGGATATGCATGGATGCCGTTGTGGGTATGGGCGGCTTTTTCGGAGGTACCGCGCACAATGGGAAGGTCCATAAGTGCTCTTGCTGAGTATGGGGTCTTTTGGTCAGTTTTTAGAAGTGACTCATCTTGTTTTTAAAAGTTAAGTTTCTGAAATGTTGTAGACGTACGACAACCCATGTCGTTTACATACAGTACTGACATAGGACATCGTATTTTTTTTCTATCTCTATAGACAAGTTCCAGGAGCTTTAACTTTTCAGTAAGTTTATAAAATATTTAAGTACAATGGATCAAATTAGCAGAAATTTTGCTGATTTGTATTCAAAATATTAATCTTATAAAGCCAGAGACGAACTAGCCCAAGGCTGAAAGTCTCTTTAATAAAGAAAAAAAAATCTTATAAACAGTTCAAAATCGAGCGAGAGCATAGGCGTAACTAGGTTGTTGGATTGGGCGTGGGAAGTGGCTCTAGCTGGCAATAGGGAGTAGGATTAATTTATGCTACAATTTTACTCATTTATTGGTAATAGTTAGACCAACTTTGTATCGTCTATTTAAATTCAGCATGGAGCCGAATGCGATTGAGCCGAAAAATCAAAAGATTAAACGTGTAAGAATTTAGTAGCAAATTTTCCTGGATCTTGAATTTGATTTTGCGTTCGCTAAATTTGTCTAAATAACGTTTATCGTTTCTCAACAAATATTTTGATAATTTGTTCAGTGTTTTATTAAAAAGTACTTTTAAAAAAATTTCCCTAACAATCGATGCATTTCCCGACACTAAATTAAAAATTTTGTGGGAGTGATAAAATATGCAACTTTAACCTGCTCCTTAAAATTCGATCATAATCAGCATTTGTTTTGGTGCTATGTTCATCGAAATCACTTATTTTACTTAAATTTACGCCGCTGAATCCGCATGTGGAATTAGATTTTGTTGAAATGAACGATTTAGTATCAAAAACTTTATATGAATTGCGTACATTTAGGCGTATTTATAACAATTTTGCGTCAAAGTATGCAGTTTTTGCACAAAGCACAACTTTTGTAGAAATGTTAACACCACGTTCGCCTTGATATGATGATGATGATAATGATATGAAACTACCACTCACTGTAGCAAGACAACCGGTAGACTGTGGACTATCTGCGCTGTTCGACTTGTTCAAGTTTAATAACCTCTAATTGTACTCAACCTGCCATTTTATGAAGGGTCAAAAACGGTTTGGGTGAATCAAACATCGCCCACGTGCATCCACGGGATAAATGAGAATCTCCTTCCAACAACAGGATCATCCAACAGGAAGATGTCCCAATGAGTGAGGAGAAGAGCCCCCCCTCTATTCACGAAATGTTAAAGCAAGGGAGTTGGCATTTCCACTCTCCTCGTCCATTAGAAATGTTGACACCAGATTCGTCTTCAGCGAACACAAATCAAGTATATATGAAAACTTCTGTATTGCATAAAACCTTGCATGATCAACTTTGAAAGTTAGAATTTTTAACAAGGGGTATTCAACTCTGTCTGTCCTTTATTTAACGTCGGTCTCTGTTCCGCAATCTAGTGCCAATCACCGACGGACATCGATTGCCATCCATTGACGGCAATCGAATGTGCAGGAAGGCAGCTTCCACACCTGCGTAGGATATCGCACCCATTCAACACACATGGGCCGGGACCAACGGCTTTACTTCCCTTCCGAAGGAAGACGTGACCAGAGATTTGTATGCCTCAGAAAAATCCCACCGACCTCGGCTGGGATTGAACCCAGACCCATTGGGGTGTTAGAAAGCAGTCACGCTTACCACTACACCACCGGCGCCGGCTAGGGTATTCAACTCTGCACACCTTAATCTGTGCCAAGAGTTTTGGCAGTGTCGAAAGCTGTGCCGATCATTCCGAAGTAGGCCAAAGTATATAAATCAAGGTGTCAATAGACGTTTGTGATTGTGTTTACATTTTCAATTTCTCTAATTCGTGACCATGGTTCATGGCAAATATTAAGCTTCATTCTCATTACAGGGCTGGTAGCGAGTCACTTTTTAGTGACTTGGTCACTTTTTCCAAGCCAGTCACTAAAAAGTCTCTTTTTTCAAGGCCAAGTCACTAAAGTCACTTTTTTTTGTAATCAGTCACTATTTTCAACTATTTTAGCGTGAGTTTATTTCAAGATTGATCATTCTTTGCTTTGTGGCGTTTAATCGTTTTTCTATATCAACAGGGTGTCTACTCATTTTTCTAAATAGTATTACATGAGTTTTCCAATTTTTTCCAGTACTTTAACGGATTAATTCCAGGTTTATAATAAGAAAGCTATTTTTTAAATGCGTTAAAATATGCTTTTTTTTGTAGATCAAAAACAACAGCAATATATGTACTCAAACTTTTTGCAAGACATGGCAATCAGTTTTAAAGAAACAGCTTTGCGAGAACTTTTAGCAAACAGTGATTGTTTGTTCTCAACCAGTTTCCAAATCTATTTTATAGATTCGCGCCGAACCCACCATTCTGGTACTACAAATGAGTGCTATACAAATGTAGTAGTACTGGAAATAAGTAGAGTAAAAATTAATTACGTTAGTAGTAGTAGCAAATTAGGTTAAGAGTTAATTGAATTATTAGTAATAAATCATTCCAAATTGAGCTATCCAAAAAACCAGACCTAAAGTGTATCCCAAGTTAAAACTTAATAAATCCAAATCCAAGTTGCAAAGTGTTTCCTTTCAAAAGAAGAAGTGACTCCTAGTGGCGGTTAGTCGCAAACCTAAAAGTTCGGTGCAAGAATCAACTGGAGTGTTAGCCGATGCTCACACCCCCACTCAGCATAGTTACAGTGCACATTTGATTTTCCCGACGGTTAAATTTTTAACGGAAATCACGAACCTGCCCCAACATTTTGGTGCCATGACCAGGATTCGGTTTCCAATTCGCCATTGTGTCCGCGTTCCGAGTGATGAAAACCGCCATCATACAAAATTAGTGCTATTGAATTTCCGCCATCGTTCCAAGTGCAACCGACGCCATCCTTGCCGAATAAGAATACGAGATTGAAATATGTTCCTGCTGTTCGAGATTTAATTTAATACAAGGCCTATTTGATTCAGGCACATGGTACGTGTAATTCCATAGTGCGCAGATATTGTCCACGGGTGCCTTGAGATTTTTCCGATTTTCTTTACACGCTATTCCGTCCGCTCATCGAGGATTTCCAACTGTGAAGCGAAGTGCCACCATCTAGTGTACCGTAAAACGGGGTACCCCCGCCCGTCAAGAAAATCATCCAACAAGCTACCGCCGTCGTTATCATCCGTTCCGCCATCCTGCCACCCGCTTACCTGCTCCAATCATAGGTGCTCTATCAATAAAATACAAGGCATTATCCTAGCCTTGAAAAGGTTAGTAGTATTCCAACCATCCCAATCCTTTTGTTCGGTTCTACCGGGTCCTTTTTGTGTGTCTTCCACCTAGAACCGCCATTTTGCTACATCGCGTTCCAACCGCACTGCCATGGACGAACAACGGATGTTACAACTTACGAACCGTCGCACCGCCTTAACAGCATCACTGTGGAGAGCCGACCAGTTCGTTTCAAAGTATCAGGCCGATCGAGACCAAGCTCAGGTGCAACTACGCATCGAGAACCTAAACGACGTGTGGACGGAACTGGAGGATGTTCAGTCGAAAATTGAAGATGAAGAGACCACCAATGAAGGTAGGGAACAGAACAACCAAACCCGTTACAAATTCGAATCCCTATACTTCAAAGTAATGGCTGCTCTGAGATCCTCCTTACCCGCCAATCCTATACCGACTCAAAGCGCAATCCCTGCCCCTGCTGGGTTATCTGGCATCAAGCTTCCCACCATTTCGTTGCCAGAGTTCGATGGCGACTACAATCAATGGCTGACTTTCCATGATACTTTTGTTGCCCTAATTCACGCCAACGTTGATGTCCCCGACGTACAAAAGTTTCATTACCTCCGTGCTGCCGTTAAGGGTGAAGCGGCACAATTAATCGAATCGATCTCCATCAGTTCTGCCAACTATTCCATCGCTTGGCAGACGCTGACTTCACGCTACGCAAACGACTACTTGCTCAAAAAACGTCACTTGCAAGCGATTTTGGATTGCCCTCGCATGAAAAGGGAATCTGCCGAAGCTTTGCATAGCCTAGTGGATGAATTTGAACGCCATACCAAAATTCTCCGCCACCTAGAGGAACCTGTTGACCAATGGAGTACGATTCTTGAGCACCTACTGTGCATTCGCCTTGACGATGGAACCCTCAAAGCATGGGAAGATCACGCCACTACCGTCGATGATCCTAATTACGCTTGCCTCGTACAATTTCTCCAACGTAGGATCCGAGTACTTGAGTCGATGTCCGTCAACCACCAGTCGCAAAACTCTCACACATCAGTGAATCAGTTCCTTTCCAATAGAAGGCCATTTCCGCATAAAGTTGCCACCCACACTGTCTCGGAGGACCAGTTGCCGAAATGCTATGCTTGCAATCAACGTCATTTTCTCATCAAATGTCCCCGATTCGAGAGGATGAGTATTCCTGACCGTCTAAGACTAATCGATACCAACCGTTTGTGCCAAAATTGTTTCCGCCACGATCACTTTGCCCGAAATTGCCAATCCACATACTCTTGCCGACACTGCCAGAGAAGACACCATACCATGCTGCACACCACTAATAACTACAACGAAGCTCCTAGCCACTCGTCTGCGCAACGCCCTAACAACCAAGCTCTTCATCCGTCTAGGCCATCATCAAATCGAAACTACGCTCCAGTCTCCTCTACCACCTACACATGCACGAACTCCATCCCCAGTCAACAACTCAGCAACCCCACACCACTTTCCAATTCGAATGTTTTGCTGTCCACCGTCGTACTTTTGGTCGTCGATTCAAACGGTGATACGCACCCTGCACGTGCATTGTTAGATAGTGGCTCTCAGTCTAACATAATGAGCAAGAGATTCTGTCAGCTTTTGAAGCTAAGGCGCCGAAATGTGAACGTTCCCCTTCACGGTGTTGGTGAAGCGTCGTCCAACGTGAAACATAGCGTTCATTCTTCCATTCGCTCAAGGAAAAATGATTTTGAAATCGACCTCGACTTCCTCGTTCTACCTCGCATCACGATAGACTTGCCTGCTGTGACGTTTCCAGCTAGAAACTGGCGTATTCCACAAGACCTATTCCTTGCCGATCCCAGCTTCAATAAGACTGGAGCAATCGATCTGCTCCTAGGAGCAGAGCACTTTTACACCTTTGTCAATCCTGGTACCAAAATTGAACAGGATCAGAAGCACATGCTCGTTGAAAGTGTATTCGGTTGGATTGTTGTTGGGAGGAATCAGATGCCGTCGTCAGTTCCACCTGTAACCGCCTGCCACGTATCCATATCAGATCCGCTTCAAGACGCCGTCGAACGTTTCTGGAAAATGGAAGCAGTTAGCAACACACCAAACCTTTCTGTTGAAGAACAACAATGCGAGTCGCATTTTGTTTCCAACGTCACCCGCACACACGATGGTAGATATATGGTTCGCTTACCACGTCACCCCGATTTTGATCCAATGCTGGGTGAGTCGAAAACAGTCGCCTTGCGTCAGTTCATGTCGCTTGAAAAACGACTAGATCGAGATCCTGATTTGAAAATGGAGTACCAGAATTTCCTTTCCGAATACCAATCCTTGGGCCACTTGCGAATCGTTCCAAGCAGCGAGCCCGAGCCTTCTCAGGCATTCTACATTCCTCACCACCCTGTCGTGAAGGAATCAAGCACGACAACGAAAGTGCGCGTTGTGTTCAATGGATCGATACATTCATCATCTGGATACTCCTTGAATGATGCTCTCTTGGTAGGGCCGGTAGTGCAAGACGAACTACTCGCCCTCATCCTTCGTTTCCGCAAGTACCCAATTGCACTTGTCGCAGACATTGAAAAAATGTACCGCCAAATTTTAGTCGATCCTAAAGACACTACCCTGCAGAGAATATTCTGGCGCTTTGTCCTTGGTGGTCCCATCGAAATATGTGAACTGCTTACGGTGACCTACGGTTTGGCATCTTCATCATTTCTCGCCACTCGTACCCTCAAGCAACTTTACGAAGACGAAGGGCAGAATTATCCACTAGGAGGACCCGCATTGCTCAAGAACTTCTACGTCGACGATTACATAGGAGGCGCCCAAACCATCGAAGAAGCAATCCAGACTAGGAAGGAACTGGACGAATTACTGGCGAAAGGTGGATTTAAGCTACGAAAATGGTCCTCGAGTAACCCGCAAGTTTTGGAAGATCTCGATCCGTCCCAAGTTGAAACTCAAGCTTTCCTGAAACTCGAACCCGAGAAACCAATCAAAGCTCTTGGTGTCAGGTGGGAACCCCGAACCGACCAACTTCGGTTTGACTCCACTCCCATCGAAAACAAAATTCATCCAACGAAACGTTCCATTTTATCCGATGTTTCCAAGCATTTCGATCCCCTCGGCCTTACCGCTCCAGTCGTTATTCGTGCTAAGATGCTCCTGCAAGAGTTATGGCTACACCCATGTGGATGGGATGACCAGGTTTCCGACAGCATCAACGATAAGTGGAAAGCTTATTGCTCCGATTTGCCGAAGCTATCCTCCTACGCAGTAAGCCGATGTGTGTTTCTCTCTAACGCTACTGTGCAACTCCACACCTTTGCTGATGCATCCGAGCAAGCTTACGGTGCATGCACTTACGCCAGATCAACTTTACCCAATGGCCAAGTACACGTCCAGCTGCTCTCCGCAAAATCCAGAGTCGCTCCACTTAAACGCCTATCGATACCACGGTTGGAACTTTCAGCTGCTGTACTAGCTGCCCAGCTGCACGCAAAGATTGTCGAAGCGCTCGATATGCCAATTTCTGCGTCTTATTTTTGGTCCGATTCCACAGTTACCCTCGAATGGCTTCGCTCCCCGCCACACGTTTGGAAAACTTTCATCGCTAATCGTGTGTCCGAAATCCAAACCACCACCCAAGGATCGCAGTGGAACCATATCGCAGGAATCCAGAACCCGGCCGACCTGATAACGAGAGGAATGAAAGTAGATGAGTTTTTAGGCAGTGATCTGTGGCATAACGGTCCATATTGGCTTCGTCTCTCACAGGGAAAGTGGCCAACGTCAACAATAGAGTTGAAAACTTCTGACGAGATTTTGGAACGACGAGTAACGGTGGCGGCCCTTCAGAACACACCCGCCGTGAACGAAATATTCCAGCGTATATCATCGTACCAGCGACTGCAACGTGTAACAGCGTACTGCTTACGGTTCATCAACGCATGTCAGCAGCGAGAGTCATCTGATCGACCAGCAAGCAGCAGCATACTCACCGTGGAAGAATTATCGCAGTCTCGCCTAAAACTTGTGAAATTGGCCCAGGAGGATTCGTTCACCGAAGAAATCAGGAGTTTGAGAGCAGGGAACCCAGTTTCCAAACGATCAACTTTGCGCTTGTTGAGTCCATTCCTCGATTCTTATGGCATTCTCCGAGTCGGAGGCAGACTAAATCTTTCTGAGCAGCCTTACCTTACCAAGCACCCCATCCTACTCCCCAGTTTCCATCCGTTCACACGTTCTGTTGCTACCGATTACCACCTCAAACTGTTGCACGGTGGCGGCCGTGTAACGTTAGCAACAATGCGACAAGAATATTGGCCAATTAACGGGCGACGATTGATGAACAGCATTATGCGCAACTGTTTTCGATGCACGCGCGCATCTCCTACGCCAGCCACACAACAAACAGGGCAGCTACCACACCGAAGGATCACACCGAGTCGACCTTTCACCGTCACTGGCATCGACTATGCTGGACCGGTGTATCTAAAACCACCCCACAAAAGAGCATCGACAATCAAAGCATACGTCAGCATATTTGTTTGCTTTGCAACGAAAGCGGTTCACATAGAACTAGTTAGCAACCTCTCTACTGTCGCATTCCTTGCCGCTCTACGGCGATTCATCTCACGCCGTGGACGTCCGACCCACATATACTCCGACAACGGAAAGAATTTCGAAGGGGCACGAAACGAACTGCAACAACTTCACCAACTACTGCACCGTGAGCAATCATCCGGAGAAATTGCTACATTCTGCGCGACAGACGGGATCCAGTGGCACATGATACCGCCGAGAGCCCCACATTTCGGTGGGCTATGGGAAGCGGCTGTTAAAACAGCGAAGAAACACCTATACCGACAACTTGGGAACATCACTCTTTCTTTTGAGGACATGTCAACAATCCTAACACAGATCGAGGCTTGTATGAATTCGAGGCCTCTTACCCCGATGACTGAAAACCCGGACGATTTGGCAATTCTTACTCCAGCTCATTTCCTCGTTGGATCTTCGCTCTCTGCTTTGCCCGAAGCTGATGTCACTGTGGTTCCTCTCAATCGACTCTATCATTATCAGAAGCTTCAGGAACGAGTTCAAACATTCTGGCATCTGTGGCGGACGGATTATCTACAGGAACTGCAGAAAGAAGGCAAGCGAACAACACCGAACTATGCTTTCCAAACAGGAAAAATGGTTATCGTCGTCGATGAATTCCTTCCACCCGTTCGATGGCCGCTGGCACGAATCACCGAAGCACATCCAGGGAGCGACGGACTGATCCGCGTCGTTACACTTCGCACCAGCAAGGGAATCATCCGAAGACCGATCACCAAGGTTTGCCTACTACCCTACGACGACATTGAGCCTGAAGATTAAGAAAATGTTTTAGTATTTTATGGAAGCACGAATTAAATTAGCATAGATTATGCAATCTCGTTGAACTATGTAAACATTCAATCCAGTTTGACAGGAGGTAGAACAGTTGAAATTAGGAATTTCAGGTGGCGGCGATGTTTGTTCTCAACCAGTTTCCAAATCTATTTTATAGATTCGCGCCGAACCCACCATTCTGGTACTACAAATGAGTGCTATACAAATGTAGTAGTACTGGAAATAAGTAGAGTAAAAATTAATTACGTTAGTAGTAGTAGCAAATTAGGTTAAGAGTTAATTGAATTATTAGTAATAAATCATTCCAAATTGAGCTATCCAAAAAACCAGACCTAAAGTGTATCCCAAGTTAAAACTTAATAAATCCAAATCCAAGTTGCAAAGTGTTTCCTTTCAAAAGAAGAAGTGACTCCTAGTGGCGGTTAGTCGCAAACCTAAAAGTTCGGTGCAAGAATCAACTGGAGTGTTAGCCGATGCTCACACCCCCACTCAGCATAGTTACAGTGCACATTTGATTTTCCCGACGGTTAAATTTTTAACGGAAATCACGAACCTGCCCCAACAGTGATATCTTCAAGAAATTCCAGAGAACTTATTATAAATTTTGATACTTTTAGATAGTTTCATGATATTCAGTGAAGTTCCGAGTACTTCAAGGATGATACCACTAATTTAAGCAAATTTGCAGAGACTTACAAAGAGTTTCGTTATGGGGTATTCTATGACTTCTATGATTGATCCGATAACGTCAGAAGCGTCAGGGAATTATGAATATATATCAGAAAATTTTCCGGATTATTAAACAAATTTAGAGAACTTCAGGTAACCATAGATAAATTCAGGGAAAATTAGTGAGCGTTTATAATGGTTATAATACTTAACGAAAATTGTCTAAATTTCAAGGCAACGTTACAAACATTGAGGAAACTTTAGGAAGGCCTATAAAGTTCAGGGAAGTTTAAGATTTTTATGAGAAGTATTGTGAGCATCAGTGGGCATAGTTTTTCAAACTACAAAAGAATTTTAAGGCAGTTTCATAAACTTCAGGAAAAATTTGGGAACTTTCAAGTAGTTTGGAAGACTTCAGAATAGTCTATTCCGATTTCCATTGAAATATTCCTCAACATTTCAATAAAGCTATCCTCCTTTTTTAATTTTATTTTAGTTTTCCTCTGAAAGATCTTGAAATTGTCCACAATAAGAAACTCTTTGGAAAATCTCTCCGAATATTCATTGATTTCATTTCAGATATCCTTCCCCTGGAATTCTACTCACATTGAAAGTCTTATCAGAATTCAGACGTGTCAAAACTTTCAGGCTTCACAAGAAATCTAAAATTTTTCAGAACTACTTTAAAAGCAGATTGTATTTGATGTTTTTCTGAAAGATTCTTTTCCCAGAACTTCCTTAAAATAAGGTCTTTAGAAATTAAAGTAAAAGTCCACGAGATTTTACAACTGTGCATTGATTTTTACTCCAGATTCTTGAAAATTTCTTGAAGTATTATATAGCTTTTAAGTCCAGAACTAGTTCAAATTTAAAATTTCTAGGAAATATGCATGTTTCAAACTAAACAAAAAAATACATTTCAAGTCTCTGTTTTTTTTTTAATATATATGTTACTGAATATTAGTCCAATGTGGATCTAAAAAGTTAAAAGTGTGAATGTACATAACGAGAAACATTAAATGCTTGTATTTTAAAATTCATTATTTTCTTTAAATATCCTTAGTAAGAAATTTATTAAATTCTCTGAGCCTTCCAGGTATTTTAAGGAAAAATAAAATGTCCTGAAGATTTCCGGTTTTCCAGGTTTTTCACCATGGGTTTGGCCATACACTTTCTATTGAATTTTTCATTTTGAAGGTTCATTTCGTACATAAATGTTTATGAGATACTTGGTGAATAAGTCTAAAACATCAAACATTTATTTTCTCTAAGGTTTTTTTTTCCTCTGTTCGGGACTTAAAACTACTGCGACCAGTCATTTGATCTTTTGTAGTATATCCCGTGTCCTTAGTTTAGTGCATGTCGTATTACTTCATCACTATTTGTTGAAGCACACCATCGGCTTCGGGCTCTACGTTATTTAAAATTGTAAGCAGCAACAATTCAAACCCCCCGACCCGATGGTAGCGAAGCCCGCCTACAGAACAATGTACAGTTCTATTCCCACTACTGTATCAGTTGTGTGTATACTTCATTGTGTATTGTTATTGTTTACGTTTATATAAAGTGAATTGTTGTTGCATCTTTTTGATTTGAAATTTAATTGTTAGTGCTATAGTATTTAAGAGAAGACAATTTGTATGTTTTGTAAGTAATACGTTAATACTCCGAGCAGGCATTATGCCTCTCGGAGGCAATAAAAAGTCTATTAAGTGTCCAACAGTGTGTTTCTTTGTTGTGCTCCGAAGCTATGCCCTTTTCCATCCATCTCCAATTTGAAAGTCACAACGTAGGGCAACATCCTGGACGAAACATTGGTGCCGTGACCAGGATATTATTTGGTGTGAATTCCTGCACGTACTGGATATCGCCATTGATGGATCGGAAGAGCGAGTTTCGCCATTGCAAATCATCATTGCGAGCAGCGAAAAAATAGCCATCGCAATTGCTTCATCCAGCGCCATTCGCATCCTCATATCGGATTGCTCAGTTTCATCGTCGCATGCCTAGCATCCATTCGCCGGACTTCTGAATCGATTTATTAGAGCATTTGTTGGACATCTACGTCCCTGTTGGATCCCAGTGTACTTTCCGGACCCTTGCGTTCATCTGCAGGACCGAAGCGTCGACCTACCGAACTTAACCGTCCACAACCGGACCCCTGCGTCCACTACTGGACTCTTGTGTCCACCTGCCGGATCCCTGCGTCCACTCACCGGACCCCTGCGTCCTCCCGTCGGACCGAAGCGTCCCCCCGTCGGACCGAAGCGTCCTCCAGTCAGACCGAAGCGTCCTCCAGTCAGACCGAAGCGTCCTCCCGTCGGACCGAAGCGTCCTCCCGTCGGACCGAAGCGTCCTCCCGTCGGACCGAAGCGTCCTCCCGTCGGACCGAAGCGTCCTCCCGTCGGACCGAAGCGTCCTCCCGTCGGACCGAAGCGTCCTCCCGTCGGACCGATGCGTCCTCCCGTCGGATCGAAGCGTCTGTTTTTTGGCTCTTGCGTCCGCGTACCGAACTACAACGTTCACTTATCGGATCCCTGCATCCAACCTCGAAGCATGTATTGTCGGACCGAATCGTCCACCCGTCGGACCGCAGTGTCATTTGGACCCGAGCATCACTTGGACCTGAGTTTCATGAAAGTACAGCGTTATTGAACCAATGCGTCATACGGTACGATTTTCGTCTATTAAAAATATCTTTAAAAACATTCGTTTTTGGGCGGCAGTATGTTGAAGCACACCATCGGCTTCGGGCTCTACGTTATTTAAAATTGTAAGCAGCAACAATTCAAACCCCCCGACCCGATGGTAGCGAAGCCCGCCTACAGAACAATGTACAGTTCTATTCCCACTACTGTATCAGTTGTGTGTATACTTCATTGTGTATTGTTATTGTTTACGTTTATATAAAGTGAATTGTTGTTGCATCTTTTTGATTTGAAATTTAATTGTTAGTGCTATAGTATTTAAGAGAAGACAATTTGTATGTTTTGTAAGTAATACGTTAATACTCCGAGCAGGCATTATGCCTCTCGGAGGCAATAAAAAGTCTATTAAGTGTCCAACAGTGTGTTTCTTTGTTGTGCTCCGAAGCTATGCCCTTTTCCATCCATCTCCAATTTGAAAGTCACAACGTAGGGCAACATCCTGGACGAAACATTGGTGCCGTGACCAGGATATTATTTGGTGTGAATTCCTGCACGTACTGGATATCGCCATTGATGGATCGGAAGAGCGAGTTTCGCCATTGCAAATCATCATTGCGAGCAGCGAAAAAATAGCCATCGCAATTGCTTCATCCAGCGCCATTCGCATCCTCATATCGGATTGCTCAGTTTCATCGTCGCATGCCTAGCATCCATTCGCCGGACTTCTGAATCGATTTATTAGAGCATTTGTTGGACATCTACGTCCCTGTTGGATCCCAGTGTACTTTCCGGACCCTTGCGTTCATCTGCAGGACCGAAGCGTCGACCTACCGAACTTAACCGTCCACAACCGGACCCCTGCGTCCACTACTGGACTCTTGTGTCCACCTGCCGGATCCCTGCGTCCACTCACCGGACCCCTGCGTCCTCCCGTCGGACCGAAGCGTCCCCCCGTCGGACCGAAGCGTCCTCCAGTCAGACCGAAGCGTCCTCCAGTCAGACCGAAGCGTCCTCCCGTCGGACCGAAGCGTCCTCCCGTCGGACCGAAGCGTCCTCCCGTCGGACCGAAGCGTCCTCCCGTCGGACCGAAGCGTCCTCCCGTCGGACCGAAGCGTCCTCCCGTCGGACCGATGCGTCCTCCCGTCGGATCGAAGCGTCTGTTTTTTGGCTCTTGCGTCCGCGTACCGAACTACAACGTTCACTTATCGGATCCCTGCATCCAACCTCGAAGCATGTATTGTCGGACCGAATCGTCCACCCGTCGGACCGCAGTGTCATTTGGACCCGAGCATCACTTGGACCTGAGTTTCATGAAAGTACAGCGTTATTGAACCAATGCGTCATACGGTACGATTTTCGTCTATTAAAAATATCTTTAAAAACATTCGTTTTTGGGCGGCAGTATGTTGAAGCACACCATCGGCTTCGGGCTCTACGTTATTTAAAATTGTAAGCAGCAACAATTCAAACCCCCCGACCCGATGGTAGCGAAGCCCGCCTACAGAACAATGTACAGTTCTATTCCCACTACTGTATCAGTTGTGTGTATACTTCATTGTGTATTGTTATTGTTTACGTTTATATAAAGTGAATTGTTGTTGCATCTTTTTGATTTGAAATTTAATTGTTGGTGCTATAGTATTTAAGAGAAGACAATTTGTATGTTTTGTAGTAATACGTTAATACTCCGAGCAGGCATTATGCCTCTCGGAGGCAATAAAAAGTCTATTAAGTGTCCAACAGTGTGTTTCTTTGTTGTGCTCCGAAGCTATGCCCTTTTCCATCCATCTCCAATTTGAAAGTCACAACGTAGGGCAACATCCTGGACGAAACACTATTGGAAAATGATGAAGTATTCGGTTTTGATACAGTTGTCATTCTTGCCTTCATCGCAAGGAATCGATTCTAATTGAAAGGTTCCGCTATTTATACCCTTCGGAGTGTTGGAACACCCTCCAAAGGCGCGCTCCTTTGTCAGTCAAAATTGGATTCCTTAGCAACAAAATTAAGGAATGACACCGATAGTGACCATGCATCAGAACCCTAGTCTTAACCACTTCAAACTAGGGAACAACGAATAGAAGATTAGGAATCACATAGATGAAGACTAACTAACTCATTTTTCCTTGTTTCAAGATCATCCTCGGTCCAGGCAACCCGAGGACTTATCACTATCAACAAGGCATAAAAAGTAACAAGGACTAAGATGTGTTCCTTTGATTTCTGTAAAATCCTGTTCCCCTAGTTTGAAGTAGTCAAGACTAGGAATCGGTGGTAGATCTTACATCCCGTAACGTACCACGAAAAGGTGATCTACCCACGTTACGGGGCTTCTCTTACGTTACTTGTTAGTCACTATTTTTACAACTATAAGTCACTATTTGGTCACTTATTTCTTCAACATGGTCACTAAAATCACTATTTTTGACACCCGCGATCGTTACCAGCCCTGCATTAGAATAAAAGCGGATTGGGCAGTGCAAGAGGAACTGGAAGCAATACAACCTGTACAACCCGTCCACAAGAAACGGACGGTGGACGAAATTTTCACCAGCTGCCAGTAAAATGCTCCCCGACAAAATCAAATCCAGAATTCGAGAACTCGAACGGACGAAAGTTTACTCCCACCCTAGAAACAACATCCTCGACATCGCAGAGTATGATGTCTCCTACCATCAACCAATTATCTACATTCAAGCCTATCAAGTTCACGATCCTTTGCAGATGTGATACCTTCCACAAGGTAACACCAATCAAAACCAATGGTCAATGTATCACCGGTGAAAACCATCAAATGTCCCCCACTTCAAATCTGGCATACCTCGGAAATGGTACACGATCCACATAAACTTCGCATCTGCAGTTCAACTGTTCCCTGTGGTTGTTGTTGTTCATCTGTGCATCTTGCCGAACAGCAGATTACTTAGTGTCGTCATGCGTTATGCACTTTCGAGATTGAGCAAGGCCTTATAATTGATTGATTGGTAGGCCACCGGATCGCACCGGATCCTTTTGAGACGAACTAGTGCAACAGAAGAGTGCAGATTGGATCGTTGATGATGGGGTGTACCCACCGAATAGAATGTAATTGCATTGTTGATTGCATTGATCTGTTCCTATAAATCCTCTACTGTTTCGCTAAGTCAATCGTCCAGACCTGGGTTAATACGTATTGACATCCCCCAATAAGTACTGGGACTTGTAAGGACATCCCTATAAAGTCCTGTGAATTACCCATCGAAATCCTTACCAAGTGAAACCAATAACTGGCAAGGATACCTAAGGAAAAACGTAGAAGAAAACGATAAAATTTTCATCCCGGAAGACCCTTGGCAAGACCGGGATTTAAACCTGGCCCGAAAAACAAAACCCATCACCCACACCCTATGATTTGTTTTTTTTTTACTTTATCGTTCGTTCTGCATAACAACCTTGTAAAACAAAACAAAAATCCTCCTCAGCTGGCATAATACTGTCGTCGTTCAGAGGATTTTTGTCCATTCAGTTCGCCGATCACATTTCGCACCGTACCGTCGTATTGGACGACGCATTTGATCAACCGTTGCTGGAGGGAACCCATATTGGCCATCTTGACTGTCATATCGACCTTCTTGACCGACCATGGCGTGGAAAAACTCTGTTGGCGTGAAGCTATTCTGGACGAAACCAGTTTAGGCAATGCTCACAGCATTTTTCCTTGGAATCCGAACCCAATGAGAAGCCCAATGGAGTAAACAAAGAAGTCAACCTTAGCAACGATTGGCAAAACGTCAACTCTCGACAGTGATGCCGTTTTATATTATGTCGATTGGATTCACTTGCCAACGTTTTTGCCAAATAGTGTGCCATGCTGTGTTTCGGCACAGTGTGCAGAGTTGATTACCCTTTGATTTTTAATCTTATTCTAATTCTTAAAAATAAGTTAAACATGCCATTTAGTAACTAAATTTATACATTAGAAAAGCATTCGCTAATACAGGATTGAAAGGCGTTTGTTCGTGAGCCAAATATATGGTTGGAAACATATTCAGTATGATCGGTTAAAAGTGATCAACTTACCCCGTTTTACGGTAGCTTGGAAATTCGCCCAATACTCTGTACAGGATTTTATTGTATTGTTCTCAAACAGGGGTAGGTCACTCCGCACACCAATCTTGGGTCATCTTTTTTGTCAGTGTGCAGCAAGTGTGCCGCAGGTGTGCTGATTGTGCCGGTCATAGAGCAAGCTGCGATTGTTTGTAAAATACCCATCCCAGCAACCCGGTATTTCTGACACCTTGAATGTTAAGGGTTGAAATCGCAAGGATAAATCGGATTGAGGATGACGCGGGAAGTGGCGGGTGTGCGAAATTTTGGATTTTTGTGTTCCATAGGGTAATAAAAGTTATGTGTTTTAGTGTTTTATAATGCCCTCAAAGGCAGACCAGAAACCTAGCCTTTCGTGATGTGAAAAGCAACGCTCTATCAGCGGCCGGAAAGAGTTGGAACCGTTGGGGAGCATTGTTGAAGACCGACTATAGAGAATGATGAATAGTCTTCTTAAGTTTGTTTTGTATAAGTTGCAGCATTTTTGGAATTAAGGGCTACTAATGGGGCCTGATTAACTGCCTCTTTCTCTTGAGCCCACTCTAGAACCTACATTTCGTATTTAGATCTATAAGTGAACTGCTGGCCTGAGTTCCTCTGCTATATTCAATTAGAGCATGTTCCTGAACATACAGTCAAACAGCACGTAATGTTGTGAACACCTTCAATGACAGTTGTCCAGCAGTGCTCCCATTTTATTTTCAACAATTCAATGCCAACGAGATTGTGTCGAAGGTGTGTTGATGGATGTGCCTAAGCTGTGCTGAATCTAATTTAGGCACAATGTGCTAAGTGACTTACCCCTTGTTAGAATCAGTTCCCTTCACAGAGGTCTTTTCAGAATTATTCTAAAAAACAAGTTTGAGATTCTCTCTGGGAGCTTCCTTAAAACTGTCTTCATAATCCAGGAATTCTCTGCAGAATTGGCTTCAAAAACACGAATCATGAAATTTGTCATTCAATTCTTTTTAAAATTGGATTTTTTTTTTACGTTGGATAACGTCTTTCAGCAACATATTGGGGGTGCAATTTCAAAAAACCATTAACCGCGTTATGAAAAGCGGTCAGGTTTTGACAACTTATAACTCTGTCAATAGCGGGTGGATTTTAATTCTAAACAAGCCAATCGATTGGAAATTTTTCTACAATGAATACTTCATCAATTTTTAAAAGGTTACTAATGAAAAAATGAATAAATGGTGATCAAAATTGTCACAAAGTGGTTTCCCTAACACAGTCGCCAAATATTGATACCGAGCACGTAATCCTACGTCAAATCTACGGTCGTGTCTGGGATAGAACCTCTAACTTTATCTCTCTAAGAATTCACTGAACCTTTTTTCCATACTTTATAATTCGCTTGAAATCTCCTTAGAATTCTCATGCAATTCAACTCAGAATTGCCTTAGAATTTTGCTCAGAATAATATGAGAGTTCTCCTTTAAATTCCTCTGTAAATTTTCAGAAAACTCTTTTCGAGCTGCCCTTAAAAATATGCTCGTAATTCCCATAAAACTGCCCGCAGAATTCTTTTGGAATTAGACCCTCAAATTTCTATTCGCTTAGTATTTTTCATAAATCCTGGAATCATCTCCAAAGTCGTCATGGAATTTTTCATAGATTTTACTCTGAACCCTCACAATTGAGTGACTAGATACTGAAGAAGTTTGCTAGTAGTAATTGAAATACGTATCTTTTACAGTTTTTGTTAAGTGATAGTAAAAGTAAATAGTGAGAGTGAATAATGAATTAGTGAACATGAAAGTGATACAATAGTAGTAGAATTAAAAGGAAAAACAACGTAATAAGGTGCTCACAATTGAGTTGGAGTTTTAGTCAAAACTCGTAGAGTTCTTCACGAAACTCCCTTGGATATTTACTACGAATAATTTGATAAAATCTAATGCTCCGTAATGGAACCCTATATTTTGTGAAAATCAGTACTTATAACAGGATTTGAGGCAAGACAAGGCGTCCTCAACAAGTTTAAGGAAAAGGGTGTACTAATGTCCACAACAGGTACAGCAAAACATCACAAAGACGCCCTTATTCGCACTACCTATTCAGGGATAGAAGGAAAAGAAGAGCCACAGTAGCCTGAACCTTGAACCGAAAAACTGGGAAATCCACAATACCCGCGGCAACAGCCAGGAAACGATGCCCTTTCGTTGCATTTATAAATGCATTTTATGTTATATACTGGAATAAATTTAATTTTTACTAAATGGATGGATCTCACCAAACGTTGAGCCCGATCCTGTTCTTCTCCAAACATAGTGTAATGTTATGCTGACCGCCCATTTTCACCACTCCTTTTTCTGAATTCTGTACACTTCTTCCATTCACAATACCGATTCCATATACCAAACTTCCACTAACATCATGATCTTTGCTATTTTCTTCCCTTCTAAATTCCTGACTTCTAAAGTCATCCTTCATCTTCAACATTCCCTTGTCCCAACAGTTTAGCTTTTCTTTCGATCCCACTGTTATTCTATAACTTAGATACCAGACTTCACAAACCCTTCACAACTACCAAACCCTTCTTTCATCCCCTCCTGCTAAACCAACCGTCGTCGACGGAACGGCAACACTCTGCCTCTTCTGAACAAAACAAAATCTTTACTCAATTTTCCACTAAACAAACAAACCACCGAATCAACGCCACCAAAATACTACATCAACCGAACAACCGTACCAAAACCACTACTGATAACGTTTTTCAATAAAAATGACTTTCGTGAAAAAAAATCGAAAAATCTTGACAGCTCCAAATGCCAACCGACCACGGGCAGAGCCTACTCATGCTCTGAAATACTTTTTGGTGTTATCTCTAAAATTCACTCTTAAATCTTGTCAAAATTAGTGTAATTCTTTTATAAGGTCTTCTAACTGCCAGGTATTGAGAGAATTGTGCGCTTATCTCTCGTCGATCCGGAAGGCCTCAATCACCTGAACAACTTTGTCTTAGACTGCTACATGCAAGATGATCAGTATCCCAAGATATAGTTTAAACAGGAAGTTCACATGCACACTAGCATCGCGTAGTGAGTGAATTCAGAACTATTCTGCCACTTTCCGAGAGGTCTTGATCACCACAGTGAAAACGATTGTGAGTGTACATTTACTCTTCGTATTTATAAGTGTTGTGAGTCACATTTACTCATTGGCATGAGTAACCTACACATTTAGAAATTGCTCCATACGAATAAGTAAAAGTGACGATTGAATTTTCAAGTCCGTGGAACTCTCGCTGTGATCCTAATTGATTTCTGACCTATGTCTGTCTCATAGACCAGACCCCGGTTCTGTAAGTAACTCCTTACGATCCTGCACAGGTTGTCGGAGACCCTCATTCTAAGCAGCGCTTTAGCGATGGCCTCCCAACTGGCGCTGTTGAACGCATTTTTGACGTCGATCGTCATCACGGCCCAATATCGATCTCCTTCCGTTTGGACGCATTCTCGGCTCTCTCGACCACTGTACGAGTTGCATCCACCGTTGAACTCCCTTTCCGGAGTCCGAACTACCTCTTTGACAATCCGTGCTCACTCTCCGTGCCTTTTGTCAGTCTGTTTAGGATGATCCTTTCCTAGTGTTTTCCGAGTGTATCCAACAGGAATATAGGCCTATACGATGCTAGATCCCCCCCGGCAGCTTCTGTATCTTCCACCTGTCAGGGAACATGTTCGGGGACGCATGGATTGCCGTTTTCAACGCCACGTTGGACATGCCATCGGGACCGGGAGCTGTCTTAACCTTCAATCCTTGACATTTTACGTTATCTCCCTCTCCCTCTCCGTACGGTGTAGGTGGCCAGGTTGTTGGGTCGTGCTTCGAGAAAAGTCCTTCCACGATGACTTTCAGCTGCTCTGGGCACATTTCAGCGGGCATCGTTGGACCTCTGGTCTACGCCATCACGACTCGGTATGCGTCGCCCCAGGGGTTGGCATCAGCGTCTCGATACAGTTTCCTAAAACAGTTTGACTTGCTCTGCTTTATCTCTCGTTTAAGTGCGGCTCGGAACATTCATCTACGTTCCTCTTTGTCTGCATCTGTTCTTGCTCTCTGAACACGCCTTCTGGCTCTGAGACAACTAGTGCGGAGGGTGCTAAGTGCGTCGTTCCACAAGTAAGCTGGACGCCGTCTGTTATTTGGCTCCAGTTTCCTCGGCATGATCGTGTCACATGGTCTCACTAACATATCTTTCAGCTCGTCCGCGTTCAGATTCGCGGGGCGCCTGTCCACACGGTGTGCTTCATCGAAAAGATCCTTATGGAAAGCCTTTGTCTTCCACTTGCGGTCGCAAGTTCTCATCGTCTGTACTACCACAGTATTCCGTTCACCGATACCATATCGGATCGTCTGATGGTCACTATGAGTATATCCGTCACGTACTCTCCAATTCATGTTTGCCACCAGTGACGGACTGCAGATAATGGACTCCCGGCCTTCTATGCGAAAAGTGTTGCTGGTGCCTTCGTTGGACAGCCTTACTTCCAGCAGACTGTGCCCTCTTGCGTTGGAACATCTGCTTCTCTACTCCACTGCCCAAGCATTGAAGACTACTCCGATGACTACCGGTCTTCGTCCGATCAGCTCTTCGGTAAGTCTATCCAGCATCTCATGGAACTGCTCCATTGTCCATCTCGGGGGTTTCCGTTGATTTTGGCGATCACGAAACCTTCCTATGAGCTCGCAACCACTTCTTGAATGGGGTATCCTAGCTCTATCCGCCACCCAGTTACCGTTATCGGGAGGGACTCGATACGGTTCCGCAATGATTGCAAGGTCGCACTTTGTTTCTGTTGTCGACTGTCACAACAGAGCATGCACCTCAGATGCTTCGTGAAGCCTCTTGGCTCTCTCCGCATTTCCTGCACAGATCAGATCTGTCAGGACCCATGCACTTGAAGCATCGCTCCAGTTGCTTGATAACCCGAGGCGTGGCTTTCAGCGAGCACACCGACCACCCAACCTTGACCTTGCCCGTATCCAACAGCTTATTCGCTGCAACTTTCGAAAGCCGTATCACCGTCATCGGGACTTCTCCCAGATCACAGTGCACCTTCAATGCACTTCTCAGCTCCTCTTCTGTAGTAATCTCGTTAAGATCCCTGCACTCGACCACTGTCTCCTTGGATAGAGCTCTTACGCTCGCCTCTTCATCAAGAGGCTTTTCGACGAGCTCCTCCAAGTAACCAAAAGTTCTGATAAAAGGCTATTTGTGACTTAAGCAGCTTGGTTGAATGAAGGTGGTTTATAAAATTCTAAGCAGCCTCATTTTTAAGTCGTTATAAGAACTTGAAAGTTCCGGTACCATAATTGAAGAGCATTCTAAGCAGCTTCTTGCGGAACTTGAACGGAATTTTTAGAAAATAAATTAAAACAGGTTTTTGTCCTCTACACTAATTCTATATTTAGTTCACACTTTTATGAATGTTATTTCTAAATGCAGGTATTAATGTGTATTGATTTTCAGTATTAGTAGTAGAATAGAAGCTGTTTGAAGAATTAAACGCAGTCCTTCTGCGTGAGAGCCCCAGCAGGAACCGCCACGTCATCTGAGATATATTAAAGTGAGCTGTTGTCCCGCCTACTGTTGGAGTTTTCAGTGCCAGCTGACTGACTTGAATACGAAACACAACACCTTGATGAATTTTAAATTGGTGTTTGCCCACATGGTATTCCAACACATTTGTGGCGCAGTGGTTAGCGTTCGTAGATCGCATGCTCGAATGCACGGGTTCGAATCCAGGAAATTACTCTTTAATTTTTTTTTTTATTTTTGGATAGAATGTTGATGCACTGCATAAATATAAGAATTATGATTTATTCGGGCCACTGATCATTTCATATTTACGTACATTAAATTTTGTTACTAAGGGCAAGGTAAAGCGGACTGCTTCATGTGGCTTGAGAGTTCTGTCGGAACTTTATTTGAACTTTATGGAACTTGAAAGTTCTTTCGGAACTTTATTTGAACTTTATGGAACTTGAAGGTTCGGTCGTAACTTTATTTGAACTTTATGGAACTTGGAAGTGATTTTAATCATTGAATGCGGAACTTTTGGTTACTTGGAGGCTGAGCTCTTGATCGCAGGATCCTTCTTCAGCTCAAAGAGCATCTCGCGTTTCTGAGTGCGCCTGGTTTTCACCACGTTCTTTCCTAGTTCCTTCAACTCCGGATCCTCTTGAACCTTCTGGAGGAGTGCTGCTTACGTCGTTTTGTCTTTTGCTTCGACGAACAGAGAATCCTGGGTTTCTCCTTATGGCACGATTTCCTGCCATAATGCGTCTTTGCATTTCATGCTGGTATCATTTTCGGCGGTCACCCAAATACACGAACTCATTGACCACCTCGATTTCGTCACCGTCAATCTGAACTCGGGGTGGGAGGCTAACATTGTCTTCCCTAGAACATCTACCGTTAATGTATTTTGTATTTGATGCGTTGATGGCAAGTCCAATCCGCCTAGCTTCAGCCTTCAGTCTGATGTACGTTTTTGCCATGGTCTCAAAGTTTCGGTGCAAGATGTTGATGTCATCGGTGAAGCCAAGAAGCTGGATGGACTTCCTGGAGATCGTGCCACTCGTGTCTATCGCAGCTCTTTTGATCACACCATCTAACGCGATGTTGAACAGCAGACACGAAAATCCATCACCTTGCCGTAGCCCCCTTCGAGATTCAAAGGGACTCGAGAGTGGCCCCGATACTCGAACAACGCACATCACTTGATCCATCGTCACCTTGACCAATCGCGTCAGTTTATCCGGAAATCCGTACTCGTGCATAATCTGCCATAGTTGATCTCGATCCATAATCCATAATCCATCCAATCGATGAACAAATGATGCGTGGGCACGTTGTATTCACGGCATTTCTGCAGAACCTGCCGATTCGCGAAAATTTTGTCCGTGGTAGCGCGGGCACCCATGAATCCCGCCTGGTATCGCCCCACGAACTCTCTTGCAAATGGTGACAGGCGGCGGCATAGAATTGAGGGGAGAGTACCTTGTAGGCGGCGCTCAGCAGTGTGATCGCGCGGTAATTGCAGCAATCCAACTTGTTGCCCTTTTTGTAGATTGGGCATACGACACCTTTCATCCACTCCTTCCCAAATCTTGGCAATTACCCAGTGCAGCGCTCTAGCCAGTGCTTCACCACCGTATTTTAATAGCTCACTTGGTAGTTGATCTACACCAGTTGCTTTGTGGTTATTCAGCCGACCGATCTCCTCCTCAACTTCTTGGAGCTCAGGGGCCGGTAGCCTGAAATGATGACCTCCATAATTGTGGTCTTCCCAAGCTGCAGCCCTTCTTGGGGTGTGCTACTGCTCGATTTCGGTGTGAACATCTGGCTTAGCACAAGACCTAGCTCTTCTTGGGGCTCTGGCTGCTTACTTTGGGGCTTACTGCTGCTGCTGGAACTCGCCGTGGCCACCAGGTTCAACACTGGTGGTCTCTGTAATATCCCGCTCCTTGCAAACACGGTCGCTCCTCCGTTTTTTTTTTGTTTTTTTTTTTCCTTTGGTTTGTTTTTTCCGTCGATCTTGTTTTCCGTGCTGAGCACCAATGCTACCGACGTGCCAGGAAGGCAGCTTCCACACCTGGACCCTACCTATCGACCCATCAACTCATGAACCGGGGACCAACGGCTTTACTTCCCATCCGAAGGAAGGCGTAATCAGAGATATTATGCCTCAGAACATCCCGGCGGCGCCGACTGGGATTGAACCCAGGCCTGCTGGGGTGAGTGATAATCACGCTTACCACTACACCACCGGCACCTTTTTTTTTTTTTTTTTTTTTTTTTTTGTTGTAAGTAATCACCTACTGTGATCCCATGGTTATCAATGCAAGCAGGCAGGCCATGCTAGAGATGACACGGTCCTTCATGGGGGCCGTGTTCAGAGCCAGATCGGCGTACGTCCGGAATGTTACATCTGAGTCTACTTCTCACCAACCATTAATTGGTGACGAGTTTTGAACGTATCTGGAAGCCTGCCAAAGTTTTATTGGGACGGGGGCAGCCGCACTAGTGTCACCGATAAGGCCGGAACAAGATCCGAAAAACACGGATTTTGGTAGCTAAGTCGTATTTCTCTGCAACAACTTAACCAAATTGAAAGGTATCATGGTCTCATTGAATTATTTGGAATCGGTAATCCGGTTCCGGTGATATGATCGGAACAAGTTCTGGTTTATACGGACATAGGAAATAATTCATGTTTCTCGATAACCACTGAACCGAATTGGACGCAAGAACCACACAATGAAAAGTATCACGATCCCATAGAGTGATTTTGCATATTTTTTTAATCGGTCAACTGGTTCCGGAGATATGGCCGGAACACGTTCCGGTTTGAATGGACCATATGACTAAATCTGACCTGAAACGAATAAAACCCAACCCAACCCATTATGCGATGCCTCCCATGAAAATTTAAAAACCAGTTGGTAGTAATTTGTACAGCGTGATACAAGCCCTTACATCTGAGACCCTTACTCATCCCAGGATACAGGGTATGGTGGAGGCCACACCTCCACACGGTGTTTTCCTGGATCCGTGGGCACCGTGGTATCCCAGGAAATAGCGAAGCTGACAGCCTGGCAGGGTCTGGACCAGCTGGCCCCCGTTACACCGACGAAGTGCCACTACAGGACATAAAGCGATGGATAGTCAGCAAAATGTGGGAAGCCTGGGAAGCAGAGTGGAGCCAATCCCACTTCATCCGAAGAATCAAAGAAACGACGAGCAAGTGGACGGATATGTCGAAACTACGGGACCAGAAGGTGGATTCTTGTATTAGCCAAACAAGGATCTCACATAGTTTTGGTGGGACGCAGTTCCACAGAATGCACAATTAGAAAATTTTATGTAAATTTAGATGCTCTGAGACTGACATATACGAGCGTCAATTTTGACATAAAATTGAGTCATAATAGATGCGAAATTCAGCTCAATCAAACGTACTTTCGAACTTTTCAGTCTTGGAGCACTTAATTTTACATGACATGTTTGTTTACGTCTCATCCTTATGTCAAAGATGTATTCCGTCACGTGTAAGATTAGATATTTCTAAGTGTGTGTGCTACGTTTGCGGAACCACTGCATCGGTGGAACACCAACAACTACGGGAGCAGTACGCACTTCCCAAACAGCATTAAGTTGGGTTTAGACAGGGCAAGTCAATTGATCAACTCAGTTGAATTCAATTGGCTTGACAAGTTGAGCCTGGTTCAACTTTTTTCAATTCAAGTGAATGGCATGGTTTACACGTTCAATTCGCGTTCAAGTCAGTTGAATTCAACTGACTTGATCAATTGACTTGCCCTGTCTAAACCCAGCTTCAGGGACATACTGGGCGACTAACCTTCCACTTTAGCGACAGTTATTCATTTCCTAAAGGACGCTGGGCTATACAACAATATTTAGGTCCTTTTAACTTTCTTTTGGCTGTCGGGATATCTCTGCCGGACGGAGGAGCTCCGATCTTTTTCAAAACCCTACATAATTTTGATGTACCAGATTGTTTTTTTTTTCTCGTTGCCTGTATTGTTAGTCTTTTTACTAGAATCTGTTTTAATTGCTTCTATTTGAGTATATGTGAATTGTAAGCCAACTCCATAACAAAATTTGCCGGCAGAACCCCCCTCTGGGGCCTCCTATTTTATAGAGATGAACTAGCCAACGGCTAAAAATCTCTCTAATAAAGTTTGGAGTGCCCAGAACCACGCTGGTCACATCTGGCCATGTTTCGAGAACCTCCGGGGAAGTGGCCAGTTTCTGACTAGGGTCACATCATGTGAGCACTTTTTCCTTAATTTATAGATCAGATCTCACCATAGGTGAATTAATTCGGTTTTTTCCTATGAGGACCACCCTATTAAAAAATAAGTTAGAGCTTTAGAGTATTAGATGCTAGTGATGGCTTAAAATGTTAAAAAAGTAGTTTAGATATAGTTGTGAACAGTTTTGAAACCGAATTCACTAATGTTCCATTTTCGAAGAAAGTCCCAGATAGTCGATTTCTGACAAATTTTACTTAGATAACACCAGATCTCGACGTTTTATGCATTTATAAGTCATTTGGCATCAAACAAACAAAAATTCGAGTATCCTTTTTTTCCCATACATACATTGGCACCCTAAGGCATAGTATGCCATCTTTCGGATTAGGCTATCAGAAGTCCAAAATGTGTACATTATCGATAAAATGCAAGACGAAATCACTTGGCCACTGCACTGTGACCAGTGGTTCCAGTTACCGTTCCTAGCAGATGCTCTCAAATGATCCGGATCTCCACATCCGAAAAGCCACAGCGCATCAAACCCCATCTTCCTCCAGCCACGCTTGTGCAGGCTCCGTTCCGTTCCGATTGCTAACCACAAAAGTGCATTAAGACACATTGGTCGTAGATCGGTTGTTCGGTTATTGGCCGAGAAAACCGACTCTCCGATTCAACCGGGCAGTCAAAGCCGTTCGCTGTCAGTGGTGGTGATGAACTGCGAAGGAAACTTGCACTCTCCGTCCGTTTGGATGCGCTTCTTCGGCTGCTGGAGAAGTATGGTTTTAGCAGCCTCACTCAGCAGAGAAAGATGATGATGATGATGATGTCAGGTTTTTTCTCTCGTTTTTTTATCCTGTATGGCAAAAACAGTCCGTGCTCAAGTATTTATGAAGAACGACGAATATCTATAAAAGTGAAGAACAATCAGCCAACGCTCAAATCTGCCCGTCTTCATCATCATCATCATCGTCGTCGTCCTCGTCTTCGGCGCTGCACTGCTGCACTGCAGTCGCTGGGCAGTGTAACTTGTTCTTTTTCCCCATTTCACGATGATCGCATAGTGGTTTTGAAGCCAAGGAGGAAAAACGAGAAGGAAATGGTATTTCTAGCTGTCTGCCACACGAACGTTGAGTGGAAATGAGCTCTGTCTGTCTACTTGTTTTGCTGGTCCTTTCCTCGCGTCCGAAGGCAACCGATAATCCATATTTATAATAAGTTAATACAGTGACTGGAAGAGGGAGGGGGGGGGCTAATAAAAATATTACAAGCGGTTTCGTGATGTTCGTTGGCTGGTTTGATGGTTCGGTTCGGGTGGTACAACAACCGACTATGGCCGGATGGTGGATCCATTCCAGGGAAAAGGAGTTCGGTCTCGAGAGAGGGAGAGACAGCAGACTTCAGTAGATGACGTTGACCTCTTGGATGAGTGAAGCACACGGCTCTTGCTGGGATTGGGTTATGGAAATTCACCAACGAATCAATTAGAGATTAGTCAGCTATAAAGAAAGTATGAATCGATAATCAACCGATTAACGCATTTGTGTGGGTGGAAAATTTGTAATACCACGCAGAATTGGTTTTCTTAAAACTAAGAACCTCCTTCAAACACTTTTGATTTGTTTACACATTGTATGTGTCTTCCAAATTAAATAAAGTCCCAACAAGGTTCGTCGCTGCCGCACATTCAAGTCTCTTCGCAATCTTTCCCTCCTTAGTTAAGATGTTTCACCTCGCCCCGTCTGGTCTGACTGCAACATATCAGTGTACCTACAAAGTGTTCTTAATGGACTTCTACTCCCCACAGTTCCGATATCAGAAAGAGGACGTAACGCACTGCAGAGTCCTAACACAGTATTTTTTCGTTTTCGGGTCGATTGCATACATCTGCCTTTGCTCGGACCGACGACGAACAGGACGACGACGACGACGACGACAGCGAAGATGCTCTACAAAGTTGGGATCATGTTTTTATGTTGGTGCTGTACTTGTTCTTGGACTCACTCTTGTACAGACACCCACCACCCTCTCTCTCTCTGTGTCTGTCTGTCTGTCTGTCTCTCGCTCGGTTTTCACTTTGATGCGAACCCATTCTCCGCCCCTCGCAGTAAAGCGCACTGATTTAGACTTCTGGCACCACGAAGCCAACGGATCGATGGGGCGGGTGAGGGGGCACAAGGCAGCTTTGAAAATCTTGCAATTATTTGTTAGTTTAAAAGATATCGGAAAAGGTTATCGCTAGCACTTATGTATCGCGATAGCGGGGATCGTTAATCTTTCTGTGTTTCCCTCCTTTCGGCCGGGCCGGGGCAGACCAAGCCAAAGCAAACGAAGCAGACTCGACTCGTGTCGTCGAGATCGATGCTCACCCGATCGTCGGAGGTGACGACGCGTTCTCGTCTGTTGGGGCGGTGGAAAAGGGAAGGGCAAAGTGTGTGTTGCAGCATCTCCTAGCAGAGTGGATATCGATGTTCTTGTGAGAAACGCGTTTCCTTCCCTTCCTTCCGTGGACACGTGCGTTGTTTCTTGTTGTTGTTGTCGTCATAGTCCTTGTTGGCGTTGTTGATTCGTTCGATAACGTGGCAGGAGTTCCAGACGACGGAGGTGACGCGTTCGTCACGAGTTCACCGAGGGATCCAAATTTTTCGATGATCTATCAACTGTCAGGTAACTCTGTTCTCTGATCGGTGGATACATGATTGATCGATTTTGGGCAAACTGAATAGTCAATATCACCTAGTTTTAACGCAACTTTATTGCCTAAGAAGATCTCATTCAGTAGTCAGACGATTGTGATGCTCGTAAATTGTTTACGTTTGCATTTGAGATTAGCTCACCTCAAGACTGCAATTTAATCTTTCAAGTTACTTTATGAATAATCTTCAAGGGCCTACCTATCATCAATGAAAACATTTTTCAGTTAATGCCAAGCATTTGGAGATGTGATGTGAATTGAAGACTTGAACACATATTTGCGAACTTTTGGAGATCACCTTCATGAGGTCTTTGGGATAATTCCTGAGCAAGTGCTATTTGAGATAATTTTTGAAAAAAATATCTGAGAGATGTAATTTTTGAAATGTTGAGCAGATGTTGAGGTCAATCTGAAGTCTTGAACCTATCATGAGAACTTTTTTGGAAATATCCAATCACTTGGAGGTATTTTGAATAATTTCTGAGCATCTTTATATTTGAAGAAACATCTAAGAGTTTTGCGTCCCTCCTCCTGGCTCTTTCAGTTTTACGATGGTCTCATAAAAGTATAAGGGTAACGTAAAAGAGATAGAGATATCGCAACAATTGTTCACCATTATACCTATTTTATTTGACATGCCCAGAGATGCCAGGTGTAGTGGAGTTCAATATACCCATAAGTTTCGGGACCTTCTTAGAAGTCAAGGTCAATTCGTTAAAGTTAAGAGAACATCATTTGATTTCAAAGAAGCTCGAAGAACCTCTTCTAAGTAGAAGAATCATAGATTTTCAAGAAGTATTGTAGATCGATCGAAAACTTTATAGACAGTGACCTTAATAGAACTTCAGAGAATTTTGTCATGTTTTATAGTTGAGTATTGGTTGTGAATGTGTAGACTAGGAACTAGGACTAAACTAGCTTCAGCTAGTTCTATAGAAGTTCAGAGAACTTTTTAGAACTTCGTCAAAGATTGTTGAACATTTGCGAACTTTCGAGAAATTAATCGACTTTGGTGGAAGGGTAGCTTCGATGAAGCTCAGGGATTTTTCATTACTTCGCTAGACTTTTCAAAACTTCAAGGATTTTGTTCAGGGGACATCGAAGAAATTCAGGAAATTTTTATAAACATTCAGGGTACTTCAGAGAATTTTGATGAAATTCAGGGTACTGTGTAAAAAATTGGGAAACCTTTGTAGGATTGGGAATCTTGTATCGTTGAAGTTTTGACAACTTTGTTTCGTTTTAAGAAACTTCATAAAAGTTCATTTTGAGCCAGGGCACTTCTTTTGTTTAATGGGCTTAAAATTGATCAGGAAATTTCGTGGAAATTCACGAATAGAAGTTCAAGGAACATCGCAGAAAATCAATGAAATTCTAAAAAAGTCGGGAAACTTTGTATAAGTGCAGTAATTCTTTATATAAGCCAAACAACCGATTCAAGGAATTTCGAAAAACATCATAGAAGTGTTGGGATTTCTTTTGAGTTCAAAGAACATTGTACAAGTTCAGTCGAAATTGTAGAAGCTCAGCGAACTTCGTGGACGGTTTGAGAATTTAGAGCCTCAGGGTTTGATTTTGGGATTTTGCTGGAAGTTTTGGAGACCTTTCAAGGTCATTCCTGCAGTTTGGAGGAGATCATGAATGTTCTGAGATCTTGGTCAAATAGAGATAACTTGGGGAAAACCTTGTTATGGAACTTGGAAGAAGTTGATGGGCTTGCGCAGGAGTGGAGAAAATTTTCAAGAAGTAAAAGAAAGGGGCAATTCGAAGAACATTAGAGCAGTTTTTCCGCCCCCCAGGATTTTTTCAGAGGCAAATGCCACTATCACCACCTGTTGAGTACGGTGCTGGTGATATACCTCATGTTTGTTATAATTGGTCAAATTTCAGCAATTCGCTACGAATTAAGCATACACGTTCAAAAATGGGGACATTATTTTCTTTAAAGCCTTTATTTCATCATCAGTCACAGGTCTTCGACAAAATTTCTCAGAACTAGAATGCCCAACATTGCCGAAAAACCAGCCATGTAAGCCGCACCGTTTAAAAGATAGACTCGAGTGCCACCTTTGTGGCAGGAAAACGGACTAATCAGAAACCACCAAAACCTGGCCCTTTGAGCAACTTTGTCTAAGACTGCAAATCTGTAGGATGCATACCCATGATGGCACTAGACGTTTTAGCCACGCTACCGGGTTCGGCTGGTCTATAGTAAAGGACCAAAAGTTATAGGACGAAAGTCTCAAGGTGGCCAGCCAATCGGGAAATAACCGGGAATTGGAAAAGTAGTGAAAGAATCGGAGAAAACCAGTTAACTATAACATGCCCCAACAAATAATGAAAGTGACTACTCCACCGGAAAAATCGGGAATTAACCGGGAATCGAAAACAACCGGGAATTTGATTGGAACTTTATCATATTATTTTTTATAAATATTTAAAGTGTGACATTACGTACAATCTTTAATCTAGCCTCTTGTTCTTGAATATTGTCAATTTATGTTAATCCTGTATCTTGAATTTTTGAACACGGAATCTAAAACTAAACAGATTTTTTTTTTATTTGGAACTTATCGTAGGATATTTTTTGTAAATTTCTCAAGGATTTTCTTGGGATATTTTCAAAATGTCATCAGAATTACATTTACTTTCAGGATTCCCCTCATGCAGATAGTCTCATGATTTTGACCAATATCGGGAATACCCCCTATTTACAATTAAAATCTCGGAATTTTGTGCAAAACACTTAAGGAATTTCCTCCAGAAAAAAAACTTGGAATTCACTCTACATCTCTTGTTATATTCCTTACAATTCACTTGAAATGTTCCTTGCAATCTCTTGGTATGACACTCAGAATTTAGAATTATTATTATTATAATCCCAAAATTTCCTTGGAGTTTACTTCAGAATTGAATAAAAATTTGCCTTGAAATGTTCCTTAAAATTAATTGGAATTTACATGGAATTCTTTCTTTTTATTTATTTTCATCAGGAACTCTTGGAACACTACTCAGACAAGCTTTAGAAGTATGCTAAAAATGTCCTGCCAAACCTTCAGAGAATCCCGAGCAACCTGATTTTCAATAGGACTAGTAAGACCCAAACTTAAATTATGGCAAATCTCGAACTGCTTAGCAAGTTTCTGAGTATAGTTGAAGATGCTATTTCGAATAACAGACTGAAGTGGTAATTTTTATACGATAAATGAGGAGGAGATGAAATTAGAGAATTGATAGTTCCGTTTTGATTACGGCAGTGTGAAAATTGCATATAGAAAGTAGATAGCGAGCTAGAACAACTTTTAAGGAAGGTACAAATCGGGTTTATCATCTCTTTACCAAACTCCCCCTTTGGAGAGGGATGGTGAGGAGTGCCCCCCCCCCCCCTGCCACCACTGGCAAAAAGAGATGAACGCCGACCGCTCAAGTACCAACGATGTGTTTGAAACAGTTCTACCGATTTTTACCGCACTTCAGTTATTATTCGAAGGAAGGCATCCAGTCGTAGGTTTGGAAATTGCAGCTATTGTTTCTGAGTTTTTTTTTCCGAATTTGTGATCAAAATTTTACCACTTTCTGAAAGCACTAGATTTGGTTTTTGAAGTTTTTTTTTCTCTAAATTTTTGTAAGTTTCCAAAACTGTTTGGAACTCGAGTCTTATTTGGACACATTATTTTCAAAAGTTTGCTTCCTCAGGGCAGATAATCGCTTTTTAATTTGTTTTTTGCAAATCCCGCCAGATAAATTTCATGGCAGGATCGCGTGTGCTATGATATTGCCTCCTACGGACATTTTTCAGACGGATCAAGAGCTGAAAATCGTCGTCTATTATAATTGAATCAAATTTAACCTTGCATTATGGTGCTGAACCAGCTCTTGCTTTAACTATAGAAGTAGTCAGAGATTCAAGAACACAATTAAAATCATTTTTGGTTTGCATAGGAATATTTCGATCAAAGTAATATTCCATAAACGATAATACTCCCAATCTGCTCTAGGGGAGAGTGGAGCTGTTACTATATTGTTCGAAAATTTTACTCCAGTTTGAATAGCATCAAACATGGAGTTAGTTTTTAGCAAATCAGTAAGCATGTCGATTAATGATGTCTGTGAAAATTCCATTTTAGGAGCAGTAATGCTATCTAAGTCTAAATCATCGAAATTTCCGTTAAAATTTTGTTAGCTAGAATTTTGATTTCGATTCCTACCAGCTTAGGTAGCTCCATTTACTTGCTGAACATTGTTAGCAGCAGGTATAGATGAAGAAATTGATGCTTGTGAGCTATGAATGTAGAATTTCTTCCTTGTTTACCGTTGTTAACGGCAGAGGAATTAGTACCTAGTCGTGAACGTGGAGCGTTTCCTTCACTGAAACAAATCGGCATGTACGGTTTATTAGATCCATTTTATAACATTGAAATGTGAGAAGGTTTATTCATTCTATGTGAGAATTGCTCATGCTCTATGTGAGAATTGATAGATTCCATTAGATTGTCAGTTAAAAACTGCGACTTATGGAATGATTTCTACCATAATCACATACTTAGTACATGGCATTTCTTTACTTTCAAACTGGTTAGTTATGGAACTATTGAACAGTCATATATTTTTTTTTTTTGTAAATTTATTTATTTATTAAGGCTCAAATGCGGAAACTGTACGGAGTCGAAATTCATTTTTCTATTTACAATATTTTTTTTTTTTGTTAAATAGAGTTACACACTTAGTTTTTTCAACCGAGCTCGGCTGTGCAAATTTCGGTAAAAATAAGTTTCACTGAGATCTCAGCAAAAGTGACATTTGATTGCTGAGTCTCGGATAATGCTTAGCTGAATCTCAGCAAACAAATGAAATGTTTGCTGAGATCTCAGTAAAACTTTGTTTGCCGAGATTTGCACAGCCGAGCTCGGTAGAAAAAAACTTAGTGTGTAGTATAAAAGGTGTCTGATTACTCGCAGCTTACTCGAGGTTACGGACTACAATCTATTAAAAGGTAGGCAAGGTATCAAGGAAAAGGTACACAAGGATACGATTGATATATTTATCTCCACCACTGTTTACTGGCTGTTTTTTGACGATTGACCATAGGAGATGCAGTGAGATGACGGGAAAGTACTCTTGATCTCTCTCAAGGTGACTGGTGGCGATGGTTTACAACTGCTATGAAACATAAAAAGAGGGGCTTGGGAAGGGACAACGATGAGAAAACAGAAACTAAAATTCCCAAACGCTACACGCAAACCAAAAATCTATCACAATGAATGTTAATTCCATTTCCTATCATCCTCTGTTCATGAACATCGCAGCGAATGTTAGAAGTTGACCTTGCAGGCGATGTCATGGTTTTTTGCCTTTTTTATTTCGTGTTCTGTCTGTGCTTTCACCTACACAAGCAAGCATTTGCCTTGATTTTTATGTATAACATGGTAGAACGACGCACACACTTGCCTCGAATCTCTCCAGCAGAAAAAGTATACGAAGTCGAGTGTGAGAGGAAATGAGCGCTTCTTGTTTGCTTTTAGGCTATCTTGATTCAGAAGCATGGAGAGATCAGTGGAGAAAGCACAGGTCTGATAACCGCAACGTTCGTTGTTCGAGTCCAGTCGACAACGTTTTTCCTATTTTTTTCTATATAATTAATTTACCTCACTAATACACTCTACATTTTTCGGTCTCCAATTTTCTTGCATTCGACCGCAGGTATATCGCATCCTCGGTTCATGCGGTCTCCACTTACATCCTCTGATGATGAATCCCACATAATTGTAAGCGAATCTTACATCCACCGGTTGGGTGTAGTAATTTTAAACGTCAAAATTAATGATCAACGAAATCATTGGCCATTTAGAAGCTAGTTGCGTCAAAAGAGTATTCAACATTGGAAGCATGAAAACAATAATGTTCCTCATGGAGTCAGACACATTCAATTCCAGAAAACGTGAACATGGCTGCATGTTGTCCTGGCTGTGGAACTGGAATATCCGAAGCCTTGAAAGAAGCTGGAAGCCCCGGAAAGTCCCTATCAACATCAAACGGTTTGAAAACCGGTGGAGGGGCTTTCGGAACATTACCGCTACTTCCTGGTTTCTTCAAGGTAACTCGAGGTTCAATACGAGAGGCCTCCTGAGGCTGTTGTGTGATAATTTTAGATCGCTTCCTAGGTGGAGCTTTGAAAATTAAATGACTTTCCTCACCAACATTAGGGTCAGAGCCCTGATCATCAACCGAGAGAAGGTCGAAGGGGCTACTACACGGAGGAACTCGGGATGATGAAGTAACTGATCTCAGGATTTCCGTGAAGGAACGCTGGAGTTGTTCTCCCTGCTGTTTGTATCTTGCACAATCAGTGAGAGCATGCGGAGTTTCCAAACAATAAGGACATTTTGGGGAGACTTGACAAGAATCCTCCGAATGTTTCTCCCCACATTGATCACAGCGTGGCTTGTTACCACAGAAAGCCGCAGTGTGCCTTAGTCGCTTACATTTTGTGGAGTTCATTACCTTTGGTACAAACAAGCGCATAGGTAATCGGATCATCCCTATCGCGACGTAATCTGGTAGTACTGACCCAGCGAAGGTCACACGAAACGAGTCCGAAAGCGTGTAAGTTTTCTTCGTTCCAACGAGGGACACTGTTGATTAGTCGGTCCTTACCTCCTTCGGCAGTGGAGATGATCCGCCGACTCCAACCGCCCGTGTGTTGCTGCTGATGGCGTTTTTGGGGGAAGCGAGGTTGCGGGGAAACCAATTGCTTGCTGGTTAAAATGGGGTCACACAGTCCTTTCAATCTTTGGTCCGGATATTACTGGCTTTAACACTAAACAAACACTCGCGGGTTGGGTTTTAAATTACAAAGTTTACACAAAAACTACATTTATTATATTAAAACCACATTGACTACACTAATGACATTTAATTGTACATGAATAAAAAATGAAACTCTTCATCCCCGATGGGATATTTACAACCGTTCTATGCGGCGACCGGAAACAACTGTCTCTCGTCTCCTGATCTGGTCATCGCTTGACCCGTGACCGCGTAGACCAAATCTCCCACTCACGTTCTCCGTCCGATCGGTCCAACTTCGCTTCCAACAGTTCTGCGCTCTTCGTTGGTCATCTCAGCTGCTGCTCGATGTCCACCGACCGTAAATACCTAGATGACGATCCCTTACTTGTTACGTACCGGACAATAGACACATCTCGACTCGTAGCCTATTCACTTTTGTTTTGTTGAATATCAGCTGTAGCAGCGATGGTGATATTCCAGGGTTGTAGTATTCTGGGTGGTTCAGTACCTCACCAACTCAGAAATTTAAAAAAATTCTGAAAAGAAATAAGAGAATCCTACTCGGAAGGATGGGAGTTTTGGAAGGAGTTTGGATCAGGGTCTACGACGAAATATGCTGGGAATCTTGATCTTCTTCATTGGTTGGAACAGGAAGAATACAAATCTTTTCCACTGGACGTCTCAGCTCACCGGTAGCAGTCTTAATGGTCACGACTCTCGTAATGTTGTCTTCGCCAGGGTGCAGAGCTATGATTCTTCCCATCTTCCATCGGATCGGAGGGAGATTTTCATCCTTGATGATAACTAATCTTCCTGGTACTATGAGAGTTGCTGGCTTCCATCTTTTGGTTCTAGCGTGCAGTTGGCTTAAATATTCCCTTCGCCACGGTTTGCCGGGATGGTGAGATGTTCTACCTCAGGAAAAGCTTGAAGAGACGAGCCTACAAGGAAGTGTGCTGGTGTCAACGGCTCCAGATCGTCCGGGACATCCGACATCGGGGTTAACGGACGAGAATTAAGGCAGGCCTCAACCTGCGTAAGTAGCGTTGGTTGTAAAATCTTCTAACGAAAGTACTGCTTCTCTGATAACCTTCAGCAAAACTTTCTTGGAAGATCGGACAGCTGCCTCCCAGAGTCCTCCAAAGTGTGGAGCACTTGGGGGATTTAAGTGCCATTGAATATTGTCCTTGGTGAGTTCGGTAGTGATTCGTTCGTTGTGTTCTCAATCCTTTAGCAAACGGAAGAGTTCTAATAATTGGTTCCTAGCGCCGAATAATTGGTTCCATTATCCGAATAGATATCGGAGCATTTTCCTCTTCGAGACCCGAATCGTCGAAAGGCTTGCATGAACCGCTCTGTTGAAAGGTCAGAAACGAGCTCCAAGTGTACTGCCTTGGTACAGAGGCAGATAAACACTGCTGCGTAAGCCTTCACGGCCGCGCGTTGCGGAGCTGGTCGAATGTACACGGGGCCAAAGTAGTCCACGCTTGTTTTCGCGAATGGTTGGGATACTGTATCACGAGATGATGGTAAGTCTCCCATAAATTGCTCGACTGTGGACGGTTTGGTACGGTAGCATTTCAGAAAACGATGTACTACTTTTCTAGCTACGTTCCTTCCACCAAAAGGCCAAAATTGTAGTTGAATCACTACCAATAGTAGTTGGGGCCCGGCATGTAATAACCATGAAAATGTGTCACTATCATACGGGTTAACTGGTGGCGTACTTTCTAGTTCATCGGAGTTCTTCAGACGTCCCCCTACTCTTATTAGTCTCTCATTGCATACGTCCGGGTGGAACCAGCTCAGCGGTGACTTCCTGGTTACTGATTCCCCTTTTGTTACTTTTACTTACTTAAGGGTCCTGTGCACCATCAGCGGTGCAAAGGGCCAACGTGAAAGACTTCCATCCTGGGCGGCTGCTCGCTTTTGCCCTGACCTGGGCCCAGGTCAGATTCCTATCGACTTGCTTAATTTCCTTATTGAGGCTCCGCCGCCGTGAGCCCCTGGGTCTGCCTCTGCTGCGATGTCCTGCCGGATTTCAATCCAGCGCTTGCTTGCAGATTTCGTTTCCGCCCCGTCGAAGTGTGTGGCCGACCCACATCCACTTTCGCTCTCGAATTTCTGTTGCTATCGGCTTCTGATGACATCGACGATGGAGCTCAGCACTCGAGATCCAGTTGTGAGGCCACCAGGCACGAATTATATACCGCAGGCATCGGTTGATGAGGACCTGCAGCTTTTGAGTGTTTTCCGCTGATACACACCACGTCTCGCTGGCGTATAACAACACAGATTTCACGTTCGAGTTCAAAATTCGGATTGTGGTGCGTTGACTTATCTGGTTGGATCTCCATACGTTTCGTAAACTCGCAAAGGCAGCCCTAGCCTTCTTGATTCGTGCACCTATGTCGCTCTTGGTCCCGCCGTCCGACGCTATTTGGGTGCCAAGATATTGGAAATTTTCGACCTTCTCCACTGCTTGCCCTGCTACCGTAAAGTTGGAAGAGTTGTCCGTGTTGATATCCAACGATTTGGTCTTGTTGACGTTGATGGTGAGACCCGCCGCAGAGGAGCGTTCGGCTAGGTCATTGAGCTTACTCTGCATATCAGAGCGCCGTTGTGCTAGTAGAGCAACATCATCAGCCAAATCGAAGTCGTTGAGATGCTCCATGGTGATCCAATTCGGTCAATTGCACCTACCATGATCTCGTCGATTACGATGAGAAACCCGGATAGGGTTGGACAAGGCTCTGTTACGCAGAACTCTGCACGTGAAAGCCTCATACTGCGCTTCGATGAGGTTGACGATTTTATTCGGGACTTCCTAGCGCCCCACAGATTCTCGTGATTGAGACGGTCGAAAGCTTTTTCGTAGTCAATGAATACCAAATAAAGGGAATTCTTGATATTCATTGACCTGCTCCAGGATGATGCGGAGCGTGACAATATGGTCTACACAAGATCTTCCGGCACGGAATCCTGCCTGCTGCCGTCGGAAAGTCGCGTCGATCTTCTCCTGTATCCGATACAGGATAACTTTGCACAGAACTTTGAGAACAAAACACAGTAACATGATGCCTCGCCAATTGTCGCAAACAGTTAGATCCTCATTCTTTGGGACCTTCACTAAGATGCCCTACATCCAGTCGACCGGAAAAGTCGTAGTGTCCCAGATATTACAGAATAGTTGATGCAACATTTGTGCGGATAGTATGGGGTCAGCTTTGAGCATCTCTGCTGATATGCGATCGACCTCTGGAGCCTTGTTGGATTTCATGCTTCGGATAGCTGCTTCAATCTCCTGCAGTGATGGGGCCACGGAATTGACGCGAGTGATGCGCCGCACCCTAGGCGGATCATGCCGAGATGTTGATGGCTGGTTGGCCGTCGAAACTTGAAGAAGTTGTTCGAAGTGCTCAAACCAGCGTTTCAGCTTGGGGTCGGTAAGGAATTGTCCAGTCGTGTCCTTCACGGGTTCATCCTTGCTTCACTCAGGCGTCGTGAGATATCGTAGAGGAGGCGTATATCGCCAGTGTTTGCGGCTTTCGCCCCTTCGTCGGCCAGGGAGTTCACCCACGCTCGCTTGTCCCGTCTGCAAGAGCGCTTGACTTCCTTCTCTAGAGCCGATTACCGTTGACGGGCTTCGTTCTTGGCTCCTCTGGTTCTCGCCCGCTCTATCGCGGCTTTTGCTTCTCTACGCTCATCAATCTTCCGCCAGGTTTCATCTGTGATCCACTCTTTCCTCTGGGTGCGCAGCTCACCCAAGTTGTTCTCGCTTATTTCTATAAAGGCATTCTTGATGGTCGTCCATTGTTCTTCTACGCTGCCACCTTCTGGGACGTCCGCAGCTCGAGTCTCAAGTTCTTCAACAAAAGACCTTTTTTTCCGCTGGGTCTTCAAGTCGGCGTGTGTTGAACCGCCGCCCGAGTCTCTCCTCCCGTCGCTGGATCCGCGCCATGCGTAGGCGGATTTCACCGATTAGAAGGTGATGGTCAGACGCGATGTCGGCGCTGCGTTTATTCCGGACATCAAGGCTCCGTCTCCATTTTCGGCTGATGCAGATGTGGTCGATCTGATTTTCGGTATGTCCATCACGGGAAACCCACGTGACTTTGTCCACTGGCCGATGGGAGAAGAGCGAGCCCCCGATCACCATGTCGTTATTGCCACAAAATTCTGCAATCAGCTCACCGTTCTCGCTCATTTCGCCGAGACCATGGCGTCCCATGACACGCTCATAGTCCTTGTTGTCGGAGCCGATCTTCGCATTGAAGTCGCCAGTGTAGATCTTGATGTCACCCTTTGGAACCTTATCCACGACGGCATTCAGTTGACTGTAAAAAATTATCCTTGTCCTGTAGCTCGGCAGCATCGGTTGGCGCATAAAATTGGATTATGGTAAGGTTACGAACCCGTGTTCTAAATCTGGCAACGATTATCCTCTCATTAACAGGCTCTCACTTGATGAGCGCAGCACTTGCCAACTCCACGATGGCGGGGAGCGTTTTCACCTCGAATACCAGAGTATAGTAGTACCTGTCCCGACGGCAGTTTGTGTTCTCCAAAGTTTGGCCAACGAACTTCACTCAGTCCCAGCATTTCATGCGTCGCGCCTCGTTGGCGAGTTGTGCTAGTTTACCCTGCTGGGCTAACGTCAATACATTCCATGATCCAATTCGTGTCCGTTGTTTTGCGCTAAAAGTCGTTGCCGTTATATCAGTTCGATGTCTTTCTCTGTTGGTTTCTGTAACAATTGTAAAGGTTTCAGAGACAGTAGGTGGTTGGCCTAAGGTCTCCTATCCTCCATTCTTAGAACGCTCATTTCTTGGGACTCGTAGCAGTTCTATTAAACGCAACCAGTACGCTGTTCGTCGAATCAGGTCTGAATACGAACCGAACTTATTGAGGTACATATCGTTGAACGTTTCAATAGGTGACACTGTGCAAGCAACAGCTGTGCGACGCCTCGCTTCCTCTCCTGCTTCCGGCTCTTTTGTAGCTCCACCAGGCCACTCCCTTGGATCTGCCTTTAACCAACTCAGAAATCGTTGTGGACAATGTCTTCGGGCGACAATCCACGGGATATAAGATCTGCTGGATTGTCCTTTCCGGGTACGTGCTTCCATTTCCATCCATCGATTGAACCATTTGATATGGTTAATACTCGTAGTTAGGTAGGTTATCACTTTTCCAATTCAAACATAACACTCCCCCCCCCCCCCCCCAAGGGGTATTCTGTAGACTCGTAGAAAAACGTGAATACGTAAATTAGAATAACAAATTAAACAAAGATGAAGAGCCAACAATGTAAAATCAAAATTAACAGTAAATAAACGTAATTTTACTACTACTATGTACCATACATGTTTTGGCCGCACTGCCCTCTGTTAATAATTAAAGGAACTGTGTATGCGCAATTTCTGATAGATGTCACCAATAAGAACAGCAGTGAAATCAGAAGGAAAATTAATGCAGCAGCATGGTAACATGATTAATTAATTTTACTCCACTTTTTTCGGTCTCCGTTTTCTTGCATTGGACCACAGCTCGATATATCTGCAGTCTCCACAAACATTCTGCGATGATGAATCCTTCATTATTGTAAGCAAATCTTACATCCCCCGTTGGGTGTAGTTATATGCTTGGTAATGATTAGAGTGAGTAATCAATTCTAGGGACGATCGAAGAAATATCTTGAAGATAGCGTTGATGTTAGCCAAATATGGGCGGATACCACCTTTGTCAATTAAAGAAAGGTGATTAGTAGTCGATTGCGGAACAGAGATCGACGTTAACGAAAAAGAAAGAAAAAAACAGATTCCTGCTCTATTGATCCAGCATCTCTAGATCAAGCATCATCAGAGTCAAGAGTCATAAAAACTACAAGGGACAGCCCTATGGGGTTGTACGCAATGGTAACGTAGGACTACGTGGTTTTATATAATAAATGTTATTTGTTAACTACAGCAGGAGCTTGTGTTTTGTGTAGGAATAGGAATTTGAGTAGGGTTCTCTCTGCTTATACTCTTTAGTATGACTATGATTGCCCCGAAAAGAACCTTTTGATATGAATTTTAGTTGGGACATGTTCAGAAATTTAACTCTTATAGAAAATCTTTGTGGCCCTGAAAAAGGCCGATGGTAGTACAGGCTTAAAGCCTTTGGAAGATGATGATGACATGTAGGCAGCTGAATCAGCAAATCGGACCGGACAATCCCATATTCTTCGGCTCAATGATTGGGCACTCGCAAGAGTCTCGGCCCTGCTGCTGGACAGGGGTTGCACTGGTGTCTCCGACAAGTTGGAAGGCCACAAAATATCAGTTTCTATCCAGCTAAAGCTCCTCCCCTTTTTAGTTTTTCTCATTGACCTAAATCAAACGAGTAGAAATAAAAAGGGGTGTCGGTTACGCGCTCGAATAATTGAAAATTCGATAAATATTTAATTATACAAATATTTACGATTAGTCGTTAATTGAATAATTGGACTTTTAGGCATCCCTAGAAAATAGTGTTATTTTATGTTTTTGGTGGTCACTTGAAAATGTCGAACAGCAGAATTGCAACCAGCAAGTGTAACCCAAGAACCAAAAGCGGTGAGATGCTAGTTTTAATTGCTATAAAAACGACTGAATTGAGGGGCTTAGAAGCAGAAGAGTGAAAGTCAATTCTTTTCATCGATTTCCTCTTTTGATGACCATGGCTTCACTAATCTATTTCGCACTATTTCTACTATGCTATTCTATCATCCAGAATAACAAACGAATCGATTAACGTGTTTGCCGTCGAGTTATTAACAGAACAGAAAGCACCCTTGCTTCCAAGTTTGGTTACAAGATTACAACTCTGGAGAGCATTTTGTGTGGTCGTTGAAGGCGTGTGGTTCTGTATATTGCGCCCGAAGATCGGAAGCGAATGTCACATCGACTTGTTTCGTCTACTAACGACTCTCTGATGACAGTGTTGGAGAAGCAGCATATGCATGTACGTAATTGGTGGATTTGCTAGTTATTTCGATACTTTTGGACATTGATTGACAATTACCACTTTTTCAAAAGTTACTTGATCCATTGGTGATAAAATTATTGAAATTGGACCAGGGGCAGCTGAGTTATTAACGTTCAAAATCTTACATAATTTCGTTACATATTCCATTTTCGGTTTTCATAAAGTCTACCTCCATATAGAAATAACAAACGTAGTCCCACGTCAAAAATAACATCGATCATCATGCTTTTCTACAAAACTAGTGCTGTTAGAATACTACATTTTGCGATTTTTCATCATTCTCCATCAAATCTTTCCCGTATTTCACAATCCACCAGCACATGTCATTAGCGCATAATTTCCTCAAACGCTGAAACCATCAGTCGGATTCAGTTTTACGACCGTTTCCCTGCCAAGTTGAGCGAAATAAAAAAAAAAAAAAAAAGTTCACATAAACCGAGCATAATTCCTATCGCAAGGGTAATAATTTAAATTCCATCTCGCATCACATATACCTCATGATTTTCCTCATGCTGCTGCCGACCAGCAACGACTGTATTTTGTCGGTAAGTACCGTCCCGGAGAAAACGATCCGCTTCTTTCCACGAAATCCTTCGCCATCCCGCCGATCGGTTTTACTGCTGCACGCATCACGGGTAAGTACCTGTTTTTTCTCTCTGTCTCTCTCTCTCTCTCTCCACCCGGACCGATGAGGGTTCTACCCCCTTCGATTAAACCGTAATTGAACAGTTTAAAGCAAGTTCAGAAACGAAACGTTTCGTTCACGCCGGCAATTTTCCCCCAACTTGATTCCAGTGCTCAGTCCGTAGAATGTAATGAAAGACCTACCAAGTGAATTGCCAATGCCAGAGCCAGCTGCAAGGAGTGAAAATCGTTTACGACTTTTGATGTAATTTCATTAAAATTTCCACACAGTTCCCAAGCGGGAAGTACGCTTCGGCATATCTTTTCTTGTATGATTTATACCTAATCAAATTGATGATCCGCTTGCCGATTCGTAGCACGAACTGCGGCCATCAACGATCAAAAGAAGTGCAACGTGATGCAGTATCACCAGTTTCGCCGAGCGCGGCCATAAACCTGCCCTTTCAACAACAACAACAACAACAAGTCCTCACTCTGATTGGACGAACGGAAAATTTACTGCAATCCGCATTCCATTTCAATCATAGAGACTTTCAGAAAGAACGAACGAAAAAAAAAACACGCACTCCGGCATACAATATCGATATGTGAGTGCTTCTCATAAAAGTGCATCTCGTCATCCTCGATTCTCGGTTCACTTATGGTCCTAACTGCTCACGTCTAGGCGAAGGGAAGCACTCTCGCAAGCTGGAACTGATAAGCGAGTCGAGTTATGATGACGTTCTGAAGGCACCAGACAGCCGCGGATGAGGAAGGAAACGTGCGTCAAAGGATTTCGCATTTACACGCTCTTGGATGCGCTCCACGTGGGGATGGATGATAGTGCAATCTCGCGGGAATAATTCTTAGGGTGAGCGCGGGGTTTGAGTAATGTTCAAAATTCGTCATTTGATTTAAATGGATTTTTTATTATAAGTAGTTGTCTGATCATATTTTCTATGAAGAAATTATAAGCTTAAGTAATACATAAGCTTTCTTTTCAATAATTATTGAACATAAAATCGTTAGAAATATTTCAAAAATTGCAAACCTTTGAGCGATTTCAAACGAATTTAAAAAACCATTAATTAAAAAAAAATAGTTAAATATTTATCAGAGTTCATTTTTTCTTCACATAGTTCCAGATGTTCCCTACAACAATGCGTAAGAAACCAGACCGATGTGACAAACATTTTTCGAGCAACATTTTAATGAAGATGAGCTTAACATTTTTCGACAGGCCTTTTTCAAAATTAAGGCTGGATTTTAAATGGTGATCTGAAGATACAAAATGACATTTTTGATCATGAGGAATGTTTCTGAATATGTTCAGCAAAAATTCCATTATGTTAAATATCCCAAAAAGTATATCTTCAACTTCAAAAAAAAGCTCATGAAAAATGCAAACTTTTGAAATATTAAAAACAATAGAAACAAGAAAATTGACAAAAGTCGCAGAACAAGAAATTTTGAATTTGAATTCTGAATATGCATATGCATAATGAATGTTCATAAATTATATAAAAAAAAGCTTTTTAACGAGAATTTTAAAAATATGACCAAAAGTTGATGTTCTACGATTTTTTGTAAATTTTTAAGCGAAATGAATGTTTCAAAAGTTTACATTTTCAAGAGCTTTAAAAAAAATGTTAAAATTCACGATATTTTTTAAAAGATATAAGTTTCAAACACTTTAGTGGAGAAAGTCTTAACTTTTTCCTACAACTTTGTCTCAGACGTCATTTCGATCAGAAGTGACGATTTTGTGCTTCAATTTATTGAAAAATGTCAAAGACACCATTTTGAAGACAAAAAAAGATCAAAATGGCCGAATTTTTGTAAAAATGTGAATCATTGTCCATAACAAACAAATATGCAAAGCTTCATGCAAATCGGAGAAGGTCGAGCCAAAAAATATTATTATTTTGGCTATTTTGCCTGTAACTGCTCTTTAGGTAGGTTTTAGATTTCTCTCCGAAAATCCCTCGAAGTTTTCCGCTTACGTCGCGCTTAAATTATCATTAAAATATGTTTGGGATTCTGTTCAGAATTCCTTTGAAATATTCGTGAAAATTTCCAATGAGTTCGTTTCAGATTTTCCTGCTCCTTACATTTCTTATGATCGTTTCTTTAGAATTATACTCAGAACTCTCTTCCAAACTCTATTTGAACTTTCCACACAATCCCTCAGAGCGTTAACGTTATTTTCTCCATAGATTTTGCAAGGGGTTCTCTTCACAATTCCCTAGGAATTATTTTCAGAATTACCATAGAACGATTCTAATCAGGAACCAGAAATGGCAGGCAGATGGCTTCCTCTCGAAGGTTGTCCACAAAATACTTCATAAGAGCGGCGAAATTTTGAAGATAATAATGACGGTGAAATGTGATTCACCTGAGAGATGCAAAGATACTACAGGGAAAGCCCGTGATGCGATCCAATAAATAATATAGCACTAGACATCGAACGAAAACACTTGCTAACGACACCACCAAATGGGAGAAGCTTCGGTCAGCTACTGTATGGACGAAAGCAACAATAAAGGAAATTTCAGCTGAAGTTCCTCCTTCTTTTACGGTTTTGTTGCTTGTCAATTGGACATGAAAAAATAATCATTTTTTTTCGAAAGCTAGAAAATCATGCCCCATCCATTTTGGGTATTTTATCATACACTTCATCTGCTGTGCTTTCCACACTAAATTATGCGTTGTGCAGAAACAGCCGGTAGAATATCAGTGTCCAAAAAGTGTGCTAAAGCTCCTCCCTTTTTGACGGAACTATCTCTTTGTCGACTATACTGGGGTGCAAAAAATATGTGTGGTGAAATAATGTTAGGGTTTGAACACTTGTAACTTTGTCATTTGTCATTTATACATGAAATAAAAATCCAAATACGCTCACTCTTTGCTCGACTGTTGAGCTGTTCAGTTCGTTTTCTTTTTCGCTCGAGTTCTCGCTTCGATTCGGTTTGTGCTGTCGCGTTGCGCCGTGGAAGCGTCGCCACCTTCGCGCGTTCTGGCAAGTTTACTGCAACTTGCCAACACGAAACAAATGGTGCGTAAACGTACCAATGATTCAGCAGCGGGCCCTTCAAAGAAGGTGGTAATCCAGCACAGCGCGTCGCAGGATGACGCCGGAAAACGGGTACTGCAAGCCAACCAGTTTGCGGTGCTCCCCGAAGAAAATGGCGATGGTGACGTCGTTCCCATCGCTGCAAGAGAGCGGATTCCCCCGCTTTTCACGCCGGAGAAGGATGTTGCCAAGCTGCGTGCCGAGCTGGCAAAACACAAGCTGCTGCCTCGCTTCAAGCTTTGCAGCATCGGCACCAAAATCATGTGCTCCAGCCTGGAGGAGTACAATCAAACAGGATGTTTCCTAAAGGAAAACAACGTTGATTTCTTCACGCACGATCTGCCATCGAGCAAGCCACTGAAGCTGGTATTGCGTGGATTACCGTCGTTCGAGGCGGCTGTGGTTAAATCCGAGCTGGAGCGGCTTGGGCTCAAACCTGAGGCGGTGTTCCCAATAAACCGGCGTTCCAACCACAACACCAGCTTCCGTGACCAGTTGTTCCTGGTGCACTTCACGAAGGGATCCACCAGTCTAGCGGCTCTGAGATCCAAAATCCGGGACCTGTTTCAGGTCATCATCAGTTGGGAACATTACAAATCCCAACATCGTGATGTTACGCAGTGTATGAACTGCCTCTCCTACGGCCATGGCACCAAAAACTGCCATATGAAGACTATCTGCGGCAAGTGTGCTGGAACTCACTCGACTGCGTCCTGTGAGCAAGATGATGACATCGAGCCAACGTGTGTCAACTGCGGTGGTAACCACCAAGCCTCCAATCGCGGATGTCCCAAGCGAGTGGAGTTCATCAATATCCGTCGGAAGGCTACGATCAATAATCAGCCCGGTCGCCTCCGTAATCATCGTTCGCCTCCTGCACACACGGAAGTCCAGTACCCAGCTCTCCAGCCCCGTCAACATGTTCCGAACTTAGAACCACTTCCGCTCAACAACCAACAAGTCAAGCATGTGAGTATTCCTAACAATCGAACAGTCCAGCATCGTCTCGCTGCTGCTGCTGCCCAGCCAATGCCAGGTCCCTCCACCGCCCCTGGTTTATCATACGCTGGTGTTGTCTCAGGTGAGCCTGTTGACGATTCTCCGTTCACCTCGGAGGAACTTGTGACGCTCGTGGCCGAGGTCATCATCATCTTGCGCACCTGCAAGACTCGATCTGAACAGCTTCATGCTGCCCTGTCCCTTGTCACTAAGTATGGACCGTGAAGCCATCAAGATCGTAAATTGGAACACTTGCTCCTTGAAGAGCAAAAACATCGAGTTTGTTGAGTTTCTCAATGAACGAAACATCGACATTGCCATCATAACTGAAACCCACCTGAAGCCTGAAACAAACGTCTACCTTCCCGATTTCCGGCTCGTGAGGCTAGATCGAACCAACTCTGGAGGAGGAGGAGTGGCTATTGCAATAGGGAGAAACATCTGCTGTCGACTGATGCCCAGCTTTCAGCTGAAGATCATCGAAGCCGTAGGGGTGGAAGTTTCTACTCCTATCGGCCCCATCACCATCGTCGCGGCTTACTGCCCCAAACAAGTCAACATCAGGGACGGATCGGCAGCAGATCTGCGATGAGATATTATCAAGCTAACACGACGACGGGAAAACTTTATCATCGCTGGCGACCTGAACGCCAAACATCAAGCTTGGGGCAACAATCGGCGCAATCAAAACGGCACCATCCTGAACAACGACCTGCAGGAAGCGCAGTACAACATCTTGAGTCCGGAAACTCCCACCCGGTTGAGTCGGTCCGGTGTTCACGCTACCATCGATATATTCATCAGCAACATGGGCAACAACATCGCTCAACCTATCACCTATCAGGAACTCAGCTCGGACCACTACCCGGTGGTGACTGAGGTGGGATCCTCCGTAAATCGATTTGAAGCTTTCCGGCGCAACTATCATCGTGTTGACTGGGGTCAGTTCCAAAATTGCGTCGACACCGCTGTAGACTACGATGTCCAACCGGAATCGTCCGAAGATGTTGACCGGTGTCTGCGCTCCATCGATCAAGCAATTTCCCGGGCCAGGGAGCTACATGTGCCAGTATCCAGACAGGTGAGTAACACTCTGAACCTTGACAGACCTACTAAAGACCTCATTAGACTCCGCAACACGATCCGTAGGCAGTACCAGCGTACTGGGCTGCCTAATCTGAAGACCAATTGCAACCGTTTGAACAAAATCATCCAAGCCAGGATGGTGGATCTCAGAAATATCGATTTTGCAAACAAGATTCGCTCTCTCCCAGATTGTGCTAAGCCATTCTGGAAAATGGCAAAGGTTTTGAAAAATAAGCCGAGGCCCATTCCTCCCCTTTCCTCTCCTAACCAAAATTCGGACCCATCTTTACTAATAACCCCATTTGAAAAGGCCAATGCTCTTGGACAACACTTTGTAAATTCACATAACCTTGGCCACGCCATGGTGAGTCCCCACGAGCCTGCAGTATCACAGGCAATGGCTAGTGTCGCTGCCACCCCCGTAGTTGTCCCTGACGAAAGTAGAATATCGGCTGATGAGGTGATAGCAGCGATTAAATCAACAAAGAACATGAAGGCCGCTGGTGTCGATGGAGTGGTCAACCTCGAGCTGAAAAACTTGAGTGTTGACTTCTTCAAGCACCTTGCAGTGGTCTTCAACAAGTGTTTAATGCTTGGCTACTTCCCTGCATGCTGGAAGTTAGCCAAAGTTATTCCAATTCACAAACCTGGCAAAGACCCTACCAGTGCCAAAAGCTATCGCCCCATCAGCCTCTTGTCCTCCATCTCGAAGCTATTCGAAAAATTGATACTCAGCCGTCTGCTGGTGTTTTCAAATGATAATAACATCTTTCTCAAAGAGCAATTCGGGTTTAGGAAAGGCCACTCTACCATCCACCAACTCGCACGGGTTACTAACATCATCAAGCGGAACAAGTCCGTTTCCAATACATCTGCCATGGCATTGTTGGACGTCGAAAAGGCGTTCGACAATGTCTGGCATGATGGTCTAGTGTACAAGCTGCATCGATACAACTTTCCGAACTACCTCGTGAAGATCATCAAAAACTACTTGTCGGGCAGATCATTCCAGGTCTACTTGAACAATGTCTCCTCTGATACGTTCAACGTTGATGCAGGGGTCCCTCAAGGTAGCCTGCTTGGGCCTATCCTATTCAACATTTTCACGTCAGACGTTCCTCCCCTGCCGGGTGGTGGTATCCTGTCAATGTTCGCAGATGACACCTCCATCATCTATAAGGGTCGAGTGATCCGTGCTCTGGCGAGTAAACTACAATCAGGCCTGGATGTTTTGTCCGACTATTTTAAGAGCTGGAAGATTTGTATCAATGCAGCTAAAACACAAACCATTCTGTTTCCACATTCGTATTCACCTCGGCTTGTCCCGCCTGCTAACGTCAAGATCCATCTTGATAGCACTCCCATTGAATGGTCGAGTGAAGTAGTCTACCTTGGTCTCACCCTCGATAGTAAATTGCTATTCCGATCCCATGTGGACAAGACATCCACCAAGTGTAACATCTTGATCAGGTCGCTCTACCCTCTGATAAACAGGAAGTCCACCCTGTCCCTCAAAAACAAGCTTGCTGTCCACAAGCAAATCATTCTGCCGGCTATTGAGTATGGTATGCCAATCTGGGAGAGTTGTGCTAAGTGCCACCACTTAAAGCTTCAGAGGATCCAAAACAAGATCCTCAGAATGATCCTTAACAGTCCACCGCGAACTCGTAATTCTGAGATTCACCACCTGGCCGGTCTTCAAACACTCGAGGAGCGAAAGACTTCCACGCTGGAAAGGTTCAGAGTCGCCTGTCTGCGATCAAACCACCAGATCATTCGTGATTTGGCAACCTAGTATAAGTAGTTAGGTGCTCAAGTAGGTAGGTTATCAAATTTTTAAATTCAAACCAAAACAATCCCACAAAGGGTATCCTGTAAATTAGCGCTAAACGCAATCATCACATTAGAATAACCAATTAACTAGAACAAAGATGAAGAGCCAAAGGCTAACCAATTGAAATGTTAAATCAAATGTTGAAACATAAAACCCAGAAATAAACGTAAATTTTACTACTACTCCAAATACGCCAATCGATAGGATATTACATTACGAATCGGACGAAATAAATATTTTTTTTTAATTTTCCATAACAAACTTTTGAAAAATGTACAAATGATGATTTTATCTTTGTTTTCATGAAATAAACGTTTTTCCCATATCAAGTCGTCATAATCGAGTAACACTTTGTTGCACATATTTCTGCTTGAACCCGAAAAGATATAAAACAGCGCTGCTGTCGTTCCTCTGCTCACTACCACTTCGCACAGCGAGGCATTGGGACCTGGTTGATCACCTTGACAACCAGCGATGGGGTAGAAGGAGAATTGGGTCCCGTTCAACTAAGGGTTTTGAAGAGGGGTTGGCAATTATTCACGGCCCATTTTAGTTAGAAAATTTGATATTCTACCTACTTAACCTAGTTGCCTAACCTAACGTGCCAGAACCCTAATGATCTGTTGATCGGATCGCATGCAGCAATCTCTGAACCTTTCGATGGTAGCAGTTCTCCGTAACGCCAAGGTCTGAAGACCAGCTAGGCGGTGGACCTCAGAATTTCTAGTACGTGGTGGACTGTTGAGAATCATCCTCAGGATCCTGTGTAGTTTAAGGTGATGAGAATGTGCGCAACTCTTCCAGATTGGCAACCCAAGCAAGTAGACAGCAAGCTGGTTTTTCAGGGATGAATGGATCTCCTATTGCGGGTGCAACGACCTTATCAAGATGTTGCATTTTGTTTTTGTTTGTCAATATGCTCCCTGAAAATCAGTTTGCTGTCGAGTGTTAGTCCGAGGTAGACTACCTCTTTGGACCACTCCACCAATGTGCCGTTTAGGCAGATTTTGTTATTCTCAGGCGGAACAACTCTGGGAGATTTTGAGTGTGGACAAATTATGACCTGGGTCTTCGCCACGTTGATACGGATCTTCCAGCTGTTGCAATACTCAGATAGGACATCCAAGCCTCTCTGGAGTTTGATAGTCAGAGCTCCAATGACCCTACCTTTGTAGACGATGGATGTGTCGTCTGCGAACAGAGGCAAAGATCCACCATCAGGGAGAGCTGGAATATCGTAGGTGAATAGATTGAACAGGATGGGCCCAAGGATACATCCTTGGGGCAGACCTGCACCGATGATAAAGGCATCCAATGTGATGCCATTCGGAGAGACCTGTAACGTCCTGTCCGATATATAATTGTAATGATCTTCATGAGGAAGATCGGAAGACCGTATCGCTGCAACTTGTACACCAGGCCATCATGCCAGACATTGTCAATCGCTTTTTCAACGCCTAACAATGCCATAGAAGATGTTTTGAAACAGCCTTGTTCCGTCTAAGAATGTTTGTTAGTCGGGTCAGTTGGTGGACGGTTGATCGACCTTTTCGAAAACCAAACTGCTCCTCGAGTAAGATGTTGTTTTCTTCGGCAGATGTTAGAAGCCGGCTGTAAACTGCTTCGTGAGGACTGGTGATGTTTTGTCCGAGTTGTGGGAGCTGACGAAATGTTGACCTATCGCGGCAGTCTTCTCTTCAGGTGTTATCAGGTGAACCACTGAACCGTCCGGACAATTCAGTGGAACCAGCGGTGGAATAGACCTCGGTTTAGTTTTGAGGACTTTTGTTAGTTTCCAAAAGGGTTTTGCACAATCTGGGAGGGAATGGATGTTATTGGCAAAATTCCCATTTCTGTGTTCCACGATTTTGGCTTTGATAAGTTTGGTTAGACGGTTGGAATCCAGTTCTCTGGTACTGCCTACGCATGGTATTACCCAGTCTGATTAGGCTTTTAGTATTCTGATCAAGGTTCAGAGAATTACTCACCCATTAGCTGGCACTGTTGTTCGCGGGCTCGGGATAACGCCTCCTCGACGGCGCACAGAGATCTATCGATGTAATCAGTCGTCTCCAGTAGGACACCGAAATCGATGGCTTCGTCGACGACTTGTTGGAACCGATCCCAGCTTACCCGATGGTAATTCCGACGGGAAGCATAAAATCGATTAACGGAGGAGCCCACCTCGGCCACCACCAGAAAGTGGTCCGAGCTTAGCCCTTGGTTGGCTACCGTTTGGGAGATATTCTTCATGTTGCTAACGAAGATGTCGATGATGGAGTGCACGCCGAACCGGTTCAACCGGGTGGGAGCGTTCGGCGCCAGGATGGTGTACTGGGCCTCTTGCAGGTCGTCGTTTAGGATGGTGCTGTTCTGATTCCGCCTTTGGTTGCCCCAAGCTTGATGTTTGGCGTTCAGGTCATCAGCGATGATGAACTTTCCACGGCGTCGTGTTATCTTGATAATAACTCTCCGCAGGTCTGCCGCGGATCCATCCCTGGCGTTGGCTTGTTTCGGGCAATAGGCCGCAATGATAGTGACGGGGCCGACGGGTGTGGAGACTTCCACTCCCAATGCTTCAATCATTTTCAGCTGAAAACTGGGTAGCAGCCGGCAGCAGATGTTGTTCCTGGTAGCGATGACCACGACCCCCAGAGCTTGTCCGATCCAACCTCACGAGCCGGAATCCAGAGGAAGAAAAACGTTCATCTCCGGTTTCAGGTGAGTTTCGGTGATGATGGCGATGTTGATGCTATGTTCGTTGAGGAAGTCAACGAACTCGATACTTTTGCTCTTGAGCGAGCAAGCGTTCCAGTTTGCTATTTTGATGAGCTCACGGTCCATAACTGAGCATGAAGGTAGCCTCAGCTTGGAGCGTACCGCGTACCGTTCCCACTTCACCATGATGTTGAACAGGACACGGATGTACTGCAGGTCCTTCAGACTTGTTGGGTTCTTCGCAAGGTGGACCAGGTATAGCTGGTCATGGAACTTGACGGCCTTGTTGTGAATTTGAACCGGTTTCAGTCCATTAGCCACCAGCTTTCCCAAGAGGACACACTTTTGTCCATGTCGTATGCTTCTCGTAGGACCACCTTGAGTCCTTGAGCGGCTTAACAGCCTCGATGTCGTGGGAGAAGTATTCCACTTGTGCTTGGTCCAGCATGGTCTGAACCGCGTTGTAATGGTTCAACGCAGGAACCATCAATTTGTATCCTTCCGTGCACAGCTTTTTTCCCGCAATCCGGGAGGGAAGCCTTTCACGTAGAAGGGCGGCAATCTGTGCTTTTTCGGCGGTCCTGTTGTTACCGTCACCGGTTCTGTGCCGTCCTTCAGAACGGAGAATCGATTGTTGTCAAGTAGCTTCTTCGCAGTTGCCGCACTGTCACTATTGTCTTCACGCCTAGACCGTTTCCCGGGATTGCCGGCACTCGCGCCACCGCGTGATTGTTTACCCATAGCTGGGTCAGCAAGAGCGTCACTACTCAACGCGAGACTAAACGAAATAACGCAATTGAACGAACGAAGCGAGCTAGAGAAAAACGTCGACTGTACTGCTCTACAGTCTGGCAACGAATGAATCAACTGACTGTAAAACATATTTGGTACCATGCAATTAGATTAACATCCAAAGTCCATCCTTGTTTACATATTCTGCACAAAAGATACGTTCTGCCCCGCCCCATTCATAAAAAAAACGGCGGGAATCCTGTCAGCGGCGGGGCTTAGCAAGTACTTTTTTGTGCAGAATATGTAAAGAAGGAGAGGGCCTCATAGCCTAGTCAGTAAAGGCACGGTATTACCAAGCCGGAGGCGGCGGGTTCGATTCCCGGTCCGGTCGAGGGAATCTTTCGGGTTGGAAATTTTCTCGACTTCCCTGGGCATAGAGTATCATTGTGCTTGCCACACAATATACACATTCATGCATTGGTATTGGCATCGAAAGCTGTCAATTAATAACTGTGGAAGTGCATTTAGAACACTAAGTTGAGAGCACGCAATAAACTAATATGCGCTAAGCAATAAGCTTGAAAAGCGAATAAGAAGAAGAAGATGTAAAGAAGGAGGGACGTTCCCTCCCCATGGACATGGAGGTTGACGGTACTGAAGCAAAGGGTTATGTTTAATTTCTTTATATTTGCAACGATGATAATTTCCTATAGTGACACATATCACCTGCTTAATGCTTCAGTATGCCTCAAACGATTAATTCTTGGTTGTTAATAGAACTTCCTTGATGAAATCGGCTGCTTTATGCAGATTGAGCAATTCTGATTATAGTATCAGATTTGTTCTGTATACAGAGGAACTGGGAGGGCTTATTAGAAACTTCTCACCAATACCAGCCCAAGGCTGGAAGCCTCATTAATAAAGTTAAATAATAATAATAATTCTCACCAATAAAGTAATGATCTTCTAGTAAATTTTAAATATAATTTTATTAATATTTATTTTATTTAAGCACATTATTTTTGTTACAGTCAATTGGCATTAGCATACGATACAAGAGATTTAATATTACTTGCTCGTTTTTGCGTAAAATAATCAATATTTATTTTACTTTACCTTTGAAAGTTTATTTTTTAAGTTTTTTTTTTGTGATCTGAAAATTTTCTCAATTTGGTTAGAAGTTTCGAAGCTAACGCATGTCCACAGGCCTAATAGAAAGATAGACAGAAAAAGTGTATCATGAAGAATGGTTGCATTCAGGGTTGCTTCCACTCACTAGCTATAGATTATTGATTTTCGGAGTTTGTTGTAATGGAGATTTGTGTTGTTGGATGCAGGAGGAGATTGGGTGGCGGGTGTTTGACGCATAGAGCCTGTCAATTTCACTTTCAGAGTGTCGCAGTCGGCGGTTTTATGATTATTATAGCGTCTAATTGTTTTGAGATTCCTGGTTGCGTGAAATATTTTTGTGAGAATATCTTTTTGAGATTTTAGTTGTCACGTTTTGTTTGTAGATTATATTTTATTTCTTTCATGTAATTATCGTAAATATTAGTTATTCAATAATAGATAGTTCATCCATATATTCGTACTTTGACGCGAAGCGCTGTGGATTATGAGATGCTCGATGACCCTGGAGGGATCGATTTTGCTTACTGAGCAGAAAATCATGGATTTAACTCCAAGCTCTTCCACAGCACAATAAATCGCCACCATCATTTGTATATTTGATATTGAACATTAACCTCGGAAACTATTTGCATATCAAGCGAAAACGTAGTCCTGTATTGTCGCGAAGCGTTATGGTTCTGAGATGCTCGATGACCCTGGAGGGATCGTTTTTGCTTACTGAGCGGAAAATTATGGGTTTAATCCCAAGCTCTCCGTCATGACTCTTAAAATTCATGATCACTAAACAAAATGAATATGTTCTTTCGATAGCCGGCTATCGAGAGATTAAATAAACAGCAAATAAACAATACATACTTTTGGTTGCATCGCTAACTTGAGGTGAATCCTAACCGAATACCCTACCCAACCCTCCAACTCCGTAGCACTTATGAGGGTGTCGCTAAGTCGGTGGCCTCTCGTTAAGTAAGTACTACATCAACATTTCCTTCCCTATCCCTAGTTATGGTAAAGATGGGCGTGGCCGGGAATAGCGACAGTCATGCTTCTGTTACTCTTGTTTAGATTGGAACCAATGTTTACTCCCCAGCATTATTCCTGAAAGTAGTCTAACTAAGAATTTCAGAAGAGACGTGAGAGTCGCTAGTATCCAATCTACGAAGTATATCATAACAACGCAAATATGTAAAGAAGGAGGGACGTTGGATGTTAACCTATTTGCATATACCGTGCATCTTAGAAAAAGAAGCTCTATCTACTGTTTCCAATGAGCGCAATTACTCAGGACTCAGGAGTGCTTGGGTGCCCACGTTTCGATAAAATTGAACATTATTCATTCTTAAGTATTATTAGAAACTAGAAAGTTATGTAGACTTTTTCACCAAACACACATTTTTCATGTCCATATGTTATATTCATAGAAAAAACACGGCGTACATTTAGACGCAGTGCGAAAATGACATGAATAGGTCCAACCAAATACAATACCCTACACCGGGGCAAGTTGAAACGGCAGATTTATCTCTTAGTGGAAGTGAATAATCACTGAGATTATTTCTTATATAGTAGTTTGCGGTAGTACCCAATGCCTTTTAAAAATAATTACAGTGAATATTCACTTTCGCTAAGAGATACACATACCGTTTCAACTTACTCCGGTGTACCTTAACTATGATGCTTACTATCAAAACAGTGAACAGGTGGACAACCTGTATACGAGCTTTTCCTCTAACTTTGAAATTCAATAACTGAATCCCACTAATTTCCAATTAATGTCGTAAGTACTAAGCACCTACTTATTGGAAGCCAAACGTTTGATTTGAGAAAAGTCACAGTATTCTATTTTGCATTCCTCCAAATTGGAGAACAAAGAGGTTCTTAAACCCCGTTAGATCGTTATACCACTTCCTCCCCTACTTCACTGACATATGAACCAACATTTTGTTCAATATTGAAAGTACCGTCTTCTGATAGGGAAAACAACTGCCTGTTGCGTTATCATAAAATGCAACCTTCACTCTCTTCTCTGCTTCAGAGATCTAATTTAAAACTAATGATGGAGCTACTGAAAAAAAAATTAACATATTTTGTGGAAATCGTTTTATCCCACAACATGCATGGCGTTTTTGTGTACTATACTGAGGTGCAAATCAACAAAAAATGTGTGACGAAACCGTGTTAATTCCTACATGGCGAATGAGAACGACCCAAATTTGAGTTTAGTTCACTCATAATCGCCAAAAGTGCAGGAACTCAACGATGAGTAAATTTGTCTCATGGTTTCCTGTGGAAAACCTAAAAAATCTGCCGGAAAATGGGGAAATTGACGAAAATTTTATACAGTATCGGAGTAGTACCAATAGACTGAGTGAATCCAATCTTCACTTTTCTCAAAAAACCTGGGAAAACATGAGACAAATTTTATTCATCGCTGAGTTCCTGCACTTTTGGCGATTATGGGTGAACTAAACTCGAATTTGGGTTGTTCTCATTCGCCGTGTATTGTAGTCGATGTCGATGTCAAATTTAGTGCACATTGATCACAGCAAAATAGCTCAACATTGATCAACCCACTGTAGTGATGGTGTTTTTGGATGCTGTGGGTAGTTTTCGGTTTGTGAGAGAGTATGAGTAAGTAGGTTTAAATGCCTAATACCGATGACATGCTGTCGCGGAGAGCGAAGCAAGAATAAGAAGTTTTTATCATTGATATTATGTATTGATATTATCTTCCAGCAGACGCTCCGGACAGCAATTTCACCATTTATAATACAAAAATCTACATTTGCCAGCAACACTGACTGGGTGTATTCTATGGCTTACCTTCTCTACTAACATAATTCCTAAATTCCCGAGACATTTATGAGGGGTCGTAGAGTCCTAATGAAAAACAAATAACTCTAAGTTCATCTAATGTAATTGGGTGAAAAACTTCAAATCTACAACTACTATTAACTGGCTGTTTTATTTCGTCAGGTTCATCGACCAATTCAATAGATTGATTAATCAATGAAACACTGTCTACGAAATAATCATTAAACTTAGCTGCAATTACTTGTTCTGACTGTTCTAATGTTAATGTAGTTATGTAGGGAAAATTCTATCAGTTCTTAACCATTACATTAAATTTAAATATCCTATGCGTATGATGAACGATGGTCTGATTATGCTAACATGAATTGTCAAGAGTTTTGAAGCATAACCGAAAAACTGAAAAAGGTGAAATCGATGTATGTCGGCCCAAATGCTCCCAATTTGGACCATACAAAAATTCAGCAATCGACTAAATGTTCAATAGCAACCAAATATATCAATTAGTGCCGTCCCAATGACGCGTTCATCTAGAAAAAAATGATAAATAGCAGATTTTTTAGCGATGGGCCCAATCTTAGATCCATCGGCCAACATTAGAGCCATTTCTCCTAGCTGAAAAATTTGAGATAAAGTATGATAATCTAAAATGCATGACATACATGCATTTTGCGTAGTTCTACGTCATACTGCGGTCGTGTCTAGGAAACAAACCTTTAATTTTTTTAGTTCGATTATAATGATATTTATGCAGCCCTGTTCGCAAGTATTTGAAATACTTTTTTTTCCGAAATTTGACCATTGATCTTAATGTCCGTTCGGCCTAGTGACCATTCGGTCTAAAGCTCGATTCAAAGTAAATCTGGACGCATGGTTTAATACACCGGCGCGGTGGTTGGAACAAAAAACGTTTGACAGGCATTTGTTGATGTTTCATTAACGAAGAAATTGGTGAAAATTTTTTCTCGATTGATCGACGCATCCCGAAATTACGGATCATGGAACTTGAGAAAAGAAAATTAACTGTGCACAAACATCTAGAGAACCCTTCGTGGTCTGCCTCAAAAATAGCAAAAGTGTTAAAATTCCCAAACTCAACGGTGAGTCTTGTAATCGAACATTACAAGAATTCTCTGAGTGTGGATAGAGCACAGCGCAGCTATCATAAAAGTGGCACTAGGGACAAAGAGCTGAGGAGAAAGGTGTTAAGGTACGTGAAAAGCAACCCAGGTGTCCTCATACGTGATTTGGCAAAGAAATACGATTCCGACTTTTCCACCGTGCGTAACATCCTTTCAAGAGAAGGATATACAGGGTGCGTGACGAATTTTTGCAGTAAATTTCAAATAGTAATTTCTCATGCTTGTGCATCATGATTTAGATATATTTGGCAGCACTGGATAGCTTATACTGTTAGGTGTAAGATTTAAACAAACAATGTTGAGTAAACGTAAAGATGTCGAAACAAGAGGGCAATCTGTCAGCCGTTGTCGCTTTGTTGCGCGCCGGAGTATGCATGAAAGAAATAATTCGGTCGGTAAATGTGTCTGAAAGAACAGTGTATAATATTAAAAAAGGCTTGGGAAAGTGATAAGACGGAGCACCTGCTCATACTGCTAATAAAGCACAGAAATGGCTTACGGAAAATATTTCGTAAATTTGGAAGGAAGAAATTTGGCCCCCAAGCAGTCCCGATATCAATCCGTTGGATTATTTTGTATAGGGCGTCGTCCAACGGGATACTAATAGAACCCCTCACACCACACTTAAGTCGCTAAAAGCTAAAATCAAGGCAGTGATGACATCTATGGATCGAAACATTTTAAAACGTGCATACTGCAGTTTCCGGAAGCGTCTAACTACAGTCGTCGAAAGGGAAGGCATTTTTTTTTTAATAAATTTACTTACAACTTCCATATGTTGCGAAAAAAAAATAAATCGCATGAAATTCATTGCTAGAATAACTAACTGGTGTATTTTTTCTCAAATATGCCATTTATTGCAAAAATTCGTCACGCACCCTGTAAGTCTTTTTGTGCCAGTAAACATCCGAATCACTCCCTGAAACAAAATTTAGTGGCCAAAAAGCTGTACAAATGAATGTAAATGAATGTATGAAATGAATGCAAATGATTTTCCATGCCTGCCTGGCAGCTTCCAGGTATAAATTTGTTTTTGCTAATAAGTTGCTCGGAAACTAATGATTTGGCAAGGAATCGGCAGTTGTGGCCTTAAAACCATGGTTTTCATCACATCTCACACATTGACGTCGAAGGTTTACATTAAAGAGTGTCTGAAAAAGCGAATTTTACCCTTCATTCGACAACACAAGACCAACGTTATGTTTTGGCCGGATCTAGCCAGCTGCCACTACTCTAAGGAGGTACTAGAACGGTATGCTGCAAACAATGTTAATTTCGTCGCCAAAGAGATTAATCCTCCGAATTACCCTGAGTTCAGACCGATCGAAAAATATTGCGCAATTGACAAGCGAAAACATCGAGGATGCGGCAAATGCGTTTAAAGTGGAATAAAGGGTGATACGGTCAAAATTTGGTCAATATCAACTTGACGTATTTCTTTCAATTTTGCATTTAAAAAACCTGAACACCCCTCATTTTGAAGGTGTGTGTGTGTAGAATGTTGCTCCTATTTTGATTTTGGAATTCACTCTTCAGTTGTCAAAATGCCGTCCAAGCAAGAAGAGCAGCGTATCAAAATTTTGCTCGCGCATCGCGAAAATCCGAGCTACTCGCACGCAAAGTTGGCAAAATCGCTAAAAGTTGCCAAATCAACCGTTACAAATGTAATTAAAGTGTTTGGGGAACGTTTGTCGACAGCCAGGAAGTCTGGATCGGGGGGAAATCGAAAACCGGAAGCCGCTGAGACGACAAAGAGAGTTGCCGGTAGTTTCAAGCGAAACCCTAACCTCTCTCTCCGAGATGCCGCAAATAAGCTGGGTGTATCGTCTACAACCGTGCATCGAGCCAAAAAACGAGCCGGACTATCGACTTACAAGAAGGTAGTGACTCCAAATCGCGATGATAAACAAAATACGACGGCCAAAGCGCGATCCCGGAGGCTGTACACGACGATGCTGACGAAGTTTGACTGCGTGGTAATGGACGACGAAACCTACGTCAAAGCCGACTACAAGCAGCTTCCGGGACAGGAGTATTATACGGCAAAAGGAAGGGGAAAGGTAGCAAATGTTTTCAAGCACATGAAACTGTCAAAGTTCGCAAAGAAATATCTGGTTTGGCAAGCCATCTGTACCTGTGGCTTGAAAAGCAGCATTTTCATAGCTTCCGGGACTGTCAACCAAGAAATTTACGTGAAAGAGTGTTTGAATAAACGTCTGCTGCCTTTCCTGAAGAAACACGGTTGTTCCGTACTGTTTTGGCCGGATTTGGCATCTTGCCATTACGGTAAAAAGGCCATGGAGTGGTACGCCGCCAACAACGTGCAGGTGGTTCCCAAGGACAAGAACCCTCCCAACACGCCAGAGCTCCGCCCAATTGAGAAATACTGGGCTATTGTCAAGCGGAACCTAAAGAAGACCAAAAAAACTGCTAAGGGCGAGCAGCAGTTCAAGGCAAACTGGCTTTCTGCGGCGAAGAAGGTGGACAAGGTGGCTGTACAAAATCTGATGGCAGGGGTCAAGCGTAAGGCCCGGCAATTCGGATTTGGAAAAGCGGAAGCCTAACTGAATATTTTTCCTGAATTTTATACTAATTGAACTTGAAAAAGAAATTTAATTTGATTTTTTAAATAAACGATTTCACCGATTTACACGCGTTTTCCCTTGACCAAATTTTGACCGTATCACCCTTTAAGTTCGCCAGTACAGTGTCACCAGCGACTGTGCAGATCATGATGGCATCGATCACAAGTAAAGTGCGACAGTTCGTTCGAAACGGTGAAATGTAATAACTTGTTATATATCGTTTGAAAGCTGAATAAATACCATTTTGTTTGACGTTTTGATCAACCGTGTATGTTGTTTAATTCTTGAGTTATGATCAGTTGAATGCATCCAAATTTACTTTGAATCGGGCTTTAATGGCTTTAATAGGTTCATTTAACATATGTATCTAAATGTTAGACTCTAAATACTAGTTTGTCAGGGGTATCCAAAACATATCCGTACGAAAGGGAATGATTAAACAGTAAAATTTGTTTGCAACTTGGAGCTAAATAAATTCATACTTTCTTTTAGAAACTTGTATTTAAGTCAACTCAATATTGAGTAGGGTTTCACTTATTTCTTTTTAAATAGGATATATTCAAAAATGGGTAAATGTTATTGAAAATTATCTTTTTTTTTAAGTATGAAAAATTCTACTCAATCGGCTGACAGTCCCTTAAATGATGAAACCAACCAACCAATCTGATGCACGGCTATTTGTTCGTTTTAATTAACTTCGATCACAGTTCAATAGTTCCTGCTGTATCGTATCGACGGATGGAGCTGTGCTGCACAATCAACACTGACCTACTGCGATCTCCGGCAAGCGTGCCGATCTTTACACCTCTAGATGAAATATGTTTTTCGAGAGCACTCTCCTTCGTCTGTCATGTTTCCCGCTTTGCGATTGGACACACAATAAACACAACAAAACATCACTTGGCTCCTTTTGCTCTCAATCACCTCGATTGTTTGTTGTGGTACGGTGGAACTGCCTACTTCTCGCTGTTTGTCCACTAGACCAAAAACAACCCAAGTCAGTATTGCCCCCGGGGGGGAAGGTACCTCGATGTTGGATAATGCAGTACACATGCCACTTTCAGTTTACCCTCGCGTCGGTAGTTTTTAGGTAATCCTTAACCCCCCGGGCAGACTCTATGCAACAACATCTTAGCGCGACTGCAATTGATTGGCTTGCGTAATCGCTTTGGCCTGGAGGGTCATCCGGATTGTCAATTGTGCGACCCACAATTGAATTCAATTAGACGGCCAATGAATGGGTTCGGTATTTTAATTGCTTTGTGTAGGAATGCTCCTTTCACACCGTGGCTAGGCCGCAATCACACAGTGGGTCAAACTCCGCTGCAACTTCTGAATGGTGTCCGACTCCCCGAACGCGGATTGCCCCACTGTGCTACGCGATGATAGCACCCAAATGAATTATCCGGATAGGCACGTGATGGAATGAATGCTGTTTGCTGAAGACCCTCGAGGGAGAGAGATATAGCCATACAAAGTAACCAAGGCTGCCGACCGACCGAACGATTGCTTTGGTGTGGAAAATCGTGCGGAAAGATTCTTATTGTGGCACCTGAGATCACTACAAAGTAGCAGGCCTTGCTTTGACACCAAGAACCAGGTGCGGAGGGGTGAAGGGGAAAGGAGAGACTGCTATTAGCAACAGAGCCTGCTAGGATTGGATTCAATTAAAATATTTATCGGTAATAAGTCAATTATTATTGTTCGCTGCAGTGTGTTTCTTTTTCTTTCTGTGCGATTTCACATTCCTTCACAGTCGCCGTCGTTGTTTTGCTTTCAGCAATGCAAAGTTATGTTGTTGTTGTTGTTGTTTTTTTTATTATTTAGTTTTTGTTCACAATCAATGGTGAAAGATGTGTCCACACACCACCGCCGCGCCGCTACCGGAGACAAAGTAGTCATCAGCGAAGAAGAATAGACTTTATTGGATTTTGCAATTAGCGTGCCTCTTCTTGCGCTGTTTGCTCCGGCGATCGTCCGTGAAGAAAGCTAATAAAACCTGGGTGCTGCATATTTCTACTTGTTTGAAAATAGCTGATCGCATCACAACCATCATTATTCATCTCTCCTCTGGTTAAACACACACAAACAGTGCCAGTGCCTACCAGTCAGTGGGTCCAGCGAAGCGATTCGAATCGTGCAAGGTAGGAACCCCTTTCATCCCTCATTACCATAAGTACCTCTCGGTAGTTTCGTTCGACTGCCTGCCGCTGTGGACTGCTGCCGAGTAATCATTTTCAAATAGATGTCCTTCCGAACCCCCCTCCCCTCCCTTTGCAGTTCCTCCGGCGGTATGTAGAAGAGACTTCATTGTCTAACGATGCTCGGTCCGGTGGTCGTACAAAGTTGCATTCAAATTCGCATACGTTCAATTTTTCACATGTACATAGAGGACAGAGGTTCCGGGGCAAGAAGAAGAGGAAACTAATGAAAGAACCACCGATTGTAGACAGCTAAAACAGTAGGAAAAGTAAAGTGCCGAGATGAATGGAGCGAGTTATGCGTGCATCCAGGGGCCACCAGCACCAGCAACGCTAGAGCAGGACTATGACATGTGGACGATCGGTCACGCGGTGGAAAGCCTCCTGGTACATATTTCTCGTGTACCCTACCATCGTATGCTAATGGCAGCGGAGATCCGGCATGGTTTGAGTTGCTATTCAAAAACTCATTAGTTATATTTTCTGAATTCCAGTTCGGTGTGCTACAATGTATGACGTGCTAAAACTGGATATCTGATGCATTTTATGCACCCACAGTGAATTTGCTAGACTTGGTTGCATTTTTCAGGGAACAAACTGATCCATCGCAATGTGCTGAGCAAGGTCGTTAATGAGGTTAACGCCGTGAATAAATTGCATAAAGATGGGATTTTAAATTTCTGCGAGCGATTATTTAACAGTACTTATTAATAACGTTTTCCGTATTTTGAAATGTAATAAGAAATAACAAATTCTTCAAGATCACTCAACTTCCTCAAAAATCCAGAAAATTCTGGAGTTTTCGCAACTATTTAACCATTAATCTAATAACGAAATAACAATAACTAATTGTCCTAAAGATCTCTGACCTTTATTGAAGTTCTCTAGACTTAGTTGAATTTCCCAGATTTTTTAAAAATTCCCGCAAATGCCCTGAAGTTCATTGAAATGCCTGGGAATTATTTTATCCATCCTGAGTGTTTGATACTTCTTTGAAACAAATGGAATTTTAAGGCTGACTAAAAGTAAATTGGTTCGCACAAAAAGACCTGTAATTCGTGATTCAATAAGTTTAAAAAGTCCATTAATGGTTGCTTTACAGTACTTTTATTATAACTTAAAAGTTACAGCATTAGATGGTTACATTTCTCCAGTTCGAACGAAATCTCGCAGCTTCCTCTTGGTGGAGCCCATCAGCGCCCGCACAGGGGAAACGGACTCGGAATCAGCGCATTTCTTCCATTTTGCACGCATTTTCTGGATGTCCTTGACCGCCCCGCCGCTTCGTCGAAGTCGCTGCTTTGAAATTGCCCAGTATTTTTCGATTGGTCCAAATTCCGGGCAATTCGGAGGATTCATTAGCTTCGGGACAAAATAGATCTTGTTGGCAGCATACCACTCCAGAACCACCTTGGAGTAGTGGCAGCTGGTCAAATCGGGTCAAAAGATGACTTTGCCCTTATGCTTGCGGATGAACGGCAATTCACGCTTCGATGTAAACTTGAGATGTCATCGTCGAAGATGTGACGAATGGTTCCGTTTTCAGGCCACAACTGCAAAACACTTGCAAAATCATGGCCTTCTTCGCGAACTCGTCGGCAAACACGAACTTGAATCTTTCCGACACATTCCCACATCCAGTCGCGACGTAACACTTTTGACCGGGAGACTGCTTAAAATCGAGTTTGATGTATGTTTCGCCATCGATCCAAGTGCAGCCCTTGTGTTTCGTCAAAACACCGTCGTACAAGAGCCTTGCACGCTTTTTGGCCACGGAATTCTGCTTCATTGTCGGTTCGGATGTTTACTGGCTTTGTGCGACTTGTATCCTTCCCTGGCAAGGATGTTCCGCACCGTTCCAAAGTTGGCGTTGTACCTTCTGGTCTTATCTCGGATCGAAAGACCGGGGTTGGCTTTAACGCACCTCAACACCTTGCTGCGCAGCTGACGATCCCTGGTTCCAGTTTTTTCGTAGGTTCGCTGATTCCTTTTCACACTAAGGGTTTCCTTGAAGGTTTTGAGCACTCGACAAACTGTTGTTTTCGGCATCTTCAGCACTTTAGCCAGCTTGGAACCGGACCATAATATTTTTTCTTCCTTCGAGTTCTATTCGACGTTATTTCTTAACGCGATCGACTACTTTGATCAAACTCGATAGAAGTGTAAACAAACCACTGTCAAAGATTATCGATTCCCAACACTAGAGGCGTGCTAGCGGCGCGCGAGGGGCGTACCAATTTACTTTTAGTCAGCCCTTACTTCAAAAACTTGCCAAAAGTTTTCGGAATTCTTGGAACTTCTCATACGTTCCAACAATTTTATTGATATGCAAGGAACTCCTCTGAATGAATCGAAATTTTCCCGAATTTGTGCTTATTCTTGATAATATAGCTAAATCACCAAGGCACGGGTCTTCCCTATAAAGATTGTATAACCATGTCCATAAAATCTAGATTCATCATTCATAAGCTGGAAAACTTTTGAATACTTCCTGAACAACCTACAGTGTTGAAAGAACATTATTTTTTTAAACAGTTGGAAATCCTCAGAAATTAGTCAACCTGAAGTCTTGGAAAATCTCCAGAGAACTTCACTAATATCTTCGTCTATATTGAGATCTTTTTAATATTTCCTGCTGTATAAGAAGGAAGTCTTAAAGAATATCCTGTAACTTATGAACCGTTTCCTGAACATCTACAAAACTTCCTTGAGTTTTACAAAATTTCCTCAACGTTTAAGAAGAAATATCTAAATTTATTCCAAATTCCGTATTTTTTTCAATCTCTCTCAATTCTACGAAGATCTCTGAACATCTTTGCACTTGTGGAAAGACACCTATCAACTACAGGTTAGGTTATCTTTATTAGCGAGACTTTCAGCCAGAGGTTGGTTCATCTCTTGACGAATATTGGGGAATCCAGAAGGGGTCCCCCTAGTGAAAGAGTTTGAAATAGCGGTGGGGAACCAGAAGGGACCCCCTAGTTATAGAGTTAATGAGGTGAGGTATCCAGAAGGGACCCACTAATTAAGAGGAGTGGACAGTCCAGAAGAGACCTCCCTGGTAACAGAGTATTTGTTTATCAGAGTTGGCTGTCGAGGTGCTGTCGTAGTTAGTAGATGCTCCTGGTTTGGTGCATTTGGTCGGCTAATTGTTATGGTGGTGTACCTATTCAGAGTCCGCTATAGAGGTTGGTCCTGGTTCAATGCAGTGGGTCGGTTATGGTTAGTTCTTGTCAGTGAGTTAGGTCAGATGTTCTAATACATGTTGGCGTCCTTGATGAAACATAACAAATGCTTCGGTTGAAGGGTCATTAGCCAAGGCGTTTCTAATGTTCGTCGGAATCCTATAAAGATCCCTTATTCCCTGGAAACCTGGGAAATTTACTAAGAGGTGCTCTACCGTCATCGTTGTGTTGCAACTATCACAGTGAATTCGGAACGAAGTCGCACTTCCCATTGTGTGGGCCGTCCGAGTATGTCCTGAGCGGAGACGAGAAAGAATCAGTTGGTCATGACGGTTTGGGGAATTATGCCACTTGGTGGTTTCCGCTTTGATTTAACGGAGGAACGGTTACCTTTTTCTGGCCCACTTTTGGGTCCAAGCATTCCGAAGTTGGAACTTCATCCAAGTCTTGATATCAGGTCCTAGAACGGTTTTAGTAGCGAGCCTTCCAGATCGGCCCGTAGCCGCAAGATGGTCTGCTTCACAATTCCCCCGGATGTCGCAATGCCCGGGGATCCATAGGAAGGTAGTGTTCGACAGAGCTTCCAATTGGATCCCTTTGATGTCTGGATGTCTGGGATTCCAAAGCTGTTAGAACACTTGCAGAGTCTCAAAGGATAAAAATCGGTTTGCTGGCGTGGAAGATTGCCGCTTTTTCCGCAGAAAACACGACTCCTCCCAATGTATTAGAGTCATCCGTATATCTGAGTATTTCGTACGAAGCAGTTCAGTCACGTCGTATGCATGCATTTCTCGCGAGTTGTTACCAGCCTGGAATCGTCTAGCAACCGAGAGGTCAACGTGAAGGCTTGGTTCTGCCCATCCTCTGGTACCGGTCCAATGTAGTCTCGACACTGGGGAGAGCTCCTGATGGGCCAGGTTCCTAAGAGCTCTGTTCCCCTCCTATCAACTACAAATATTCTTGAACACCTGGAAAGTTCCTGGAATTTTTACGAAGTTCCCAAAACCTCCAAGATGTTTATGGAGCTTTTTTGAAGTAAGATCTCTAACAAACTGCAAAGAAGTTCCCTAAAATAAAGCGAGGATCCTTGAAGTTCTTAGAAGTTTATTGAACTATTTTTCTATCTTCTATAGAATTCCCTGAACTTTTTCAAAATTCTTACACTTATATGAAGTTTTACGCAGCTCCTCAAAATGCTACGAAATTCGTAAAACTTCTTTATAGTTTGCTGCACTTCTACGTTTCTCGTGGATTTTCCGCGAAGCTCCACGAACGAATCTTTAATTTTTACAAAACTATTCCAAGTCCGTGTGCCAGAGTTATATAGAGGTTCCCGATCAATAATTAACTACCCTGAAATGTTCCGTTAACTTCTACGAAGTTCCTCAAACTTAAACAAATTTTCCACTTCTACACAGTGTTACTCAACGGTAACTTAATTTAGTTTGCATATGGTATGGTATTGTAGGACGACCAAATTGTAGATAGCCAAGGGTCACTTATGCGTTAGTATGCGTTTACTGGTGGGGAATATTAGCAACGGGGTGAAGCTGGTGTCGATCGTGGGCGGAACTGGAGCGAGGGGAAAAAACGGAGAATGGATTGGACGAGAGGAGAAGAGGAGAGGATTGGTGGGTGGAAGGATGAATCGAGGATTCAATGTGTCAACCTCATTGCGAACAGAAGTTGAAACCACGATTCGGGATTTCGGAAGTGATTGTCCAGAGTGATCCGCGCGTCGGATGAGATAAGCCGTTGGTGACAGTGCGAGATAGTGGAAAGCTCGTTAGTGAACTAGAGCAGACTCGTACCTGTGGAACGACCGGTCCAGGTTACCGGTTTGCCCAACCGGGTACAATTCAGCACGTAGGGTCTACGAGACCACGTGCTACATCGTAGCCTAGCGAAGTCATTGGCATACAACAGAGGGTCGAGCCAGTACGTCGCCTCTAGAGAACCGTGTCTGGTTCCCGGCACTTGGACAATCAGTCGCTGCTGGCCGGCAATACCACGTGGTGCAGGGTTCGCCCAGCGACGTTGTTGGCACACGACTGAGGGTCAGGTATTGAAGCGAACGAACGCCTGCACGAAACCGCCCGGCCGCCTGGCAACCTCATATTACACACGACACACACGACTGAGGGTCCGAACAAGCCGAGACGAATCTACCTTACGGGTCGCCGCTGCCGACCACGCAGCCCAGCGCTACGAAATCCGCCTACCGAACCGTTCTCGTCCACCCCACCACCAACTCAGCCCTCTTGACGCCACCGCCAGAGTCAATAAATTTGTACCGTAAGTTAACCAATATTTCGTTGTTTAGGACTTACCATACCGAAAACTCTCCCCAACTGCTCACCAACGCCCTGAGACCCGGGAGGAAAAGAGGTCTTTTGTGCCCACCCCAGACAGCTGCCGTGACTTTAGACCAGCAGCTAGGGGCTTAGGTTGTTCCCCGTCTGGAACGGCAGAGCATCTCCCGGGACCAAAACAGTTTCAACAGTTTTCAGAACTTGTTCCTTGTTTCTACGAATTTTATTTGAAGATCTATGAAGTTTTCAGAACTTCTACTAAGTTTCCTCAATTTCTACGCTGTTCCGTGAACTTCTTAGAAGTCTTTGAAGTTTTACGAAACTCCCAGAAGTTAAAGAAAAATCCCTGGGCTCACGGCCAATTTTTAGAGCTTGAAGACGTCTTATTATGCCATCGACTAAATATTGATATAATATAATTTCTCACAATTGCTTCTTCTAGTCCAGAACATAAGAAAAGTAGTTCACATAAAGGAATTCAAAAAATCGTTGATTGTAGTCCAATTTTATAAATCGCTGTTATGTCAATGAATATTCCATAATTTCTCAAAACTTTTTGAAAAGTGCAGAGCAAGAAATAGAGCTGGAGTGCTGACCGCTGAGAACGGACGAATCAGTGAAGTCGGAATGCCATTTATCGATAAGCTAAAAGGTCGCGAAAATTACACGACGTGGGCTTTCGCCATAAAAATGACGCTCATTCGCGAGGGATTCTGGTGCGTTGTATCGCCACGGGACGGCCAGGAAGTCGACGGAGGGGTTAGTTAGCGGGTGTTGGCCACCATCTGTTAAAGCCTGGAGACGACAAATTACAGTCTGGTCCAGGACGCGAATGAAGCCAAGGAAGCATGGGAGAAGCTGCGAAATGCTTTTCAGGATAACGGTCTGACGCGAAAAATCGGATTGCTGAGGAAGCTAACGTCGATCCGGTTGGACAATTGCGGTAGCGTGGAATCGTAAGTCGACGAACTGAGGTCCACGGCACACAAACTTGCGGGAATAGGGTTCAAGGTCGATGATTCATGGCCTGCTGCGTTGTTGCTGATGGGACTCCCGGAGCATTACGAACCCATGATTATGGGACTTGAAGCAACGGGGACTGCGTTGACGACTGACGCAGTTAAGGCAAAAGTTTTGCAAGACCGACGGGTGCAGAGCGGACCGAAGAATGGCAGCGGAGACGGTGCGTCATACTCTATCCAAAAATCGAAGCGCCGTGGTGGCAACGGTGGTTCTGCGAAGAAGGATGACACATTAGACTGATGCAAAATTTGAAATTTTTGCTCCACAGTGCTCAAACGGTTCCAAATTGGGCCCTGATTAGCCTCACACAATTTGAACGCACTTAGTAAGAAAATGACATGGCACAAACCATTTGAAGTTTATATGGGAATTAGTATGGAGAAGCCATAATTTGCTATCTCAAAATTCATCAGTTTACTCTGCTTTAGAAAATGATAGCTGAGCTTGTTGAAAACCACTTTTCGATCAAATGTAAGGAACAACAATTATTAAGGATTCAAGTCACTGATGTCTTATGATTATGCTCAATCAACTGTTCAGCAGGCAACATTGGTGTTTATGGCACGTAGAATAGAGGACACAAATCATGGCTGCTATGTCACACTGCAGAATACAGTGTTGCCTACAATATAGTTGCTTAATCTTACTACAAGATTATCAATCTCTTAAACAATTAATAACTATTTCATTTGACGTTTGGCTGAAAAACCGATTTTCTGCAAAGTTGTAGCTGATAAAAATTCCCATAAGCAATAGAATTTGTTAACAGTATAATATGTAAAAAGACTAGAAGACAATGAACAAAAAGTTTGGTTTTCCCATAGTAATTTCCATATAAACTTCAAATGGGTTGTGCCACGTCAGTTTCTCACTAAATGAATTAAGGTTTTGGGAGGCTAATCAGGGCCCAATTTTGAACCGTTTGAGCACTGTGGAGCGAAAATTTCAAATTTTGCATCAGTCTAATGACACATACCATAACTGCACGAAACGAGGGCATTTTGCAGCAAAATGTCCACAGAAGCTATGTCCAAATCCTCCAAGAACGTTTGGTAAAGCTTTGTGTAGCGTTTTTGCGATAGGCGATGTAAGCGCGGTGATGGCAACATAATTGCATCGGGTACACAGGTAGGCGGCCTGTACATGCTCAATCCTAGGAACGAGGAATCGTTACTTACAACGAGCACAAGAATCTGGCACAGACGACTGGGACACCTCAACCATCAAAGCTTACGAAAGCTGGCAACGGTAGCAAATGGTATCGATATGGCGAAGGAAACGATCTCCGAATGCATTGCTTGTATCGAGGATAAGCATGCACGAAATCCATTTCCTTCCAGTGTGTCACGAGCCGAAGGGCTGCTGGATTTAGTCCACTCAGACCTGGTCCTACAGAGGTCACTTCACTAGGTGGAAGTCGTTTCATCATGACGTTCATCGATGATGCGAGTCGAAAGGTCTTCGTGTATTTTCTGCACAGGAAAAATGAAGTATTTGAAGCATACATGAAGTTCAAGTCCATGGCCGAAAGGCAGACCGGGCGGAAGCTGAAAGTTCTGATGACGGACCCAGGGACCGAATACGTCAATGTACCGTTCAGAAGCAGCATGGAGAAGGATGGAGTGCGTCACCAAAAGACTTGTCCGTACACACCTCAGCAAAACGGTGTAGCGGACGCTCATCGAGAAGACCAGAAGCATGCTGAACGATTCACGTCTCCCGAAGGAATTTTGAGCCGAGGCGGTTTCAACGGCAACCTCGTAAACAGGAGCACAACGAAGTCCCTTGAGATGACACCGGAGGAAGCATGGACCGGTAAGAAGCCAGATCTGAGACATTTGCAAATTTTCGTCTAGTCCACGTACCGAAGCAAAGGAGGAAGAAGTTCGACACAATCCCAAAAAAAGCAGTTTTCGTTGGATACGCCGCCGATGTCAAAGGATATCGGGTATATGATCCGGTCAACCGTTAAATCCAAATCAGCCGTGACGTGATTGTGAGCTCGTCGAAAATGTGCAACAGGTGCAGTTTATGGAGCTGTATACGATTGAACAACCAAGTATGGGTAGCAACGACATCATTAAAGCAACAGATAATACGGTTAATACATCAGGAAGCCGCCTGCGAGGATTTGGTTGGCTACACAGATGCCTGTTGGGGAGGAGATCCGGATTTCAGGAAATCTACAACCGGTTATGTTTTCACGTTCATGGGAGGAGCGGTGTCTTGGAATGTTAAGCGACAAACAACAGTGGCGTTATCCACATGCGGAGCGGAATACATCGCGCTTTCCCGCACTACCCAGGAAGTATTATGGCAGTCACAGATTTTTGGTATGCAGGGGATTTCGATCGGTATGCAGGGGAGCTTACGAAGGATTGTTAGAAGAGATCGAGGTAGCCTACGATGTCCTTTCCTATATACATATTGCCTTAGCAACCTACGTAGCAACAGTAGTTGTTGAATCGAAATAAATTTTCACTAGTCTTTAGCCACTCGAGCCGAGCGGACTTATTTCTTTTACTCTGCGAAAACATTCTCAAGCTAATAAATTATCACTCTAAAAGCTTCATGTTCGATAAAATTTCCAACCAACTATGCTGAAATATTTTTAAATGTTTGGATTATGTTTTCTCATGTCATTTTAGCATGCTAGAGTAAATACACATTATTTTTTTCAAAAAGTTTCGAACAATTTCAAAGACACCATTTTGAAAATTTTACAAGAACCAAAAGGGCAGAATATTAGCAAAAATGTAAATCGCCCATGACAAACAATAACACAATGTTTCATTCATATCGGAAAAGGTCGATTCAAAAATTCATTTGTTTTCGTCATTTTGCCTGGAACTGCTCAATATACCTCGTACCGTATCGAATTCCATTAAAAAAATGTGTTCCGACATTCGTTATCTGCAAATTTCAGAGAATAATTACAAATGTTCTATTTTCCTTCTCATTTCAGGTAAGTGTATACAACACTGCTTTAGCCATCAATGAGTTATCATTATGATGTGGGGTAAGTTTAACTAATCGAAATACAATGCCTGGTAGTTTTATCTGTAGCAGGGCTTATGAAAAATGCTTTTTTTTGACGTAGGATTACGTCTTTCGGCAACATATTGAGAGTGCAATTAAAAAAAAAACAAAATCGACCGCATTACGAAAAGTGGTTATGTTTTGACCACATATAACTCTGTCAATAGTAGATGGATTTTAATTCTAAGCAAGCCAATCGATTGGATATGTTTCTACTATTCTGCTAAAAAGGAACACTTTATTAATTTTCAATAGGTCACAATTGAAAATTACACAAATGCACATCTGTTGCAATCATGACCAAAATTATCACCGATTGCCTGCATAAAGCGCTTTCCCCAACACAGATTTCAAAATCGAATTCCATCCGAACTCACTGAACGGTGCTTATTCAATCTTCAATCATCGTGTGTAGTGGTGTCCGGTCGGTCGTCATCATCAGCAGCACCAGCAGTGCTTTCAGCGCGTGGCGTTGAACATTGTTCTCCAGTTCACAAACGAAAGGCTGCCCGCAAGCAGCGAGCTGCAGCCCACATAAGCGTCCATTCACCGAAGAAGGAATAGGAAGCCACACCGCTACTGATCGGATTCAGTAGCTCTTCGTGAGTCGCTCGCGTCACTCTCGTGCCAAACAACATACAGTTTGCCAGCCTCATCGGAGTTGAACATCCTAATAGCTCAGCATTACTCAAAATTCTCGCAATGACTGAATACCACATGACCTCAAATCTACGGTCGTGTCTTGGATGCAACCTCTTACCTTTTTTTTTGTGGAAAGGTGTTTCGGCCAGATATGATTTTTTTAAAATGATCTACCCAAATTTTTAGTTGTGTTCCCAATAAAATCATAAATCTCTTAGTGGATCTGCTTTCAATCCCTGCCGAGGTCGTTGGGATTTTTTTTGCAATGCGGCATAATTTATCATAAGTGTCACAAGCTTAAGACAATTAAGATCACTTAGAAAAACAATATGAAAAAATCATGAAAAGTTACGAAACTCTAAGTTCAATCGGATAAATCTGTTCCCTCAGTGATTCCCCCCCCCCCCCTCTGAAACCCATCACCCAGTGGGAACCGATAGCCGCATAGCACTGTGCCGTCGTCGATCGGCCCGTCAGCAGTGCCAGCAGCAGCACAGTAGCAACAATCACGACCCATCAACGAGTCGCTAATGGATTTTCACTTTCGAAAAATCAAATTCCCTACTGGATGCCTACCACGCCGGGGTGGGTAACGATCACAAAGTTACAAAGCAACCTCTGCTGCGGATGGATGCGAAATACTAGTAGCTGCATTCAGAGGCACCCGTCATCGACGCAACAGCGAATCGCGATAAGACCATTCATTTCACCGCTATGATGTGTTTATTGATTTCCACACCCCTCTCCTGTCGAAGTCCGGCCCCGGGGAGATGCACTCCTAGTGCCCACCAGTCTCACGCAGGAGATTTAATTTATTCCTCCGTTCGCGCTCAGGAGGTGGTGACATGCAAAAACAGCTACGGCGGCGGAGGTCGAATCGTGGGATTTCTACAAATCTGTTCTGGTAAAGTTTTTTTTAGGTACGTGTCAATTGCGCTCCGGTTGCAATTAATTAACACCGTTTGTTGGTCCTCTCCAGTATGGGTGATTTAATTTTCACCTCGAGATATCGATCGACTCTTTCATAATCTACGGTGGCGCACATATCGCGGCCAATGATCTACCACCACTGCGCAGACTTGAGCAACTCGATCACGGGTTTAGATCTGTGCCTGCCAACGCGACGTCGGATGAAATGTGGTGATACTTTGACATGGGGAGCCGCAAACATTGTAGGCCAACCAAACACGAAGAGTGCGATTTGCTCGCCCGGTGGTGGCCTCGATTTTCGGTTTGTCTAGTCAATTTCCCTCGAGGTGGTGGTGTACTGCAAAGGCATTCATCATTCATCCATGCTTGGGTGCTAATTAATCGGAGCCAATGTTTCGTAATGATTGACCGTGCGAGGAGGCAGCCGAGACCGACGTTTCAGTGTTGCTTTTGGGCTGAACTTTAAAGTCGAATAAAATTAACTACACAGTGAACGCTTGATGCAACTATGACAATATATCGAGCTGTAGAACAGGAAATGTAGGCAGTGAAATGGAAAATTTAATCGAATCTTACCTAAACAGATATAATCTCCCATGGAATGTTGAGCTGAGCTATGCATAAATACAAGTACAGTTTACAAGTATGATGGAGATTTCAATCAGAAAACAGTTGATTTTGTACATGATGATGGAAACGAATCTCTACTGATACCATTTGTTGGTTGAAAACGGAATGTTACACTATATTTTTGATAAAATCAGCCACCTAGGACTTCATCAAATAAATCATGTTCGTAACCAGCTCAACTGTTATTTGAATGTTATGTTTACTAATTGTACTGAAGATGTTTGTATTGATGAAGATACAGACCTCATAGGCTACGCCAAGACGATGCTGATTTCGAACTTGTTTACGGTTTTTTAATACATCAATTTAACGCTGACTAAATTAGATTGGTACGCACAAGAGACCTGTAATTCGTGATTCAATAAGTTTAAAATCTCAAACCTTCCTCTTGATGGAGCCCATGAGCGCCCGCACAGTGGAAACGGACACAGAATCAGCCCATTTTTTCAATTTTGCCCGAATTTTCTGGATGACCTTGGCTGCCCCGCCGCTTCGTCGAAGTCGCTGCTTTGAAATTGTTCAGTATTTTTCGATTGGTCGAAATTCCGGGCAATTCTGAGGATTCATTAGCTTGGGAACAAAATCGATCTTGTTGGCAGCGTACAACTCCAGAACCACCTTGGAGTAGTGGCAGCTGGCCAAATCGGGCCAAAAGATGACTTTGCCCCTATGCTTGCGGATGAACGGCAATTCACGCTTCGATGTAAACTTGAGATGTCATCGTCGAAGATGTGAGGAATGGTTCCGTTTTCAGGCCACAACTGCAAATCGCTTGCAAAATCATGGCCTTCTTCGCGAACTCGTCGGCAAACACGAACTTGAATCTTCCCGACACATTCCCACGTCCAGTTGCGACGTAAAACATATGACCGGGAGGCTGCTTAAAATAGATTTTGACGTATGTGTCATGGATCAAAGTGCAGCCCTTGTGTTTCGTCAAAACACGGTCGTACAAGAGCCTTGCACGCTTTTAGGCCACGGAATTCTGCTCCATGTGCCGGTTCGGATGTTTACTGGATTTGTGCGGCTTGTATCTTTCCCTGGCAAGGATGTTCCGCACCGTTCCAAAGTTGGTGTTGTACCTTCTGGCCTCATCTCGGATCGAAAGACCGGGGTTGGCTTTAACGCACCTCAACACCTTGCTGCGCAGCTGACGATCCCTGGTTCCAGTTTTTCGTAGGTTCGCTGATTCCTTTCCACACTCAGGGTTTCCTTGTAGGTTTTGAGCACTCGACAAACTGTTGTTTTCGGCATCTTCACCACTTTAGCCATCTCGGAACCGGACCACAATATTTTTTCTTCTTTCGAGTTCCATTTGACGTTATTTCCAAATGCGATCGACTGCTTTGATCAAACTTGCACCAGTTGTTCTCTGTAGAAGTATAAACAAACCACTGTCAAAGATTTTCGATTCCCAACACTAGAGGCGTGCTAGCGGCGCGCGAGGGGCTTACCAATTTACTTTTAGACAGCCTTTAGCCTGAAATTCACAAAAGGCTTACTAATATAGATTGGCAGAACTTTTGAAAGATGAGAAAGACATGAACAAGGCTGTTGGTATATTTTGTAACAATCTATATGACATTATTTACGAACTCATTCCAAAGAGAATAAAGAGAATATTGACAAGCTATAAGCATCCAGTACGGTATACACGTAGAATTAAAAAGTCTCAAAAACAGGAAGCATCAGCACACAAAGCATACAAAAAAACTACAAGGGATAGCCCTATGGGGTTGTACGCAATGGCGACGTAGGACTACGTAGTCTGATATAATAAATATCATTTGTTAACTGCAGCAGGAGCTTGTGTTTTGTGTAGAAATAGAAATTTGAGCGGTGTTCTATCTGTTTTTACTCTTTTGTATGATGCGCTTGACATAGATGGCCCACAGCGACTCACGAACAGCTACTGATTCCGATCAATAGCAATGCGGCTTCTTCCTCCTTCTATGGATGCTCATGTGGGATGCAGCCTGCTGCTTGCAAGCAGTCTTTTGTTGTATATTGGAGAACAATGTCAACGCCACGTGCCGAAAGCATTGCTGCTGCTGATGCCGACGACCGGACAACACCACACGCTGATTGAATAAACTCCGTATGGTGAGACCGGATGGAATTCAACTTTGAAATCTGTGTTAGGGAAATCGCTTTTCGCAGGCAATCGGTGATTTTAATAATCATAGCAACAGTTGCACATTCGTGCAATTTTCTATAGTGAGATTTTGAAAAATTACAGTCTTAAATTTAAGCTGCGTTGGAATATTTCTGATCGATTGGTGTTAAAATTATTGAAATTGGTCCATGGGCAGCAGAGTTATTAACGTTCAAAATCTTTCATAATTTTGTTACATGTTCCATTTTCGGTTTTTTATAAAAAGTACCCCCATATAAAAATCACAGACGTAGTCCTACGTCAAAAAAAGTCAAAAGTTTACAAAATTTAGATAAATAGGGTAAATGTCGGCTTCGGCACCCAACAACAATTGATATGGTAATTTCACTGTATTTTTGCATGAAAACACCTAGCTGAATGTATTCAAAGGATTCCTTAGACTTGCAGCTTCCATCACAAATAACAATTTTGGTTTTATGACTTGTAGCATGCTTTAAAACCTCGATTAAACTTACAATGTTACTTGGGATTTGATAATGTTTTTTTTTTATGGCTGAGCATACATATTTTTTTATTTTTGAAATGAATCACACGCAGAACAAAATGCTGTCGATTTTGAGTCACCGATAATAGAACAGCATATTAACAAGCAGATCAGATGAAAAGGTTCAAACCTCACCATAGAACAAGATCACGCTTGATTTTCGTAGACAAAAATCAACTAGCAAGCAACTGCGGATGGTATTTTTTTTTCCTCTGTTCGGGACCTAACACCACTGCGACCAGTAATTTGATCTATTGTAGTATATCCCGTGTCCTTAGTTTAAAGCATGTCGTATTACTCCATCACTATTGAGAAATGATGAAGTATGCGATTTTTTTACAGTTGTCATTCTCGCATTTATCGCAAGGATCCGACTCTAATTGAAGGGTCCCGCTATTTATACCCTTCGGAGTGTTGAAACACCCTCCAAAGGCGCGCCCCTTTGTCAGTCAAAATTGGATTCCTTAGCAACAAAAATAAAAAATGACACCGATAATGACCATGAACCAGAACCCTAGTCTTATCCAATTCAAACTAGGGAACGACGAATGATTAGGAATCACATAGATGAAGACTAACTTACTCATTTTTTCCTTGTTTCAAGATCATCCTCGGTCCAGGCTACCCGAGGACTTATCAACAAGGTATAAAAAGTAACAAGGAGTTAGATGTGTTCCTTTGATTACTGAAAAATCCTGTTCCCCTAGATTGAAGTAGTCAGGACTAGGAATCGGTGGTAGATCTTACATCCCGTAACGTACCACGAAGAGGTGATGTACCCACGTTACGGGGCAAATGCTATTACGAGCTGTGATATCGCTGCTCGGCACACCAAGCTAACAAAGCTCACCAGTTGCAAATCTCACCAAACTGTGGTGAATTTGAGTTTCATGATTTTTGCTTTACACCCGAACGCAACTGAAAGATCCAGAACGGCTGGCAGCAGTCGGTTCGTGTCTGCCATCGGAGAAGAGGAAAAAGCGAAAGCATTATTGTGTCTTCTCTCTCTCTCTCTCTCTCAGAGGACGAGGTGCAACGGAATCATTTTTGCGTCGAGTCAACTCTCAGCTTCAACTTTACACGTTGTGACAAGTCTAGCAATATCAAAGGAGCGTGATATTGAGAGCGTATGAGGGCAGAAAAAATCAATTTGCTAATGATTATGCCATCACTGCTTTGGAGCGTTGGAAAAGTATTTTAAAACAGTTTGGACATTTCTGTCAATTGAAATTAAACGGCAATTGTATGCGTTGCATGGAGATAAAACCCATGCGTGGACGCTGCTCAGATTGCCGAGAATACGTGAATTCCCCTACGTAGACATTTGCAACGCACTTGCTGCAGAAATATCCTCAGTAGATGAAAGTTACAACACAAAAGTAGTGAAAATATAAAAACGGTTCCAAAGGCGTTTTTCAACATCTCGAACGAAAAAAATGGAAACGTGTGATTTTACATCGCGCATGCAGTTTTAAGATTTTGGTGGCTCTGATAGCGGTGATGAACGCACAAGACATTTTAATGGCGCTTGAAGGTCCTGAAGCCGGCAAAGGACCTGGTCCTGATGGAATACCACCATTAAAGCTTAAGTCATTCAATATTTGGACGCACTGTTTATTTTACTGCAGTGCTCCTAGCGGTCGAATCTGGAATGTTTTGACAGCAGTTTGTTTTGAAATGTTTCCTCTTTCAGTGCTGATTTTTTGTTTAAGGGGAAGCTCACCGCTCCGAAAAAAAATAATTACGTTTTGATTTTTCTAAAAATATTGGAAAAAGATATCAAAATTTTAAGAAAATCACATATTTTTTAATTTTTCAAAGAAAATTCACGTGCAGAAACATTTTTTACAAGTCATTATGGCATAAAGTTGGACTCAAAAAACCACAAAACGTCGACTTTTCGGTTTTGCTGAGAGTCCAATTTTTTTTTTCATGATGAGATAGAAAAAAATTTAACATGTAATTTTTGACAAAAATCTAAGGAACAAACTGATTTTCTTTGATTTTTGATATTTTTTCCCAATATTTTTAAAGAAATAAAAATGTACCGAAAATATTTTTTTATTTTCGGGCCGGCAAGCTTCCCCTTAAAAGAAGTTAAACTTGATGGAATCCGAGAAACAAAAATTAATTTTGGACACCCTCTTGGAAAATCCGACGTGGTCAGGTTCAAGGTTCGTTGAAATTGGTTAAATTGACCGTGTTAAGAACGGTTAGGGCAAACTTCAGGGCTGCCGGATTATTATATCACCAAGAAATTCAATGCCAGCCAAAGCACCGTCACAAGGATTCGTTAAGGAGAAGGATTTCGATCTTTTCGGACCAGTAAGCAACCTGAGTGGTGCGAAGACGGACCTCAAAATCGAACCACTTTCGAGTTGTCAAATCGAACCACTTTTTTATCATTGTGGTTCGTTGAAATAGATAGAAGTATTGCTATCGTCCAAAATAAAAAATAAATTTTTTCAGTAATGTTTTTGATCTTTTTAAAAACGTGATTCGAAACGACTCAAACAATTAAAAATAACAGTATTATTGCGTATTTTGGACCAAAGTAGACTCCTGCGCTGAAAAAAACCCCTCCGATTTTTTTTCGCTCAGGAACGACTGTGACTTCGGAGAACGTTCTAAGGAGATTTGTGATGATAGTACAAAAGTTCCAGGAAATTTCAACAGATTTTTCCCGCGACAGAAGAGGTTTCAGTGGATATTTTAGTTGCTGCCAGCGAGGTTCTACGGGGGTTCTATAGAGTTTTCATGTTCGAGTTTCACACGATTTGGAGGGAAGTCAAATCGTTGCCATTGGAGGTCCCAGGGAATTTCGACAGCACTTCCATAGATATCGTCGGCCACATTAAATTTGCATCTGATTTGCAACAATTTATACAAATAAAAATTTTATTCCACTCCGTAAAAACTCCAGCTATGAACAATGTCAACAAACAATCACAAAGTCACGAATCGGCTCTGCACAAAAAGCCGTTTGACACTTCTCTCTACCAACCGACGGTGATGAAACGTTTATTTCAACACTACCAACATGAAGAAAATTTCACTTCGCACCACTCAGTAAGCAACCAAACAGGACACTGAAGCAGAATCTAGTGGCCAAACGACGTGTCCGGGAGTTGTACAATGAGGTTCATGGACAGCGAAACTTACGTGAAGATGGATTGTGGGCAGCTTCCCGGACGAAAGTTCTATCAAGCCACTGTTCGAGGTGATGTCCCTAGCAAGTTCAAATTCGTTTTTGCCGATAAATTTGCAAGAAAGCTTATGATCTGGCAAGGTATTTTCAGCTGCGGACAAAAATTCCAGATTTTCGAGACAAACAAGACTATGGATTCCAAAATCAACAAGCAGGAGTGCCTGAAAAAAACGTATTCTTCCGTGCATTAAGCCTCACAATGGACCTGCAAAGTTTAATTTCACTCAAACGTGCATCTTGTTCACAATGTTACAATGTTGTTTACAAAAATGGACTTTTGTATACAATTGCATCATTTCATGAAAAGTCTCAGAAATTTACACGGCTTATAATGTAAACTTATGTGACATGTGACGCTTCATTTATGTGCATCATATTGAACAGAAATTTACACTACTTTTTCGAACTGTGTGCGACAAGAAATTTCTGAGGCAGCTGGATATTGTAACATCGTCTAAGAAGATTATTTTTGAGTTGCCGTACTGCGGATTGATGATCAAGGATCACGCTCCGACGAATCGCGAATGTGATACCGGACTTGTTAGTACTTTCCGTGGACTAAGGGTGAGTAGTTTGGACTGGTCGGCAAATCGCTGGGTATCGTTAAAGAGTACGCAGGAGAAGCGCCAGCTGAGAAAGCAGAACTATGTTCTATAAATGACATAGATGGAGCATTTATGCCAGGATCTCAAGCTCTCTCGGACCATCAGAGTCCGTATCGTCTTATTAATCGAACAAGCTTGCATTGTCAGGTAGTGCCTCTCTTGTGTGCTCTTCGACGACTCCCAATACTAACAAGTCCTCACCCTTAACTCAATCACTAATAGTAATGCACCGAATAGTGCTATTCGGCGTTTACACCAAAATGTCACCTGATATTCGGCCTTTTCTCAGCTAACAAGTGCCGACAAGGTGTTTGACCGAAATTTTGAGAGTGCAAAGCGTGATATTCATCCGAATATTGGGTGCAACACTAACCACTAACCATCCGAGGAGAAATTCTGAGAATCTTCACCAAGAAGATCACAGAACTTCCTTAAATGTTCTACGAAAAGTTCAGAGAACTTCCGAAGAGAAGTTCAGAGATCTTCCTCCGAGCAGTTCAGGGTACTTCTGATGAGAAGTTGCATCGACAACTTCCTTGAATTTCCAACGAAAAGTTTAGAGAACTTTCGAAGAAAGGTCAGAGAACTTCCAATAATTTCACAGAACTTCCAATAACTTCACAGAACTTCCCTGAAGTTCAAAGAAATGTTGACGAAAATTTCACAGAGCTTCATTAATATTCCCTGAAGTTCTGACGAAAAGTTCAAAGTTCTGCTATTGATAAGTTAGAAAGAACTGCCGAGAAGAGGTTCTGAGAACTTCCAACGATAGATTCAGAGATCTTCTGACGAGAAGTCCAGAGAACTTCCGAAGAGAACACCTGAGATTTTCTGGCGAGAAATTCTGAAAACTTGTGACGAAAAATTCAAAGAATTTCCGACCAGAAGCTCTTAGTACTTCTGACTAGATGTTCATAGTACGTCTGACGAAAAGTTCAGAGAACTTCCAAGGAAAAGTTCACAAAATATCCGAGGAAAAGTTCACTGAACTTCCGACAATAATTCCATAGGACTTCCGAGGATAAGCTCAGAGAACTGTCAAGAAGAGGTTCAGAGAACTTTTGACAAGAAGATTGTTCTGGATCGGACTAACGAGTGGACTGTAGGGCTCTATCCGTCCAGACCTCACTGTATACTTGAGGTCACCGACCTCCACTCCAGTTCAAATATCTTCCAATGAGAAGTTCAAAGCTTTCGCGGAAAAAATTCAGCGGACATCCGACGAAAAATTCAGAGAACTTCCGATGAGAACTTCACAAAATTTCCGACTAGAAGTTCAGAGAACTTCCTAGGAGAAATTCTACTCAGTAGAACTACTGACGATACATTCCGAGAACTACCGAAGAGAAGTTCCTCCAGAAGAGTAGCATAATCAAAAGCATAATCCATCCCGAATAGGCAACAAGTTTCTTTGCAAACATGGAACATGAAATAGGGAAAATAGGATGTTCCGGAAAAGTCCGCTGTGGGATTTCATATTCATCTCGACACTTTCAACCACTTGCTGCTTTCTCCCGAATACGATCCGTATAAATTTTCCAAATTTATTTACTGTAGCCGATCGGATTGTCCAGGAAGATGATGAAGATGATGAAAAATAATGCAACGTACGGAAGAACGTCCCGATTGGGACCAAGCCGTAACAAACTTTTTGGTAGCGCTGAGTCTTAAAATTCTTTTGAGAAATCGCCGATTTTACAGATCAAACTTTGAAAATCTTGTAACAGCCTTGCATTTCGTGTATATTTCCATGATTGATCGGGTAAATTACGCCAAATACTTCAGACTTTTGATCCTTCCAACCTTTCGGCCATAGATTCAAATTAATAATGCAATGTTTCCAGCACTCTTCGTTCCGAACGGAAAGTAATCTCCGGCTCAGTTCCGTTACATCCCATCTTGATAGGCCTCATCCTTCATTTAAGCCGATCGTTTCCCTTGACCTCCCCCCCACCTAGCGCCATTGTCTTTATATACAGCTTGTACAAATATTGGCCGTGCGCCGCAAATGCCTAAGCTCCATCCATTCACGCTAGGTGGGTGGTATTAAATTAATCCAACCTGGTCTATTAGAGATGGGCACCACCAGGCTCTTGCTCGTTCCCACAGAAGACCCCATTTCAGCAAAACGCCTTCTCGGCGCTGTCCGAAGCAGATTTCTCTGTCGGATGTGTCGGAGCAGACTCCCATCCACACTGAGATTGGTGGTCAGTTCATAAAATTCTATCGATCCACTGCATCTTCGTCTGCCTGCCTGCCTGCCTGGCTTCCCCGCTCCGCGTTCAAATCGAATGCTCGCGATCTTGGAGAAGCGCGTAATTTATTTACTTCACGATCACCATCATCATCGTCATCGACATCATCGTCAGGCAGTGCAGCACCACCGGCCAGCAGCAGGAGTCATAATCTCCAAGATTGGAATGTGCATCGCTCTTTTCCTGTTGCAGCGCAGGTCCGGCCTGTCCGTGCCCGGTTTTTGCAAATCGATTCATGGGGGGAGGACGGGGGTAAAAAAAGAATTAGCAGATATGCGTTACAGTTTACCCATTTGCAGTATCTCGTGCAATTTAATTGACTTTTTAATTACGCTTAGTTTGCCTGGTCAGGTTCATTTTTTTCAGCTTCTTCCTCGGGAAGGATGCGGTCTGAAGTTGCGAATAGAAAGTGCTGATGCTGCACTGGTAGATGAGTGCCGATGAGAGTGACCTTCTTGGAAGTTCACTACGGATGAGAATAATATTTCAAAAAAAAATAAAAACCTCCGAGCAATTCGTCTATCAGTGAGCGGGATCTTCTTTATCAGTGACGGACTACCATCAATAGCGATCTTAGTCTTCTGAGTAGTAAATCACACAACAAGCCACCCATTATAACGACCAACAAACACAGCCAATTGACTGAACTGACACAGGCAGTAGTCAGCCGGAGAGCAGTTTTACGACACCTCGACTTGTCGATCCGCGGACCGATCGAAACCGTTGATGATTGCCAACCTTGCTCTTTTCCTCATCCTAAGTTTAGGGTAATTTCGAATTCAACCCAAACTCAAGGTCGTGCCAAGAAGAGTCGAAACCCCTGGTAAACAACAAACCGACCGGACAGATGTTAGGTGTATAATCTCATTAGACGAAGACGAAAAAGACGACGACGACGAAGGAGCGAACCTGTACGTTTCCACATCCTAAGACGCGAAGAAAATTTGCTCTCCTCCGAAAATTAATACTAATAACAGCCTTAGGTAATAACAGCTTTGTTTCGGAAATGTGTGGCATCGGAGGATGTTGTGTTCCCGGTTAGATGCAACAACAAGACGGCAGAAGGTGCATTCACTCGACGACTACCGCTCTATGGTGCCACGCTGCTGCTGCTGCTGCTGCTGCTGGCTGTTGAAATAAATCTTATAGGATCATAAAGCCCACGGGCTGGCACAAAGCAATCTTCTTAAGGCCGTGCGCGGTGGCGGCGGCGGCGGAGATGGAAGGGTATTTCGTTAACGTTACGCTTCGGAAGATGCAGCTGCTGCCGTTTTGTTTGCAAGAGGATAATGCGGATAATGATCGATAGGTAAACTTGACGAATGGTAACAACGGCGACCTGATGATGCGTTTATCTTAATTTCTGGTCGGAATTTTTTCCACAACTGATGTCAAATGACCGGGCTTGATCTTATGTCAAAGAAGTCCGCCAGAATGGGATTGTGCATCAGAAGAAAAAATAAGCAGAAGCAGAAATTACATTTCCTATTCCATCATCAAGATACGATCGTCTGCAATTCTAATTCCTAAAAAAAAGAGGGGACAACGTTTGAAAATAACAAAACTTCTCCTAGGAATCTCTCTGAACTTCTCATCGGAAGTCCTCTGGACTTCATGTCGGAAGTACTTTGAACTTCTCCTCGGAAGTTATCTGAACCTCTCCTTGACAGTTCTCTGAACTTCTCCACGGAAGTCCTCTGGACTTGATATCGAAAGTTCTTTCAACTTCTCCTGGGAAGTTTTGTGAACTTCTCCTCGGAATTTTTGTGAACTTCTCCTCGGAAGTTTTGTGGACTTCTCCTCGGAAGTTCTCTGAACGTCTCCTTGAACGTTCTCTGAACTTCTCCTCGGAAGTCTTCTGGACTTCATGTCGGGAGTTCTTTGAACTTCTCCTCGGAATGAAGTAATGAAATTGGGTTGTTAGCGGAATGCTTAAATAAAACAGCAAAAAATGGTTATCTTCCATTTAATTCCACTTAATTAATTTTGGTATCCATGACAGATACGTATTTCGACTACAATGTGCAGTCTTCATCAGTGTCATTCCCACTAAAGAACTTATTCTCCTCGGAAGTTCTCTGAACTTCTCCTCGCAAGTTCTCTAAACCTTTCCTTGACAGTTCTCTGAACTTCTCCGCGGAAGTCCTCTGGACTTCATATCGAAAGTTCTTTGAACTTCTCCTCGGAAGTGTTGTGAACTTCTCCTCGGAAATCCTCTGGACTTCATGTCGGACGTTCTTTGAACGTCTCCTCGGAAGTCTTCTGGACTTCATGTCGGAAGTTCTTTGAACTTCTCCACGGAAGTTCTCTGGACTTCATATCGAAAGTTGTGAACTTCTCCTGGGAAGTTTTGTGAACTTCTCCTCGGAAGTTTTGTGGATTTCTCCTCGGAAGTTGTCTGAACGTCTCCTTAAAAGTTCCCAGAACTTCTCCTCGGAAGTTCTCTGAACCTCTCCTTGACAGTTCTCTGAACTTCTCCAAGGAAGTTTTGTGAACTTCTCCTCGGAAGTTTTGTGAACATCTCCTCGGAAGTTTTGTGGACTTCTCCTCGGAAGTTTTGTGGACTTCTCCTCGGAAGTTCTCCGAACCTCTCCTTGACCGTTCTCTGAACTTCTCCTCAGAAGTCCTCTGGACTTCATGTCGAAAGTTCTTTGAACTTCTCCTCGGAAGTTCTTTGAACTTCTCCTCGGAAATTCTTTGAACTTCTCCTCGGAAGTTCTTTGAACTTCTCCTCGGAAGTTCTTTGAACTTCTCCTCGGAAGTTCTCTGAACCTCTCCTTGACAGTTCTTTAAACTTCTCCTCGGAAGTTTTGTGAACTTCTCCTCGGAAGTACTCTGAACTTTTTTTTATGTTCTCTGATCTACTCGTCGGCCGTACTATCAACATCTTCTGAACATCTGAAGGTCTAGTCGAAAGTTCTCTAAACTTCTCGTCACATACTATCTGAACTTCTCGTCGGAACTTCAGAGAACTTAAATGAAGTTATGTAAACTTATCGGAACTTTTCTTCGAAAAATATCTGTACTTCTCATCAGAAATTCTCTGAACTGCTCGTCGGAAGATCTCTAAACTTCTCGTATAAAGTTCTCTGAACTTTTCGTCGAACTTCAAGGAACTTTAATTGTGAACTTCACGGAAGTTCTGTTAACCTTAGGGATTTTTTAAATGCTTTGAACTTCAGGGAAGATCTGTAAACTTTTTGTTGGAAGTTCTGTGACCATTTTTTTTTCGGAAATTATGCTGCGTGCTGTCAACAATGTCAATTGACGTAAGATATTGGTCTAGCACTGAATTTCATTTTCGACACTGATATTCGCAGCAGGCGGTTCGGCTTTTATATAAGTATTGATATGAGTATCACTAGGGAAAAGATGAAAATATTACATTTATCTCAATAAATCAACTTTTTCGTAAAACGTTGCATTGTTTTAATATTACTAATGAGTTTTCTAAATATGGAAACTCAATTAGCCGGAGTATATAAGAAACATTTAAGTTAGAACTTCGAATATCAGTGGTCCCTTTACGATGTCAATGTCATTTACGCACTGACATTGAGGCGAATGACATTGATATTATAACTGTCTGAACTGATACTGAGTTAGTGAAATTCAGCATTTTGTAGATATTGATATTGATATTTTGCAGCACTGACTGTGAACTTTTGTAAACTTCCCTTTAAGTTCATAGAATTTCTCCTGAAGTTCATAGAATTTCGCCTGAAGTTCAGATAATTTCACCTGAAGCTCAGAGAATTTCGCTTAAATTTCAGAGAAGTTTCCTTAAAATTATCAGATCATTCATAAATTGCATAGGAACTCTTTTAAGCTCCTTCGGAGTAATTCTGCGATCTTCATGTAAGTATTTCAAACTACTAAAAAGTTCAGCGCCCTTCAGAGTTGTTTTGTAAACTTCAGAGAAATTCTTCGAGCGTCAAAAATATCTGAGAACTTCTCCGCATTTTGCGAACTTCAAGTTTAGTCTATTAATCTTCAAATATCATGTCTAAGGTTAATGTGGCATGTTAATTCGCCAGGACAGCGAACCATCTCACATCTCACACCACGCAGGCCGGAACGATTTAGAGAATCTAAGATATTTCGTTAACTCAGGAAGTGTCTGGAAGTTCCTTGATAACTGTTTGGAAGTTCCTTGAGACCTCCGTTTTTAAATTTTATTTGAAGCTCCTTTAGATCATTATTTACGTTCCTTGAGAACTGTTTGAAAATACCTTGAGAACTTCGTTTTTTTATTGGAAGTTGCTTTAGAAATTTTTTTAAGGTTCTTTGAGAACTATTTGGAAGTACCTTGGGAACTTCTTTGAAGTTCCATGAGAACCTCTTCCTTGAGAACTTTTTTGAAGTTCATTAAAAAAAAATTTGACGTTCACTGAGAACTTCATTTTTTTTCATTGGAAGCTCATTAAGAACATTTGTGATCTCAGTTGTAAAGTTTACTCGAGGTTTCACGGCGACCTAAGGGTTCATCGAGAAAAATTTTACTCAGTCTACGTTTCGCGATTTTGAGTCGATCTCATCGGCCGTGAACGTCAGAGAAATTCTCAAGGAACTTCAGCTACGTTTTCGTGAACCTGAGAGAATGAAACTCAAATTTGAGTTGGTTTAATCGGCCGTGTTTTTTGAAAACTTCTCTGAAGCTCCCTGAAGTTCCGTGAGCATTCCTTGGAGAACTATTTTGATGCTCGTGAGAACTTCTTGGAAGTTCTATGAGAACTATTTTGAAGTAGTGTTGAAACATTTTTGACGATCCTTGTGAACTGTTTGAAAGTACCTTGAGAACTTCGGTTGTTTTTGGTTGGAAGTTCCTTGAGAACATCTTTGAAGTTTCTTGAGAGCTGTTGAGAACTGTGAAGTACCTTGAGAATTTCTTTGAGATCTTTTTTGGCGTTCCATGAGAACTTCTTTGAAGTTCCATGAAAACCTTTTTGAAGTACCTTGAGAACTGTTTTAAAGTTTCTTTTTGAACATTTTTGACGTTCCTTGAGAATTATTTGGCAGTACCTTGATAGCCTCGTTTTTTCATTGGTAATTCCTTTAGAACATTTTTGAAGTTCTTTGAAAACATGTTTGACGTTCCTTGAGAATTGGTTTGAAGTACCATTTTCATTGGAAATTCCTTTAGAACATTTTTTGAAATTCCTTGAGAGTTGTTTGAAAGTACTTTGAGAACTTTGTTTTTTTTAATCGATGTTCCTTTAGAACATTTTTCAAGTTCTTTGAAAACTTTTGAAAGTACCTAGAATTTCTTTGAGAACTTTTTTGGCGTTCCTTAAGCAATTCTTTGGTGATCCATGAGCACCTCTTGCTTGAGAACTATTTTGAAGTTCCTTTAGAACATTGTTTACGTTCCTTGAGAACTGTTTGGAAATTCCTTGAGAACTGTTTGGAAATTCCTTGAGAAATGTTTAGAAGTTCCTTGAGATCTTCGTTTTTTTTTCATTTTAAGCTCCTTTAGATCAATGTTGACGTTCCTTGAGAACTGTTTGAAAGTGTCTTGAGAACTTCGTTTTTTTATTGGAAGTTGCTTTAGAACATTTTTGAAGTTCTTTGAGAACTGTTTGGGAGTACTTTGAGGATTTCTTTGAGAACTTGTTTGGGGTTCCTTGAGAACTTCTTTGAAGTTCCATAAGAACATCTTTTTTGAGAACTATTTTACGGTCCTTGAGAGCTGTTTGGAAGTACCTTGAGAACTTCATTATTTTTATTAGAAGCTCCTTTACAACAATTTTGAATTTCTTTGAGAACTGTTTGGAAGTACCTTGATAATTTCTTTGAGAACTTTTTAGGCGTTCCTTGAGAACTTCTTTGAGGTTCCATGAGAACCTCTTCCTTGAGAACTTTTTTGAAGTTCTTTGAGAACTGTTTTGAAGATCTTTTAGAACATTTTTGAATTTCTTTGAGAACTGTTTGGAAGTACTTGGAGAATTTAATTGAGAACTTTTTAGGCGTTCCTTAAGAACTTATTTGAGGTTCCATGAGAACCTCTTCCTTGAGAACTTTTTTGAAGTTCTTTGAGAACTGTTTTGAAGTTCCTTTAGAACATTTTTGAATTTCTTTGAGAACTGTTTGGGAGTACTTGGAGAATTTAATTGAGAACTTTTTAGGCGTTCCTTAAGAACTTATTTGAGGTTCCATGAGAACCTCTTCCTTGAGAACTTTTTTGAAGTTCTTTGAGAACTGTTTTGAAGTTCTTTTAGAACATTTTTGATGTCCTTTTAGAACATTTTTGACGTTCCTTGAGAACTGTTTGGAAGTACCTAAGCGCTTCGTTTTTTTATTGGAAGCTCCCTTGGATCATTTTTGACGATCCTTGAGAACTGTTTAGAAGTACATTGAGAACTTTTTTTTATTGGAAGTCTGAATTCATTTGAGAACTTTTTAGGTGCTCCTTGGAAACTTCTTTGAAGTTCCATGAAAACCTTTTCCATTAGATTTTTTTCCTAGTTCCTTGAGAACTATTTTGAAGTTCCTTTGAACATTTTTTAAGATCCTTTATAACATTTTCGTCGTTCCTTGCGAACTGTTTGGAAGTACCTTGAGAACTTCGGTTTTTTCATTGGAAGTTCCTTTAGAACATTTTTGAAGTTCTTTGAGAACTGTTTGGAAGTACTTTGAGAATTTAACTGAGAACTTTTTTTTTTTCGCTCCTTGAGAACTTCTTTGAAGTTCCATGAGAACCTCTTCCTTGAGAACTTTTTTGAAGTCCTTTTAGAACATTTTTGACGTTCCTTGAGAACTGTTTGGAAGTACCTTAAGCGCTTCGTTTTTTTTATTGGAAGCTCCCTTGGATCATTTTTGACGATCCTTGAGAACTGTTTAGAAGTACATTGAGAACTTTTTTTTATTGGAAGTTTGAATTCATTTGAGAACTTTTTAGGCGTTCCTTGGAAACTTCTTTGAAGTTCCACGAAAACCTCTTCCATTCGAACTGCTTTTTTCTTAGTTCCTTGAGAACTATATTGAAGTTCATTTGAACATTTTTCTTTTAGAACATTTTTGTCGTTCCTTGCGAACTGTTTGGAAGTACCTTGAGAACTTCGGTTTTTTAATTGGAAGTTCCTTTAGAACATTTTTGAAGTTCCTTGAGAGCTGTTTGTAAGTGCATTTAGAACTGTGTTGTTTTATTGGAAGTTCCTTTAGAACATTTTTGAAGCTCTTTGAGAACTGTTTGGAAGTACTTTGAGAATAGAATTGAGAACTTTGTTTTTTCGTTCCTTGAGAACTTTTTTACATTCCTGGAGAGCTGTTTGGATGTACCTTGAGAACTTCATTCTTATTATTAGAAGTTCCTTTAGAACAATTTTGAATTTTTTTGAGAACTGCTTGGAAGTACCTTGAGAATTTCTTTGAGAACTTTGTAGGCGTTCCTTGAGAACTTCTGTGAGGTTCCATGAGAACCTCTTCCTAGAGAACTTTTTTGAAGTTCTTTGAGAACTGTTTTGAAGTTCTCTTAGAACATTTTTGACGTTCCTTGAGAACTGTTTGTAAGTACCTTAAGCGCTTCGGTTTTTATCATTGGAAGCCCCTTTAGATCATTTTTGACGTTCCTTGAGAACTGTTTACAAGTACATTGGGAACTTATTTTTTATCAGAAGTTCCTTTAGAACATTTTTGAAGTTCTTTGAGAACTGTTTGGAAGTACCTTGAGAATTTAATTGAGAACTTTTTGTTTTCGTTCCTTGAGATTTTTTTGTAGTTCCATGAGAACCTCTTCCTTGAGAACTTTTTTGACGTTCCTTTAGAACATCTTTGACGTTCTTCGAGAGCTATTTGGAAGTACCTTGAGAACTTCATTATTTTTATTGGAAGTTCCTTTAGAACATTTTTGAATTTCTTTGAGAACTGTTTGGAAGTACCTTGAGAATTTCTTTGAGAACTTTTTAGGCATTCCTTGAGAACTGTATAGAAGTTCCATGAGACCGTTTTGCTTCTTAGTTCTTTAAGAACTATTTTGAAGTACATTGAGAACTTCGTTTATTTTTTGGAAGATGCTTTAGAACTGTTTGGGAGCACCTTCTTTTTTTTAAATCGTTTTTGGTTGTCTCTAAGAATTCCTTTGAAGTTTAATGAGAATCTCTTTGTAGTTCCTTAAGATCATTTTTGACGTTCCTTGAGAACCGCTTTGAAGTGCCTTCAGAACTTCGTTTTTTTTATTGGAAGTTCCTTTAGAACATTTCTGAAAGTCTGTATGGAAATACCTTGGGAATGTTTTTGGTGTTCCTTGAGAACTGTTTTGAAGTTCTTTTAGAACTTTTTTAAATTCCCTTTAGAACATTTTTGACGTTCCTTGAGAACTGTTTAGAAGTACATTGAGAACTTATTTTTTTATCGGAAGTTCCTTTAGAACATTTTTGAATTTCTTTGAGAACTGGTTGGAAGTACATTGAGAATTTCTTTGAGAATTTTTTGGTCATTCCTTGAGAACTTTATAGAAGTTCCATGAGAACCTCTTCCATGAGAACGGTTTGCTTCTTAGTTCCTTAAGAACTATTTTGAAGTACATTGAGAACTTCGTTTAGTTTTGGGAGCACTTTCAAATTTTGTTTTAAATCTTTTTTTTGTGGCCCTTAAGAATTCCTTTGAAGTTTAATGAGAAACTCTTTGTAGTTCCTTAAGATCATTTTTGACGTTCCTTGAGAACCGCTTTGAAGTGCCTTCAGAACTTCGTTTTTCGATTGGAAGTTCCTTTAAAACATTTCTGAAAGTCTATATGGAAGTACCTCGGGAATTTTTTTGGTGTTCCTTGAGAACTGCTTTGAAGTACCTTTAGAAATTTTTTGAAGTTCCTTTAGAACATTTTTGACGTTCATTCAGAACTGTTTGGAAGTACCTGAGACCTTCTCTGAAACTCCCTGAGTACTTCTCTTAATTTCTCCGGCGTGTCGTGAGAAGCTATGAAGTTCCCTGAGCAGTTCTTTAAAGTTTCTTGAGAACTTCTCTGAAGTACCCTGAGAACATTAATTTTAAGTTTATAAAAAAAACGATAGAGTAAATGACAGCTTCAAACATATTTTTGTATTATTATTAATTTAATATTATTTGGAAATTTTTCACTCCAATGCTTATCTTCTTCTAAAATTTCAAGTTGGACACTAAAAATTAACAAAAATCATACATCAACTTTTGATCAAACTTTTAAACATTTGCTTATTTATTTTTTTACACAGAAAACGATTTGATTTCTATGCGACATTTCACAAAAAAGATCAAAATTAGTCCAAAATTTGTAGCTTAATGATTCTTAGTAATTTTCAAGTATCCAAGTTGAAAATTTATCAGAATATAGAATTATTGCATAAGGTTTTTAATTAATTTTTTTTAACATTGAAGAGAGTATTTTTTTTTAAATTTCTAAAAATTACCTGAATGTTTTTACCGTGTATATTTTTCCTTAAAAGCAATTATGTTTTTTTACAACTGTGTCACACATGTTATTCGATTGGAAGTGACATTTTCGAGATATGAATTTGTTTTACGCAAATTTTCATGCAAATTGGAGAAGGTCACACCAGATCGCTTCGTCATTTGGCGTGGAACTGCTCACTTCCAGTTATCGGGGATCGTCGAAAGATTGGGACGTTGTTATTATTAACATTACACTGATTCAAATACATCATCAACTTTCACCTGGCTTTCTTAGACAATCAGGCAGCCAGTGCAGTCATGGAGGTAGCAATATCAGTTCCAATTACCAAGCAGATTGCTTGTTTACCTTGCATCGATGTTGGATCTACCGCTGCACCAGCGATGCTAATTTGACCAGTCAATCTGCGGTCAATCGAGAGGGTCATTAAAGTCCAATAATAATCCGTGCACCGTACTTGACTGCCAGAGCCCACTCGGAATGAGAGGTCAATCTGTGTGCGGTTCATACAAATTGGACCCCCAAATTGCCCCCCAGCTGCTGCTACTGCTGTCAGAGAATTGGTCTCGTTTTCGTCCGAGGCATCTCATTCGCTCGTTCGTCTGCTGATGAGAGTGAAATGAAATCGAAACCAGCTCTTCTAAGCCACCATCATCAGCAAGGTGGCACCTTCTATACTGCTGGCCCCATGGTGGTGCCGGTGTGGTCGTCTCGGGACAAGTTCCTAATTGCTACCAACCGAATTCATTAGCATAACGATTGAAGCCGGCAGCGGCAGATTCGCCACAGTTGCGTCCCGTATCGGATCGATAATATCCACATGCTGGCGGTCGGCGTGCCAAGTTGTGCACATTTGCAGCTTTGGCGAAGACACGAGACGACGGGACAGATTTGTTTTGCGTTTCGAAACGCGCAGCAAATCGCACCTCGAACAAATGTTAAAGGATTAAAAGTCAATCGTTCTCGAGATTAGATTCGTCGGCTAATGGGGTTGTTGAAAATGCATGTCGTCGTCACCGTCGTCGTCGTCGTCGTCGTCGGTAGCAAATGCGAAAAGGTGAATTACGAAAGCGAGGGTGTTCCTTTCGGCGGTTTCTGACCAGTTAGGCATTTCGTGGGAGACTCTTGAAGCATGCCATGACATTATTCCTCCTACAGGGGGAGCCTTCTTTGATTAAATCACTTAACACTTGAAGCGCAAGCGCAGGCAAGCACTCGAACCCCGCAAAACGCCCATTTTTCTTTCTCAAATCCACACGCTTCGAATTATTACCCAACCAGCAGTGTGCTGCATGGCCATACGATCACAGAAGTTTACCTATGATTGCCCTATGGGGCCTGCTGGTGCAACGGCGACCGCCGACGTGTGATTTGTAGGTGAAAATGGTTAACTCTAAAGACCTCCATTTAACACGAACTGAACCATCCCCAACTCTGACTAGACCGTGCACTTGAGTTGATCTAACCCCTCAGTTTGGGCTCAGCTCTCAGCACTCAGGGGTTTGATTTCGTTATAATAAATACCCGCAACAACATTGAAGGGAAGGCTTGCGGCAGTTGTCGACCGCGATGACAACACGATGACTCCCGTGGGTCTCGTCGTCGTCGTCGTGGTCGTTGTCGTCCAATACAATCCAATCGCATAAATGCATTTTTCAGCATCCCAGTCAAAAAGGTGCGCATTAAAATTAATGAGCCAAGCGATAGCATGAGCATTTGCAGCTAGCTGGACTATGCGTGTTTAGACTTTGCTGTTTCGCCGAGATTTATTTCCATACCGGAGGATCACGGCAGCAGCGGTTGGCACCTTGAGCATAGTAGGCGATGCTTCGTCGTAGATTTGAGATAAGTGGCAGCGAGAAGCGACTGATGGCAGAGTTGCTATATACAGTAAACCGGCTGTCACCCCGGGGTGGGTGTTATGGAAACGATGCGATGCTGTTACGTAACGATTTGCCCGAGAATGGACTCATCGAAAGTGAAAGGAACGGTTTTGCAAATTGGTAAGTTTCAATTAAACGATCAATTAAAATGCCAGATTTGTGTCCTACCGGATTGCAAACCAGTGCGCACTGGAGTTGTAAAACGTAAAAATGTATTACAAATCAATAACGTTTGTGCTCGCTGAAGAAACTGAAGCAAATATAGTCGTTTTTACGGCCGTAAAATCTCCGGAATCGGATGCAACTGGCTTCATCTTGTGTAGAATAATGTAATTTAAGGTTGAGGTGATTTGTAGTCCCTAAATCGCGTATTTTATAAACAAAAATAACGAAAACGGCTCACCTAATCCAAATAACGGCTAAGACAAAGTTGTAGGAAACTGGTATGCCATTCCTAAAAAAATACACAGTTAAAAAATAACAAAATATGTCAGAAAATAATGAAAACGGTTGAGAACTTCATTAAAAATATTATAATAATATAATAAATGTTATTTTTTAACTGCAGCAGGAGTTTGTATTTTGTGTAGCAACAGGAATTTGAGCGGGGTTCTATCTGTTTATACTCTTTAGTATGACTATGATTGTCCTGAAAAGAACCTTTTGATATGAATTTTAGTTGGTGTTTACTGTGAACTTAGATTTAAGGATAAAATTGAATTACTGCTAACACAAACTGAAATTTATAACTGTTATACACAATACACATTGAACACCCCTACAGTTTTTGTACAGATACGCTAACACTAATAGACACTGATAAAATTGATAACACGCACACAGGAATACAGCATGAAGTTAGGTTTAGGTATAGATAGATGTGGATAACAGAATCCCCAGTTAGTAGCCAACTGATCTCGAGGCAATAAATACTTTATAAACCGAATCGTCGCGCGTGCACATTAGAGCCAGTTTTGTTACTTAATAAAGTGTGGTAGTTTTACGACAATATATCTAGTGTTTTCTGGCCTACATGGAAGAATAATAGGACGAGGAAAAAGGACACCCAGGATTAAGGAAGGATACGTGTGTCAAGGATATTGAGGAAAGGATCTTTCTGGCATGGACTGAAACGGGAGTAGAAAGAACGGTGAGAAGCAACTTCATTCTGGCGCACCCTTGCGTGCTATTTTCTAAGGTGGTTTCCGACCCACGAACCACGGAGTGGTCAACATTTTGGTGCCGTGACCAGGATACTCGGCTGGAAACAATACGGCCATTCTCGCACCCAGTGTAATTGTTCTTGCGGCAAAATGGCCCTGGAGGACATTTTTCGACGGTAGAGTGTTCATCGGATATTGCTCTCTCCCGACGGCTACCCACCCATCTACTCGACATACTTCATTCGTTACATCAGTTGTTGCAGCAACTGTTCCCAAAACATTTGAGTACATCGAGGCATTGTCGTGCGACATCGAAAGCTTGTAGCAGTTGCAGCAATAAAATTAACCAAAAATACAAGGCCTATCTCAAATAGGCCACAGGTGAGTGGTTTTCCAATTTACATTTACCCGCCTATCGGTGCTACTGAGATCGTTTTTTGGTTCCATGTTCTCGAGTATTTGATCATCGTTTTCATCTGTTCCTTCGACGGCGAGCATATTATACACAACGAAAGCACCACCGATAGAATACCACATAACTTTTTTGGATTGCTCCATACGATTGAAGGTCGATAAGGATTGATCGCTATTCTAGTCAGCTGATGTGATAGCACCAGAGGAGGTTCTACAGTGGTTGGCGATTTGATTTTTAATGCAAGGCCTATTGTTGACAGGCCTCAGGTGATTGCCTGTTCAATAAATTTACGTCATTTGTATGGTGCTATAGGGTACCCTTTTGATCCTTTTCGGTACGGTTGATCGTTGGCTACGATCGGAGAGTTTCAACACTGCACATTGTACACATTGTTGCGGCTCAAGGATATCGATACATCGTTGGAGGAAAATTTCAAACGGGTCCACGTGAACAATCGGACTATCTCGGACACAACGGATTTCGGGTTGGAGGTAGAGCAATCGCTGCTGGAAGGCGTGACGTCGTACGTTGCGTACAGTGCTGCTACAACGTGAAGTGGCGATCAACGGAAGGTATTCAATAACGTATACACGGAAGGTTAGTGGTATTGGACCATTGATTTGGAAGCTGGTTGGAGTTGGAGGCGTCTTATAAACATAAACAAAGGCCTGTTGTTGACAGGTACAAGGTTAGTACCTGTCCAACCATTTATAATTGTAAAACCATTGCTATTTTGGATTTTTCGTCCCTTTTTTGGATTTGCTGTAGTGGTTGTGGGTATGTCTGAGCGTCAAATTAAAGAAAAACTCAAAAAGCGGGTTCGCATTGTCGCTTCAGTAAGCAGACATGTGCAATTCCTGGATGAGTTCAATCCAGATGTCCATGCGGGTCAAGTGCAATCGCGGTTGGATAAAATCGATGCGAAGTACGATGAGTTCGAGGAAGTGCAGGATGAGATTGCTGCGGTGGATGCTGAAGGAAAGTACGATGAGGATTGCGGCAAGGCTTACGTGGAATTCGAGAAAATCTACTATGCGCTTCGTGCAGCTTTGCTAGCGAAACTGCCAACACGGGATTCAGGACATGAGTTGGACAACACAATGGCACGAAATGCCAGTGCTTTGGGTGCTAATACCGGAGTTCGACTGCCGCAGATATCGCTTCCGGAATTCGATGGTGACTACAAGAGCTGGTTGTCATTCAAGTCAACCTACATTTCATTGATTCATGAGTCCGGGGAGCTGAGTGAAGTCCAAAAGTTTCATTACCTCAAGTCGGCGCTCAAAGGTGAAGCAGCCAAACTCATCGAATCGTTGACGCTCACCAGCGAGAACTATATTATCGCGTGGGAGACGATTTCGAAGCGGTATTCAAATGAGTATCTCCAAGAAGAGGCATTTGCAAGCGTTAATGGAGTACCCAAAGGTGGAGAAGGAGTCAGCATCGGCCATACATGCATTGGTTGATGAATTTGAGCAAAGATTGAAAATCCTGAAGCAGTTGGGAGAGAAGACAGATCACTGGGGCGCAAAGATCGTACATTGGATGTGCTCCAAATTGGATCTCAAAACGTTGCAACTTTGGGAAGACCACGCTGCTTCAACTAAGGATCCAACTTTCGCATTCTTTGTTGGGGTTTTTGGAGAAGAGGACAAGGGTGTTAGACGCGGTTTCATCGAATGCTGTCGAATCAAGGAGCGGTTTGCAGAAGACTGAGGTCAGACGCCAGAAAGTGATCGTTCATGCTGCTACGGAGAACGAGAGAAGTGTACCAAGCTGCTGCTGTTGTGGAGATGGCCATTACTTGGGTCGATGTGGAAACTTTGCTGCTATGACGTTGAAGGAGAAGCTGCAGTTCGTGAACAGCAAGCGATTGTGCAGCAACTGTTTAAAATCCGGGCATTGGGTTCGAGAATGCAGTTCAAAGTTCAGCTGCCGAGACTGCGGAAAGAAACACAATTCGTTTATTCACCCTGGATTCCCTCTGAGCAGTGGTGGTGGAAGCAGTTCTCAATCCTCTGTAAAATCAATTAAGAAGGCTGATGGAAAGGCGTTATCGTCAAATTTGGTTACAAACGACGAAGAATCAGAACAAGAGGACGCGGAACAGCGGGAAGCGGTAGGAACATACAACGTAGGGACTAAAAGTGGAACAACATCAAGCGTTTTCTTGTCTACTGTTGTACTGGTCGTGCGAGACCAAAACGGAGGGAAACATCTAGCTCGAGCCTTGCTCGACAATGGGTCGCAGGTAAGCATCATGATTGAGCGCTTATGCCAAATACTCAGCTTAAAGCGACTGCCCAACGTTCCTATTTGTGGCATTGGGCAAGCGGAAGCACGGGCGAGATTCCTTGTAAAAACTGCAATCAGCTCTAGGATCAAAGACTTCTCAATTGGAGTGGAATTTCTAATTCTTCAGAAGGTGACGTCAGAATTGCCTTCAGTTCACGTGTCGACGGCCCACTGGAACATTCCAGGCGATATTCAGTTGGCGAATCCGGAATTCAACACCAGCAGTCGGATCGATCTTCTAATCGGAGCTGAACATTTCTATCGGTTCCTGTCTGAGCGAGAAGTCAAGCGGATTTCCCTGGGGACTGGACTTCCAGTGTTGATCGATACGGTATTCGGGTGGATCGTGACCGGCAAAGTGTCAGATACGCACAACAATCCAGTTAGCTGTTTAATTTCAGCAGCGCCAGACAATTTGGAGATTCTACTACAGAAGTTTTGGGAGATAGAGAGCAACGAGGATCAACCGGCATGGTCCAAGGAGGAACGGGACTGCGAAGAGCATTTCGTGAAAACAGTTAGCATAACGGAAGAGGGACGTTACGTTGTTCGCTTGCCAAAGCATGTTAACTTCGCACACATGTTGGGCGACTCCAGAGCAATGGCGCTTACAAGGTTTTTAAGGCAGGAGAAGCTGTTAGAACGGAGTTTAGAGATGCGTAAGCAGTACAATACTTTCATGCAAGAGTATCTCGATCTACGGCATATGAGGGAAGTTCGTGAGGACGAACTTCGGGTGGAGGATGACTGTCCGAAAATTCTTCTATTTACCCCACCACGCTGTACTGAAGGAATCCAGCACTACAACCAAAGTACGCGTTGTATTTGACGGATCTGCTTGTACGGGTAGCGGATATTCGTTGAATGACGTTCTTCTAAAAGGTCCTACGATTCAGAATGAATTGCTATGTCTGCTGCTACGATTCCGGAAGCATGAAGTGGCGCTGGTCGGAGATGTAGAGAAAATGTACCGACAGGCATTGGTACACGAGGATGATACTGGACTGATGCGCATCTTCTTTGGGTTCTCTGCTGATGAACCAATAAAGGTCTTCGAGTTACTTACAGTAACGCTATCTGAAACGCGTCAAGAGTTTTGGCCAATTCACGGTAAGCATGTCGTAAATTCGTTGCTCCGAAAATGTGTTCGTTGTTTCCGTACCAACGCAAAAACCGTTAAACAACCGATGGGACAACTTCCAGCAGGCCGCGTCCGCCCAGGAAGACCATTTCTGATAACCGGAGTTGACTATTGCGGACCCTTCTACTTGAAGCCTTCTCGTCGAAATGCTGCATCTCCGAAAGTGTATATCGCAGTCTTTGTCTGCTTTTCTACGAAGGCAATGCATCTAGAAATTGGATATGATCTATCAACGGCTGGATTTCCGATCCGTCTTCCGAAGGTTCATTGGTCATCGTGGAATCCCTGCAGAAATTCACTCCGATAACGCTAAAAACTTTGCTGGAGCTCATCACGAGCTCAAAGCGTTGTATGATCTTCTGAATAACAACGAAAGCTGGACGGCTATCAGCAATGAGCTTGTTCTGCAAAGAATATCTTGGAAATTTAACCCACCACGCACTCCCAATTTCGGAGGACTATGGGAAGCTGCAGTGCGCTCCGTGAAAACCGCCCTGAAACGGGAAATCGGCCTTCAAAAGCTATGTCAAGAAGATTTCACCACGATATTGGCGCAAATCACCGCTGCACTGAATTCAAGACCCTTGTCTCCGCTATCAGACGATCCCACCGAATTTGAAGCGCTTACCCCAGCACACTTTTTGATTGGTTCAGCCATGAAAGCCCTCCCAGAACCCAACCTAATGACTATCCCCACAAACTAAAAATCTGCTATTTATCAATTTTATCTAGCTGAACGCGATATTGGGACGTTACTTGTGGATATTTTTGGTTGCTTTTGAAAATTTAGTCGATTTCTGAATTTATGTATGGGCCCAAATAAGGGACACTTAGGTCGACCTTACCTGCATTTCCCCTATGTCATGCATTTTTGACTATTATACTTTATCTTAAATTTTTCAAGTAATTAAATGTTTCGGTTATGGTTTACTGTTGGTTCAAGTATTTTTCCTGGAATGTAATAATTTATTAAAATTTAAATATGGGGTCCTAAACAAGCCGTTATATATATATATATATATATATATATATATATATATATATTGGAGTAGCATCCCAGCATAGTTCAAAAAGACGCCATGCATGTTGTGAGACAAAACAATTGCCAAAAAATACATTATTTTTTTTCAGTAGCTCCACCAGGTTGCATTTTATGATAAAGCAACAGGCAGTCATCAAAAGAATCAGAAGACGGTACTTTCAATATTGAACAAAATGTTGGTTCATATGTCAGCGAAGTAGGGGAGGAAGGGGTATAACCATAGAGGTAACTCTAAGACTAGAGGTCCCGAAGAAACGTGCTCAACTTTTTGGCTCAGCTCTGGTACATTCTTCGGTTCCAAGCTAATCGATGCACCCCTCGAAAAATAGAAAAATCCACGAACCCCTCATTTTATCTGTCAACTTTCATAGTCTCTTCAAGATCAAGTTCAATATACCGTCAAACTCGGGAGCCTTCATGTTCTTGGTACATTTCATCTGTTGTACTGTAATCATATCCGCCGGAGGCAAGACACAAGGGAAGGCAGCTAGGTTTTGAACGCATTGCGCAACCTGATCTTCGAGCGGACTTTGGATAGTCACGCCCAGGCATGGAAAATCATTTGCATTCATTTCATACATTCATTTACATTCATTTGCCTCTAACTTTTTTCATCAACAGTATTCCGCAAAATGATGTATAGAGCTTTTGTAGGTTTTGTTATTAACTACAAGTTTTGCTCATAACTCAAATCTGTATCTCTTATGCATCACGAACTAGAGCGGGCAGAACTTGTTACTGTTTTTCAGTGAATGTAAAATATATTCACTGAAAAACAGTAGTGGTTTCTGGTCGCTCTGCTTCGTCATGCATAAGAGATACGGATTTGACTTGTTAACAAAAGTTATAGTTAATAACAAAACCTACAAAAGCTCTGTACATCATTTTGCGGAATACTGTTGAAGAAAAAAGTAAGAGGCAAATGAATGTAAATGAATGCACGAAATGAATGCAAATGATTTTCCATGTCAAGCCAAGCAAATGCGATGAAGCGACATGCTCGCCGATCGCATTTGCTTTCTCCTGTGGGGTGATTAAAAGCCGATCGTCATCATTTTCGACTCTGATAGGTGGAACGGGTTTGGGGTGAGTTTTCAGGACCTTGGCCACCTTTCAGAATGGTCTGGTGCGGTCGTCCATATTCTGGACAACACGCTCGAAACTTTCATTTCGCAGTGAGTCCATTCTGGAAGCAATCTGTCTGTTCAGATCGGCCATTTCACGGTTTTTGCCCAGATCTCCAGTCCTCTGAAACTGGCGTCTACGAATATTTCTCAACCGAATCAGTAATTGGGTGTGGGAATCAATAGCAACAAACTTACCCCTCACAGGAACTTGTCGAACGTATGCCTCGTTAGCCATGGATATGGCCTGTTGGAGTCCTTCCAACGTCCGGTCGATGTCATCTACGGTGTCGAGCGGTGGATTTTCATCAATGTTCCTGTCCACCATTCGTCCGTACCGCACCCAGTTGACATGGTGGTAGTCTTTACGCAGGCAGCTTCTAGCAGGAACCACGTTGACACCGACTTCAGTCACCATCGGTTGGTGGTCGGAGCTGAGATCGTTGTGCGCCACCGGCTTGGATAGTCTGATTAAAAGTCCAGGGTGGAGGGATTTCCCGTCGGAGAGATGAAAGTTGGTTCGTCTGGAAATTGCACAGTGTACAGTCCATGTTGTGCGTGGTCGAACAATAGACATCCGTTCCGGTTCCGCTGGTAGTTCCGCCAAGCTTCATGGCTGGCGTTCAAGTCGCCCCCAACGATGAATCGGGAGCTAGTACGAGTGATGGCGGTCAGGTCCTTCTTGAGTTGGATTCCTAGTCCATTGCTTGCGGTACACTGGCATGGGCAGTAAACAGCGATAAACCGAACGTTTCCAGTTGGTGACTCCACCTCCACACTAACGGCCTCGATGATAGAAGTGCGGATGTGGGGCAGAGTGCAAAACTTGATTCCCTTTCTGACGATGACCGCTACACCACCCTCCCTGGAGCTGGTGCGATCAAGCCGGATAATATTGTGGTCAGGCAACCAAAAGCTGTCACCGGACTTTAGGTGGGTTTCGGTTAGAAGACCCACTTCGATGCTATGCTTGCTGAGGAAGTCGGCAAGCTCAATCTGTTTTGCTCGTACAGAGCAAGCATTCCAGGTAGCGATGGTCAGCGGTTTAGACACCATATTGGATGATGAACTTTCCGAGCACTTGGATCTGTTCGGGCTTATTGCGGCACTTACGTAGCACCGGTCATGTTGACGAAAATTTCCATCAGTTCATCTGCTGAGAACAGATCGGGGTTGTTGTTTTGCGCTGGTGGTTGTCTCCAGAATCTAGGGGGAATGGAGAGCTTTGGCCAGCAGAAGATCCAGACGTTTCTTGAGGGGGGGGGGGCGGTTCGCACCCTTGGATTTGCTTGTCCATGAAGAGGCGGAAAGTCCTCCGCCCTGAAAGCCGGGGCCTTATCCTTCCTTCGTGCTGGTTGCTTGTTGGTGGATGCCTGATTTCGGATGCGCTTGAAATCCTCGCGTTTAGGGCACTGCTTGTTTGATCCTTGGTGAGCACCACCACAGTTGGCGCATTTTAACGCCACGGCTCCATCCGCAAGGCAGTCGGAAGTGGCGTGGTCTTGAGCGCAATTGCCACAGCGTGGCTTAATGTTGCAGTTGCGGGTGCCGTGTCCGAAGTTCAGACACCGTTGGCACTGAGTCACATCGCGATGGCCGCCAAGGTATGGCTCCCAGCGGACGATGATGGAGTTGATGGAGCGGATGGCTTTCAGCGCGTTGAGCGTCACCGTTCCCTTCTGGAAGTGTACCAGGAAAAGGCTATCCGGATACGCCTTCACATTTTCGTCCTTCCTTGTCATCCGATAGACGGCACTTGGGGCCAGCTTGTACGGGTCCCTGATTTCAGCTTCGATAAACTTCGGGTCGAAGTTTGGTATGCCCCTGATGACGACCTTAAATGGCTTCTCACCGGGAATGTCGTAGGTGAAGAATTCCACCTTGAAAGTCCTCAGGTGGGCGATGACCAAGTCATACTCCAACTTGTATTCGGCTTTGACGCCCAGCGACGCCAGATCCGCGATGAGCTCGTTGAGATGGGCATTTTTCACTACCAGCGGAGGTAGCTTCACTCTTGCCGCGCTCATGTCAGCAGCATTTTCTTCATCGGCAGCGTCACCGAAATCTCCGTTCGTCGCAGAGGCATCGTCTCGACCAATCGTGCCATCGGACTGGCCTCGATTCTTCTTCCTCTTCTTGCTGCGTTTTTCCAACACAGGCGGCTGGATATTCCCATCCATGGGGAGAACAGCAAACCTGTTCGAGGTAGGCACACCGGAGCTTCCTTCACCGGAGTTCTGGACCTTCGCCGGGCTTCGCGACCGATGCTTCCCCATTACGGGGCACACACACACGCACGACAAACCGCGAAAGAGAGAGAGCGCGAACACTATCGCCACGGTCTTTACAAACAACTCGAGAGAGCGAGCTAACACCGAACTGAACTGCTTGACGATTAAGCAGAGGTTGCACTGAAATTATCAGACGGTACCTCTATTTATGCTTTTAGATTAGATATGAAAGTCTCTCCTACTTGGGAAATTATGCTATAGAACGATTTATACAACCCCAGTTTTTTTTTTTTTTTTTTTGGCTGATGGGGGCGAGGCATAGCTAGCCGTTCGATTGCATAATTCTTCAAGTAGGAGGGACTTGCAATGCTTATCTCTTAGCATAAATAGAGGTACCGTCGAGTTTTTTCAGTGCTAGGTTCTGAAATTCGAAAGTGAGCGTTCAAAGGGGGCCTACTTGTAATGTTCGATTCTCTTCATCGATTTTCTGTTTACATTGCTACAGCTAAGCGAAACAATTCAATCTGAACATTGCATTAGGTCCTAAGTAACACTGACAAGATTCTCTTCGTCGACTTTCTCCTTGAATCAGCTCAGGTATTTTCAGCACACATATCGATAAAAGAACTTTTTATTTTGCATCTAATACAACAAACACAACAAGAAACGATTCGGTGCTCAAGTTATTAAGGCTGTGTTTCATTTGGTGAATGTTTACTTAAATTTGACAGGTGGAAAATTTTCAAGTAAACCTTCATATCCAGCAGACTTATTTCTGACAGACAAGGAATCAATTTTGACAGACGCTTTCTCGAAAATCGACCGATCAACAACAGGGATTTTCGAACATCTTAATTTATTTTCGAAGTGTCAAATCTAAGTGAAAATTTTCCAAATCGAACGCAGCCTTAGTATTTTTTTTTTATTTGTTCAATCGGTAGATAAAAGATGTATCGAGAACTTATTGGAGGGATTCATGGCTGATTTATATACCGAACAACTATGAAATGTTGCATAACATTGGTGCAAAATTGTGCACTCCGTTTAGCGTTTTGAAGTTGAATCGCTGAGGAAACCTTATTTCTGATCAATCTCATTGCCACATAAAAATTTCAAGAGTACAGATATCAGCTCTCACAAAACTTATAACAAAGAAACTGGAACTTCACGTTTGTTGCAGTCCAGTACACAAGGAGTTTCAATTTCATGAGTGATGTCACAACCGTCCAAGATTTATGTCCTAGAAATCTTGAAGTGACAGAGAATATCAGCCATCATGACGGTAATTGTTGGACGCTTCAATGCATCACCTGAAGAAAGCCTTACTCATATCTAATTGTTATTTAGGAACCAAATGAAATAGAATATATGTATTCGCATTTTTATGAGGTCCTGAATTTAACTAAGTTTTACTAAGTACGAGAATTTCACTACACAGCTTAACGTAGTCTACGTCAACCCTGCGATCGTGTCTTGTACACAACCCCACCAATTTTTTTTTACTAGCTATATGACTGAAAAAAATCTCATTTTTTATTGAACACCCGTTAGTGGTAAGCGTGACTGCCTCTCACTCCAAAGGGCCTGAGTTCAATCCCAGTCGGTGACGTCGGGATTTTCTAAGGCATAAAATCTCTGATCACGGCTTCCTTCGGAAGGGAAGTAAAGTCTTTAGTTCTAGGTCTATGAGTTGATGGGTCGATAGGTACGGAGCTGCCTCCCTGTCGGTCATGCAATAATGAAATTTTGACAGCTCCGATATTCTAAGAACTTCAAAATTTCCGTAAATCTTTTTGAACTCTAGCAGCTTCCGGATCTCTAACAGTGCTTAGAACTTATGGAAATACAAAAAAAAAACGACACTTTGAATAATCAAAACATTCACATAAACAAGAACTTTAGCATCAACTATCAACACAAATTCTACGCTCATGGACCTTAGTAAGTTGACTGAGTGCGTCACGAGGTAGAAAGCGATTCTGCCCAGCAAAATTGAGTTGTTATCCATCTCTTCGCCATCCAATCTTACAATACTGACCAACTGAAGAACCACAACTTTTCCCGAAGCAATGCAAACCGACCATTCCGCAACCTCAAAACGGCAAATCTTTTCGCAATCGTAACCGAAAGTGAAACCACTACGCACCGCCAGGAGGCAGGCATTCCCCAACGATGATAATTATTGCCGGCGGCTGAAAGCGGCAGCGGCAGCGGCATCGGCTCCAATTCCAAAATGTAAATATAATCGTTAAACCGAACCAAACTCGCTGGGCCAGCCTGCACAGCATCCCCCTAGAGATCGAAACCGAGAGAGAGAGAGAGAGAGAAAACCCAGCTCACCACATACCACCGGTGCTGAAATCCACATCCGCCATTACTGGACTGTCTCTCCTCCTCGACGTATGCTCGCATCATTTCAGATATGTATTTATTTACTATTTCAAGCTGGGAACAAAAACCGCGCGCTCTGATGCAACGCCGTTGGTCCACTACTCTGCATTCGGACGTCATCATCGCATCGGTGGGGTTCGTCGCTGGTGCGCTCGCTCAGGTCGTCTGAGAAATTTAATAGCCATTATACTGCGCAGAGAATCCCTAGACACACAGCAAACGATCCAACGAAGAGTTGGGGGATGCCGTTTCTCACTTTCATTGAGATGTAAATTTATGTGTGCAACGACGAATTATGCAAGACGCACCTCAACCACAACGCAATCGTATGTTTTTTATATGGAGAAAAAAAATGAAGCAACGCTGAAAAGGATGGGAAACGTAAATCCTCCCCTTTCCGGGATCTACACATGCGAACCGCTCAAGCGGAGGAGAAATATCTCAAATTGTAATTGAACCGAAACAATACTCCCTCGAAAAATCGTTTGCTCCGACGAAAAACCAAAAATTTGCATTCTCCCGAAAACTTTGACCCTACATCGCTCGCCGTCGTCGTCGTCGTCGCGGAGGAAATTCCAAAGTTCAGACTCTCTCTCTCTCTCTCGCCGTCTCCTGGGAAGAATGAAAGGAGGGAAACCGAGCAGTAATTTACATGTCACGCCCCATGTTACTAATTTTTATTGTTCCATTATTTTCCGCTTATTCCTCGTCGTCGGAGCCGTCGCATGCCGCCACTACTGTGGAAACACAAAAGTCAAAAGTCGCGACCAATTTTTCCCATATATGCACCCAAAAGGAAATGTTATTTGTGTGTGAGCAACAAATCGAGAGGATGCAAACTGGAGGAGAGGGGGGGGGGGAAAGCGAGGGGATGCATTCCTTCGTTCGTTGCCAATGCGGTCTCTCACAATTTTGCGGTCCGTTCTGGGAAGAATATCTTTTTCGGTCCTACGACCAATTGTCCCAGATTGGAATTGCTGACCGGCTGTGTGTGTTTGTGTCATTAGTTGAGGTTTTCCTGTAGCATGTTTTAAAGTAGTATTTTAAATACTTACTATCCCACGATAAGCATTAAACAATGCATATGTGCAGTTCCACGTGGATTGGCGAAACCGATTCTTTTCTGATTTCAAAGATACTTTACAAAATTATTCGATGAGGGCAATCTTACTCGAATTTGTGCTAGAATTAGGGCAATTCGTCTTATTTTTCAAAACCCATCTTAAAATTCTATATGCAGCTGAATCAAAATGAGTAAGTTATGAAAAGGGGTTCTTCTTTAAATTACGTTATGAATATAGGGGGGGGGGGGGGGAGGGGGCTTTCCCCTATTTGCATGAAACTTTGCATAATTGTTTGTTATGGTCAATCATTTACATTTTTGCAAAAATTCAGCCATTTTGGATATTGAATTTTTTTTTCAAAATGGCGTCCGATAAATTTTTCAATAAATTCGAACAAGTTAACGTCGCTTCTGACAAAAATGACGTCTAAGACAAAGTTGTGAAGAAATGTATCTGTCTTTCTGGTAAAATATACACTGTAATTTTTGACATAGACTACGTCTTACGGGAAGGTACGGGGGATGAATCTAAAATTTAAAATTGCGACTGTCACGAAATGGTGTTAGGCTTTGAACGCTTATAATTCTGTCGTTGATAGATGAAAATAAAATCCAAATATACCAACCGATAGGAGATAACTCTATGAACCTGATGTGAATACTTTTCCAATTTTCAGTAGAAAATATTTTATGAAAAAATAAAATAAAATAAAACGTTCTCCTTAACCCAGTTGTCATAATCGAGTACCACTTGGTTGCGTACCGTTCTGCTTGAACCTGAAAAGCTATGAAACAGCGCTGCTATCGCGACCTCGTTCATGAGTGATTCTGCTCGACTGTTGAGCTGTTCAGTCCGTTTTTTCGCTCGATCATGTGCTCCAGCCTGGAGGAGTACAAACAAATAGGATGTTTCCTGAAGGACAACAACGTGGACTTTTTCACGCATGATCTGCCATCGAGCAAGCCACTGAAGGTTTTTTACCGTCGTTCGAGGCGGCTGCGGTGAAATCCGAGCTGGAGCGGCTTGGGCTCAAACCTGAGGCAGTGTACCCGATGAACTGGCGTTCCAACCACAACACCAGCTTCTGTGACCAGTTGTTCCTGTTCGAAGGGATCCACCAGTCTTGCGGATCTGAGATCCAAAATCCGGGACCTGTTTCAGATCATCATTGGGAGCATTACAAACCCTAACATCGTGATGTAACGCAGTGTATGAACTGCCTCTCATATGGCCATGGCTCCAAAAACTGCCACATGAAGACAAACTGCGTCCTACAAGCAAGATGATGACATCGAGCCAATGTGTGTCAACTGCAGTGGAAACAACCAAGCCTCCAATCGCGGATGTCCCAAGCGAGTCAATCAACAATCATGGTCGCCTCCGTAATCATCGTTCGCCTCCTGTACTCACGAAAGTCCCCTACCCAGCTCTCCAGCCCCGTCGACATATTCCGAACCTAGCCTTGCTTCCGCTCAACAACCAACAAGCCAATCCTGAGAGTATACAAATGGTTCCCAACAGTCGAACAGTTCAGTATCGTCTCGCTGCTGCAAAGGCCCAGCCAATTCCAGGTTCATCCACCGCCCCTGGTTTTAAAACGCTGGTGCTGTCTCAGGTGAGCCTGTCGACGATTCTCCGTTCACCTCGGAGGAACTTGTGACGCTCGTGGCCGAGGTGATCATCATCATGCCCACCTGCAAGACTCGATCTAAACTCGATCACTAAGTATGGACCGTGAAGCTATCAAGATCGTAAATTGGAATGCTTGCTCCTTGCAGAGCAAAAACATCGAGTTTGTTGACTTTCTCAACCGACTCATCACCGAGACTCACTTGAAGCCCGAGCTGAACGTAAGGCTTGACCGCACCAGCTCCGGATGAGGAAGAGTGGCCATCGCTGCGAGACGGAACATCAGCTGCCGGCTACTGCCAAGCTTCCAACTGAAAACTATCGAAGCCATCGGAGTTGAGGTGAGCACATCGCTTGGTCCAATCACCATCATCGCGGTCTACTGCCCCAAGCAAATCAACATTACGGACGGCTCGGCCGCAGACCTCCGAAGAGACATCATCAAGCTAACACGACAGAGGCCTGGGGCAATAGTCGGCGATTCGGAGCTCATGCATCCATCGACATCTTCATCAGTAACATTGGCGATAACATCTCTCAACCTATCGTCTATCAGGAACTGAGCTCGGACTACTATCCGGTGGTGGCCGAAGTAATTTCCTCGGCCAATAGGTTTCAAGTTTCCCGGCGAAATTACCATCGTGTCAACTGGGAGCAGTACCAGCGCTGTGTGGACACAGTAATCGACTACAACGTCCTACCGGAGTCGTTCGAAGAAGTCGATCGGTGTCTGCAAACCATCGAAGAGGCGATATGCCGTGCCAGGGAGCAACACGTACCAGCATCCAGACAGGCGAGTCATATTCTGAACCTTGACAGCCCAACCAAAGATCTTATCAGGCTACGTAACACCATTCGTTGGCAGTTCCAGCGTTCTGGGCTGCCCCACTTGAAGACCAATGTCAATAGGCTAACCAAACTTATCCAGACCAGGATGGTGGAACTCAGAAATAACGATTTTGCCAACAAGATTCGCTCTCTCCCAGATTGTGCGAGACATCATCGGACATCGGAAGATGACCAAAATTTTGAAAAATGAGTCGAGACCGATCCCTCCGCTTTCCTCTGTTGACCAGAACTCGGACCCATCCCTGCTCATAACCCCAGTTGAAAAGACCAATGCTCTTGGCCAACATTTTGTGATTTCACATAATCTTGGCCAAAACAATGGTGAGTCCCCATGAGCCTGCCGGTACTGGAGGCTACGTCTAGAGTCGCTGACACCCCCGTAGTAGTGCATGATGATAGTAGAATATCGGCTGATGAGGTGATAGCAGCTATTAGAAGCACTAAAAACAGGAAGGCCGCGGGTATGGATGGTGTAGTCAACCTCGAGTTGAAAAACTTGAGTATTGACTTCTTCAACCATCTTACCGTTATCTTCAACAAATGTTTGGAGCTTGGCTACTTCCCTGCATGCTGGAAGTTAGCCAAAGTGATTTCAATACGCAAGCCTGGCAAAGATCCTACCAGTGCCTAAAGCTATCGCCCCATCAGCCTCTTGCTCTCCATCTCGAGGGCATAGTACGAAATACTGCCACATGGCCTACCGCTGCAACAATTGTGAGCAATTTGGACAGAAGATCGGGCAACCAGCAAAACGTGCCCGAAAACAGCGGAATTTATCGTGATCCGCAAAAATGCTTCTACGCAGAATCAACCTGGCCGCAAAAGGGTGCCGGAAAATAATGGACAGAACAAACTGCTGCTGCTACATCGGTCTCATTTACTGCTGGGGTGCCTAACCCTCGGACAAGCACGAGTCGTCAAACATATGCAGCAACTGCTGCATCCCGAAGTACATCCCCCCTCCGGGGCTTTTCTGGTCGGGTCGGCAGCACATCTATGAAGAGATATTATCAAGCTAACACGATGGCAGGAAAACTTCATCATGATGATAAATGAAAATGACATCATCCTGTACAATGACCTGCAGGAAGCGCAGTACAACATCTTGAGTCCGGACACTCCCACCGGTTGCATAGCTCCGGTGCTCACACCACACCACACATCACACCACGATATCTACATCAACAACATGGGCAACTACATGGCAACTGTCGTCTATCAGGAACTCAACTCAGACCACTATCCGGTGGTGGCTGAAGTGGGTTCTTCCGTGAATCGATTCGAAGTTTCCCGACGCAACTATTACCGCGACTGGGTGCAGTTCCAACACTGTTCCACAGTTCCACCCGGAAACTACCGATGACATCGACCGGTGTCTGCGATCCATCGATGAAGCGATTTCCCGGGTCAGGGAGCTACATGTGCCAGTATCCAGACAGGTGAGTAATACTCTGAACCATAACAGACCCACTAAAGACCTCATTAGACTCCGCAACACCATTCGTAGGCAGTGCCAGCGTACTGGACTGCCTAACCTGAAGACCAATTGCAACCGTTTGAACAAAATCATCCAAGTCAGGATGTTGGATTTTGCAAACAAGCTTAGCTCTCTCCCAGATTGTGCTAAACCATTCTGGAAAATGGCAAAGATTAAAAAAAAAAAGTTGGAGGGTGGTGTACAAGACACGACCGCATTGCTGACGTAGGACTACGAAATTTTTGTTCGATTTTCTAGTTTGTTGTTTCGGATTTTATTTTGGAATTTGTGATGGCCCTGAACTGTGATGGTTTCTTTAAGGCAAGCTTTGCTGTAATCACTGGACCTCGTGTTTATTCGCATTTATACATATCACCTGCGCAGGAAATCAGTTTGGCACGGCATTTGTGACCAACATACCTTCCAGTAGCATGAAACAGGTCAAAATTTGCCCAAATCTGTTAATAAATTTGTTTGTTTTGCATATGCTTATAGCAAAATACTGATTTTTGGGAACATTCACGCCAAAGAACTCACCAACACACTTTTTGTTACATGCCTCATGCATGTAACAAATGAAATTTTGCTTGCCTTTCTTTTTAACACGCCGGTAAAGTACACAGACTCCTCCCATCATGAGTAGTTTGCTATCAAGTAGCGACACTGGCTCCTCCCCTTTTGTACTCTCTGTACTCTGTATTATTTAACGGTTCGGACGATTTCGAAGATGTCGCGCAGCAGGAGAATGCATACGATGAGGGTTTCTCAGTTTATGAAAGTGAAACGGAATAAATTTAACCCACCGATAAGACTACAAATAGAATGGTCGATAACTTGAAGGAGAGGACGGATCCTTCCCAGGTTTCCGGATGGGTATGACTTTAGCTGACTTCCAACACGAGGGGAAGTAGCCAAGTCTGAGGCACTGATTAAAAATCAGGGCCAGATGGTTGTAGAATCTGGAACTCAAGTGTTTGAGTTCCAGATTCAGGATGTTGTTGAAACCTGGGGCTTTCATGTTTTTAGATGATTTGATATAGGCCAACAGTTCGTCAGCCGTAATCTCGGATTCCTCTGGAAAAATGTTAGGAATCTGAAGAAGATTGGTTGCATTTTCAGCAACCCCGGATTCATGAGGGCTGACGATGTTTTATCCGAGATTATGGGAGCTGACGAAGTGTTGACCTATCGCGGCAGCCTTCTCTTTAGGAGTTATCAGATGAACCACTGGGTTGCCGGGACGATCCAGTGGGGTCAGTGGTGGAATGGGCCTAGGCTTGTTTTTAAGAATTTTTGTAAGTTTCCAGAAGGGCTTAGCACAATCTGGGAGAGAGCGGATCTTGCTAGCAAAATCGTTATTTCTGAGATCCACCATCCTGGCCTGAATGATTTTTGTTAATCGATTACAATTGGTCTTCAAGTGAGGCAGGCCAGTACGCTGGTACTGCCTTCGGATTGTGTTACGGAGTCTAATGAGATCTTTGGTAGGGCTGTCAAGGTTCAGAGTGTTACTCACCTGTCTGGATACTGGCACGTGTTGTTCCCTGGCCCGGGAAATCACCTCCTCTATAGTTTGTAGACACCGGTCAACATCTTCCGACGTCCCCGGTTGGACATCGTAGCCGATGGTTGTGTCGACGCAGTGTTGATATTGCGCCCAGTTGACTCGATGGTAGTTGCGCCGGGAAGCTTCGAATCGATTTAACGAGGATCCAACTTCGGCCACCACCGGGTAGTGGTTCGAGCTCAGCTCCTGGAATGCCACAGGTTGCGAGACGTTGCGTCCCATGTTGCTTACGAAGATGTCGATGGTCGCATGGACCCCAGACCGACTCAACCGGGTGGGAGAGTCCGGGGCCAAGATGGTATAGTGGCCCTCTTGCAGGTCTTCATTGAGGATGATGCCGTTTCTATTGCTCCGACCGTTGCCCCAAGCTTGATGTTTTGCGTTCAGATCGCCAGCGATGATAAAGTTCCCGCTCCTCCGGGTGAGTTTGATGATGTCTTTGCGGAGGGCCACTGACGACCCGCCCCTGATGTTGGTTTGCTTGGGGCATTAGGCCGCGATGGTGGTGATTGGGCCAAGTGATGTGCTCACCTCCACTCCGATGGCTTCAATTGTTTTCAGCTAGAAGTTTGGTAGCAGCCGGCAACTGATGTTCCGTCTTGCAGCGATGGCCACTCCTCCACCTCCAGAGCAGGTGCGATCTAGTCTGACGAGCCGGAAGTCGGGAAGGAATACGTTCAGTTCGGGCTTCAGATGCGTCTCGGTGATGATAGCAATGTCGACCTCCTTGGTGTTGAGGAAATCGAGTAGCTCTCTATGCTTGTTCGTCAGTGAGCAAGCGTTCCAATTTGCATTTTTTATAGCTTCACGGTTCATACTTGGTGACGAGTGACAAGGCAGCATGAAGCTGTCTTGCAGGTGCGCAGAATGACGATCACCTCTGCAACCAGCGTTACTAGTTCCTCTGATGTTAACGGAGATTCGTCAACTGAGTCACCTGAGGCAACACGGGCATACGATAGTCCAGGCGCCGAGGCAGAAGCTTGATTTGGCAGAGCTGCAGCAGCAGTGAGGCGATGCTGAGCTGAGGGGGCCGCTCGCTGACTGTTGAGAGGTAGCGGTGGAAGATTTGGGACCAGACGACGAGGATGGATTGCCGGGTATTGTTCGTCCGTGATGGCTGGTGTTGCACGTTTATTGCGATGCCGATGCCGGCCTGGCTGGTTGCTAGTAGCCACCTTCTTCCTCATGGTGATGAATTCCGTTCGCTTGGGACAGTCCCGAGTAGTGGCACGGTGAGTTCCGCCGCAATTCACGCACTTCGGGTCGGTGTCATCAGCTTGAGCACAGGTCGCCGTCGAGTGGGCCATAGCACACTTGTCGCAGCGTGGTTTCATATGACAGTTCTTCGTGCCATGGCCGAAGGAGAGGCAACTTGTGCATTGGGTCACATCACGGTGTTGCGGCTTGTAGTATTCCCAGTCGATAATGACCTGAAACAGGTCACGTATGTTGCTCTTGAGCGCAGCAAGGGTGGTGGAGCCCTTCATGAGGTAGACCAGAAACAGTTGGTCACGATAGTTGGTATTGGGCATAGGTCGTCGATTCATTGGTTCAGCAGGTCACCGACCGACTTGTACTGCTGTAGGCTGGAGCACATGATCTTTGTTCCAACGCTACAGATTTTGAATCGCGGGAACAATTTGCGTTTTGCCAGCTCATCCCTAAGCTGGGCGACGTCCTTCATCGGGGTAAACAGCGAGGGAATCCGCTCCTTTTTCGCAATTTCAGCGGCGTCACCACCGCCATTTTCTACTCCGAGCGCCGAGAATTGGTTGCTCTGTAGCAGCCGATTTGCTGCGTCATCCGAAGCAGCGCTGGAATCCGTTTGGGCCTTCTTGTTAGGGCCCTCCGATGCAGGAGCAGTAGTACGCTTGCGTACCATTAAGAGATGAACTAGCCTATGGCTAAAAATCTCTATAATAAAGGAAAAAAAAAAAAAAAAAAGCTTGCGTACCATGCTTTGTTTACTGGCAAGTGCAATTAGACTTGCCAATGCGCCTGTCGATGACGGCACTTCCACGACGCGAACGTAGCAATAAAACGAACTAGAAAAAACTCGATAGCGAAGCGAACGAACGAACGAACTATACTGCTAGACGGTCTAAATAGCAACGAATGAAGCCAAAAACGTAATTAGCAACCTGTTATATAGACAACCAGCTCTGCCGGTACCATATTTTCTCGCTTCCCATTGGCTACATACAGTCATGATTATGCAGCTTGGTCGATATTGGGAAATTCTGCGTGATAACATCTAGGGCCTGCCATCCGTCGTCTGGCTCAACGTGGTGGTGTCGTACGCTTGACACTCCGGTCTGATCTACGAGGAAACCCGAGATGCCGTCACCTGTACTGAACACGTCAAGCGCAAAACCGTCACGGCCATGGATGTCGTCTACGCTCTGAAGCGACAGGGACGCACTCTGTATGGTTTCGGAGGTTAAAACTTATCACCAACGTAACATTGGTGGCCCTGAAAAGTAGAAGTCATTTCAGAGAAGAGTAAGAATAGAATTAAATAGAGTATCCCCTGCTTCCAAGTTTGGTTACAGGATACAACTCTGGAGAGCAGCGGCACCGGTGGTGCAATGGTAAGCGTGATTGCCTCTCACCCCAGCAGGCCTGGGTTCAATCGCAGTCGGCGCCGCCGGGATGTTCTGAGGCATAACATCTCTGATCACGCCTTCCTTCGGAAGGGAAGTAAAGCCGTTGGTCCCCGGTTCATTAGTTGATGGGTTGATGGGTCGATAGGTAGGGTTCAGGTGTGGGTTGGTGCTCAGCACGGAAAACAAGATCGACGGAAAACAAATCCAATGAAAAAAACGGAGAGCATTTTGTGTGGTCGTTGGGGGCGTGTGGTTCAGAATTGGCAGCAAAATGTTCCGCAATTGCATCCTTCCTATTCGTACACGCCCGAAGATCGGAGGTGAATGTCACTTCGACTTGTTTCATCTAGAAACCATTCTCTGATGACTGTGTTGGGGAAGCAGCATATGCATGTACGTAATTGGTGGATTTGTTAGTTGTTTCGAAGCAATGCTTGAAATTTACCACTTTTTAAATAGTTTCAATTTAAAAATCAACAGTCAAAAGCATTGTTATAGATGCGTAGAAATGTTTCTGGTCGATTGGTGATAACTTTTTTGAAATTGTTCCAGGGGCAGCAAAGTTATTAACGGTCAAAATCTTTAATAATTTCATTTGTCGGTTTTCATAAAGTGTACTCCCATCTTCCCGAAAGACGTAGTCCTACGTCAAAAGTCCACCTTGACAATACTGGTCAAGTGAAGTGGTCTGCCTTGGTATCACCCTTGATAGCAAGTTGCTGTTCCGTTCCCATGTGGATAAAACATCCACCAAGTGTAGCATCTTGATAAGGTCGCTCTACCCACTTATCAACAGAAAGTCCCACCCTTTCCCTTAAAAACAAGCTTGCCGTCCACAACCAAATCATCCTCTCCGCCATTTAAAGCTGTGGCCAGGCATGGAAAATCATTTACATTCATTTCATGCAATAATTTACATTCATTTGCCTCTAACTTTTTTCATCAACAGCATTTCGCAAAATGATGTTCAGAACTTAAGTAGGTTTTGTTATTAGCTATAACTTTTGCCCATATCTCAATTCTGTATCTCTTATGCATCACGAATTAGAGCGGGGAGAACATGTTACTGTTTTTCAGTGATTGTAAAATACATTCATTGAAAAACAGTAGTGGCTTCTGTTCGCTCTGGTTCGTCATGCATAAGATATACGGATTTGAATTGTTAACAGAAGTTGTAGTTAATAACAAAACCTACAAAACTTCCATACATTATTTTGCGGAATTCTGTCGATGGAAAAAGTTAGGGGCAAATGAATGTAAATGAATGCACTAAATTAATGCAAATGATTTTCCATGCCTGGCTGTGGCTATCAAAAGAGAAAGTCGATGAAGAGAATCGATCAAAGTAACTTACACCCCTTTTCTTCTAACCCCCTTCAATTAACAGAAATAAACGTAATCTATATCGAAAAAATAATCGTATCGGACCCGGTAACTCCCGGGAAAAGCCATCAGCTGTTTCCCAGTTTCTGGTTGCTCACAAAATTTAATGTCTGGAAAATGGAAACACTTCCCGAGACTAAATGTTATTTACCTAAGAAAGTTCACTGTACAAAAATTTAACATTTGACTAGCAACGCTTCTCCGCTAGCTTTGCATCGCAACTCTCATTCGCGCCTTTGGCTAAGCGATGCGAGGGCAACTTTGCATGAGAAGTGGACAGTCGATCACTTTATTTTTCTAGAAGCCATAACGTTCGTGGATCGCTAGAAAAAAGGTCAACCGTCAAATGGCACCCAACATGTTAGAGGTGCTGAACTCCCCCCCCCCCCCAAACCCCTCCCCTCTTATTCTTGAGCAGCGTGCGTACCGAGAGTGGAATTTTCGTAACGAGCACCTGTGCGAGTGTGTGGACATTAACTTCGCGCTGGGCCGTAAAAAAGCACGATCATTCCTCCGAGGCCCACCGAGTACCTACTCCACACTGCAGATCTAGGTGAGCGATAGAGCTTAGGAAAATGTTTTTATGTTTCCATGGGCTTGAGCCTTTATGCATAATCTGATTTCCAGTCAACACCACCAATGCCTGGGGAGGGTGCGGGCGCGCGATACAAGGTAAAGTGATATTTTCTGTCCAAGAATTTTTGCTCTGTCAAAAGCACTAAGAACCCCTAGATCTAAGTCCTTCGACGACGACGACGAGGGCAGCCGAGATTTTGTGGTTCGATAATTAGTCGCTGCTCACGACCCTGCTGGGTCTCTCGTGTACATTAGGAGAGACATTCCTCAGATGGGAAACCATTGATACACTCGCAGAAATCGATTCTCGAAGGCACCAGCGACGGTGGCGGGTCACAAATACCTACCTTCCACCGTCGTCGTCGTCGTCAGTGAATTGGAAAAATTTTGTTTGATTAACATTTTCTGAAATCCACCCGGTTATTAATTTTCCATCCTTATCCCATTTCTTCCGCAGGTGAGTCGATAACATCTAATCCACGGAGGGCGCCCGTATCGATGGTGGTAAGCAAAGCCCTCTCTAAATCATTCCCGCTCATTTAGTGAAAACACAACTCCATTTGCATACGCGCGTTCTGGTGGCCTAGGCCTATCGGCCATATACTCATTTAAATCGGGGCTAAGCGGTGGTTTTGTTTTTCGACGTAAGAAAAAGGCAAATCCCATTTCGTCCGCGTTGTTGTTGTTTGTGATGCTACAACCAACCGTCGAGTGGATAAACATTTAATCATCTACGGCCGCTGCCGATGTTGTTTTGCTGAGCTGCAACCCCTTCGCTCGTCGAAACTCACAAATGATGCCAATCGTTATTGTTCGTTCATGGACTGTGGGGGGGGGGGAGTGAGAATCTCATTTAGTCTATTAAAAATAGCTTCAGGTTCGGCGGCCGTCCCGTTTCTCCAACCCTGAACACGATAAGCCAATAAATCTTCAAGTTCCCAATTACGCACCCGCACACAAACACACACACACAGCCTGACTGACCCTCGTAGATACGCCGCGACGCCGATGAGTTTGATCTAAAAGAAGTACAGGGAGAAAACAAACAAAAACAAAATAGCACAACGGCAAATTCACCTTCTCCGATCCGATCGGACATCAGCAAACGGCTCAAAACAAAGGCGGGAAAGAGAAAATTAGCTTTTCTGCGGAAAAACGTGTGCCCAGTAGGTGCCTATCTGTGCAGCATGGTTAGCATCGACATGGATAAAGATGGATTAGCACCTTTATAACTGAATAAATGATTGTACATGGTGGACCATTGTAACAAAATGTTGGCAATTTTAGGTTATCTTTTTATCTGGGAAGTGTTGCGATTTCGTTGTTTTTGCACGGTTATGAAGTTTCATGTCTTTTTCATAATTTAAAACCTTGTTGGCAGTTTTGAAATTGATTTGGTATTTGAGCAGTTGCAGGCCAAATACCTAAAAAATAAACAAATTTTAGTATTTACCTCTCAGAATTCAATAAAACTTCGCATAATTGTTCGCTAGGGGCAATTAACCATGTTTGAGCTTTAATTCGGCCATCGTATTCGATATGTTTCAATAATCATAGCACGAAAACGGCTCATCTAATCGAAAAACGATGACAAATTTGTAGAAAACTGAATTGTCTTTACAGAAAAAAAAATCACAAATTTTACCAAAATCAAAAACATGAACATGAAAAATTCGAGCAATATATTGTGATTTGTAATAAATATTAAAATATAGGGTAAATGAATGTAATTTCCCTTATATAAATTATAAAAATAATTTGTGGAAAAAGTTTCAAATTTGTACAAATAATTGATGTTCTACGATTTTTATCAATTTTGAAGTGTCCATTGTGTTCATTTACAAGACTGGTAATGGCCATGTGACATAAAAGTAGTGACTTAAGTGACTAAAATAACAACAATAGTTCCTTTAAAACAGTAAAAAAGTGAAGTTGATTGCGATCCACTTCGAGAAACTTTATAAACTCACACCCAGTGCTGTAAGCGGTCACCGCAGTCGACACATTTTCTATGATAATCGGCTGCCTTTGCTTCTGACTCTTGCAAAACAAGCTATCAAAATACAGTACCAAACAAAAATGTCATATGACAGTCTCTGTCATACGACACTGTCACCGAAGACCGTCACGTATTTATACATTTTAGTTTTTCTCATAAGAAGAGCTGCTAATAGGAATGACAAAACCAGAGCAAAATAATGAAAAAATATTAACAATATCTTATTATGTTATTGTGAAGTTGTGTGCTATAAAATGTCAATAGCTTAATCAGCTATCAGAGCATAATTTTCAATTGTTATGTTATTTAAAAAAAATTAATAAATATTTAAAAATAATATAAAAATAACAAACTGTGTTATGATAACAGAATGAGTTATTACTATGTTTATTGAACAACAAACCAATAACTCTATGAGACATGATAGCAATCTTTGGTATTTATTGCTATACACCTCCACCTTGAACTTCTCCCGGGATTACCAGACACTTAGGTTACTTCACAGAATTTACAAAGAATACAAACATAAACATTAACGCAAACAATTTAAAGTACATGCTAACCCGAGCAGGAACCGATAGCTAATCGATAACAAATGAATATCTTAATATGGTATGATACCAGATTTCGGTATGCTTGTGGTATAAAACCTTGTTTTGATATTATTCAGTTATCGAAAATTGTTGTAAAATATCAAATGAATACCAAAATAACAAAATGGGATCTTTCAGTTTTTAGACAATAACATCTAAAAGAGTTGTTGAATTGGTATTAGAAGAATCTTCAAAATTACAAATTTTGGGGGGTTGGTTGGAAATGCTAACATGAAGCTTTAGTGTGATGATTTATTAGCTAGAGAATGATCTTTAGAAGAGGGTAGGTGGATAGTTCCGTTAGAGTACGGCAGTATGAAAATTGAATAGAAGTTGAAAATGAGCGAAGGGCCATTAAAGCGACAGTTTTCAAGATGGACGCACATTTTTGCCTAGCCCGTACGATGTACGCGGGGACTTGAAGTATGTCTCCAAGTCCACAGGCAAAAATGTGCGTCCCTCTTGTTGCTCATAAACTGACTGCGGCTGTGGAATAGTTCTAGCGACGTTTTCATCACTACCTAAAGCCCCACGTTTGCGAGAGCATTTCCAGTCGATGGTGTGTTATAATGCAGTTCTTCTTTACCCAACTATTGTGTTGCTCCTCTCGTCTTGCCTGTTTTTTTTTTGCCTGTGGACTTGGAGACATACTTCAAGTCCCCGCGTACATCGTACGGGCTAGGCAAAAATGTGCGTCCATCTTGAAAACTGTCGCTTTAATGGCCCTTCGCTCATTTTCAACTTCTATTCAATTTTCATACTGCCGTACTCTAACGGAACTATCCACCTACCCTCTTCTAAAGATCATTCTCTAGCTAATAAATCATCACACTAAAGCTTCATGTTAGCATTTCCAACCAACTCTGAAAATCGTTAACTTCGCGTATGAAGTAACATAAAAAACACTTTGAATGTACAAATTTTGGTATTCTGGCATCTAAAAAAGCGTCTGTTATTCGTTTGTTATTGTAATAACTAAATAATTTATTAGTTCGTTATACGAAGAACATTTTTGAGGTATTATGTTTGGTAATTTACCTCTTATGTCAGCCTCACTTATACCAACCGGTGGAAACTAACGATTTTAAATTGGCTCACTACTTGACTAGCCTATTGGTCCCAAGCAAATTAATTAACCTACCCCATTCTTTTGGAAATTCTAGTACTACACTATGTTTGTTTTGATTCGCTATGAAAGTTTGACAGATAAAATAAGGGTTTCGTGGATTTTCCTATGTTTCGAGGGGTGCATCGATTAGCTTGGGACCTAAGATAGTACCAGAGCTGAGCCAAAAAGTTGAGCACGTTTATTCGGGACCTTCTGGTCTTAGAGTTACCTCTATGGTAAAAGGGAATTAGCTAGGAGCGCTTCTTTTGTTTTGAGAACAATGAGCGTGAATATTCATACAATGCGCTCCAATAGGATTTATGTTGTAGCTTATGAACTACCGCATCGGAAAAAAACCTAGTATTGACAACAATCAATACGAAACTAACGATTTTAAATTGGCTCACCACTTTAGTAGCCTATTGGTCCCAAGCAAACGATTAACGTACCCTATTCTAGTCGAAATTCTAGTACTATGCAATGTTTGTTTTGATTCGCTATGAAAGTTTGGCAGGTAAAATGAGGGGTTCGTGGATTTTCCTATGTTTCGAGGGGTGCATCGATTAGCTTGGGACCGGAGAGAGTACCAGAGCTGAGCCAAAAAGTTGAACACGTTTCTCCGGGACCTTCTGGTCTTAGAGTTACCTCTATGCTAATACCATATTTAGGTTGCCAGTTATGCTATTTTGATACCCGAATTTGGTATTAATAAGTTATTTTTTCTGCTCGGGAAATAATAATATCTCGTATGCTGACGACAATATCTTATCCATAACAAGTTGAGATATTTTTGAAAATATTGACAATAATATTAATGATGTGAATACAGAAATATTGCCAATATCGATGTTTTTAACATCAATATAAAATTTACTGACAATACGATTATTGTCAATAAGAGCAATCGTGTTGGATCCACTTAAGTGCTGAACACACACGGCGATTTTTACGACGAACTTTTGCAATTCCCGAGCAAAGTAAAATAACAACCTGGTATCATCTTGAAAACAAGGCTTGTTATTCCAGACATAATTTAATTTTCAGATGTTATCGGATAACTAATTTAGTGACCAACAACGACGAAAGCTCCTCCCCTGATCCTATCCTTCGGCAATGTACCTCTCTAACCTCGAGTAAGCCGCGAGTATTCGTCCCAACTCCTGCTATACATAGAATTAAAGGAATTTTGTTACAAACAAAGAACAATGAACTATTGGCTCCGTAAAGCTAACGCGATTGAGCCTTCCAAATAAACGAACCAGTTAAACAAAAACATCGACTAATTTTGATGTCATGAAAGAATATGATATGATGCAAGGTTGGTTCAAAACTTCAAATATTATCCACATAGTGAAAAAAATCGCGTAAGGCTTAAATACCAAATCGATAAAATACCTAATTTGGAATTTGTTGAAAAAATTGGCATGAATCACAGGATTTGTTATTAAGATGTTTTCAATGATAACTAAATCAGTTATTTTTGTGATATTCCAGAAGTATTCTTTTGTTATAATTTTTATTATGTTGGCTGTTTATTCAACCACAATGATAACATGTTCAGTTATCAAATCTTGATAACCGGGTATCAGAACTTGTTATCAATTTGGTATAATCCTTTCTCTGCACCGTATGGAGTGTGATTTTTCCCACCGCTTTTTGTGCGCATTGCTTACTCGAACATAAGTTGGAAAAGAGTGTGCAAAGCAAATGGGAGAACCATACTCTCTTTGCCAAGTGCTGTTGTTGCTCTGTAAGCGTTCTGAGCATGGTCCAAATCTAACCTGTTTTTTCTCACTTTGCACTTAAATTAAATAAATTAAATGAATTAAATACAGAAAATATGCTAAATAAATTGAATCAATAAAATAAATAAAATAAAAAAATAAATAAATAAATTAAATTAAAATAAATTAAATTAAGTAAATTAATTAAATAAATTAAATAAATTAAATAAATTAAATAAATTAAATAAATTAAATAAATTAAATAAATTAAATAAATTAAATAAATTAAATAAATTAAATAAATTAAATAAATTAAATAAATTAAATAAATTAAATAAATTAAATAAATTAAATAAATTAAATAAATTAAATAAATTAAATAAATTAAATAAATTAAATAAATTAAATAAATTAAATAAATTAAATAAATTAAATAAATTAAATAAATTAAATAAATTAAATAAATTAAAAAAATTAATTAAATAAATAAAATAAATAAAATAAATAAAATAAATAAAATAAATAAAATAAATAAAATAAATAAAATAAATAAAAAAAATAAAATAAATAATATATATAAAATAAATAAAATAAATAAAATAAATAAAATAAATAAAATAAATTAAATTAATAAAATAAATAAAATAAATAAAATAAATGAAATAAATAAAATAAATCAAATAAATCAAATAAATCAAATAAATAAAATAAATAAAATAAATAAAATAAATAAAATAAATAAAATAAATAAAATAAATAAAATAAATAAAATAAATAAAATAAATAAAATAAATAAAATAAATAAAATAAATAAAATAAATAAAATAAATAAAATAAATAAAATAAATAAAATAAATAAAATAAATAAAATAAATAAAATAAATAAAATAAATAAAATAAATAAAATAAATAAAATAAATAAAATAAATAAAATAAATAAAATAAATAAAATAAATAAAATAAATAAAATAAATAAAATAAATAAAATAAAAAAAATAAATAAAATAAATAAAATAAATAAAATAAATAAAATAAATAAAATAAATAAATAAAGTAAAAAAAATAAATAAAATAAATAAAATAAATAAAATAAATAAAATAAATAAAATAAATAAAATAAATAAAATAAATAAAATAAATAAAATAAATAAAATAAATAAAATAAAAAAATAAATAAATAAAATAAATAAAATAAATAAAATAAATAAAATAAATAAAATAAATAAAATAAATAAAATTAATAAAATAAATAAAATAAATAAAATAAATAAAATAAATAAAATAAATAAAATAAATAAAATAAATAAAATAAATAAAATAAATAAAATAAATAAAATAAATAAAATAAATAAAATAAATAAAATAAATAAAATAAATAAAATAAATAAAATAAATAAAATAAATAAAATAAATAAAATAAATAAAATAAATAAAATAAATAAAATAAATAAAATAAATAAAATAAATAAAATAAATAAAATAAATAAAATAAATAAAATAAATAAAATAAATAAAATAAATATAATAAATAAAATAAATAAAATAAATAAAATAAATAAAATAAATAAAATAAATAAAATAAATAAAATAAATAAAATAAATAAAATAAATAAAATAAATAAAATAAATAATATATATAAAATTAATAAAATAAATAAAATAAATAAAATAAATAAAATAAATAAAATAAATAAAATAAATAAAATAAATAAAATAAATAAAATAAATAAAATAAATAAAATAAATAAAATAAATAAAATAAATAAAATAAATAAAATAAATAAAATAAATAAAATAAATAAAATAAATAAAATAAATAAAATAAATAAAATAAATAAAATAAATAAAATAAATAAAATTAATAAAATAAATAAAATAATTAAAATAAATAAAATAAATAAAATAAATACAATAAATTTAATAAATAAAATAAATGAAATGAAAAAAAAAACAAAAAAAAAAGTTAAAATTAAAAAAAACATAAAATAAATAACGTTGTCAATGAAGTATATTCAGAAAAAAAAATATTGAGTTAATAAAGTAAATAAAGTTAATAAAGCAAATACAGTAAATAAGGTAAATAAAGTAAATATAGAAAGTAAACGAAGTTAATAAAGTGAATAAACTAAATAAAATTAACAAGTAAAACAAGCAAATAAAGTTAATGAAGCTTGAAATGAAGTAAATAAAGAAATCAAGAAAAAAGTAAATAAAGAAAATAAAGAAAATAGAGTAAATGAAGTAAATAAAGTTAATTAAGTTAATAAAATAAATCAGTAAATTGAGTAAATAAAGTTAATAAAGTGAACAAAGTTAATTAAGTTCATAGAGTAAATAAAGTAAATAGAGTAAATAAAGTTAGTAAAGTTATTAAAATAAATGAAGGAAATAAATAAGGTAAATAAAGTAAATAAAGTAAATAAAGTCAACAAAGTTAATAAAGTTAATAAAGTTAATAATGTAAAAAAAGTAAATAAAGTAAATAACATTAATAAAGTAAATAAAGCAAATAAAGTTAATAAAGTTAATAAAGTAAATACAGTAAATACGGTAAATAAAGTACATAAAGTAGATAAAGTAAATATAGTATGTAAAGTAAATAAAGTAAATAAAGTGAATAAAGTTGATAAAGTGAATAAAGTAAATAAAGTCAATAAAGTTAATGAAGTAAATAAAGTTAATAAAGTGAATAAAGTTAATAATATAAATTAGGTAAATATAGTAAATAAAATAAATAATGCAAATAAAGCAAATAAAGTCAATAAAGTTAATAAAGAAATTTAAGTAAAAACAGAAAATAAAGAGAATAAAGTAAATAAAGAAAATAAAGTAGAAAATAATAATATTGTATATGAAGTAAATAAAGTAAATAAAGAAAAAAGTAAATAAAGAACATAAAGAAAATCAAGAAAATGAAAAATAAAGTAAATAAAGTAAAAAAAGTTAATAAAGTAAAGAAAGTTAATAATGTAATAAAGTTAATTAAGTAAATAAAGTAAATAAAGTAAATAGAGTAAATAAAGTAAATAAAGTAAATAAAATAAATAAAGGAAATAAAGTAAATAAAGAAAATAAAGTAAATAAAGTAAATAAAGTAAATAAAGTAAATAAAGTAAATAAAGTAAATAAAGTAAATAAAGTTAATAAAGTAAATAAAGTAAATAAAATAAAATAAAGTAAATAAATTAAATAAAGTAAATAAAGTAAATAAAGTAAATCAAGTAAATAAAGTAAATAAAGTAAATAAAGTAAATAAAGTAAATAACGTAAATAAAGTAAATAAAGTAAATAAAGTAAATAAAGTAAAAAAAGTAAATAAAGTTAAGAAAGTAAATAAAGTAAATAAAGTAAATAAAGTTAATAATGTAAATAAAGTAAATAACATAAATAAAGTAAATAAAGCAAATAAAGTAAATAAAGTTAATAAAGTTCATAAAGTTAATAAAGTTAATAAAGTTAGTAAAGTTAACAAAATAAATACAGTAAATACGGTAAATAAAGTAAATAAAGTAGATAAAGCAAATAAAGTAAATCAATTAAATCAAGTGATTCAAGTAAATCAAGGTAATAAAGTAAATAAAGTAAATCAAGTAAATCAGTTGAATAAAGTAAATAAAATTAATAAAGTTAATAAAGTAGATAAAGTTAATAAAATTAATAAAGTAAATAAAGTAAATAAAGTAAATTAAGTAGATAAAATTAATAAATTAAATGAAGTTAAAAAAGTAAAATAAGTAGATAAAATTAATAAAGTGAATTAAGAATATAAAGTGAATAAACTAAATTAACTATATAAAGTGAATAAAGTAAATAAAGTAAATTAAGTATGTAAAGTAATAAAAATAAATAAATGAAACGAAGTTAATGAAGTAAAAAAAAATAAAATAAATAGAGTAAAATAAGTAAATGAAGTAAACATGGTACATAAAGTAAATAAAGTTAATAAAGTAAATAAAGTTAATAAAGTAAATAAAGTAAATAAAGTTAATAAAGTTAATAAAGTAAATAAAGTTAATAAAGTAAATAAAGTAAATAAAGTAAATAAAGTAAATAAAGTAAATAAAGTAAATAAATTAAATAAAGTTTATAAAGTAAATAAAGTAAACAAAGAAAATAAAGCAAATAAAGTAAATAAAGTAAAGAAAGTAAATAAAGTAAATAAAGTCAACGAAGTAAATAAAGTAATTAAAGTATATAAAATGTAGAAAGTAAATAAAGTAAAGAATTTAAATAAATTAAATAGTGAATAAACAAGATAGAGTTAACGAAGTAAATAATGCAAATAAAGCATCAAATTTAAAACATTAATTCCTTTAAAATACAATGAATTTTGTGAAGCAGAAGTCAAAAAATGTGGTGTTCTTATTTCACCCGTGTTTCTAGTTATTATATCTATGGAATTCGCTTCCCCTTTTAATTCGAACACACAAATATCGCGGCAGCAAACCGTTAACTACTTTAAAAATTAAAACCATAGTCAAATATAATTTTCTTTGCTTTACCGACAACCATTGTAAAGCGTCCAACATCGTAATTGAGGAAGTGAATCTATTAAATCGCAAAATCAAACACATTATTTTATTTTATTTTGCAAGCGATGTAATCTCGATATTTGTGTTTGTGCCAGAAATAAAATGGAAGGGCAAAAGGCTAGATGAGGAGAGAGGATTGATATGTTTAGCTGTATTTTACTGGCAATATTTAAATCGATCTTCAATCGACATAGAATTCCATACTTCTTGGCATTTTTTTGATGACATTGTCAATGTGAGAGTTAAACTCTAGTTTGTCATCAATAATCACGCCAATATATTTAATTTCCCGAACGCGACCAATATTCTCACCATCAATAACAACAAAGCCGTTCTCATTTACTTGATTCCACAAAATTACCATAAATTTAGTTTTACTTGTATTCAATCTTAATTGCTTATACTTCTACGATCTACCTAGAGAATGAGCACCTTCATTCAAGTGTAAGATGGCATCATCTAAGTTCTTAGCTGCAATGAATAACACAGTATCATCTGCAAAAAGATTAATGTCGAAAAATCGTAAACCCCACCGCAAGTTGTTAATATACATAATAAATAAAAGGGGCTCTAATACACTTCTCTGGGGCACTTTAAGGTTATTCCCCATTGGACTGAAAATATAATCAATAAATACAGTCCAATGTTTTTTTACTCTACATGAAAGTTGTCTTGTAAAATGTTCACATCTCATTAAGCAGCACATTTTTGCTGATAAAAATACCTTGTTTAATCCTTTTATAAAAAAGTTACGATGAATTTTCTCCACAAAAATGCCTTTTCCAAGTATTTATATCTTCATTTGGGGGGCATGCACTTTTTGCAGCAATCGAAAGGTGATGTTTCAACGATTTTTTAATGAAAGTGTAATGTTGTGAAATACTTACATTTAGATTAAAACATTGAACTAGGATTGAAAAATATAAGAAATTATATATGTTAACCTATAAATTGTCACTTTTTTACCCTTGTATTTTCCGTGTAAATGTTGCTTAAATAAAGGTCATCAGTTTGATGAAAGCTACAAGTAGGGTGGTCTAAAAAATAAAAATAAAAATATATAAAACTTACCTACTTATGATGAAACCTTTTACAAAGTTGGGGAGAGCGTTATTTAAAGAAAATTTGCTGAAAAATCTTGTAGTCCTTAAGCTCATGGTTATTTTTCTTTAGCAGTTTTTATGATTTATGACAAGGTGTCCTTTTAAAAAATATATATATATATTTACCATAACACTTTTATTTTAATTTCTATATTCTGCGGCTGAAAATATCAATTATTTAACGAATTTTGATGACTTTTGCATTCACTTGTGCATTTTTATTCATTTAGAAAATCATGCCTTTTTTATTAAATTTCATGTTATATCTGTTTTTGTTTTCATATTTATTTAAAGTATTTAATAACTATATTTTGTTTTGTTTGTATTACTTCTGCGTGAAGTTACCAATTTACATAGTTGAAGATATTAAGTTTCAAATAATAGACTTATAGTGGTTGATTTATACAATAGATGAGGAGATGAAAGTATAGAGTTTCCGTGCACGGCCGTACACTATCGAAACTATCAACTCTATACTTTCATCTCCTCATCCATCGTATAAAATGACCAATTTGTCTGTTATTTGAAACTTAGCATCTTCAACTGTTCATTTGAATGAAATTTCAAAATATAATACTAAAACCGTAAAACTCAGTTATTTCTAGATAGAGCTGGAATTAGGGCGTAACAGCTTTTGTAAACAACGACTTCTCTCGATGATTTCTAGGAATTCAAAACAAGTATACCCAAACTAACATAAGCACCATCCGATGGTGATGTTGATGTGCGTGGGCGAGCCTTGACTTTCTAGAAATCATCGAGAAAAGTCGTTGTTCACCAATTACGCCCTAATTCCAGCTCTATCTAGATTTTTAAGATCTTCAGCTTTCATGTTCTGGGCAACATTTTATAAAATTTTACGTTCTAGAAATTTGCCCAATACAACAAATCTGCAGCGAAATAACAAAGTTTGAATCGCTGCGCCATATTTGCGGCCAAAACATGAACTATTTTCATCCACCAAATTGTGGACTTAACAAGAAACTAATCTGAACACGTCAACTCAATTGGATGCAATATCAGAGTGTTATTTTTTTTCCTGAGGCTAGATTTCACTCCTGGCCTACTGTGCATTGATAAATAGCTAAACTCAAATATCTGAGAAGTCTTTCAAACGCCCATTTTAGAACACCAACACAACCTTAAGTACACCAACCAAAAACGTCAAATTCCTTAAAGGGCTGACGTTTTCGAAGTCAATTTTGTCATTCTAGACTTTAGAATCTAGAGCCTAGAGCTGACGCGAGGACATCTTGGTGATTCAAAGGCCATTTTGACGTTTATAAAATTTATTTTGAGTATAGAGTCATTTCGTGCACGTTTTACACCACCCAGACTCTGCATTAGATTAGATCATCAAAATCCAGTTATTTCGTCACACACAGCTTCCACCGATACTAGCTGCGCAGCATGTTTTAGCCATTTAGCATCGTCAACAAATTGAAACAAAGTCCATTGAACGTCGATTCACAGAGTATGGGACCTGGGGTAAATTATTCAAATTGAATCATAATTTAGAAATAGGCAAAATCACGAACTGCATCTCCTTTTATGCAACTGTGTTTGTTCAATTTGGAGTAACTTCGAAAGTGCATTATGAGTTCCTGCCGTCTGCCGCGATGCCGTGAGAATTCATCCGCCACACGGCTGCCGTTTGAATATTCAATAAATGCTAATCCCGAGCGTTGAATTGGTAATGAGACCACTGAACAACGGCAAAATGAATGGATAAATGTTGATTACCATCGAAAAAAAAAGAAACCCGTTGGTTTCTAGAACCCGGCGATCCTCGAGATGGTTATATCTAGTTTCTGCCTTGCCTAGCACCACGTAATCCATCAGCATCAAGTGTCCACTCTAGCGCGCGGTGTTGTTGTGCACAAATATGACAACATATTTACACAAACACTGGAAATTGGCGTAAAAATAATCTCCGAGTGGAGGGATTTGAAATGGATATACCTGGCGTACATGGGCACCTCGGAATGACCGATCTCAGGGAGAGCATCTTGGAGCTTACTGTCACTACGCATCACCGCAGATGACAGGCCACGGACAGTTTGTTTCCTCGATCGCCATCGTTGGGCCTTGTTTGCTTGCGTACTTTTGCTCCGTGTACAGAGATAAGTTGATCTCAGCCAACAGCCAGGCTGGAAATGGTGTGGAAATGGGTTCGTTCTAATGGATCTATTAGTGCGACGAAGGAAGCAGACCAAGCCCGTCTTGAGCGATTTGCATCGATTCACTCTGATAGGATGCTAGAACTCTGTAAATAAGGAAAAGAAGAGTGCAGTGCCTGGCGCTTAAAAAATCAGCGCATTAACGTACGATTGCTCCCACGGCTTCGAACCCGGACTCGCTGGATAAAGCCATCAATTCCGAACTGGATCGATATCAATAATATTTAATATTCAACGTTTGTTTCTGCCTTGTTCTTCCGGACTGGTACCCGTCGCTTGAATCTGTCCAAGCCGTTCTTCATCATCATCATCATCGTCATCACCGCACGGCCATTGGTTTGCCTCTTTCGGTCTACTTCGATCCCACAGTTATCGTTTAAAAAAAAAGGGCAGAGCCGGTCAGCTCGTTTTTCAAGATCACTGCAGATGATCTGCAATCGAAATCCAAACTGTGGGAATGCCATTGAGGCAGGTCAGCGGCACTTATGCCGACGACCGACGATCTCCGCTACAAATTCGAAAACAAAGTGTGAGAGTTGAAATTCACGCCAGAAGGCGCACGATGCGACGACCGACATGACCGAGTTCAAAAGTGACAGCACAATCACCGGGTTGCAACATTCTTCTGGTTGTGCGAGCCACCCACCTAAGTCAATTTTCTTCCAACACCTCGCGAAACAAGAGCACGATCGCCGCGGAAAATGAATTAGATTTCCGTTGCAATTAAAACACACACACACACCGATGGCAGTTCTTCCCATTTGGCGAGAGGCACGACCTGTTCACACCTTAGCTGCGGTCTTCCTACACCCCCAAAAGTGTCAATTTCCGAGCGAAACTCGTGCCGCTGCAATATGATTTGAAGCATGCGGTGCGCTTCTCATGAAACCTTCCAAGGGGGAAATACAGTTTAGCGGGTTCCGCACTTCTCCGGGCATTGAAGTCGTTTTCTCCAGGCTAATTTAAGAATCGAACCACCGATCGACGGGTGATGATTCAAATATGGTCCACGGCAGCTACGGGTTGACATAAATCCTGCGAAGCGATGCAAATCGGGGACCCAAGCATGTGTGTGTGCTGCGGAAACGTGCACGGCGTGAGTCATATTTCATACCGTGGGACTTCCTCCTATGGATGCTGGGGTGAAATAACTAATGCATGACTTTTTTCTGGAATAGGTACCGTTTTTGTGGCGACATCTGTTCGTTAAAGTTGCCTTCTAAATGTTATTGATTTGACCTCTTGTACGCGTATAGTTTTACTGCATTTTCGCAATGGAATCGTTGTTTGGAGAGTAAATACAATAAGCATACATCTACCGTGCGAAATAAAAACAATGTATCGCAGCGCCATTTTTGCGACAAAAACATGTACTATTTTATCCACCAAATTATAGTCCTATCTAAGTCAAGAAACTTTGCTGAAGACGTCAGCCCAATTAGATGCAATCTCAGTGTGTTAATATTGGGTCCTGCTAGAATTTATTCCTGGTCCACTGTGCATTGGAATTAACTATTCATATACATTCAAATTTATTGAAACATCAAATATTGGTCAAAATTTACAGTTTTTCAACACATCCGGTTGTAAAGTTCTGCCTGATGGTTAGATGCAGCTATGGTAAATCAGCTTCATTGATGACCTATTGAAGACAATACGACCAGATGGCCATCTGTTATCACGTGACAAGAGACTGCCAAATCCACGAACCCTCATTGAGTCAACATATCCTTTGATTCCCTTAGGCTACCCCCCAACCCAGAATATAATATAATGTTTTAAAATATACGGTTTACAGTAATGTTACAATTTTGTCAACCCCTTTGCATCCGAAATTTAATTATTTTAGATAAACAGATGTTTGGGTGCTTTAAGATCTTGTTTTCTCATGGAGTCCGTATTATTTTAGAAAAGCTAGGTCTACCCTCTTTTCTTCTAATTAAACTTAAATTTATAAACTAGTTTGAGCGGATGATTTGAGTTTCTTCTGATGATATGTCCATAATAAGAAATTCAACCGACTCTAATTCTTCTATTTATTGTTTTTCCTGCTAATTCTTTCCTAACATTTAACTTCCTATTTCTTTTGTTCCTGCAATTATCCCAGATATCCTTCACAATAAGTTTCTCCTATTTAGCTAACTGTAATCTACTTCTCTTCGTAAGTATGGACATTTTTGATCCATATTGAATTTCCGGAGAACTGTAAGACTGTGTTATAAATTAGTCTCCCGATTTCCCAAGGTGGTTTAAAAGTTTTACAAAATTGGGGAAAAGTTTTTGCTGATTTCATTGTATTTACGCAAACAATAACAAATTGAGATGTTCTGATATTCTTTTGACGTTGGACTACGTTTGTGAAAACCAAAAATGGAACATGTAACACAATTATGAAAGATTTTGAACGTTAATAACTCAGCTGCCCCTGGACCAATTTCAATAATCGTATCACCAATCGATCAGAAATATTTCTACGCATCTGTAAAAAAAAAATGTCACTATTGAAAATTGCACCAATGTGCAACTGTTGCTATGATAATTAAAACTATAACCGATTGCCTGCGAAAAGCGATTTCCCTAACACGGATTTCAAAGTTGAATTCCATCCGGTCTCACCAAAGGGTGTTTATTCAATCATCCCGTGGTGAATGGTGGTGTTCTCCAGTACACAACGAAAGGCTGCCTGCAAGCAGTGAGCTGCAGCCCACATGAGCATGCATAGAAGGTGGAAGAAGCCGCACCGCTATTGATCAGAATCAGTAGTACTTCGTGAGTCCTTGTGGGCCATCTATGTCAAGCGCGTCATACGAAAGAGTATAAACAGAGGGAACCCGCTCAAATTCCTATTCCTACACAAAACACAAGCTCCTGCTGCAGTTAACAAATAAGGTTTATTATATAAGACCACGCAGTCCTACGTCACCATTGCGTATAACCCCATAGGGCTGTCCTTGTGGTTTTTTTTTAAGTAAAACTTGCTATTGGTTTGATATTCTCTTCTACTCAGGATAGACTATAGCTGATACATGTGGGCGATACAAATTCCTTGGGACGAGGAACTTCTCGAAAACCTTCGGGTCTGGTGGATGCGTTTCCGTGGTGAGATCCCTGAACTGTCAAAGCTCAAGGTTCCATGACGCGTTCTGGAAAACACGAACAACGTACGCTCTTCACTGCTTCTGTGATGCTTCCGACCACGGATATGGCTCGTGTGTCTACGTAGTTTCGCCGAATGGTAAACGGTCGTACCAATGCCAACTACTCATTGCTAAGTCCCTCGTTGCACCTCTACGTGGCCTCAGTATTCCAAAACTTGAGCTGTGTGCCACTCTACTTGGGAGCCAGCCAGTTAAGCAATCCTCAAGGTTATGCCAATGCCCAGGGGCTCTCCTTGGGAGCCAGCTGATGGAACAAATTAGAAAACCACAAACTTCTCGGCAACATAAATCTTCTGGTCCGACTCCAGCATCGTTTTGCACTGGATCCAATCTCCACTAACAACGATTGCTGGCGACATGTTCCTTCGAAGAAGAATTCCGCTGACCGCATATCTCGTAGTATTCTGCCGTCCTACGTAATCGCTGATCCGTTATGGTGGCATGGACCGCAATTTCTCGTGAAGTCCGTTGAAGATCAGGAAGCTCGAGATGTGGAAGCTCGTCGAGTTGTCAGCTTCGCAACAATACCAGTTAATAACTCGATCATTAACCTGGGAAAGCTACTTCGGGCAGTCGGATACTACTTCCTCGCGCTCCTTTCGTGTGGCAATTCGGCTCCGGGGGCTTTTAGGATCGAGTTCAACTTGTTGAATAACCTTCCAGACGTCGGTAAGAGGTGCATGTTGAGCTTGTTTGGTCAGTTTCTGGAGCTCAATATTGAGTTATAGCCAGTAAAAAGCCTGGCAAACCCGCGTCAGATTACAACTCGTACCGACCGATCGCGATGTTGTCCTGTATCCGAAAATTAATCATATCGTCCGGCCATTTTCCACAGAGATGGCGCTGTTTCGCTGGCAGGAAGTGATAAAAATCCCCATACATAAATTGAGAGAAGTGGGAATAATTCACTTTTGGTGCATGTTCAAGTCAAAAAAACTGAACGACAACCTAAAGAAATCAGTCAGCGACTTTGTCGTTCAGTTTTTTTCCCGGAAATTATTGGTAAACAAGCTACAATTAAATAAAAATTATATTTCCCTATACACTTACTACCAGTCCCCAGAGAGCCAAAAAATTCAAATTTCTGAGAGAAAATTAGCTCTCACGAGCTCGATATCTCAGCATGCCATGTATTTTTATGACACTCGATTTGTGATTTCCCTTTCACAGAATACAAAATAGAGTATCTGACACTACAAAACACGTCTGGTACCTCTATATATGCATTTAGATTGACATTCGAAGTCCCTCCTTTTTTACATATTCTGCACAAACGATACTTTGTGCCCCGCCCCATTCATAGAAATTGGCAGGAAATCCTGTGAGGGGTGAGCTTGTTTGAGTGCAGAATGTGTGAAGAAGGAGGGACTTCGGATGTTAATCTAAATCCACCAGACATGTTTTGCACTGCACTGTCCTCTGTGAACAATTATCGGAAAACAGATTATGTGTAGTTTCCGATAGATGCCACCGCCAACAACAGCAGTGACATCTGATGGAAAATGAATGCAGAAGCTTGACAAAATGATTAATTGTTGGAGAAATTATCGAACGACTGAATCGCGTTGCTTTCCATAGAAATTCAGTTGGCTACTGCTAAATAAAGAGAAAATGGCTTCTGTGTTCTTGGATATCAAGGAGGCTTTTGATTCAGTTTCGGTTGGAGTATTTTCAGACATACTCCACGCTTGTGGTCTTTCTCCATTAATCAATAACTTTTTGTACAATATGCTGTCGGAGCTTTTCTCATGGAAACTCTACAGCTTCTCGATTTAGTTACATGGGGCTCGCCCAGGGCTCATGTTTAAGCCCTCTTTTATATAATTTCTACGTCAGAGAAATTGACAATTCTAGATAGAGCTGGAATTAGGGTGTAACAGCTTTTGTAAACAATGATTTCTCTCGGTGATTTCTCGAAAGCCATGGCTTTCACTGGCAAATCGACATCACCATCGAGTAGTGGAAGACTTCCCCTACCCGATGGATATGTTGGTTTGTGTAGGCGTGCCTTGAATTCCTAGAAATCAACGAGAGAAATCATTGTTTACAAAGGCTGTTACGCCCTAATTCCAGCTCTATCTAGAATTGTCTTAGTGAGAACTGCACGTTGAGACAACTTGCAGATGACGGCGTAGTGTCTGTCACAGGGCCCAAAGGGATTGACCTGCAAGGACCATTACAGGATACCTAAGATAATTTGTCTACTTGGGCTATCCAGCTAGGTATCGAATTCTCCTCGGAGAAAACTGAGTTTTACTTTCCAGGTATTTCTGAGGAATTTAAGATTTCAAGTGAAGCCTGAGATAGTTTTGAGAATAATTTCAAGAAATCCTTGAATTGAATTCAAAGTAAATTTCAATGAAAACTCATAGGAACGAACTACTTTAAATTTCGGAGAAGTACTCCAAGAGCATTCGGAGTATAATTTCATGAAGTTTTTGGACAATTTTGAAGAATACCCAGTTGAGGAGGGAGACGCTTAAAGGAGGCTTACAATTAAATCTAAGAATATCCCCAGGCGATCTTCGAAAGAATTTGGAAAAAGAATTCCAGGAGTGTTTGCCAAACAAATTATGAAGATAAATCGAAGGAATTTGTGAGGAGAAATGCAAATGAACTCTTATGAGAATTTCAATATGAGTAGAATTCTAAGGGAAGGATTTAGATTCAAAAGGAAATCTGAAATGACTTCAATGAAAATTCTGATAATTTTTTACTGATGATAATTTCAAGATGATTAAGAGGAAAATCCAAACAACATTTAATTCGTAGGAAAGGTTCCAACGACATTATGAGGAATATTCCAACGGTTGTTTAAAGAATTCAATTTAAAGAATAATTCCATGAGAGTTTCGGGAGAATACAAAGCGAATGCTGAGGCGAACTCCAAGTGAATAGTCATGATAAATCTCCGTTGATTATGGAATGGACTATTCTGAGGTCTCCAGAACCAATTGAAAGTTCCCAAAATGTTCCTGAAGTTAATGAAACTGCTTTGAAGTTCTTTTGTAGTTTGAGAAACTAGCCTTATGTTGACAATACTTCGCCAGTTTTAATGCAAGAAGTCCTTGGGAGAATTACAAAGACTTCTCCTTTTCAAACCAAAACCCGTAACGTTGCATTTGCCGGCAAAAGGTACCAAGATCACTCACCTTTCCAGCTGAATCATTTGCTTGTGTAAATACACAATTATTTTCGTCGACAACGTTGTTTACGTTAATTAGTTTAGCAGGTAATTGAGCCATTTTGCTAATCCCGCTAAAATTCCATTCTTGTCGGATTATCCTGAAATTTTGTGAAAAAGTCCATGCCGAGGTACGAGAACGAGCGAACGAAGGCTGCCATCCTTGTCTTCGGTAGCGGGGCCATCATCGGTGGCGCTGGCGCAGCGCGTATCACCTTGCATAGCTGACATTCTCGACGCACTCGGTCGTAGACCCTGCGAACTCGTGGGATGTGGAAACCTTTGCGCACTTCGTTCACACAGGTTTCGTGATATTGATGATGATATCGCAGATGAACGTCGCGTATGAGAAGCACTGTAACGGGATGCTCTCGAGGGAGCACGATGGGGTATCTGTTGCTCTCGTCTACGAAGTCGCATTCGCCCAACCGACTATGGATGCGCATCACGCCTCGCTTGTCCAAGAACGGACTGACCTTGAACAGGCCGTTCTTCTTCTGGAGTCGACGATCACCCACTGCATGGATGGCAAGTTCGTCTGCGTAAACCTTTCCTGCGCTCGTTTGATTTGGAACACCTCCGCCTTGAGAAGCTCCTGCTGCGTAAGCGGCCTGACATTCCGTTGTAGACCTTCCTTCTTCAGCCGGATGTTGTTCACGAACCGTTGTACGAAGGCCGTTGCACGCCGTAAGCGGTACCACGATGAGAAGTTCTCTGGCAACAAGACGGTACGAACTCTCCCCCACTGAATAGTGCATCACGCTTGAACGGATTTCTTCGGCGGTTTCCTGGCCGTTTAGTGACGACTCCGGCCATTCTATTTTGGGTCTCCACAGGAACGATGGCCCATTGAACCAACGACTTGCTGGCTTGAGATCCGGTTTGTACTTCCACTTTGTTCCGTCGTCAGCCACGTTCTCCTTAGTACCTATCCACCTCCATTCCGTAACGTCCGTCTCTTCCACGTCCCGAGCATCAGTCCAGAAATAACGACGGTCGACCTTGACAGAGTGGCCTGCCTCGATACTCTTGGCCAAGCGTGAACCGATGACTGCTGCTTGCAGCTCCAGACGGGTTATGGATACGAACTTGAGGGGCGCTACTCGAGTCTTGCTACCGATGAGCGCACAATGAACGTGTCCATTCCTTTCAAAGCGGAAATAGGAAACGGCTGCTTACCCAAGCTCACTAGCATCTACGAACGTGTGAAGCTCGATCCTGGCTTCGTTGATGCTGGAGTAGCACCGTGGAATTTCTACCGACTCAAGCTCCGGCAAGGTACGTAGCCATGTATGCCACTTCTCCAACTCCTTTTTCCCGATTTCTTCATCCCATCCGGTTTTCGCTCTCCAGACCTCCTGCAGCAGTATCTTCAGGAACATCAAGTAGTGCGCAATGAGACCTAAAGGGTCGAAGATGTCCATCAGCGTCCGTAGTATGTCCCGCTAGGTTGGGTGCTTGATTCCGGTAAGAAGGTCCCTGTTGCGTTTCGTGCAGAGCTTGTAGCGAAAGACGTCTTTTGTTGTGCTCCATCACATTCCAAGGACCTTTTCCATGGCAAGGTCAGCGCTCATCTCCATTGACTTTTCCGGTTGAGGGTTTTCTCCGAGGGCTTCCAGCACTTTGGTTGAGTTCGACACCCAGTTTCTCATGAAGAATCCGCCTTGTTGGTGAATGTAACGTACATCATTGACCAGCTTGATGGCTTCCTCCTCCGTATCTACGCTCGTGAGCATGTCGTCCACGTAGGATAGCGTCAACAGCAACAGGGTATTCGCTTTCGAAATGGGCAGCGTTTTCGTTCAGTACTAGGTGAACAGGTAGCGCCGAACGTGACAACCTGCATTACATAGTCACACGGCTCCGTCGTTCCATCGCTGGCACACCACACGATTCGCTGACTGTTCTCATCTTGCGGGTTCATCAACATCTGATGAAACATTTCAGCTACATCACCTCCTAGGCCAATCAACCGTTCTCGGAACTTATATAGGACTGGTGGTAGAGCGTTTAGTTGATCCGGACCATTCATCAACACGGCATTCAACGGTACTCCTCCAAACGACGCGGCTGCATCGAACACGATTCGGACCTTGCCTGGTTTATTAGGGTTGAAGACCGGAAATATGGGCAATTACCAGGTCCGATCTCCCGTCCGCTGACTTTCCTCCGGGGTTAGCTTGCGGACGTAGCCCTTGCTGACGTAGTATGTCATCTTCGCTCTCAGCGTCTCGGCCAGTTGGAGATCACGTTCCATCCTCTTAACCAGACAGTAATGACGTCTCAAAGCCATCGACCTGTTGTTGGGTAGGCGTACGTCATCGTATTTCCACAAAAGACCTACTTGGTAGCGCCCATTCTGGAACACCGTAACGTCGCGCAGCTTTGTCAGCGCTCGTTCATCTTCCTTGGAAAGAATTTGGTTTTGCGGAGCTCCGATCCCAACACTGTCAAGCGCGAAGTAGCTCTTAACGGCGTCGTGTAGAAGTTCATCTGACTCGTAAGAGTGGAAGCAAATATGGTAGCTATATGGGGTGATGTTCGATCTCAGACCATCCTCCGGCTAACAAGTTCCGTAGATTGTCCATCCAAGGCGTGTCTTGATAGCTACTGGTTGATTTGGCTTCCCCTCACGGCTATCCAGGGCGTGGACCACTCGCACGTTGTTCATCCCGATCAATATCTTGGGTTGAACGTTGCTGTACGATTCGATTGGCAACCCGTCGAGATGAGGATATTCTTCAGAAAGCTTGCGAATGGAGAGCGATTGTGACGGAAGTTTCAACTCTTTAATCGTGTAGACATCTGTCAGGTTGTTCTGAGGACATCCGTAGTATGTGTCGGAAATGTTGAGGGAAACACGAATGGCATCGTCCTCGTAACGGCAAGTATCGGCAGTCCAGCGGAGACAGAGTGGATGCCTTTCACCGTGCAAATTCAGCTCCTTTGCCAGACTTTCCTCCATCAGCGTCAAGGAAGATCCACTGTCCAGGAACGCATAGGTTCGTACCTTGAGCCCCTCATTGTACAGCGTGACCGGAACGTACTGGAATAGTACAGGTTTGCTTCCTCCTCGATGCGTGTTGCAGGACCTGGTTTCTCGGGGACTGCCACCGTTGGCTTGATGCGCAGCGTGAGTGTTCGGTGCCGAACCTGAAGCAGACGACGGGATTGAATTGTCTTTCGCGTCGTTATGCATCATCCGATGGTGCTTGTATTGACAACCGTTCTTGCCACACGACTTTCCGGACTTGCAAGGACCTCGATGATTCCCCAGGCAGCTAAGGCATAATTTATGCTCCCGGAGTGCAGCCCATCGCGCGGAAAGCTCCATTGAAACAAATTGCTTACACTTCTCCACTGCTACGCAGCTGCCGTTGCAGATGACACATCCGCTATCAACGTCGCCTTGGTTGACCTTCGGAACCGTCTCGGTGTGTGCGTTCAGAAATCCATCGTTCTTCCGTTCCCGGCGTGTCTTGTTGTCGAAGGAGCCCGAGAACTGAGGCATCGTCACCGTGCTCGCTGCTTCTGCCAGTTTGTACAGCCACTCGCTGAACTCCAACAAAGGTTCGATCGGTAGCGAAGAGACTGACGATGGGTCGCCCAATTCAGCCGAATCATCGGTGGAAGACGATCAAACAGATTGTGCAGCAGAGTCAAATTACACAGATGCTCCTCTAACTCACAGGCCTTCACTGTTGCTACCATGTTGCGAACGGCCAGCGCGAAATCGACGAGCGTACCTAGGCGTTCTGCTTTTGGAGCGGGGAGAGTGTTTATCTTCTGCAGCAGCGAATGTAAGATGATTTCTGGACGCCCAAACAGCATTCGCAACGTTGAAAGAACTTGATCCAGGTTGGCTGGATGCAACAGCTGGCATTTGACCGCTTCCAATGCTTTCCCACGTAGACATTTCTGTAGACGAGCCGAAAATCCGCAAAGGTTCGTTGTGTTCTCGTATGTTGCGAAAAACAAGGGCTATTCATCCGGTTCCCCGCTGAAGATTGGTAGTTCCTTAGAGACTGCATGACGTGCGGCGATTTGGCTTTTATTGAGCAACGTCGTCGTCCCCCCATGGCAGAAGGATAGTCGTGTAAGTCGTACGGATAGTACTCTTGAGCGGCAGGACGCGGAAGACCAGCATATGCAGCAAATGCCGAAGCATTCGGGCGCTGAGTATGATTCGCATGAGAGAACGTCGGAATATGCTGATGTTGATCGGTCCGGAGAGAAGCAAACGTCGAAGCGATAGGACGGTGGATAGGTGGAGGTGGATTGAACGCTGGTATGTTCGAATGTTGATCGATACGAGGAGGGTCACGAGCAGAGAAATCGGGACGATGGTTGATTTCAGAAGGAATATCAACTGGAACGTATAACTGTTGCTGTTCCCGATGTGGAGCGAAAGTTGGTCCGTCATGATCTTGGCGGACTGGGGGTGGTGCAAAGAGAGGCATATTTCTACGGTGACTATTCACAGGCGAAGAATGAAAGACAGGATGGTTTCTTGTGTTGTTTGGTTCGAAAGCGTTCCCTTCTGGACTACTTTGTCGTGCAGGAATGGCATTTCCCGTCGACTCGAGCAGAAGCTGAAACCTACGCAACAGATACTTGCGTTCGATGGCTTGCTCTTCCTCTAGAAGTTGGATCCGGAGTTCGGCAGGCAGTTTGTTCACAAGGTCTGGATCGACAGCAACAACTGGTCTGGGAACTACTGGCACATAGGTGTTCGAGGAGTACGCGGGCGTGGGGTTGGCGGTGGCGGATTTGGCGACCGTGGTGTTCGTGGACGTGGGGTAGGTGGTTGCGGATTTGGAAACGGACTACGTGGGGGTACTATTATCGTTCTCGGAGTTTGCGGTCGTGGTGTAGGAACGGGCGGGAATGGTGTTTGCGGTGTGGGCAGACGTGAGACTGGTAGTGGTATTGGTGACTGCGGGTGTGGTAATGGCTCACCTGTACGAGTTCTTGGATGTGGTGATTGTGGAGCAGAAACTCTGGCAACGATGCACTCCTGGCAGCTCCAATCGTGGTCGGACACATCTTCGTTTACTCCGGCGCAGTCAAAGTGGAACCAACGCTCACAGTCATCGCAGCTGACCATATCGTTGCTATCTGGCAGACGGCAGAGCGGGCAGGATTGCTGCAAGCTGTCATCCGGCACTGGATGCCGAGTTCGGTCCCTTCGTGGCATATCCGATTGATCCGGAAAACGGAAATTTTAAAATGTTGCGTATGCAACGAAAGGGAAACACTTTTCCGTAATTTTAACTCGTATATTTGGGTGAAACGGTTAAAATTTCCGTTTGTGAGGGTTTCCGATTTGTAAGCCGGATCTTCGTAACGGTATTCAGAGACGTAATCTTTCTCAACTTCCTCGATGATTGTCGAATTGTAGAGCGGACTCAATGTGCAGTTGTACGTATAATCATTATATCCTCCGTACGCTAAGCCACTAGTTTAAGTAGTTTTAAGGTAATTGTATGCGCTATTTTAGGTAAGTTAAACAGTAAATTGTAGTTTTTAAAGACGCATGTTACACTATTTATTTTCAGCTTTCTTTTCACAATGATCTGCACTTTTTTCTTTCACCGCCGCATTGACAGCTCCCATTGACATGGCCATTATGCCTCCGTCAGCTCCCACGCGGCGCCGCTGCATCCATGAGGTATATTAGTAGGCGTGGCGTAGCACGAAGGGTGCACGCAACATTTATATTGATACATTTTTGATATAAGTATTTGTTTCATAAGTTCACTATAAGTGACCCATTCTGGTCTAAATATCGTACGTATCCTACCACTTCTAGCGCACGGTTACACTTCCTTCCAATCTCCTCTTGATGAATTCTAGCCTACCCATTCTTGTTGGCATCACCGACCTCGTACTTCCGATGCTCGCGACTAGTTTCGGAACCAAATATCGCCCACTGATCACTTTTACAATAAAATAAAATTCCTTCCCACTTATCCCGTTCTAAATAGAAAGAACTTTTTCGACGCATACGTCTTCCTGTCGTATCAATGATGGTAACCAGCCCTTTGATATAAGATTTCAGTATGGCTTTGACGCTCTGGTTGTGCACCCAGACAGAAACAAGTACACCAGCTGAGGTTCACGAGTCGAGGGTAGCCTAGATTTCTCCGTCTCCGCCTATAAAAAGCTTTAGCAACGATAAATCATGCGTCTTCATAAGAATCAAATCCCAGTTTACGAGCGATATCTTGTCGACTAATACGGATGTCACATAGCACCGATCAATCTATTATCAAGCCGTCCTGCAAGTGATCTTATACAATTTCAACAGTTACTAAATTTAAAAAAAATACATGTTTTCAACTCAAATAAATAAAATCTCGAATTTCGATTTGGAGGTTTGCATTTGTTGACAAAGGCGAGACTACTTTGATCAGTTTTGAGTAATTATGAGTTGCTCAAATTTACTCGTTGCGAAACTATTTGCTCTGAGTACAGCCGACTTGATTACGACTATCTTCGTCCTACTGTACAATAGCAGTCATACCATATCAGTCTATCGCCACGAATATGTTCTGCAATTTCGGAACCAAAACGATCCAATCAATCCCTGAACGAGTCCTTCCTCCTTATGTTCCTCTCCGCTTACGTAGCGTTAAAATATGTCTCTTCACGCCTACGGGAATCGAAAACAGAGGCGAGACCGGAGCAACCCGGCCATTAGGATGGCTCCCGTGCTCGATCATAAATTATCTCCTGGCACACGTGGTTCGATTTCAATTGACACTGAATGATTTTCCTCGTTCATTTCAAAGTGCCAGGAAAAGTGCCATAAATCAGAGTGTCCCAGAAGCAGGTGCAACACGGCACTGCAGTTTGCATTCTGCTTCCACCGACTCAACTAGCAAAGAGCCTAGAAGCATCTATCTACCGATATTCCATTCAAAACTGATGAGCGGCTCTTGTTCTTCTGTAGGTTAATGGTTTGCTTGTTCAGGGCTGCTGCAGAGGAAATCTGTGGGTTTTTATTCCGCGCTCGGTGTGGTGGTGTCGTTCTGTCGCCGACATCGTCTTTGCGCAAGTTGGCGTTTCGCGAGATAATTTATTGCACCCGGTTCTCCCGGAATTGTTGCCCGATGCGATGCTACCAATTGAACCACAATCCAATCCACCTTGCCAAGCAGCAGCCAACGGGTAGGACTGCCACTTGTTTTGCGCCCAGCATGAACTGGAAATCAGAAAATCAAAACGACATCCATTGATTGATTCTCAACTTCCCGCGCACGGAGGAGTCAGTGACAGTGCCGAATTCGAGGCTAATTTGAATAGTTCGCAGGTCCTGGAGGTATGATCATCGTCGGTACGCGTACCTACACAAACAAACCCGTGTCAGGGGATATGGCAATTATTTTTGTCATTCCCAGTGTGTTTGAGTGTGTGTTTGTGTGACTGTGAGAGGGCAAGACAACTCGAAGATTTGCTCCGATGTTATCTGCACTGGAGCATCTCGCGATGCTTTTTTATTATTATGTACATCTGAGGTCCCTTCTGGCCTGGGATTCCGAATCGTTGCAAAATCAAGATAATGGATAAAAATAAAAATAATAGATTGTCATTTCGGCTGAAATGAGATAAATTATCGCAGATTTTTCCGGGCAGATTCGCTCAAGGCGCTGACGCCGTGACTGCATGCAGTGAACCTGTTGCCAATCGAGGCGAAGTGAGAGAATGAGGGAAGCTTAAGGATACTTTCGGCACAGCACTTCTTTTTTTTACTTGTGAGCTGGTTCAATTAATTATGGACCCACAACAATGTATTTTGCGAACGAAACCGAAGACGATTGCGGCGAACAGGTGCTTTCCGACGATAACGACGACAGCATAGCTTCTGGTTATCTTCTGGGGCTGATTTAAAGCTGGGATCCATGAGATTGATAACGTCGGGGGATTGGAAATGTACGGTGAAGAATGCCGATCTATTCATTTGAGCTTGACATTTTGTGGAACTATGAGCTTAGCTATCTTTTTCTTAGCAGTAACATAGCTGATAATTTAGAGCTTTCGCAGCCAAATTTTCCATATTGTGTGAAAATACCCGCTCAATTTCTAAAGAATGAGCATTAGAATTGTACAAATTACCCATAAACATATTGCAAATGATCCATAAAACGTTCAACATTGAATTAAAAGCTAATGAAATAGATCCATAGACAATCAAGATTGCGCCCCAAAAAAATTTACAAATGATCCATAAATCAGACATATAGGGGAAATTAATGTAATGTCGGTCTAAATTCCCCTAATTTGGGCCCATACATAAATCCAGCAATCGTCAAAAATGTTCAGCGAGGTGGTTCAAAAAATCTTTTTTTTTTTCAAAACTGACTTTTTTTCTAAAATTCATAACTTTTGAACCGCTGGGCCAATTTCAAAGCCACGAACAACCTGAGGATCAACCAGGGTTTTTCCAGGCAGGAGCTTCAGTTCGGTTCAGTTATCTGCTGGAAAGAGTTGTAGGTGCCATCAAGGTGATCAAGCCATCCCACTGAAGAAAACTGTGAAACTTCTGGGGGTTGTCATTGACCGTTCACTGAGTTTTGTACTGCACTTTCAAGGGGTCAAGGCCAGCTGTCGCAGCAAGATCAACCTCATCCGCACAATCTTCCGTCCCCACCACTCCAACAAAAGAGAAGTACGTTTCAGTCAGTTCATCTTCAGTCCTCCTCAGCGAGGGGGCCAGAGTTCTCCGTACAATTGCCAACGCAGTGCTCCCCCCAGTGGCCAAGATTCACTGGTACGGAGATAAGAGTTGGCAATCTCCCGCACCAAACATCGACAACCGGATAAAGGAGAAGTTCAGAGCCGGGGACAATTCCGTAGCCCTTAGGAGATCGGTAGCAGAGCTGACCGGATCGTACCCCAACTACATGCATCGCTACACGGACGGGACAAGATCGAGAGCTGGAGTCGGACTGGGAATCGCTGGTGACATTTCCCCAACAAGCAGAAGTCTTCCAAAACAATGTTCGGTGTTCTCGGCAGAAGCAGCAGTTATTCTTCATGCGGTCACGGTCCCTGCGGATCGTCCAAAGCTGATCCTATTGGACTCACACAGTGTTATTCAGGCCCTCTCGTCGAAGGTCCCGGTCCACCCCTAGATCCAGGGTCCACCAAACACTACCTACACATGGACTCCCGGACACTGTGGGATCCCGGTAAACATCGAGGCGGACAACGTAGCTGGGTCAGGCCCATCCGGTCCTCGGTACTTGCACAAGGTGCCGTTGCAGGACGTGAACAGATGGATCACTTGCACAGTGCGGACAGCGTGGGCAACGGAATGGTCCAGCGAAAGACTTGCTTTCATTGGGAAAATCAAAGGCAACATCGGAAAGTGGACGGACCTTTGCGAACCAGCGAGACCAGAGGATCTTTTCCAGGCTCCGGACAAGACACGTCCTAATCTCAAGGGATTTCAGCGGAGGACCTTTCAGGAAGAACTGTGAAACTTTCCATGTTCCTTCGACGATGGAGCACGTGTTATTCAGATGCCTTTAAGAACCAATAAAGCATTCTTGAAACCCAAACAGGCCTTAGGCCTTCAAAGATATTACAAATTGTTGTAATTGACCTTGTTTTTTTCAAGTTGAAGATTTATACTTATACCCTAGAAGGACAGGAGTAATTGACCTTATTATTTCTTCATTAGTAAGTCCTAGGAGCTACTAGAGTCCATGCTAAGATCTTAGTGGGGTTCTTCATAGACATTTAGGGCATGTCCATTAATCTTCAAAAGTCTTTGAGGACCAGCCCTGAAGAATTCAAGAGTAAGTTCTGTAGTTCACAAAGGATACTCCATAGGTTCTCAAGAGATGTCCAATTCCTGTCCTTATAGGGTATAAGTATAAATCTTCAACTTGAAAAAAAATAAACGGCATAATATGTCCAAAGGGACGAAATGGCAATTCTACAGTTTTATAAAAAAAAACTGATTTGAACTGGATGAACTGAAATGGTTCACATCAAAAATAAGTCCTAGTTTCTCTTGGAAGGAATAAAAACGTCTGTTTCTAACGGTGATTGACGAACTAATTAATCTTTTATTTCGTTATAACTACATAGGTTGCTCAGACGCATCCTGCTTCGATCACTCTGCAACACTCCTCCACAATATGTGGTCAGCCCAATTCTTGATAACAAATCCTCCAGCTTTACCCGGTATTGTGACTTGGATAGCATATAAAATCACCTTTCCAGTAGCATCACGTTTCTACTTAAAAATCGAGCGGCAATCCACTGGCTTTGTACCTGATGGTAGATCAACTTTCTCCCAGGTGTAATTTGCCTGCAATGCTCGTGCTGCGGACCACTAACTGCATCGTGATATGACCGAGGCTCCTGCGTTGGTTTCTTCAGAGAACTTTCAGTCAGCATACACACCTGGTACCGCAGCGGTGCTTCGATTTGAGCGACAAGCTTCAGCGGTCTCTGTCTCCTTCTGCATCATATCATCCTTGAATAGGAATAAGTTCATGTTTTAGGAATAATAAAATATTGTATCGTAAATCATAACTCAAACCTCCTCCTCCCTCTCCGCATCCATAAAACTGTAAATCTCTACTAACCTCGAGGCGACCGCGAGTAATCGGTTCAATTACTTTAACTCTAGATTTAAGACATCAATTATGTATAACGCAAATGATAACTTGGCTCTGTAAAGTTTATTCGATTAAGCCTGTACAAATAAATAAATTAATAAAAAAAAGAGTCATCCTTAGATTCCTCTTCTTCTTCAAACTCGTTGGTGTCTTCAAATATCATTATCATCTTGCTCTTGATTGCCATCGTTGTCCAACCCGTCAACTTGTCGTGGCACGGGCATCTCTTGTAGTTGAGTTTCTTGATATTCGTACTCAACAGCTTCTTCAGAAGATTCTTCCTGTGGAACGAACATCCCGGTTGATCACGCCCTTGTATGTCTTCAAGTCGATCATCCGGTACGCCGAATACGTGCAACTCCGAAAGGTCCGGTTTGCAACCATAAACCGTCTCATACGGGGTCATCTTCCTGGCTCTGGTTGGTAGGATATTCTGCCAAAATTTTTGCCGTACTCACCGCTTCTGCCCAGTACTGGTATCCCAATTTCGGGTCCAGCAACATACAACGCGCCATCTCTACTAGTTACCTATTCCTGCGCACAGTGACGCCGTTCTGCTTGGCAGTGTAGGCCGTGGTAAATTGCTGCAGTATTCCGAGCTCCTTGCATAGTTTCTTCAGACTTTTGCTGCGGTATTCTCTGCATTGGTCGGACCGTAAAACCTTTGGAACCTTGTCCTACTGTGTTCTTGTCATCCGCACATAATGGTCTAAACAATCCACTGTCTGTGACATCTCATGTAGGAAATAAAGCCATGAATTGCGGCTGTAGTCGTCGATAAGAAAATACCGACAACCACCCGGCGTCTTTGTGTTCGCTATGCACGAGATCCAGAACCGCCTTGGACTTCTGTTTGAATATCTTGGGAAATGGCCTTCGAGTCATCTTCCCCTCTACGCAGCACTCGCAGAACGCTTTGATTCCATACGGATGACTCTTGATACCTGCCACTAGCCCTCGTTTGTCTGCCTCCAGAATTGCCTCGGGATCACGATGTCCTGTGCCACTCTTGAATGCTTCTTCTTCTTCTTCGCATTTCAAGCTTATTGCATATCGCATATTAGCTTATTGCGTGCTCTCAACTTAGTGTTCTAAGATGCACTTCCACAGTTAATTGAGAGCTTTCGATGCCCATTTTTGCATCGGTATAATGTGTGTATATTGTGTGGCAAGTCCAATCATACTTCTATGCCCGAGAAGTCGGGAAGTCGAGAAATTTTCCAACCCGAAAAATTCCTAGACCGGACCGGGAATTGAACCCAGCCACCTCCAGCATGGTCTTGCTTTGTAGCTGCGCCTTTGCCGACTGAGCCAAGGGAGGCCTGCTGGTTATAACTCTTCGTTGCTGCTACCACTGGATTCTGCTCCAGATTCAATTTGCTTGATACAACGCAACCAGTTTCGTTAAGACTCACATCCGCGCTTTTCTTGATCAGACAGCCAACGGACAGTAGGTTTGATTCCAATTCCAAGATGTACAGTACCTGACTCAGCGTTACTTCCTTCACCACGCTTTCTTTGACACGACACCGTAGCTTGCTAATACCCTCTCCTTCAACTGGTCACTTTCGATCATCAGTAACTACCACGTCCCATCTCCATGAAGAGCTTTCGGTTCGCGTTCACAATCCATTCTTTTACGGAATTGGTACCAGCAAACGCAAATGTTCCAGCATCCGAGGTTGTCACTTTGGTCTGCGCTGACCTGTCATGCCTTGCTTCTTTTTGTGGCGCACAACAGCACTATTTTTCTTCTTCTGTATCCGGTCTTCCACCTTCAACACTTGATCGGATTAACCTTCACGCCCGCGGTTGAAGAGCTCCAGAGTAACTTCACCTGATCACCTCCAACTCACGGCCAAGATTTGTGCCAGGTTTCGAGAGTTTCTCGAATAATCGTGCCATCTCTTACAGTGTTGCAAAATATCATGACACTCACTGACACTCGTCTTCGCATCAACTGACTATCGCTGACAGATCGTTTTGTCACGAAGTCAGAGTTAGAGTCATGGCAAACAAAAATCACCAGTAATGGTCGCCGCTCACAAGCGAAACGTTACACTCGCTGCTGATGATGAAAAGCACAACGAAAACAGTGAAGACTTCTGCAGTACGATCATGGGAAAAAGCGAAACGACAGGAGAAAATGAAAACAAAGCCTACGCATTCCTAGTTCGTCTCGGCAGGTGGGACTGTGTGAGTTACAAACAAAGCAAGCAACATGAAACGGAAGCTGTTATGCTCACTCACCTACACACTCACATAAGCAACCAAAGCAGCAACTGCTTCAAAACAAGCACAGATGAGTGTCGTGATTGTCGGGAATGACCAGATCGGTGATGGATCATAACAGAAGACGACATTCACCAGTGGCTTTTTACTTCTTTCGTCAACTTGATGGATGGTCATGGAGAGAGCTTCGACGAGCACATTGATAGGAATGCACAAAGCGTAACTATCATCAGTTGTTTGACGATCGTGATTGTGATAGGTCGCAACTCTGCCTACAAATCAAGATCAACAATTGAAATGGCCTTAACTCCATTTTGTAAACAAACCTTGTAAGGCCATTTTCTCGCGAACCGAAACCTTCATTCGCAAACCTAAACCACAATCGGGTAGAGGAGAATTTCCCCTACCTGTTCATTATGTTGGTTTGCCTTTGCGGACTTCGGTTTGCGATAAAATGGCCTTACAAGGTTTGTTTACAAAATGGAGTTGAGGCCATTTCAATTGTTGGTCTTGAAATGCTGCTCGATGTCTTCGCCGTCTACGACGTATTTCGCGCCAAATCGTATTGGGAGTTGGCAGCACCCTCTCAGATTTCAATGAAACTTTCTGCATGTGTGGACCTTGATTAAATAAGCCACTTTGCATACACTTAGTTTTTCCCAAATTTATCTAGACTAACCTTTGAAAAGGGCCAAACTTGTTCGCCGATTTTTTTTTCAAAAAAATATTATGGAAAAATGACAGCTCCTACAAAAATGTGTTGTATGGGTGACTAGGGGCAGGAGGCGCGTAGTGAACAGGTGGGGAATAGTGAGCATTCCGCACTTTGGCTCTGGATCTCCAGCTGTATGAAACAAATCAACTGGTAGTAGGTTCAATATCGTTACGATATTGATCCTACCACCAACCAATTTGTTCCGAACGGCCGGAAGACCAAGCTGGGGCATGGGATGCTCACTATGCCCCTCTTACCCCTATGTATGGAAAATACAAAAAAAAAATCCATTAGAGACCTGCATTGAAAAAAAAACGATTTTTATTTAAAATTTGAAGTCGATTTAATTAAAAATGGCCCTGTTTGATTTGGATGAAACTTTGTCTCAAGATAGGTAATTATGGTTACTACCAACCGTCCATACATCGCGAGATGGGCACTTTTAAGGGAAAACAAATTTTCTAACATAAACTTGTTCATGTCTGAACTGATTTTTTTTTTAATTTGCCATTTTCACACAAAACTAAACCAGTGAAGCTCAAAATCATCTCAGAATCCAATGAAGCTCAATTTGCGATTCAATTTTATCTAATCAGCAACTTATCACTTGGATTAATCGAGAATTCCATATGAAGAGGGCTTATATCATTAGAAAATAATATAATTGATTATGTTGTCTACTATTGAGATAAAATCCGATACTTCTATAGCTACTTAACATTCTTAGCTAAAATTTTGGAAAAACTGAGAATGCTTCTTCTTTTTCGCATTTCAAGCTTATTGCATATCGCATATTAGCTTATTGCGTGCTCTCAACTTAGTGTTCTAGATGCACTTCCACAGTTATTAAATGAGAGCTTTCGATGCCTGTACCATTTTTGTATTGGTATAATTGTGTGGCAAGTCCAATCATACTTCTATGCCCAGGGAAGTCGAGAAATTTTCCTACCCGAAAAATTCCTAGACCAAACCGGGAATCGAACCCAGCCACCTCCAGCATGGTCTTGCTTTGTAGCTGCGCCTTTACCGACTAAGCTAAGGGAGGCCCCAACTGAGTATGCAAAAGTGCTTATTTAGTCAAAGTCTACACAGTCAGAAAATTTCATTGAAATCTGAGAGGGTGTAGCCAGCTTCGATTGGATTTGGCGCGAAATGCGTCCTACGTACCGTATCTCGGATAACTAGTAAAACAGTCCAACCTTCGCAGAAAGGGTTATTCGCTCGTGATGACGTTGCAGATACTCCCACGCTTCTTTTGCCGATGTAGGATTCCAAATCAAGACATGCTGCTTTTTTTTCCTTTCTGGTCTCTGTAGTGACCGAGCACGATTTCAGAAACACATGCAACCGTCACAAAAATAGCCAACAGAATGCCGCTGATATACATCCTCAGTCCAACTCTCTCCAGCAGCGTTGCCAGATATACCGATTTATCGGTATTTATACCGATTTCCGAACTATATACCGATATACAGATAAGGTTCCTCAGAATACCGATTTTTGAGGTTTCATACTGATTTACCGCGCTCGAATTTCGGAGAAAATTATTGTGAAAGACTTGTATCTTTTTGAATAACTAAAAAAATTGGAGCCTTTACAATTCTAAAAAAAAATATCTTCAAAAATGTCGTATGGATACTCGATTGATGTTTCAATTTCCTCACCGTTTTTGGCTACCCATGAATCGATGAACAGTCGATGGCTCTTTCTGGTAATTCCGGGAGAATCGGGAAATACTTTTTAAACAATATTTAACTTCCTGGATTTTCTTCTAACTTTCCCCTGGAATTTTCTTCCACCTTACATCGTAAATTATTTTACGATTCCTCTCGGAAACTTATTTGGACTTCCCTTGGAAGCTTCTTCAGCCTTCGCTCGAATGATTCTTCCATCTTCTCCCGCCAGTTTTTCAACTTTCCCGGAACTTCAGGAAGGCTTCCAGATTTTGATTGCGGATCCACACTAGCTGCAGGAACTTTAGAAAAGTTCTTAAACTTCGGAAAAGTCCAGACTTTTGAGTAAGTTTCGATAAATTAAAGAATGTTTCAATAACTTCTGTTAAAATTCTAAAACCCGGTCCAGCGAACTCCAGTGAACTTAAGGAAACATCATAAATATTTTGGATACTTCACAAGTCCAAAGAACTTCTGGAATATTTAAGAGGTGTTCAGGACAGTTCCATTAGTTTCAGGAGAATTGAGAGAACTCTAGGAAGCTCCGAGAACATCAGGACAGATATATAAATTTAAAGGAGGAGTTCATGCACATTTAAGAAACGTAAGGGAAGTTATATGAACATTAGCACATTGTTAGAACATTTTATGGGAAGTTCCGTGCTTATTAATGGCAGTGTCGATAACTTTTGAAAATAAGAAAAATCGGGAAGATCAGACAACTTCAATGCTGATGTTACAATAAATTCAAGAAAATTGTGCGCTCAAGAAATTTCGTAATCTTCAAGAAAGTCTAGAGACCTTCGAAGATGATAAGAGATATTCCGGTAGTCTCATTAAAATTAGGGAAGTTCCAAGTATTTCAAAAATGATCAGAGTACTCCAAAATAGCCTAAAATCCCTAAGTACATTTCAGGAATGTTCCAAAAACTTTTGGGGCATTGCGGGGTCTTCAGGGATGTTTATGACCATTTGAAAAATTTTCTGGATCATTAGAACATCGAGCTCTTTCTTCCGGAATTATCTCCTTGTTTCTTTCGACTGCCCCGTAAGCGTTCTGGCTTCCGACTTCCTCCAGAATTTTTTTTTTCAATCTACCTTAGGAAGTTTCTGCCAGCGCCTCCAGGAAGTTTCTTCCGTCTTCTCCTGGAAGTTCAATTAAACTTCTCCCAGAAATTTATTTCGTCTAGTTCTGGAATTTTGTCCAGTTGGTTTTTTTTTTGACTTCTATTGGAAGGTTTTTCCGACCTTCTTCTGGCTTCCCCTGCAAATGGCTACTTCTGGAATTTAATTCCAATTTTCTAAGCTTTTCTGCCTCCCTTTTTCTGAAAGTTTCTTTAAATTTTCGCCAGAAGTTTCTCAATTTATGTCTTGGAAGTTCCGCGGATGTTTTCCGACTTCTCTCAGAACTTTCCTCAAATTTCCTCTAGGAGAGCTTCTTTTTTCTTTCTCTGGATGTTGTTTTCAGCTTCCTCCAGAAGCTAATTCAAACATTCCCCGGAGTTTTCTTCCGGAATTTTCCGATCTTAGTCCGCTTTCAAAAACGACAAAAATTTAAAATTTATTAAAATATTTAATACCTATAAATACCGATTTTTTAAAACCTTTGATACGGATCAGCTTTAAAACATTCTGGCAACGCTGCTCTCCAGGCTAAATCCATCCAGCTGAACTGCCGCATTATGTTCCATCTCTGTCTCTCCCACGCTATTTGCGACATGTTATCACACTCTAACATAAACCAAACAAATGCCTCGCTAGGGTTTCTATCTTCGTCGTTTTGCTTCGTGCTTTTCCCGTTAGGAAAGGTAAAGCGCGGGTTGTGCTTAGTAGGACGGAAATAAGATCAAAAACCCTACACGAATTTCGTTTTAATATATTGCGTGTGCTCTCTCATGTTATGTTTATAGAGCTGTGCATTAGGGTGTTTCATTTTGAAAAAAGTGATGAATTTTTGATAGGCCACCCTCCAGTTCGATTCATAGCCCCAAAATATGAACCTGTGCAAAAAATGGTAAAGATTGATGAAGGTTTAGAGGTCGCGCCAATGATTTGGATTTTGTATGGAGATTTTGGTGAATTAGTATGGGAAATTATTGATTTTCGTTTACATTGCTCTAACTTTGGTTGTAGTTGTCCAAACGTTGAAAAAAAAAAATATGTGGTTGTCATGACAATGATCAACAAGCCTGTTGTTGTTGCGATGAAATTGGCGTTGTTGCCTTGTACATATTCATCTGTCAATTTACCCTATTTTGCCATTTTTTCACATTTTTATAATTCTTGATACGCTGCAAAACTGAGCGTAGCAACTGTAGGCTTTTTGTTTATTGCCATAGCAATAACATACTAAATTTTTTCGACATTTGGACAAGTAGAAGCAAAGTTATAGCGATATAAGCGATTTTTTAAATTTTTCCATAGTAATTCCCATACAAATTTCAAATCATTGGCGCGACCTCTAAACCTTCATCAATCTTTACCAATTTTTGCACAGGTTCATATTTTGGGGCTATGAATCGAACTGGAGGGTGGCCCATCAGAAATTCATCACTTTTTTCAGAATGAAGCACCCTACTGTGCATCCACCGGTAGAAAAACAAACAATATGCACTGAACAACATTATTGCTTTCTTTTCACAATGTTATTTGCGTTAAATATTATTACGCATTGATCCACATCATTTGCAATCAATCAAGACTGTGAAAGCTAATCAATCATTCTAATTAGATGAGTTTTTCTTATATAGTCCTCATCCCATTCACTACAGTCTCTACGCAGCAACTTCCGCAGCATTCCCGGGGATTCTTCCCTAGCAGAAATTTCTTGAGGTTGTATTCCTGTGATCACAAAACGCCAAAGATCTTCCCTCACCAACTGTAATTCATCGGTGAACTTCCAGTTGCCATATGTAGTTCTGGTTGTTGAGCTTCTCCACTCCGAGCCGATCCATCTACAATTCCAGCCGAACTACGTTGTAAAAACTTCAGTAAAAATGCTGGACCAATAACCTCTTGAAAGGAATAAGAACGTCTGTGCAACCGTTAGATGATTGACAAACTAATGAATCTTTTAATTCGTTAAAACTAGATGCAACAGTTTCAAGATCCTAAGGAATTTAAAAGAGTTCGATGATTATTATGCGACGCTATGTCGACCAAAAAAGTCATTGCCCCCGCGGTGAGCTACTCTGTCAACGAACGGCCCCGGAACGCACTTTCCTGAGAATGTGAATATTTTCGCTTCCCGCCGCTTCCCACCCACCGAAAAAAAAAATAAGGAATCTTCCGAACTTTATGGGTACATGAACTCTCTTCGCCTTGCTTGCTGCTGTCTGATCCCTGATCAGCTCACTTCGACGGAGTAAGAAATATGCATCCACGTAAAAAAAAAAACGTGATAATACCTCTCAAGCAATCGACAGGCAAAGTACATACCAACCGAATTCAACCCACCAACCGCACGAAAAAAAAACCAACCCAGAAAAAGATGAAAAACAGCCCGGGCATAAATTATAAAATTGGCTCGAGAAGAAATAAATTCTTATTAATTTACTCTCTCGCACAGCCAAATACGCCACTCCTGGCCGAACGGCAGCAGCCGCAGCAGCCGTAATCCTTTCGGTTAAATTTTATGCCTTCTTCACTTTTAAGGATTGGTCGTGCCAGTTTTCACCTCAGCCCGATCAGAAGACAGTGAAAAAAAAATCTCACTCCTCGGGGAAGAAAAGTGCGAAGATTGGACTCCTCCTTTTGACCGCATGAAAAATGCCATAAATTCACGCAGGAAGAATTACTTTCCTCCTCGACGAGCGACCGACCGACCGACGATAGAGATTGCGCAGCTGGCTTTGAGCATATGAGGGCTGCCAATGGCCATCCAAATGGCATGATGGGAATTGTGTTTGGTTGGTGCTTGCGGTCCGCATTGGAATTTTTTTTTCGGCGGTAATTATCCTGTGTGTGAGAAGATCTGTTCCCACCGGAGGCATACTGAGTGCCCGCGTATGGATATTAGGGAGGTTCAAAATTATCTATTTCACTCCACCAGGCTCAATGGATTCTAAATCAGGTACTGAGCAATCTCTCACAATTTGAGTTTGTTTGGATGCGAACTCATACGGCAGTGACTTTTTGAAGTTTGTATGGGAAATGCTAAGGGGACAGAGAATGTCTTATTCTCATCGTTCTAGCCCTTCGCCATAATGATTTATGTAAAAGACCACTTGTTGATAAAACTTCAAGTTAATTAGTTATTAATTGGTTAAGAAGCCGATAAGGTTCTAGTCTGATTAATCAACTGCTTTCTGGGCAACACTGCATGTTGCACTTCCCAAGTAACATTTTAAGTTTTATGAAATACTACAAAGCAACTATAAAACAACATTCATAAAACCCTGGTCAAGGCTATCTTGTCATTAATGCATCCACCAAAACCTCATTAAGACTAGAATATGTCTAGTTGGCCCACCCTGAAGAAGGTTCTGAAGGGTGTATTCTAGAAGCTCTTCAAGATTGATTTACTGCAAAAGGTTGTATGACGAACGCATTGAGAACCATTTGAAAACTACAACAAAAGCTATTTAGCAACAATAAAAACCCTTTCCGAGCCATTTCCCCTAGCCGCTTACTAAATCCACTAGGAAAGCATCATTCAAGATAGAAAAGGATTTATGAATCCGATCTTATCAAAATAATTAAATTAGAAACTGATGGTATAAAAATTGTGTTGAATATCCAAATTTATTACAATAGTTCTCATTATGTGGCCTAGTTTTAAGTGCCTTATTAAATGTCATGTGAAGTATACATGAAAACATCGAAAAAAAATAGGTCCGCTCTCGTAAAACGTCGATTTGACTTATTATTTAACATTGAATAAAATAAATTATTTTTCAGATCGAGCTAGGTCGAGATTATTTTTTTATGATTTTCGCATTTAAATGTTTGCTCATTGCTAAATTTACCAAAATATAGTTATATCCAAGGAAATATAGATAGAAAATCGAAGATTGTAAAAAAACAAGCAAACTAATTGTAACATGGCGGTGGCATAAAAGTTGATTTTCATGGGTCATTTGTGAAAAAGTTGTTTTGCTTTTAAGAAATCCATAACAAAATCCTTAGGTTGTAAAATGGCTTTTATGAAGAAAACTTGCAGGCTGAATTGTATTTATCTAAAGCCATTTTGCTTGATCTTAACCCGTTCAGATTTATGGCAGCATTTATGGAGGCAAAGTTGCCTGCAAAAGTTAAACGTCAAAGTTTGTTTATCTTTCGATAGTTGCGCTGTTAGATTCAGCGTTCTTCCAGGAGATTATCTCCCGATGGCTTGGAAGCAGTTACTAAGATAGTGTTCACAACATTTCGCATTTCGCACAGCTGTAACCTCGATAATTCCCGAAAAGATCCCCTTCTTCCGGTTGGTTCTGGATGTGCACCATCAAACGATGCAGAAATGTACAGTTGAATTATTTTTTTCCAAGTGATGACCCTTTCACCGAATAAAATCGCAGCTATGGATCGGAAACCAACTAGTGTCCACTAACTGACAGTTTCAGTGGTTTGCTGTCGGTACTGACACAAGTTGTTCCGATCTTCATCTATTCGCAAGGTCTGGAGAAGGCTGGTCTGTTTTCAGGCTGTTTTGACAATGTTTTATGAATTTGAGGACCACGCTCACTTCTCTCTTCTCCACCAGATGCTCAGTCGTTGATTGTACCCGTTCCGCCGGACGTGCTGGTTCTGAAATCGACCTCCCTTCGGTCGTTAGCATCGCTTGAATTTTTCTTCCAACTTCGTTTATCCTTCGATATATCCTTGTCATAAATTTGGTTTTTATTCACTGTGAGGATCCATCCTTAAAATTCAATTTGTAAACAGAGGAGATTTTATGATACACTTATAAAAGCCTAAAAGGCAACAATATATGCCATTTGCTCTCATTTAAAACTCAATGGTTTTATGATTGCTTTTATAATGATAGAACAGGTTTATAGAGTATTTTATCAAGACATTAATAAAAAAATGCTAATGAAGTTTATGATTGATTTATAGAACAGTTTTATGGTGGGATTGAGAACAACTTTCAATTTAATTTTAAAACAAGACAGTTTTTGACTTCTCGACAGACTGTAAAAGGTTTTTAAAACAGTGAAAAGGAGAACTACTAAGCAGGAACGTGTTACACTGCGAAATGCTGTATTTAAACTAAATGGATTATTCATTGCCATTATGAAACCATCATAAATCAGATTGGATGCCAAATGATTGCAGAATTGTTACTTGGGTTGTGACGTAGTAGCCTGGAATGTTTGCCCTATTATTCGCGCCAAGTACACCAATGTTGCCTACTGAGCAGTTTATGAATCATGTCAGAAGAACATCATTTTGATAATCAATGAATCACTGATTACCCTTAAGTTCAGTTAAAATGCGGTCTTGACCACAGTTGTAACTGGGAAAATTTTACATTAGTACAGATGAGAAAACTTGTCCGTCGATCATTACAGCGAAACGATGAGAACAAAAATTTCACTTTTCCCATAGTAATTTCCATATAAACTTCAAAGGGCCTGTGCAGTATGAGTTCGCTTCCAAATGAGCTCAAATTTTGGGAGAGTTCAGGACCTGATTTGAAATCGATTGAGCCTGGTGGAGCAAATTCCATATTTTGAACCACCCTAATGGATATTGTGTTAGCATTGGAGATACGAAGATTTATCATATCCATCACCGGCTCTGGTGTTTTTATGGGCTGTTTACAGTTCTGCTAGTTCACTAGCTCAGCCTGCACAAACAACTAGCATGCTGTCGTCCTGTTTTTATTATGCTGGCTACTTTTTAGTACAAAGCTAGAACACTGGCGCTAGTAAATCAGCACAGATGTAAACACCACGTTAATCTCGTGAGCTAAGACCACCAACAAACCGACATGAAACTTAAACTTAACTCTTGATCGAGAATCCATAACGGCCGATTCAAATGTGCAGCGATCCCATCTGTCAAAACCAAGGGGCATCATGATCATGATGGGATGATCATGAGTAAAATCAACGTTAACTTTGAGCAATTTTGAGAAACTCTGGGCAACTCTGAGTAACTCGCGTTGATCAACATCAAGCACACATAGCAACCTGATTTTTGTGTTGAAATCTGTCATCATCGGTGGGCAGCCCAAGCAAATGCAACGCACCTAATTAGAAGCTAATATCCAATCGAAATTCCCTCGCACAGTAATGTGAGAAATTCCACAAACGTCACATTGTTGCCACTCGGTGACAGCCTTATGAAGTTATAAGGAATTATGATCTTGCGCCAACGATAAGCTCCATGTTGCCGCACGGCAGCCGCTTGACAGCTCCTTGGAGATATGGTTTAATAGATTCCTGTCCTTTCCTAGGCACCGTTCCGTTGCGGCGACAGGTTCTGGCGATAATCTACCGTCCAACCCACAGCTGATGGGATCCCATCGCGGCTGTCGTCGTCGTCGTCGATGTTCGGGAAGGGCAGAGAAACCAAACAATGGCAAATGGCTTTCACCCAAGGGACGTCCCCGACTCGTACGACGGCGAAGTGAATCGATTGGATTCAGCAAATAAAAATTCATTAGTAGCAATAAATTACGGCAAGTTGGCTTTTGTACGGCGACCTCGTTTGCAATATACAGCGATACCTAACGACAACAACATCCTTCTGGAGGAGATCTGCGTTACGGCGGAACGCGCTTCTGTCGTCGTCGTCGTCGTCGTCGTAGTGAGAAAGAGCCGTTTGTGACAACTTACTGGTTACGGTCGCATTTTGCAGCCGCTGCTGAATTGTTTGTCAATGAGGTGGAAAATTTTACGGTCGTTTTAGAATGGCCATCCGAAGCATGGGTGTGGAAACGAAAGTGGATTCGAATAGGGTAAATTTGCCTTTTACGGACCCTTTCCCCTTAGCAGACCACATTTTTTTTACATACAAATTGGAGCGATGTACCTGTATATTCCAACGGAAGACTATATTTACAGTCTGTCTCACAATAGGTGTCACCATTTTTCATTCATATTTCAATTGGGTAATTTTAGCAGCCAAATTGGTAATACCCGTTTTGAGTGTATCCTTTTGACAGTTTATTACTGAAGATAAATAAGCAATTCCGTTTATTTACATTTATCAGCCACAATGTAAGTCATGCGGGAGCAAGTTTAAAAGTTCATTTGCAAAAACTTAGACCGTGACAGATATTCAATAGCTTAAAGTAGCTCGGAGTGAAACGGTTCAAGGAAACTGTAAAAGTAAATGTTAAACATAATAGAGATACCAGACGAACTGTCAAAACGAAGAAAGTGATCAAATGTGTGAGGGAACGAATTAGACGGAATCCGGTCGTATCTGGCCGTAAATTGAGCAAACAATTTCAAATGTCTCGTGCTTCGGTGAACAGGCTCCTCACACCTGATCTGGAATGCAAACCGTACAAGAAACAACGAGTGCACGGATTGATGGAGCCTCAAAAAAAGCAGCAGTCTTTTGGTTCGGCACGGTAACTAATGTATACCTAATTCTGATCTGATACCAAAACTTGGTATTGATCAGCATGACATAAGAGGCAAAATACCAAAGAATAATACCAAAAAATTATATGCAAAATACTTTGAAAATAACAACATTTGATATTTGGATACCAAAATAATACTTGTGTGGTATTGTTTTGGTATTGCATTATCATAATTTGGTATTGGAATGGTATTGTGGGAACATTTTTTTTTTGTATTATATTTTGGTATTTTACCTCTTTAAGATGCATGCTCATCCATACCAATTTGAGGTATCAAGATATTCGTTCCTGCTCGGGATGGGGAGCCGTTTCACGGAAAGAAAAACTTCGTCTTCTTTTCGTAGAACCTAACGTAAACTTCAACAGTGGATATTATATCGAGCAGGTTTTGAAGACAAGGCTGGTAGCAGGTCACTTTTTAGATACACTATTTTCCAGACAGTTACTAAAATGTCACATTTTTCAAGTCCAGTCACTAAAGTCACTATTCCTTTAAAGTTAGTCACTAAAGTCACTTGTTTGCTACCAATGTTGAGAGTAAAGAATTTGACTTTTAAAACTCACATCCAATCACAGCTTGATTTGGTAACAACTTTGTGTTAGAAAGATTCATTAAAAATCCATGTGTGAATATTGACTGTCAAGAAGAGTTACGAACAGACGGAAACGTTAACTGTCCAATGGATGTTGACAATTGAATCACTAATATTTTTATTTTTTGATTTCGAAATTGTCATAGATCTATCACAAATTGTCAGAGGTTTCGAAAGAATTTCTACACTCAATATTCTGGCTATTTTACTTCGAATGTTGAATGTTTTCCAAGCCTAAAATGTCAAAAAATGGTTTAGGAAAATTTTCAAGCTTTTGACAGTTTCAATGGAAAGCAATATGAAAAATCTTTGGCTCCCGGTTGCTTTAGTATTTGTCGAAACACAAAAAAAAAAAATCAAATCACATAACCTTGGGATCCTTTTTAAGTCCATTAAATTGTATTGTATTTTTTCCGTACTAATAATCTGGTAATACCGAAACAAATTTCCATGTCCAGGTTTTAGAAAAAAATATGTGTTAGGTTTTGAACGCTTGAAACTTTGTAATGTATAGATGAAATAAAATCAAAATACGTCAACCGATAAGAAATAACTCTACAAATCTGCTGAAATAAATACTTTTCCAACTTTCCTTTAAAAAACTTTTGAAAACTGTACAAACGAATCACTTTTATACCTAGGGGATGAGTGCTTTGAGTATACCTAGGTGATGAGGGATTTTGATAAGTTTTTTTTAGTGAGAATGACGCTGATGAAGACTGCAAATTGTAGTCGAAATACGTATCTGTCATGGATACCAAAATTAATTGAGTGGAATTAAATGGAAGATAACCTTTTTTTGCTGTTCCGCTAACAACCCAATTTCATATTTCAATTTTATCACTGTTTTCATAAAATAAACGTTTTCACCAAACCCAGTTGTGCTTGAATCTGAAAAGTTATTAAACAGCGCTGCTGTCGTGCTCATTTCCGCTTCGAACGGCGTGGCAAGCAGCAAGCAGGAGCAATAGGTGGATTGACCACTTTCGACAAGAGCCCGCATCGTGTTCTCTTGCCGTGCGGATCTATTTGCTTTTTGCTGAAGGAAGTGTTACTACTACATAAAGCTACAACAAATTTAAACAACACTTTTCAGTGCTCAACCTGTAAAATTTCTACCTTGTTTAACTCTTATTCCTCTTCGATCATTGTTTGGACCCTACCCGAGGTAATCCTTCTTGGATATCGATTTGGAAAATTCCTCTTCGATCCTTCAGATTCTTATAGTAATCTGCTTGGAAGTCGATTTGGATAAAAATTTACTACCGCCATGGCGCCTAAACGCAAAAGAAAAGGCAATCTCTTGATCCCCCTTATAAAATTTGCTTGAACAATCAATTTGATTTGCTTACGGATGATGAGAATGATCCATCATCCATACAAAATTCCACTAAACTTTCCCGTCTAAATGCCAAGACGGAAAAGGTTCCCCCTATTGTGGTAACCACTTCAGATTTCCATGCTCTTCGCACGAAACTGTTGAACTTCATTAAATTCAAGTTTTCACTTCAAATTGTGGGAGTTGGTTGGAAATGCTATCTAACATGAAGCTTTACTGTGATAATTTATTAGCTAGAGAATGGTCTTTAGGAGAGGGTAGGTAGATAGTTCCGCTAGAGTACAGCTGTATGAAAATTTAATAGAAGTTGAAAATGAGCGAGGGCCATTAATGCGACAGTACAAAATCAAATGCACACCTTTTGCCTAACCCGTACAATGTACGCGGAGATTTGAAGTATGTCTTCAAATCTACAGGCAAAAAGTGTGCGTCCGCCTTTGCTCATTACTGTCTGCGGCTGTGGAATAGTTTTAGCGACGTTTCATCACTACCTAAAGCCCCACGTTGCCGAAAGCATTTTCAGTCGATGGTGTGTTATAATGCAATTCTTCTTTACCTAACTATTGTGTTGCTCCTCTCGTCATGACGTCTAAGAGAGAAAGCAGTAGCATCAACCGGTGAACACTCGTGTTTATTTCAGTTACCGTGTGGACGTAATTTGTGATTAGTCCTGTTCCCTTTCAAATTGTATCATTTTTTATGTACGGTCCTTATATTTGAAATGACGTTTCACATTCATTTAGTGATGGCCGATTTTCATTCGAATAATCGATTAATCGATTAACGAACCGAAAAGTAAAATATTTGTAATCGGTTATATCATGCCGATATAAGCATTAACATCTCCAGAGGATCATCACTCATCGTTTCAAACATGTGCCCGTCTGGTGAGTTTATTCTGAGTTGAAATCTTTACTATAAAATAGGCCTAGCCCATCTGAACAACTTTGCCGAAGACGAGAACATTCTATCTAGTCAAGATGATAAATTAGGGCAAACAAATCAAAATAAATGTCTGATGTTATGATGTTACTTCCCTGAAGTTCTCTGAAGAAGAACTTTTTCGAATTTTTGGGAAGTACTTCCCTAAATTTATAGGAAGAACTTTGAAGTTTTGGGAAGTAGTTCAAGTTCTGGATAGAACTTCCCTTATGTTTTGGGAAGAACATCTCTGAAGCTCTGGATAGAACTTCTCTGAAGTTTTGAGAAAAAACATTCCTCAAGTTTTGCGAAGAACTTCCTTGATATTCTGGGAAGAACATCCCTAAAGTTCTGAGAAGACTTTCCCTGTAGTTCTGGGAAAAACTGTTTTTAAATTCTGGGAAGAACTTCCCTTCAGTTCTGGGAAAAACTCAAGTTGTGGTTAGAACCTACAGGATGCTGCAATTGCTACTCGCTGGCGTCACGAACAGAGCTGGTAATATCACGGCCGTCATGTGACAATGAGAAAACAGGTCCTCTCACTATCACGAGACGAAACGACCGATCATTAGCTTTCTTGTCATTTTTCAATGATCAAGCTCTCATGAGAATAATTCTTATGGGGTTTTGACATCAACATTTCTAACTGATTTAGATGAATTCAAGCAAACAACCGTATGTAATCGTTAGAGTGAATAAATTATTAAGATTTTCGCGGTACAACTAACTTTAATAGCATTAAATGAGCTAGTAATTTCGATGATCACAACACTGTCACGTTCTGTCATGATGAAAAATTTGATGAGGTTTTGAAGAAAATCTCTATCATTGTTTTCTCATATACACTGGAGTCGCTTTTTACGCGGTTTTTTTTTACACGGTTTTTTTTTACGCGGTTTTTTTTTACGCGGATTTCGGAATTTACGCGGTTTTTTTTACGCGGATTCCGGAATTTACGCGGTTTTTTTTTACGCGGATTTTGGTTTTTTTTTTACGCGGATTTCAGAATTTACGCGGTATATCGCTTTTTACGTGGTTTTTTCTTACACGGTCTTTTTTTACTCGGTTTTTTTTTTACGCGGATTTCGGAATTTACGCGGTTTTTTTTTACGCGGATTCCGGAATTTACGCGGTTTTTTTTTAAGCGGTTTTTTTTTACGCGGGACGTATCACCCGCGTAAAAAGCGACTCCAGTGTAATGATAGTGACAGAAGTATCTCTGTAAATATCGCGTGAGATTTTTCATTGAAAATGACATTTGCCAGCCCTGGTCACGAATAAACTCGATGAACCCGCGTTCATCAGTTTGACATCCAGTGGTGGTTTGTTTCCTTTGCCTGTTAGTCAATTCAAGTGGATTTGATTTTATAAATAAAAACACACAAAGAATTATCGTTAATAAAATTAAAAAAACCATTGGTAGAATTAAAAGTTTGCATTGGTTCTTTTTGGTAGAAAGTCGTTAGCATTCAAAACAAAAGTCAAAAAATTATCAAATCACTGTTTTTAAAAGTTGAGACTATCAAAATAAATTGTCCTACTGTCAAAAGAAAAGCTCGACTGGGTTGAAATTAAAAGTGGATTTTTTATATTCAAAAAATGCATTTGGGCTTGAAAGTTTGGTATGGATGAAATAAAATGGGTCATTTTAGTTTGAAATAATAAAAATTCAGAACACCTATTTTTCATTTTAAATTCTATAAAATATTATATCATCTTTTTTTTATTTCGGTTTATTTTTATTATGATTTGTTTTTTTTTTTTTTTATTTATTTATTTTATTTGATAAGGCTCAACCGAATTAACTTTACAGAGCCGAGGATTCTTGGTCACTATACAATACATCTTAAAACTATAGTCAAAAGGTACAACACAATAAACACTTTATCTTCCGCTATCCAAAAAGCCTCATCCATCAGAACGGGATCCGCCTCCAGTAGTTTCATTGTATGGCAAATTGTTGTACGCCAACGAGGGTCAGAGCGCGTCCATTGCAGCAATGGACGCAAAACGTGGTCAGCACTCACACACTCATCACGAAAAAGTTGCTTTCCAAAGTCGACGACGGATCGACCGAAAGAACTGCTGATGAAGATCAATGAGGAGGACCACACAATGGTTGCTGCCGAGAAAACAGACGATCGCGTAGCACACATCGAGAGTGGCCTGCTTTTGTCGACAGCCGAGTGAACACTCTTATTATGATTTGAATGATATGATTTTGTATATCCCATTTACTGGTAATATTAGAGGAAGTACTCCAGGTCCAAGTGAAATACAACATGACGCTTCGTAACAAACGGTTATGCTGGATCTAATAGAAATTTGCGATCGGTTTTGACAGGTGTCGTTGAGTTTATGGTTCTGATGCGTGGTGATAACTAATCATAGATGATAGTCCACGGACGTTGCATGTTTGCCAAGCTGCGCGCCGGACGCTACTAATAGTATTGTCTGGTCCTCTCGATTCTCGCTCTGGATGTTACACCGGATCGACTAGAGGAAAGCTTTCCACGTAAAGCCACCGTCAATGGCATCCATAGTGACTTCGATGGTGTTAACACCGAAAGTACTGCAAATTGCTTCGTATTTTTCAGGAACTATTCTAGATCTGCAACAAATGTCCACCTTTAAAACCACTTCACTATTGGCTCGGATTCATGTCAATGTTGTTCATTTGTCAACTTGACACTCCCAACACAGTTTACCCATTTTTGGGTAGGTTCAGTTTTGACCGATCTGGGTGGATTGTACCCAAATTTTGGGTAGTTTTGAAATACCGTGTAAAGCTTGACTCAATAAATATCTGAAAGCACTGTTTATTTTACTGCAGTGCTCCTAGCGGTCGAATCCGGAATGTTTTGACAGCAGTTTGTTTTGAAATGATTCCTCTTTCAGTGCTGATTGTTTGTTCAAAAAAATTTATACTTGATGGAAGCCGCGAACCGACACCCACTTGGAAAATCCGACGTGGTCAGGTTCAAAAATCGTGAAGTCGTTGAATTTGGCTAAATCGACCGTGTGCAGTGTTTTCAAACGGTTCCGTGAGCGGCAAACAGGATCATAGCAAGCGTCGTAGTGGAACTAAGGATCGTAAGCTACAATTGAAGGTGTTGAGAACGGTTAGGGCAAACTCAGGGCTGTCGTATTATGATATCACCAATAAATTCAATGCCAGCCAAAGCACCGTCAGAAGGATACGTCAGCGAGAAAGATTTCGATCTTTTCGGGCCAGTAAGCACCCAAACAGGACACTGGAGCAGAATCTAGTGTCCAAAAGACGTACCCGGAAGTTGAACATTGAGGTTCTTACAAAGTACGAAGGATGCATCCTCATGGATGACGAAATGTATGTGAAGATGACCCAAATACTCCTCTGTGCATTGATAGAAAGATTGATTAAATCAGAAAGAAAAGAAGCGGTCCGTGGAAGAGGAAGTCTCACAAACACCTGTACGCTCGTTAAATTTTAGTCAAAAGTGAGTAACATTCGACTTATTTTCGTTAAAAGTTAAACATCCCTAAAATTAGTAATCCCATGTTTACTCACTTTTGAGCAATGAATGCATTTGTCAAAATCTAAGTATCAGTTACTCACTCTTGGTAAAAGTTATTCAATTCCGGAGATATTGGCGGGGCAAGTTCCGGAAAACATGGATTTTAGAATCGGCCAACTGCAACAAACAAGACTATGGATTCCAAAATGTACAAGCGGGAGTGCCTGAAAAAACGTATTCTTCCGCACATTAAGGGTCACAATGGACCTGTAAAGTTTTAGACAGCGGGGTAGATTTCTTCGAACAGGACATCAATCCACCGAACTGCCCTCAATTCCGCCCTATTGAGAAATATTGGGCAGTTGTCAAACACAAGTTGAAGAAGAGTGGAATGTTAACTCGGGATGCCACAGAGATGAAGAGATGGTGGAACAAAACGGCCGCTCAGGTTAGCCAACAGAGTATGATGAGTGGTATTCGAAGAAATGGTCGAGATTTCATCAAAACCAAATCGGTATAATTTTTTCGCTATTTTTCCTATAAAGTGCAATTAATGATCTTCATTTTGAGTAGGGTAGAGAACTACTTCGGCCTAATCGCCCATTTTGGGCCTATCGAGCAGAAAACTTCAAGTAAATCCATGATTTCAGAGTTAACAAGTCTATTAAGCGTTTGGTACGATACTTTAGTTAAAAATCTACCGAACGAAGTCAATGAGAACGCGTGATATGAAGGTTTGCACCCATTATTCCCAAAAACAAAAGAAGTGCTCCGAACGAATCAATTTTTATCTTCATCCGATAGGCCGAAGTGATTTCATTGGCGATTCAATGGCGTTTCAATGCGTTAGGCCGAGTTTAGAATCCGTAGGCCGAGTTTGGCGTCAAGAAGCAGTGTTAGACTTTTGATAATATCTCAACGATTGGTTTATCTTTATCAAATCTCACGGTAGATACGGAAAGGTAAATAAATTTGGAAGCCATCAGTAATAATAACATTCCGTTTGGTGCTAAAATGCGCTAGATTAAGAAAGATTAACTGCGAGTTGTGCTTAATAGGCCGGAAATGGGATAGTTAACCCTACTCAACATTATTTCATTCAGATGGTTCCGAGATACATCCGTCTATTTTGTTGCGTCCAGATATTAAATGACTGAAGCTTTATCAGCTTGTTTTGCAAATATAGAGTCAAACGATGAGATTCATTTTTTGGGTCACGAATACATCACAATAAATATGACCAGTTGACCAACACACGTCCACAAGCACTTTTTTCTGCTGCAGTCTTACCCTCCTTCAAGTATTCAGCCATAATACGGCATACCGTAGATGCCGAAACACCGACCAACTTTGCTGTTTCTGCGAGCACCGACAATTCGGCCCTGTTGGAATTCCGACAGACTTGAAGACATTGCGAAATTTCTTTCACATTTGTACCTGAGAACTTTACACACCTGCCATGACCACCACAGTCGCCGGATTTAAATATAATTGAGCCACTTTGGTCGACGTTGGAAGCTCGTATTCGAAGCGTTTTTCCTCCTCCATCGTCGTTGAAAACGCTTGAACATCTCCTGATCCAAGAATGGTATAATATTCCACTAGAAGCCATCCAAAACTCTATGATTCAATTCCCACACGAATCCAAGCTGTTATTGAAGCAAATGGTGGTCCAACATCATATGGGGACGGTTGCATTATAACATTTTCATAAAATTTTAAATGCCATTCTTAATTTATAAATAATAATTCATAAATAATACATAGCTTTACCAATAGCAAATAGCTTTGGAACACAGATTATAAGCACAACTTTTCAAATAAGAATGGTTTGTTCGCATTGTCACTATTTTGACGTAGGACTACGTCTGTAATTTCTATATGGGGGTACACTTTGTGAAAACCAAAAATGTAACATGTAACAAAATTATGAAAGATTTTGCACGTTAATAACTCAGCTTCCCCTGGACCAATTTCAATAATTTTCTCACCAATCGATTGTAAATATTTCTACGCATCTGTACAATATAAAACATTGTCATTTTTCAAAATGTCACTATTGTGAATTGCACCGATTGCCTGCGAAATGCGATTTCCCTAACACAGATTTCAAAGTTGAATTCCATCTGGTCAACACCAAACGGTGTTTATTCAATCACTGCGTGGTGAGTGGTGGTGTTCTCCGGTAAACAACGAAAGGCTCCCTGCAAGCAGCTAGCTATCAAGGCTGGCCTCAACCGCTGATTGGATTCAGTTCCAATCACCGTGTGTGGTGGTGTCCGGTCATCGACATCATCATCAGCAGCAGCAGTGCTTTCGATGCGTGGCGCTGAACATTGTTCTCCAAGACACAACGAAAGGCTGCCTGCTAGCAGCAAGCTGCAGCCCACATGAGCATCCATAGAAGGAGGAAGAAGGCGCACCGCTATTGATCGGAATCATTAGCTCTTCGTGAGTCGCTGTGGGCCATCTATGTCAAGCGCGTCATACTAAAGATTATAAACAGAGAAAAGCCCGCTCACATTCATATTCATACAAAACACAAGCTCTCGCTGCAGTTAACAAATAAGATTTATTATATAAGACCACGCAGTCCTACGTCACCATTGCGTACAACCCCATAGGGCTATCCCTTGAAGTTTTTTTATTTCTAATGCAGGAAATGGCACTCACTGATGGTCACTAGCGAGCACAAAAGTGCTGGTGAACATCTCCAGAGCTGACGTCGACAGTCATTTTGTTAATTTAAGAGTTGTTGTTGTGCTCCACTGCTAGTAGTCAATGGTCCATTTCAAGACTTCAGATAGTTCGAGCTGCCGAACGGCATTGTGAAGTGAAAATACAATTTTCCTTTTACTTGTTATCCTGGGGCATCTGCTGGTTCTACCGTATGCGTGATAATGTTTGCACCATTGAGCAATGTCAAAATTAAAAAAATTCTCAAGTTTGCACTTGCTGCAATTACGGCCTCCACACGCTTCCGGAATGCACGGCAGGTTCTAATAATGTAGTCTGGATCCATTTCTCTCCAGGTACGGGTCTATGTTTGTCTGAGGCTTGCTGTACTCGGGTGGCGTTTAGAATAGGCCTTGGCCTTCATGACGCGCCATATTGAGTAATCCAGCGGATTAAGATCGGGGCTGGAGGGCGGCCACATATCCTTCGCCCAGAACGGAAGATATTCCTGCAACCAGTTCTGAGTGCGGTTCGAGGTGTAGCACGGAGCCCCATCTTGTTGAAATACAACATTTGGCTTCGAACCGTACTGTTCTTTGATCCACGGAAGAACATACTTACTTAAAATCCCGATGTAGGCCTTCGTGTTGACCTTGTCGCCTTTTGGAATGAACACCGGGTTCATTTTTTTGCCATCGGAAGCCACCAATTCAAACACCATAACGCTAGCAGGATGCTTGGTCAGATACACGTTCTTGTGCTCGTCGGCCACGTCTTTTACCGGAAGAGAACTAATATACCGGTCGGTTCTGGAATTTGATACGGGATCGACGTTAAACATGCTTTCGTCGGTGAACAGGATTACCGGATTTTTTCGCTTAAGGAAGTTCAAGATTTTCTTGCATCGTTCGACTCGTAGCTCCCGGATGCGGTTGGTAATCATGTGAGTTTTTTTCCGTGCCCTCGACTTCGCCCCGCAATCTTTCTTTACGATCTTCCGTGCCGTAAAGTCACTGATCCCGTGTTCCTTTGCCATTTTCCTTATTGAACGCACTGGATTCACCCGAATCTTCCTTTTAATAGCAGCGATAACCCTCGGAACCCGAGTTGACCTCGGACGACCTGTGGTCACCTTCGCGGATAGTTGTCCTTTCTTTTCTCGGTCTAAAACCCTTTTGACGGTCCACCGAGACACTCCCACGGCGATTGAAATGTCTTATTGCGACATTTGCACATCGTCATGGTGCAACTGTCAAACTAAGTAAATCAGTTTCTTTTATACACAGCCTACTACGGTATGAGCTATAGGTTACGTGCATGCAAAGAAAACCAATTCATTGTATGCACAGGTGAAACGGGAACCTTATTTATACGATGGTGCAAACATTATCACGCATACGGTAGAGTGAGCTCCCCAATGGCATTGTTTTGTACAAAAATGTGATTGCATCCTACTACAGGTTCCCCACGGGGGATTTCAGTGACTCCGGAAATGCCTCTTCACTTTAAGTCTATAGAAAGAATATTAATGAAAATCCATGAAGAAAAAGCTGACGCACAGCATGTTTTTGAGTAAAAACGCAATTGTCCCCTGCTACAAGTTACCCCGGGGGTATCCCGTAATTCCGAGAGCGGCCAATGTGGTCATTGATCCATTTGAAGTTTAATGAATGCCTATTCATGAAAAACCATAAAGAATTAGCTGTCGCACGGCATGCTTTTGTGTAAAAACGCAATTGTCCACTGCTACAGGTTCCCCCGGGGGCATACCAGAGGTTCCGAGAGTGGCCAATGTGGTCAATTAAGCATTTAAAGTTTATCGAAAGTCTATTGACGAGAAATCATGAAGAAAGAGCTGACGCACGGCATGTTTTGAGTGATTTAATGATCTGCCCTCCACCAGAACGGATTCCAGGAAAACGGCCATATCTCGGTTGATTATAAACCGATTTTAGTTCTTGGCATATGATTCGCTTTAGAAATGGTTTTTCTTTCTTTGTATTTACTAAAAATATATATTTTTAACCAGCATCATATATAAAATCTCATCAAAAATTTAGCAAGTTAGACAAGCCCTCCGGAAACCCGGAATATCTCCGGTATCCGGTGACCAGAATTATTTTCGTGGGTACACAATATTAGTTTTCCAGTCAAATGCTCTTGGAAGATTTAAAAACGGATCATATTTGACAAAGTTACAACACTCCAAAGTTGACCAAAAATATGCCTATCCTAATTATTTTGAATAACCACCCCTGTTGTAGCTATAATAAGGATTGCTATGATCTCTTGAGCACTAAATCTCAACAGCAAGAGATACGCAAGCTCACCGACTATATCTAGATAGAGCTGGAATTAGGGCGTAACAGCTTTTGTAAACAATGACTTTTCTCGATGATTTCTCGAAATTCAAGACTCTCCCTGGCAAATCGACATCACCATCGAGTAGGGGAAGACTTCCCCTACCCGATGGATATGTCGGTTTTTGTAGGCGTACCTTGAGTTCATAGAAATCAACGAGAGAAGTCATTGTTTACAAAAGCTGTTATGCCCTAATTCCAGCTCTATCTAGATATGTCAGTTGAACACATCAACAAAAACCGTGTAGAACAGAATCAATCAGCAAGGCTAGCACTAGCAGTAGGCATAACGGGTGCCATATTCCCCTGAACGCCCCAACAGCACTAGCTACTAGAACATAGTGCAACGAATGGCTTCCGATAAAAACATCACTCTGCCTGGGCTTCTTATTAAACCCAATGACAACGACGACAGCGGAGATGACGATGCTAAAAATACGCCAATAATCTTCGGTAAGTCGTTACCGTCGGGGATAAAACCTGGTGCCAATTTATTGGATTATTACGGTGCATTTCTTCGCCCGGGTGTTGTTCGGCCGGTGATGATGGAGCTGAGCTGAGAGGTGCATTATTCGCCATTTCGTTGCAACCCAACGGTGGAGGGAGGAGAGAACATGACGAGGAAAGCATTGTTTACTTTGCGGGCTGCATTCGTGTTGCAGCAGGGAAGAAAGATGATAATGGATTCCTCGGGGATTCTTCAAATAGCTTCTAGACTATCTCCGGGAAGAGGCGAGCACGCAGAAAGCGACGACGAGCGGGAACATTACACGATCGGGACCAGAAATGTAATTTAATGAATTTATTAGTGTAGAGAGTGCATTCCGATTGCAATGACCACCACCGTGCGCCAGTAGCAGCAATCGTCTGCTTGAGGTCCCGAGATCTCTCAAGCAGTTGTTTAAAAGTCTACATGACATTTCAATGGGCTCATTGGAGCAGCAAAGCGAAATGATAAGAGAACCGGGCAGGTATAGTTTCGGAACTGCCGACAGGCCGAAGCAATAGATCATCGAAGGAGCATCGGATTGCGCGGAAAACAATGGAAACTGTTGCATATATGCAACAGGTGCCACCGGGCCGCGGACCGGCGCTGGCTGCCGTTTGCTGTTTCGCGAGCGTGGAGCGATGATTATTGGGCTGATGATTTGACAAATGGGGGATGATAAATGGTTCGGCAGCGGTTTCAATAGGAGAAGTTAATTTGAACGGGGCAGGTTGTCGTCGGTTATCGCAATTTAGATTTATCTCCAGAATGGGACGATTTATGATCTGTAAATGAGGTCGTTAAAATTTTACTCCACAATTTGAGTTGAGAATATTCTTAGTTGCCCCACCATACCGTTATTATCTCAAATCATCCAGTGCCACGGTAGCTACATCTGCACATTGGGATCAATAAATTTGTTCACATTACTACCGCTGACGACAACGACGACGAGGACTGCGCTACACAGATCTACATACCTATCAGTTGAAATCCACCCCAATCACCACGGTTCGGTGTTCGATGCGACATCAGCTCAGCATCATCTCGCCCTGAAGTTCAACCCCGTTGTTCGTTCGCATGGCGTCTTTGGTAGACCATCACAGCAGAGACAACAAGCAGCTTTGCCATCTGAAACCAAAATCAGATATGCACGTACCTATAATATGCAGTATAGGTGCTGTTTTTTTTTCCGCTGCTCACTCCAACGCCATCCTCGGGCAAAACTGAGTTTATAAATAAAATACAAAACGATATCGCGATTATCTATTAAATCTAATTGATGACTAACTTCAAGGGCATTACACGACTTGAAAAAGAACCGCGCGCTCGCGCATTGGGTTCTGTTCTTCTCAAGATCGAAATCGGTCGCTGCTGTGAGAATCGCGCGCTCGCACACCGGATCGTCTGTTAAATTTATTAATTACTAAAGATTGAAAATTAAATATTATTAGCAATAATTATCATTAGCTCTGTGGGTCTAGTTGTCGTTGTTGTTGTTTTTTTTTGTTTCTCAACATATCTGCCATGCTAGAGGGCTCTCAACAGTCACAGGCTAGGGCAACGAATTTAGCCTGTCTGAACCCATTTTAGCGTACAAGAACGGACTTCACCGGGGTTGACGTTTCAGCGATCGGCAAAGAGAAGGAAACTGCTTGCCATGGGTCGATGGTGGCCGGCCGGGGATGGGCGCTAGTCGAAGGAAGAGCAGGGTTTATGCAGATAAACATACCTGATAATGGGACTGCGCTGACGGTCTTCCCTTCTGCATCTGCACAGCAAAGACACTGAAAGTTGGCTCGCTCTCTTAAACCCGCCTCGGGGGAAATAAATTGAAGAAGGTACCTACATATTATCAATTTTCGAAGCCAGTGAGGGGCAATTTTTTATAATTAAGATATGTTTGAACATTTGTACTTGCCCGCTGAACGAGATGGGAAGAATTTTCCCATGGTTTAGCAGTGTGGAGCTGACCGGAAATGTAGGACAGACTCCTGTTAGTTAAGTTCTTGTAGTCAATATTTAAATGTAGAAAAACGATTTTTTTAAAAACAATTCTATGTTACAGACTGCTTATTGCTCAATATCCTAAGAATCATGATGATTGGTTTTATAGTATCAGGATCTTTAACCTTCGTACGTCGTTCAAGTCAATATGACCCTCGGTAATTATCCACGGCCCATACAAATTTAAAAAAAAAATGTATGGACAATTTTCTACGCAGGGGGAGGGGGGTCAAGAATCCCAAAAAACCTGCCTACGTAGCTAATGAACAGCCCCTTACCGCTCGCAAATTTTGTGACTTTCAATCTTTTATGTAAAACTCAATTTATCCGTTTTGGCCGAACTTTTTGGATGTTTCTGAAGGTCACGTTTAAGGTGTTCCCCGGATTTGACCCAACGATTTTGGAGGCATTTTCTAACCAAATTTAAAATTATTTGCACCCTGAACTCAACTTTAGGGCTTAAATTTTATGAATCCGGTCACAAATCAAGGATTGACCGGAACTGACCACCCAGAATCGGTGTCGGAATGATCATCAGGTTTGGTCATTATTGTACGGAGGTGTCTTTCAAAATAGGAGTCCTAAAATTCATCTGCATTTCAAAAGGCGTAATGTGTTGTAAATTGCATTCAGAATGTATAACACTGACAATGTGTACTGTCCAGGAAAACAAAGGCTATCCGGTGACCACGGAACCGGAGGAACCGTAATTTATAATTTTATGACCAATCCGTGCTAAGCCTCAAAATTCACAGAATTTCACGGAGAATTCATTAGAGGCTACGATGACGAGCTTGAGACGTTTCTCAAATGAATCGCACACGACACGCACCTGGTCCATGGGCATCTCGTCCCAGATCTTGGAAATGAGCTTCTTAAAATAAGGTCCATAGTGCTCACTTGATGTTCGCTCTGCTTGGCCAGCATGTACGACCATACATAAAAGTCCATGGGTTTAAGGTCCGCTGAGCTGGGAGGCCACAAAGTCTTATCGAGAAAATCAGTCAAATTCTGCCGACACCACGCTTGGAAGATATTCGCCGTGTGGGCCGGTTCGCCGTCCTGTTGAAAGACGTAATGATCCTTACCGTAGAAGTCCCGAAGTGCCGGGGCCAGAACCTCGGTCTTATAGTACGCGGCGTTGATTTTCACATTTTTCTCGATAAACAACAGTGGGAGCTTCCCACGCCTGGATACGCTCCCAAACCATCGGCCCACAGCCGATCATTTTGGACACTACGCGACTGTTGCAAGACAAAGACCTGACCTGGGTGCTGCGAAAGTATCAGTTTGGCTCTGTCCAGCCTCTTCTTCGTCGTAGCCTCCGTTACCCCGTGAATCTTGCGTTTCTTGTACGGCTTGTATCCCAGGTCCTTCATTATGATGGTGTGGGTCGTTTCCGATCGAAATATCCAGGTCAGCAGAGGTCTTCCCGGATCGAGCGGTTCATTTTTCGACGAACCCGCTCCCTCACCACCTTGATGGCTGCTGGCGTCCTCGCCGAACGCGGCCGCCCGGATCTCGCACGATCCTTGGCCGAGCACATCTCCTGGTACCGGCGAATGGTGGTATAGTTGGAATTCCGTTTCACCCCGTGAGATTTCAACTGCCGGAATATGTCGCCGGGTCGCTCACCGCTCGCAAACAACTTTACTACGACGTCTCGGTACTCCTTCATTGTGCGCGGTAAACAAACAACAAATGACAGCAAGTCGACACCGTTCGCGTCGGATAGCCTATGTATGAGGCTAAAGCTGACACCAATACCAATACACAGACTGCACATGGTGCGCACCTACACAACGATGAAAAGTTGAACACCCTGTACATCTGCTGGTCTCGGAACAGGCTCCGGAGGCACCGTAATTGTGGTCAATTTTTCATTTTCATAGAAAAGTCATGCGGCTTCTCAAAATTTTCAGAATTTGCGTTTGCTTCCATGCTTACAAAAGTGCCTCTGATTAATTCTTCCTGAAATTATGCGAATTTTGGCACGACGTGGTTCTATGAAAATTATTGTTCGAAAGACCAAGTCCGTTTAGCGTACTTTTATTAACGGTTGTTTTTTGAGTCCGATGAATACCGCCCTTCGGTTTGCTTTTCGTGGGAGTAGGAGTGAGCTACGGGTTTCTCCTTATTTCTCGGCCTTTATGGTCTAGTGGTCTCGTTGAGCGGGACATAGAAACAAACTTCGCTGGCCGCTTGAATCAACTGTTCCATGAAGGTTCCGGAAGTAGCGAGGGTCACCGTCGAGTTGAGCAATTTATATTTAGCCCAGTCCAGCTTCAGTTGCGCTGGCCGTTTCGCTACGAGTTCCTTCATCAAAGTTGGATTGTTGAGATGACTTTCCTGTTTGGCCGCTTGTAGATGAACGACCAAGTTCTGGTTGGCTAGTTCAAAATCAATTAATGCCTCTAAACGTTCCGGCTTGGGAGGGGGAAGTCTTTGAATCCGCTCCAGCATTGAACGGATAATCAATTCCGGTCGGTCGAACCGCATTTCCAGGGTGTTTATGACGTGAAACCGGAACCTGTTCCGATACCACCAGGTGACCAATGTCAAGTTAGACAGTACACATAGTCTTTGAAGAATTGTCCATAAAATTGTTCGAATTGGATTTATGAACATTCGGTCATTTTGGATGTTTTTATAATTTTCAAAAAATTGTTGCATGGAATTGGCATTTCGGATCGAAATGATGTCTGAGATAAAGTTGTAGAGAAAACTTATATTTTTCTGAGAAAAATAAACAAACAATGTTTTTTTAATCATGTGATGCAAAAATTTAAAAAAAAAATAAGAGCCTAAGTATCTCAAAATTAAAAAAAAAAAAACCTTACGTATAATGCAAACTTCTGGAAAATTCAAAATCATGGACACTTGAAAACTGGCAAAAGTCACTTCTACAATGCTTCAGGAACGTCAAAGAAGTTTCGAAAAATTCAAGACCATTGGGCTCCCATACAAATGAAACAGAAATTTCTGTATAACTCGAGAACTAATCAAGCAAATCGAACCAAATTTGGCATGTGGTGGTCATAGAGGGTAGCCCCTTAGATAAAAGGAGGGCTACGTACAATATAGCATGCTGTCGTGACCGGACCGAGGTTTCCAGCCTCGGTCACGGCTACACGAATCCGCAATGCTCTCGGCTGCTCTCCTTGACCGCTGCTGCTGCTGCTTCTCCATCAAAATTCGTCACAAGAATGTCTTCAACGACTTTAAATGATCTTTATTTCTTGTATTTGTGTGCCCAAGTAACATCGCTTGCTACTTGGGTTGTTTACGTGTATTACTTATCAAGTGACACAGATGCGTATTTTCAACTTAAGTTCTTTTGAATTTCAATTATTATTAGTTGCAGTTCCTAGTCCTATCAGACCTGTTTTAGAGAATGACCACCTTGGTGGGATTGGTTTGTTGTCTTCAACAAGCTTAGGGACCTCATATTTATACCTGCTAACCTATCAAAATTCTCTAACCAATGAGATTCCGTTTACATACGGACTATCACGCTTCATGCTCACTCGATTTTACTCATTATTTATTCAACGCTAACTCTATATACTACATTCTTCGCCTTCCTTCTACACTCCTTAATTGATGAAGAGGGGCTTTCATTCGGGAGAATTTCATCTACCCTCTCAGGGAAATTTCATCCATCAGGTCATAATAATCTTCAAACTTGCCACACTGACATTTATTTCAAATTTATCATTATCTGTCATCATTATTCATCAAAATGACTACCTATTTCAATATGACCATTGAAATCAGTGTCACCAATTTCAACCGCGTACATGAATGTTACCATTCTATGCAAGTTTGCGATGAGCTAAAGTAACCATCCGTTAGGTCATGGTAAATTTCGTCAGTTTACTTTTCCATCCATCATGTCGTATCAATTCTTATTCACCATCCATCAGGTCATGGTAATTCTTATTTACCATCCATCAGATCATGGTAATTCTTATTTACCATCCATTAGGTCATGGTAATTCTTATTTACCATCCATCAGGGCATGGTAATTCTTATTCACCATCCGTCAGGTCATGGCAATTCTTATTCACCATCCATGAGGTCATGGTAATTCTTATTTACCATCCATTAGGTCATGGTAATTCTTATTCACCATCCATCAGGTCATGGTAATTCTTATTCACCATCCATCAGGTCATGGTAATTCTTATTTACCATTCATCAGGTCATGGTAATACTTATTTACCATCCATCAGGTCATGGTAATACTTATTTACCATCCATCAGGTCATGGCAATTCTTATTCACCATCCACCAGGTCATGGTAATTCTTATTCACCATCCATCAGGTCATGTTAATTCTTATTCACCATCCATCAGGTCATGGTAATTCTTATTCACCATCCATCAGGGCATGGTAATTCTTATTCACCATCCATCAGGGCATGTTTTTTTTTTTTTCTTTATTAAAGAGACTTTCAGCCTTGGGCTGGTTCGTCTCTCAGGGCATGGTAATTCTTATTCACCATCCATCAGGTCATGGTAATTCTTATTCACCATCCATCAGGTCATGGTAATTCTTATTCACCATCCATCAGGTCATGGTAATTCTTATTCACCATCCATCAGGTCATGGTAATTCTTATTCACCATCCATCAGGGCATGGTAATTCTTATTCACCATCCATCAGGGCATGTTTTTTTTTTTTTTCTTTATTAAAGAGACTTTCAGCCTTGGGCTGGTTCGTCTCTCAGGGCATGGTAATTCTTATTCACCATCCATCAGGTCATGGTAATTCTTATTCACCATCCATCAGGTCATGGTAATTCTTATTCACCATCCATCAGGTCATGACAATTCTTATTCACCATCCATCAGTGCATGGTAATTCTTATTCACCATCCATCAGGGCATGGTAATTCTTATTCACCATCCATCAAGTGATGGTAATTCTTATTCACCATCCATTAGGTCATAGTAATTCTTATTTACCATCCATCAGGCCATGGTAATTCTTATTCATCATCCATCAGGGCATGGTAATTCTTATTCACCATTCATCAGGTCATGGTAATTCTTATTCACCATCCATCAGGTCATGGTAATTCTTATTCACCATCCATCAGGTCATGACAATTCTTATTCACCATCCATCAGTGCATGGTAATTCTTATTCACCATCCATCAGGGCATGGTAATTCTTATTCACCATCCATCAAGTGATGGTAATTCTTATTCACCATCCATTAGGTCATAGTAATTCTTATTTACCATCCATCAGGCCATGGTAATTCTTATTCATCATCCATCAGGTCATGGGAATTCTAATTCACATTTTTTTACTTCACTATACTCACTTTTACACTATATGTTGCTACCGGCTGCGCCATTGTCGTGACCGGACCGAGGTTTCCAGCCTCGGTCACGGCTGCTCGAATCCGCAATGCTCTCGGCTGCTCTCCTTGACTGCTGTGCTGCAGTTCCCGCTGCTACTACTGCTGCTGCTTAAGTTTACGTTTCCATCCATCATGTCGTATCAATTCGTATTTACCATCAATCAGGTCATGGTAATATTTATTTACCACCAACTATATTATAAATTTTGCCTTGAAGTTTTCTCGCTTCGTAAAATAATACATACTCGGAGACCTTTCAACTCTAATTTTAACTCTATCTACTATACATGTTTTTTTTTAATTACCCAACAAACAATTTTAGCTGCAGACTAGCTTATACAGGCAAAAATTAGCTGTATAAGCCAATTTTCGGCTGTATAAGCTAATCTGCAGCTAAAATTGTTAGTTGGGTAGCGCATAAACTCAAGCTTATATTGAATCCCGAGCAAGGCCAAGCACACTCAGCTAGTAGTAGATAAAGTTTCTTTTTATCGACATATTAGAAATTGATGTCTGTGAAAGGGATTCTGAGAATTTCAGGGATATCTAGAAAATTTAAAGGAAGTCCAGAGAAGTTGATGAAAATTGCGGGAATCTTTAAAAAAAAACTTCCAAGACATTTAGGAAGCTTACAGATCTTTAGGGCAGTTCCGAAAAACTTTCGAGAACTTAAGAAAAGTCCAGACTTTTTGTGTGGCTTAAAATAAGTTGAGAATTTTAGAAAATTTCAGCATTATATCAGGAATTTAACAGGAATCCAGGGAGCTAAAGGAAAGATTTAAGATGTTTCAGAAAAGTTCCATTTTTAGGGTAAGGGGGGAAGCTCCGATTTTTAAAAGATCTTGAAGCAATCGTACCTACAAATTCAAATCAAATTTATAGAACTACAGTGACAACCACGTGCATTATATTAGATAATAATTTCAGGAGAATTAATCTTATATAAGTCCTGATAGTTTCGCGGAAGTCAAAGGAACTCCAAAGAAGTTGAGGAAACTTAATAAAAGATTAGGGAACTACACCGAAGTCCAGAAAACTTAAAAAAAAGTGCCGACAATTCCAGTAAAATTATGGGAATTACAGAGAAATCCCGAGAATTTAAAAAACTTTCGAAAACGTCAGAGACATATCATAAATATTAGGAAATAGCGGCAACTTAAAAGAAATTTCCAGAACCTCTAGTAAATTTTTTGAAACTTCTGAAAAATCCAAAGAAGTTTTGAAAAATTCGAATTAGTATTTTAGGGTGACCAACCATGTAGAAAAATACGCCACAAGAAGGAAGGGGCGAGGCTGCTATCACACATTGCAGAATACAGTGTTGCCCACAATACAGTTGCTTAATCTTGCCATAAGATTATCAATCTCTTAAATAATTAATAACTATTTAATTAGACGTTTGGCTGAAAAATGATGTTCTGCAAAGTTGTAGTTGATAAAAATTCCCATAAGAATAGCAATAGAATTTTATAACAGTACAATATGTAAAAAGGCTAGAAGACAATGAACAAAAGGTTTTGTTTTCCCATAGTAATTTCCATATAAACTTCAAATGGTTTGTGCCAAGTCAGTTTCTTATCAAATGAGTTTAAACTTTCGGAGGCTAATCAGGACCCGATTTGAAACCTTTTGAACACTGTGGAGCGAAAATTTCAAATTTTGCATCAGTCTATTGATCAGGCTTACAATTGAATTCTTGACATCATACAACACACAACAGCCGGTAGACCAGTAGGAAATTTTATTTTAAAGTAAAATTCACCTGGCTGAAGTGGGAATCAAAGCCTAACATCGCGGTACTCACACACAGTTCACCTAAACTACGGGTAACTCCAATATTCGCATGACCATTACGAAAAATTTAATGTACCCCTTGTTACTCAACTCTGCACATCTTAATTTGTGCCGAAAGCTGAGCCCAGTGAACAGCGTTGTGCCGAACGTGCCGAAGTGTGGCAATCAAGCTGTCGGTCTCAGTACCCCATGAGTTTGGCAACCCTGCAGCTATGACTTTTGAGATTATTTGTTTACCTTGCCACGTTCTCACGGATGATTAAACGAGCAATTGGTGTGCATATTGCATAGTAAATACGAGAGTAATCACTGTGCCTGTCCTATTTATAAGTAAAACGAGCATCAAATAAGGCGCATGTGAATCTTTTTTTGTAGAACATTCATTCCTCTTGGTTCAACGATATCAAACGAATGAGAACATTTGCAAGCCCTAAATCGTCGGCCACTGCTGGAAATGTTACCTCGAAGTTCTGCCCCTCCACGAGAAGGAGAAGGGTGACTGATGCCAGAATTTGTCCACCCATGAGAAGAATGTTCTGTACCGGGTGCCATTCTGGTAGACGTTCACCGAATCTTGTATCATAAGTACTCAACCGGCAAGTGGAAGATGCTCTACATTATCATCATGCTACTCGGGCAATCAGATAGGATTCGACCTAAAATCGTTGGGTACTGAATTCGTCTAACTGAGCTTTACGATTTTTGATAATTCCCCCGAGTGGGTTGATGAAATTCCTCCTAGAGTGTTACTAAAATGTCCTCGATCTTCAATTAAGGAGAGGGAAACACTGGTGACCACCAACGAGCTTGAAAACTGCAAGATATTTTCAGTGAACTTCATGGCAGTTCTGAAAACAGAGGAGTTACATGATTTCAGGAAAATAGTTCCGATAATTTAAGGATAGTTCAAAGAACTTCAGGGAAATTTAGTGAACTTAATAAAAATTTGGAGAACTTCACCTTAGATCCAAGAGATTCACGAAAGGGATCTTTTGGGGAGTTCGATTAATTTCAGAGTATTTCCAGGAACATGATCAGGAGAACTGCGAAAACTTCAGGAAAGTTACGTGAACTTCAGAAAATATAAGAGATATTCAGGATAGTCCCATTATCTTCGCAAATATTGTTGGAACTTCAAAATCAAATAGAATTTCTTATTTTTATAAACAAACTGCAAGAACATAAGGGAATTGGTGAAAACGTTTGGAATATTTTTTTAACTTCAGGATTTTAAAGTGGTTCCATCTTTTAAGTACTTCTGAGAACTTCGGAGATATTCAGAGACCTGTAGTAAATCAAGAGAGCTTCAGATAAGAGATAACTTGTGGAACATTTTTGAAACTTAAAAAAAGTTCCAATGTTCAAAGTTCTCAGGTCTTGAGATTTTTAGGGATTTTCAGAGATCCTAAGGGCGGATCCAATAATTTCAGGGATGCTCCAAAAACATCAGGAAAGTTCAAACTTTCTGGAAATTTAAAAGATCTGTAATGTACCAATACATTCAAGACAGTTCCATTAACTTCTGTCAAATTTCGAAAAAAAAAGTTCCGGGAATTTCAGGAAATTCCAGACCTCCAGAGAGCTTAAGAAAATATCACAAATTTGACGAAAATTTCACAGTACTTCAGAGAACTGTAGGGATGTTTAAAGGTTTTCAGGACAGTTCGATTTATTTTAATACACTACCAAGAAAATTCTGGGGGCTCAGAGAGCCACGGTATTACCAAGCCGGTATAGTCGAGGAAATATTTCGGGTTGGAAAATTTATCGACTTCCCTGAAGAGAATCCAAGGGACTGTCAACTTGAGTATTTTCGATTCATCTACCCGACTTTAAAAGGTGTATTTTAAAATTTTGTTATTTATGAATTTTTATGTTTTGTGCATTTTGGTATTAAAGAGTATTCAATTAACCCCTCACAGGATTTCCTTCCGAATTATATGAATGGGGCGGGGCGGAAAGTATCGTTTGTGCAGAATATGTAAAAAAGGAGGGACTTCGAGAGATTGAACTCGTGAGAGCTAATTTTCTCACAAATTTGATTTTATTGGCATTGAGTATACACCCAAAGCGAATTATTCCCACTTCCCTCAAGTTCTATAACACTTCCTACCAGCGTGTTCTGGAAAATGGTTGGACGATGATTAATCTCACCAATACATTCGGGCCTACAATTCCACACCTTCTATAGAGACCAGGTTGAGCCTTGATAGCTAGCTGCTTGCGGGAACTGATGACCTTGACAAATGTCCAAATAATACTCTTAACAAATTTATGGTGGTCATGAAAAGGACCGTTTTGTAGTGATGGTTGAGTAATGCTGAGCTGAGCACGACGAGCTACTGATTCCGATCCATAGCATAGCGGTGCAGCTTCTTCCTCCTTTGATGGTTGCTTATGTGAGCTCTGCAGCTCGCTGCTTGCAGGCAGCCTTTCGTTGTTACTGGAGAACAATTTTCAACGCCACACGCCGAAAGCACTGCTGCTACCAATTTCGACGACCGAACACCACCACACAGTGGTGTGGTCGTTGGGAGCGTGTGGTTCTGAGTATGGCGATGAGTGTGCAAAATATTACGCAATTCCATCCTCCCTATTCGCACACGCCCGAGGATCGGAGGCGAATGCCACTTCGACTTGTTTTGTCTACTTACTACGCTCTGACGACTGTGCTGGGGAAGCAGCATATGCATGTAGGTAATTGGTGGATTTGTTAGTTAATTCGACGCTTTTGGACAGTGCTGGACACTTACCAGTTTTTCAATAGTTTCTTGTTGAAAATCAACATTCGGAAGCATTGTTATCGATGCGTAGCCATATTTCTGATCGATTGGTGATTAAATTATTGAAATTGGACCAGGGGCAGCTGAGTTATTAACGTTCAAAATCATTCTTAATTTGTTACATGTTCCATTTTCGGTTTTCACAAAGTGTACCCCCATATAGAAATCAAAGACGTAGTCCTACGTCAAAATTGCGAGTATTTTTAAGAAGCTCTGAAATTTTCGAAAGAATATATAGTGAATTTTAGGATTTTTATGAAGTTTAAGTTATCTTCAGGGAAGGTCCGAGTACTTCGAGGATGATCAGAGAACTTCTGAGCAGTTCCATGAAGTTTGAGAAAATTCAGAAGAAGTATGGAATATTTCGAGAATTTCAGCAATGTTCTGAAAACTTCAGGGACATTGTGGGATCTTCAGAGGGAAGTTATATGAATATCAGGACAATTTACGGATCACTGGAATGTTTTGGGAACTGTAGGGAAGTCGGAAATCTTCGAAAACATAGGATTCCTGAGAATTTTGGGAACTTCATATAAATTAAGAAAATTTTAGGGGAGATCCGAGAGCTTCAGGTATATCCGGAGATCTCCAAGAAAGTTTCATTAACATCAGACTAATGCGGGAATATTTTTGCAGGAAGATGATTGCAGTTTCATTTATTTGAGGAGAATTTTGAGATACTCCCAAATTTTCAAGTAGTCCAAAAAACTTCAAAATGCGAAAGTTTTATAAATTCAGAAGAATTTCAAGAATTCTAGGGAACTTTCGAAAACTTCAGGGAAGATCCCGGAATCTTAGGACCAGAGGTGCGACCTATCACAATCACGATCATCAAACAGCTGATGGTAGTAACGCTTTGTACATTCCTATCGTTGTGCTCGTCGAAGCTTTCTCCATGACCATCCATCAAGTTGACGAAAGAAGTAAAAAGCAACTGGTGAATGTCGTCTTCGGTTGATTTCATTTTCTTCTGTCGTTTCACTTTTTCTCATGATCGTACTGCAGCGAGTGTAACGTTTCGCTTGTTAGCGGCGACCATAACTGGTGATTGCTGTTTGCCATGGCACTACCTCTCACTGCCTGGCATGGAAAATCATTTGCATTCATTTCATACATTCATTTACATTCATTTGCCTCTAACTTTTTTCTTCAACAGCATTCCGCAAAATTATGGATAAAGTTTTTATAGGTTTTATTATTAGCTACAACTTTTGTTAACAAGTCAAATCCGTATCTCTTATGCATGACGAAACAGAGCTAACAGAAGACACTACTGTTTTTCAGTGAATGTATTTTACATTCACTGAAAAGCAGTAACAAGTTCTACCCGCTCTAGTTCGTGATGCATAAGAGATACAGATTTGAGTTATGAGCAAAACTTGTAGCTAATAACAAAACCTACAAAAGCTGTATCCAACATTTTGCGAAATGCTGTTGATGAACAAAGTTAGAGGCAAATGAATGTAAATGAATGTATGAAATGAATGCAAATGATTTTCCATGCCTGCTCACTGCGTGACAAAACGTTCTGTCAGCGATAGTCGGTTGATGCGCAGAAGAGTGTCACGTGAGAGTCATGATATTTTGCATCACTGCCTAGGACAGCTTTATTAGCTTCAGGGAAATAACAGAAATTTTAAAGAAAGTTTGAGAACTTCTGGAAAATTGTTAAAACTTCAGGAAATCCAGAAAATTTCGGGGAATTCTTGGGAAGCCCAGTAAAGTTCAGGATAGTCTAAATATTTTAAGGAAAGTTCCGTGAGCATCCGCGTAGGTTCGAAAACTTCAAAGCAGTTCCATTTACTTTAGGAAAATTGTGGGAACTTTTAGAAGTTCTGAGGATTGAACTTCAGCGAAATTAAAATAATCCCGAGGAAGTCCAGAGAAATTCACGAAAAATTCCGAGAACTTCAAGAACATTCCAGGGTTATCAGCGATGTTCTATAGATATCTAAAAAATTGTAGGATCTCTATGGATTTTGCCTTACCTCTAATATCTGACTGTAGCAAATAACAGTAACTTTTCAAGTTACGCTGTCTGTTATGGATTCTTATTCTGATGGCGTCTATTGCCTGTTATGTAATTTCGTTATCACCCCTTCCAACTCTTATTTGTGAACGAAAACACCGAAACAATCATGGAGAAATAGAACAGTGATTCTGGGTTTGGCTGATCAATGCGAGGGTCTGGGATCAACTCTCGTGGGAAACGTTTTTTTTTTCGTCTCAGATATCTAACAAAACAAATAGATAGTGCAAATAAGGGCGGCTGTACCTCTTGTGGACATTAGTCCATCCTTTTCTTTAAACTTTTTAAAGACAGCTTGTCTTGCCTCAAAAGTTATCCTTTTTAAAGTACTGAGCTTCACAACATAAAGGGCACCATTGCGGAGCATTAGGATCAAATTATTCGCAGTTCTATTTGTCCAACACTTCCAGCTGAGTGAAGGGCAGACATTCCTTTATTACAATTACGGGTGCTCTTGAAGAGGGCGCATTGATTTGAGGTGAAACACAATTCGAAACTCGAAACACAAATAAAAATAGGCCCAAAATTAGATCTAAGCCCTACCAACATTTTCAGTTGATTAAATAAAAGATGATTCCACAATTTTCAATAAATTCGAATTAAATGCTATGGTCTGGGAAAATTCTGAAATGTGTGATGCCTACTAGTGATTTTCTTGTAATGTAATGGCAATTTTTTCTCCAAATAAATCAATACAAACAGGTTGGAGCCTTCAGCACCAGCTGCACTGCCATCAAGAGCTGCATCCGTTCGTGTACCGTACCAACGAGTCAAAGCATGTCTCCTAGCCCTTATGACGGCGGCGTGGCACCCGGCAATTTCATGCGTTATTATCGACATACTTCCTAATTGCGCAGAACCATCAACATTCCACAGCGTGAGCGCCATTACATTGGGAATCGGTCGACATCCATCAGCACCCATCCGGGACCATCGTGGCGACGGCGACCTGTTGTTGGTGTTGTTGAAAAAGCGGTACGAACAGACAAGAAAAATGGCTCCCCTCTCGTTGAACAACGTTCTAAGTAGGCTACTCCCCGTCCCAGTACGGATCATCGCTTTGGATCGGCGACGATGAGAAATGGCTTTTCGGTCAGCTGGGCTCTCGGTCTTTCTAAATCCAAGCAAACATAAAGACCACGGGAGAGGAGGTGGAAAAGGGGGGAAATTATTTCATGGTGGATTAACTTTATGATAAATGCATTTTTAATTGAAAGTACATCTAATTGATGCTATTGAGCGAGGGGGTTAAAATTATATGTATTTTATGAACCGGGTCGGTTTCCATCAACGTTCTTTGGCTATTTCTTCCTATTCCTTTTTACTGCAGATTGCAAGAGATTTATTTTCCCCGGGTTGCAGTGTGGGTGCATCAGTAATGGCAGCAGAGTGCTTTTATCGTCAATGACCCTTTGGATGATAAGTACCCCCTGGGAAGATCGTCGTCGCCTCGTTGAAAGGGGCATAAAAGTCTGCGCAATCACACTGCCGAGATTGCATTTAGGAGGGGTCATTTCCAAGGTTGAACAATTCAATTTGCTGGTCTGTAAGTGAGGAAGTGTCTCGTGACAAAAAATCCATCACTGTCATAAAGCATGGCATTATGACATTTTCGTGTGCACACTTAACTCAATAAACCAAAAAAGGCAAACTTTAATTACACAAAAAACATGATTTACGTATGTTTTTCCATTAACTGGCAGATCGTTGCACTTGCATTCGCTGTCCAACGCGATGATAATGATCCCCCTTCCCCCCTCTGATCTACCCCATGGTGTGCATGTGGACCATAAAAATACACTTAATTAATAACCCATTAATGGCTGACGTCACCTTTGCCGTGTATTTATATAGGCCAACGACCTTTTGCCATCCCATCCCGAGTATACGATCATCCCAGGTCCCGTAACCGTAAGGCAGTGCACGCTGGGGAAGGTGAAGAGTGAGGAGATTCACCCGATGGCCCGCATACATCCGACACAGTATTTCACACTTTTCAGCCGGAGCTTAAATGTGACGGTCGGGATCAGCAAAATATTATCCGTAGGACGTGATCGCTGAGAATACGGGGCTGCAATGGGGACTCATCATTTATGGCTCAATGCGCGGCGCGAAAACGGTCTACAAGCTACGGTGTGAAATCATGTCGAAAGTCGTAAAAATCGTAATTCAACAACAAGGCTCATGTGCAATCACGGATGTGGATTGCCCAGGAACGGCTTTTGATATTAATAGATGAAAGGAGGAGGAGTTGAATAGGGATCAGGAATTTATGGCATGCACTATAAGCTACCAGGCTTGTAATAGCAAGGATGATAACACAGAACAGAAGGGGGAGTGCAAACAAATCGGTGAATCAAAAAGTGGTACGTTTTTCTGCTCAACAAGCGATGCGTTGTGGTAGCGTTTCACACGGGTTTTCTATGCGCACTCACACTATCATAGAATGCTGCCTATCTTAAGGTCCATTTAGACTATCTGATTTCTTGGTCTGATTTTGACCGCCGCCATAATGAAAAATCTACTCGATTTTACTTTCTACATTACTTTATCGAACCCCCCTGTTTGCTGGTGTTTGCACATATGGAAAGAATTGTCAATTGAAATTTCAAAACAAAATTGTATCGGGAATCAAAAGTAAATGAACTATTGGAAAATTGCTCTAGCTTTGGTAGGCGTATTTGCTTTTATTATTTAAAAAAATGAGAAGGAGAAGGCGAACTTTGTGGAGTAGAAAATGGTTGCTTAGGAGGAACACCGGCAGGGATCTGGCTCATCTTGTCCTTTAAGGACTGCGATATTAAGACGAAAAAGGATTTCAAAACTTCGTCCGGATGTCGATACCCAATTTTCGACAAGCTAGTGGGAAAAGTTCTCATTAGATCTACATAATTCCTTGAGTTCTGAAAATTTCTGCTAAGATCTCAATTCTGCATATTTCTCTGCATATTCGGATTATTATTCGGACGTCTCTGAAATTTTATTTATGTTCTCTGGTAAAATATTTTTGAAGATTAACAAACTGCGAATTTCTCGGTAGTTCTGCAAGTTTCTCTAAAAATTTACAAAGTTCCTGAATCCATGCAGATTGAAGATCCTTAAATATCAACAATTATCTCTGATGTTCACTAAATGTCTAATAATCTACGAACTTCTCGAAAGTTGTATAATTTCCTCTGTAGATTATCATGATTCAATTAATATCTGCAAATATCTCTGAACATCTAAAGGGTGATACGGTCAAAATTTGGTCAATATCAACTTGACGTATTTCTTTCAATTTTGCATTTAAAAAACCTGAACACCCCTCATTTTGAAGGTGTGTGTGTGTGTAGAATGTTGCTCCTATTTTGATTTTGGAATTCACTCTTCAGTTGTCAAAATGCCGTCCAAGCAAGAAGAGCAGCGTATCAAAATTTTGCTCGCGCATCGCGAAAATCCGAGCTACTCGCACGCAAAGTTGGCAAAATCGCTAAAAGTTGCCAAATCAACCGTTACAAATGTAATTAAAGTGTTTGGGGAACGTTTGTCGACAGCCAGGAAGTCTGGATCGGGGGGAAATCGAAAACCGGAAGCCGCTGAGACGACAAAGAGAGTTGCCGGTAGTTTCAAGCGAAACCCTAACCTCTCTCTCCGAGATGCCGCAAATAAGCTGGGTGTATCGTCTACAACCGTGCATCGAGCCAAAAAACGAGCCGCACTATCGACTTACAAGAAGGTAGTGACTCCAAATCGCGATGATAAACAAAATACGACGGCCAAAGCGCGATCCCGGAGGCTGTACACGACGATGCTGACGAAGTTTGACTGCGTGGTAATGGACGACGAAACCTACGTCAAAGCCGACTACAAGCAGCTTTCAAGTTTCATAATTATTTTTTCCAAGCTCTCGCAATTTAACTAAGAACTCAGGACATCCACGACCTTTTTCGAAAGACTTTGAACCTGTTCCTCCACAATTTTTTTCAAAACGAAACAAAATTCCCAATACTTTCCATGAAATTTTAAGATGAAGTTCTCCATATAAATATTGACATCACAAATATTTCATTTAACACATCATTGAAGCAGGTCCGAATTTCGGAAACTCACAGATCTAAGGAATGGTCATAGTAACCATGTTACAAGATTCTTTACCGGAGAAGTTCAGTTGTCCATGTAAATAATGCAAACTTCAATTTAAATACTTTCTATGGCTGAGAGGACCATAGATCTGGGTCTAGTTGTCCGACTTTCACGCACCATTTGACCAGTAATTAGCTTTTCTATCGACAATCTTCACATGTAACGTGGATAGCTGGCTACGCGATGCTCTAGGAGTCACCAAAGGTCAAACAAAGTTTCTGTAAAATTACTACCCACCATGCAAAATAATGCTGCACAATTCGCCGTAGGAAAAGTTACCCAAAATTATAGTTGAATATACCGAGAACGTAAGACTTTATCGTAAAATGAGATAAACATGAAGAGGAGGTTACCCAGAATTCTCTAACCACCTTGCAACCTCGGGCTGCGGCGTTGTGTACATATGAGCTTGAGCGCTACCTAGTGTGCATATGAGCTGGATATATAAGCTGTATCTCAAAACTCTGGCCATATAGAAGGCTACTGTCTTCAGCAAAGTTGTTCAGGTGATCATGTCCTTTTGTATGGTGTTCATATTAGTGCAGAACTCTCTCACTACGCAGCGCTAGTGTGCATGTCAACTTCCTATATAAACTGTATCTCGAGAACCTGGCCATATAGAACGATGCTATCTTCAATGAGAGAGTTCTGAACTAATATGGACACCATCCAAAAGGACTTGGTCACTCGAACAACTTTGCTGAAGACAGTTACTTTCTATATGGCCAGGATCACCAAATATTCTATGTTGGACCTATGATCCATATATTATAGAACCCGTCATAAGTAACATAAAAGTGAAGCGCCTCTAGTGGCGTAGTTCCCAATTAAACCTGAATCCAATGACACAGGCTTGTTGGTCTATCCCAGTACAACAACTTTGTCGAAGACAGTATAGCTCTATATATTGAAACAAATGAGATAATCCACCACAGCCCCTATTAGTGAAAATCCCATAAGCTGTGGGTATCCTTATTCGCGGATAGCCCGGCAATAAGGATCCGGCAATAAGGGATACCGGCAATAAGGAATCCGGCAATAAAGATTCCTGACTGTACGATGGTGTTTTTGGATGCTGTGGGTAGTTTTCGGTTTGTGAGAGAGGATGAGTAAGTAGGTTTAAATGCCAAAGTCACGAGTTCAAATCTCACCCCCGGACAAGTCACGAATGACCCAAAAGTGTTAAAGTGACTATAATAAAAATAAAAAAATAAATAAAATGCCTAATACCGATGACATGCTGACGCGGAGAGCGAAGCAAGAAAAAGAAGTTTTATCATTGATATTATGTATTAATATTATCTTCCAGCAGACGCTCCGGACAGCAATTTCACCATTTATAATACAAAAATCTACATTTGCCAGCAACACTGACTGGGTGTATTCTATGGCTTACCTTCTCTACTAACATAATTCCTAAATTCCCGAGACATTTATTAGGGGTCGTAGAGTTCTGATGATGATGATGATGGTCCCACCTCTTACCCCTACAAAGGTTTGAGCTGGACGATTTATCTTTAAGATAATTAAATATGACATTTTAACCAGGTTGGCAAACAAAATCGAACTGGTTTTAGTTACAGATATAAATTCCCTCTAAAGTTTACAGTTGCTTCACAGCGATATAAATGTGGAAAAGCTCAGGCGTCCACCTCTTAGTTCGCCTTTTTGTCCACTTAAAATATTCATAAGTATTACAAGCAATCAAGAGTTAATGAACAATCAACAAAGCATCCTATTACACTAGCAACCCCGCAATCTGATGCTATCATAATTTTCAGCAATGTCAGGAATGCTCACGAACCCCCAACATTTGCCAGAAAACTTACTAACTCAACTAACTCAAGGTATCTTCCAAATAAGCTTCAAGTCCTCTATATCCGTAATACGCACGCGAGGCTCAAACCTTTGTAGACTTCTATTTTTTTTACTACTACTATTAAATGAAATATCAAAAATCCATCATCACCATCGTGGCGAACAAAATAGTTTTTGCAGTGCTACAATAATTACAATAAAAGTCGTTATAACAGCTATCCATACAAAATAATCCGTTAAAAATAACTTCGTCAAGATACATAATTTGTCAATTCATAAAAAAAATCACTGGGTTTTAACGTGTGAAATGCAGTGTCTTTTAAATTATGTAAGTGTTGCTAAACGTTTGATATGCCTAGACATCGAATTGAAAACATTTATTCCTTTAAAAAATAATAAATTCTGTGAAGCACAAGTCAAGAAATGTGGAGTTCTTATTTCATCCGCGTTTCTAGCATTATATCTATGATAGTCACTTCCTCTTTCAATTCAATCACACAAATATCGAGGCAGCAAACCGTTAACTACTTTAAAAATGAACACCATAGTCAAATATACAATTCTTTGGTTCACCGACAACCATTGTAAGGCATCTAACATCAAAGTTGAGGAAGTGAATCTATTACATCTCAAAATCAAACGCATTATTTTATTCTGCAAGCGCTGTAATCTCGATATTTGTGTTGCATTGGCCAGAAATAAAATGGAAGGGCAAAAGTCTAGATGAGGAGAGATGATTGATTTGTATAGCTGTATTTTACTGGCAATAGTTAAATCGTTTTTCAATCGACATAGAATTCCATACTTCTTGGCAATTTTCTTGATGACATTGTCAATGTGAGAGTTGAACTTAAGTTTGTCATCAATAATCACGCCAAGATATTTAATCTCCTGAACGCGATCAATAGTCTCATCATCAATTACAACAGAGACGTTCTCATTTAATCGATTCCGCGAAATTACCATAGATTTGGTTTTACTTGTATTCAATTTTAACTGCTTACACTTCAACCATCTACTTAGATACTGCAAATCTTCATTCAAGTGTGAGACGGCAACTTCTAAATCCTTAGCTGCAATGAATAACACAGTATCATCTGCGCAAAAAGATTAATGTCGCAAAACCGTAAAACACGTCGCAAGTCATTAATATACATAATAAATAAAAGGGGCCCTAATACACTTCCCTGGGGCACTCCAAGGTTGTTCCCCACGGGACTGGAAACAGAATCATTAAAAACAGTCCGTTGAGTTCAGACAAATAGCTTTCAAACCATTCATATGCAGTACTCGTAATTCCAAAGCGCTTGATTGTACTTAACAGTAAGGGCCTATAAATTGTTTCAAAAGCGCGTTTCAGATACAAAAAAACAGCAAAAATCGTATCTTTACGCTCCAAGTTGTCTTTCCACTTTGCTAACACCAAATTCAATGCAGTTTCACAAGAATGACCTTCCCGATATCCCGATTGTTCTGGTATCAACAAAGAGTTGCTATTCAAATACTCCAACAGCTGGTCTTTAACAACAAGTTCTAAGATTTTCTCTAAAGTGTGCAACATGTTGATGGGACGAAACTCTTCGGCTTTAATCGTTCCAGCAACTTTTTGAATAGGAACCACTAAGGATTCCTTCCAAATTTGTGGTACATGTCCAGTTTGTAATGATTCATCAATAAGGTCCAGCAAGATGTGGCCAATGACATGAAAGCAATCTTGAATAACTCTAGCATTAACATTATCTACTCCAGCCGATTTTCCTAATGAAAAACAAATAACTCAAAGTTCATCTAATGTAATTGGGTGAAAAACTTCAAATCTGCAACTACTATTAACTGGCTGTTTTATTTCGTCAGGTTCATCGACCAATTCAATAGATTGATTAATCAATGAAACACTGTCTACGAAATAATCATTAAACTAAGATGCAATTACTTGTTCTGACTGTTCTAATGTGCCATTAAAAGTTATGGACCGCGGTTTGCAATTACTAGGTTTTAATAAAGATTTCAAAATTTTCCATAACTCTTTGCTGTTGTTTTGATGCTGATTAATCTTCCTTTGAACATATTCACAACGAGTTTTCTTTATCGATTGTGAATACTTATTACGCGCGATTGTGTACCTAGTCCAATGATTATCATTATTAGATCTACAAAACTTTTTGTACCATTTGTCCCTTTTCCGTTTAAGACGCAAAAGATCCAAATTGTACCAGCTGTTCGAGTTTTTCAAAGAAACAAACTTTTGCTCAACTAGTTGATTGGTACGCGTGTTCAAAGCGTTATTAAGGGGAAGCTCACCGGCCCAAAAATAAAAAAAATATTTTCGGTACGTTTTTATTTTTCTAAAAATATTGGGAAAAATTATCAAAAATCCAAGAAAATCAGTTTCTTCCTTAGATTTTTGTCAAAAATTACATGCAAAAAATTTTTTCTATCCCATCATGAAAAAAAATTGGACTCTCAGAAAAACCGAAAAGTTGATGTTTTGTGGTTTTTTGAGTCCAACTTTATGCCATAATAACTTATAAAACATGTTTTTGCACGTGAATTTTCTTTAAAAAATTAGAAAAAATGTGATTTTTTTAGATTTTTGATACTTTTTTCAATATTTTTAGAAAAATCAAAACGTAATTATTTTTTTCGAAGCGGTGAACTTCCCCTTAAGAACAGCTGTAGATTCATCTAAGTTACCGTCCGCGAATGGAAAATCCAGGCTTCTCTCAACAAGATTTGAAACAGCTTGCTTCGAATATTTCCTCCAGCACTTCAATTTTACAAAATTATCGTTATCGTTAACATGGTCTAAGACATTAATCACTAAAGTCTCATGATCGGTTATTTTCAAATCAGTATCCGTAACTGAACAAATGGAATCAAAATTGGAATAAACGTGGTCAATTAAAGTTCTACTGTGCCTGGAAATACGCGTATACTCATTTACCGTTTGCTTTAAATTAAAAAACTCAGCTAAACGCTTCAAATGATTCGAATTATGGTTATCACGCCAATTAATATTAAAATCACCAGCCAATATATTTAATTTACTAGAATCAAGGAATGTCTCAAACCAGTTCTCTAAAACTTCAACAAAACGCTGGTCACTAGAACTGGGAGAATGATACAAAACACCATAATTACCCATCTTCATGCCACGTACAACTGTAATGCCCAAGAACCAGTTGCCATCAATAACTTCGTTGGTACGAAGGTTGAATTGAACTGATTCTTTGACATAAATAGCAACACCGCCAGTGTGTCTAGAATGTGATAAACAAGCAGCAACAATATATCCCGGAATACTATACTGATCAAAAGCTTCAGTTTCTACAATATGACTTTCAGATAATAAAACTAAAAGAGGACGTTTTTCCTCAACAATCTGACGTAATGCTACGTAGTTTGTTGACAACCCCGCAATATTCAAGTATAAAAAAATCGAATTGATTCACATTCCTGGAACTTGGCTGCTATTTATTGAAACGCAAGCTGCTTTTCTTCTGATCAAAAAGTCTTTTATAAAGCAAACATTCCGAGCTAAATGCGGCATGGTTGACGTTCAAGTTCATTTTTCGTTCTTTATTCGTTTTCAAACAATGAATACATTTCAATACAGTTGACGTACACTCCGACGTTTTGTGTTGTTGGCTGCACCTAGAGCATCTATCACAATTTTTGCAATCCATGCTCTTGTGCCCAAATTCTCCACATTTGAAGCATCTCAACACATTAATCGCGGGAACTATCGAGCACCGATCAAACCCTACATTTACTTTTTTCGCACATAACAAACATTTATAAGTATCGACATCGACTTCAATTACAACACTAAACTTGTTATATTTAAGTGAAGCGTGGATTTTCAAACATGTTCACTACTTTTACATCATTTATAGCGATGTCTTCATTTTGACTTTTTAAGTAGTCAATGAAGACATCGGAGGAAAACTGATCGCTCATGCCCACTATTTTCAATCTTGGCACCGAAGTGGGAACAACAGCACTATATTTTTCACCCAGATTGCTTTCAATACCATTTTTCACATCACTTACGTTTGCTCCTGTTGCACACTCAACAATAATGGAGCCATCTTTACTATTCCTAAAATTACTGATTTTGTGTGTTTTTGGATCCAACTGAGTTTTCAAAAACTTACGAGTATCTTCGCAAGGTTGTTTGGACTCTTTCGGTTTAATCACAATGACCGAATTAGTCTTACGATTATCTGGTTTGTTACTTTTACTGTTACTATTAGTTTTACTTTCACTAGCACGACTATGTCTTTTTACAACATCCGCAAAACTCGCGTTTTCTTGAAAAACAGCATTATCATCATGATCACTATTACTAATTACTAATTTACGTTTTTTGCGTCTGGTATTTTGGTCCGATTCTGACTGAATCGTCCTAGATGAACTGCGATGATCATTCTTTACAGCTAATTGGTTTTCCGCATCAATTTTAAAAATGAACTTTTCATACTATCCAATTTCTCACAAATTAAATTTTCAAGACCATTTACATTTATTCTAATGTCTGCCATCCCGCTTTTAACCGCGATGTTCTCTGCATCGCTCTTAAGTAAATGATGGACTAACATACATTTCCTATCCCTACCAGTTGCAAGGACTTGGCCATGACAATCCTGAACTGTTGGAGAGGGATATGTCTTTATCTGGAAGATAGTAATTATAGTGATAGATATCCGTCTTGCTCTCAATAGTTTTGAATTGAATTTCAAGAAAGGGGCTGTTCATTAACCACGTAGACAGTTTTTTGGAATTCTTGCCCCCTTCCCCCTGCGTGGACAATTGTCCATACACATTTTTTTTTTCAATACAAGGCCATGTTAACTTGTGTTTTTGCGGAGCCGTAACCGAGGGAAATGAACGATTTGGTTGATAGTTTGTCAGGAACAATGACGCTGGAATAGCTGAGTTGGTGAAACATATATCATTTGACAAATTTAAGTGAGTCTTCCTCCTGAATAAACTGACTTTGTTTCATTCGATGGACCCTTACACATATCTGGCTCTAAACGTAAATCTGGTCCGGTATTTCCCATATTGTGTATCAACCCAATACTGGCATACAGAACTGGATAAGCATTACTGTTCAAATGAATAGTCATGCAAGTGTTGAAAAGAACGACAAACGTACTAAGTCATAAAGAAGCAGAACCATCCAGCGTTACCAACCAGCGTAAATCTGGGTACATCTTCATGATAACAAATCACTACACATGTTTTCCCACATAATGGTAAATGCAATCATGCGATTGCAAATAAAAAATAGCAATCTCTCTTTTCCCTTCGCTTAGGCCGCAAAACAAACACTGGGGGGGGGACTTATCCTCAAGAAAATTAATCCCCCATATAAAACGCAATCCACGGTTTCGCAGCGCTACTTCAACAGCACACAATACAACTCCATACGGTACAAAGAAATTGCATTTTTTGCTCCGTGAAAAGTTTTTGCCTACAAATGGAACTGTCCGCACCCGGCCGAAGCGGCCCGAGCTTAGCTATCATCATCGGCGCATTTGCTGATGGATTCATCGCGTTTTATGATCGTCAGAGCAGTCGTCTTCTTGCAAAGGCTACTCGGCGAGACTTCCTTTACTTCTTGGTTATGAATTAAGGATTTATCATTTCAAATCACTTGCCGACCAGAAAATCCATAAAAGCCCTAGCCATAATGATGAAGCTGTCAATCTGAGGCGATAAGAACAAATTGTAAATCAGAAGATTTGCCGAGCAAAAAGTTCAAATGGCCGGTGTAGTGAAGAACAGTAGCCAGAATTGCCACCTCCCAATTGTCAACCATTCCACCACAATCAACCGACACCGCAAAACTGATCTTCTAGCCTTACCGGAGCTAACTGTACTTTCTCGTGACTTTCTCACGCCACTTGCTTGACCGATCGACGTGAGTTCTCGCGCCATTCGCCACCTCCAGCAGCATGAGCGAGGTACGAGGTTGAGTGTAGTACGAAATGTGGGGAAAAAATTCAAACTTTTTCATTCATTATTACTAGCTTACGCCAATGCTCAAATCTTACACTTCCTCATATGGCGACCAACGGGGCCGCACAGTGGTGAGCTGCGACGGTGAAGTGGGCAAAATTCGGACTTCGGAAATTTCCTCGACATCATTGTGCCTAGTCTTAGAATGTTCTCAACGAAGAACTATGGAAGTAGTCAAAGAACAAGTTTCAGTCCAATTTCACTTAGCACCACTTACTATCCACTGGTTCCAGCTAATGCCGTCCGATAGAGGGAAGGCGAGAAGACAAAAAATCGCACCCAAGATTTCCTCCCATCAGATATGCTAAATTATCCCAGCATAAACCCATCGCCACCTTCTTTTCCTTCTTCATCTTTCGTTTTTTTTTCTTTTTCTCATCTTGCTCACTTCCCTCCAAATGCCCCCACGAGCAGTGAGCAGCTCCATGACACGTTTCTCGCGGATCGCTCCAGTCAGAGTCCCAGAGCCCGAGCATAGTGGCGTCCGCGAGACAAAAGCACCATCATCATCATAATTGTCCGGTAATAATCAAATCGTCCGTCGCTGTCTGTGTGTACTAGAGGGACTGCTACCAGCTCTAGCTCTCGATCATCTCGACTCCGGTTGCCGCACGTCTTCTGCCTTTGATCCAGAACATGGAATTTTTGGACTGGATAAACCAGAGCTATCATCAATATCCGACGCTGGCTAATCCACGACCGAGACTCTGACCCCACGAGAAGGCATGCGTTTGCAATTAGAGCGACTATCATAACTATACTCAGCTCACACTCGACTTTCGCTCATGCGGTCCTCCCGATTCGCTTCGCACTCAACATCTATGTCTCACAGGTACCTTACCTACCTACCTACATGCTACCGAAAAGTAACGCCGAGTTGCTCGATTGCTTTTTGGCACCCGCTTTCATTTGCTCCAGGAGCGATGGATTGTCTTTCGGTTGATGCAACTGCGCTCTGGTAGAGAGTTGATTAGGGCACCGGAACAGCCCGAGACCCCCCCGCGAGAGGTGCTAAATAATGTTTATTTGATTCGTGACGCTCAGTGGAGGTTCTTTCTGAACCACGCTCCGCTTTGTGTCGTCTTCTGGCCACCGACCGGATGAAGTCATACCATCCAAGCAAATATATTAAGGCAACAATGTTGTTGCACCTAGCAGGTACCGGAGGACGGTTGACCGTGTCTAGGGTTTGAACAGTTGAGAGTTTTCGTCATCCTTCTCATCTCTTCTTCTTTATGGCTTTTTACGCTTCTTTTGCGAACGTTTTGTCGGCTCTCAACTTAGTGTTGTTGATGCATTTCCACAGTTATTATGCCCAGGGAAGTCAAGAATTTCCTCTATCGGACCCGGGAACCGAGCCCGCCACCTACAGCTTGGTAATACCGTGCCTTTACAGACTATAGGCTATCTGAGGTCTCTACGGATGCCAAATTGATTAACTGTTTCAGTCCGAATGTTAATCTTAGGCTTATTTTATCGGCAATGCACGGTTAATGAGATCGACTCGAAATTTAGTAATTTTTCACTCAAAATCGCGAAATCGCAAAAATCTGCTCGAATGTGGGGAAAATTGACTTACTCGACTACGAATTTTACCCAGACTAGAAGTATACTAATAGACTGTGTGAAACCTCTCTTAATTTTTCTTATATTCAGAAAGTTAGGCCTGGAAACCGAGTAAAATTTTATCCAGTCTAGGAGTGACCTAGAGTAAGATTTAAGAAATGGTAATAGAGTGTTTAAGCACCGTTGTCTGTGCCTATAAGTTCATACAACTTTATCGTATTTAACTAAATATGATACCGGAATCCTTGAAATGTATTTTGCGCTTATTATGGCTCCACTTCTCTGAGTGAATTTTGGAAACCACTGCAAACTCATGAACATTCTCTGATTTCTTGATTTTTTTATTGAAATTACCAAATATTTCTAGCATTGTCCCCGGTGCTTTCCACGCCATAGCAAAACAATATAGTGATTCCCAGAATCTCGTGAAAATTGGTAGTTTTGTTCCTTATTGCAAAATTTTAGACCCGTGTTTTTTTTTTTGTCATTAGAGTGACCATTTCCATGTTTGATTGGTCCAAAAATTAATAACTTTCGAACCACTCGGCCGATTTCAATGATCAAAATATACAATGAAAGGTAATTAAAAATACTTTTTTAGAAAAAATATAATGATATTAAAAAATTAAGATTTTGCATTGAAAAAATTGCACAGGGGTCCAGGAGGGTGTTTTTCAGGTAAAAAATGAAAAAGTCCATAAAGATGCAGTTTAATCAAGTTGGTGTATTGAGACAAGTTTAGATTTGAAAAAAAGGCGCATCTGATGAAGGGTTCGTCCATAATTTATATTCCTTAGGACAAAAAATTAAATTTCTAACTTTTTTTCTATGCTGTTTAGACAAATTAAATGTTCCACAAATCGTTTTTTCAACCATAGCTTTTTTATTTGATTTTTTCATGACATACTATGTTAGAAAGAGTTTTTTCATTTATCAAAACAAGCAACTTTTTAGAATACTTCAACACGCTACCTCACAAATGCAACTAGCTAAGAGCGTTTATGTGTTCAAAACATACGATATTCTGGTGGATAATTTGCAAATTGGGGTAACCAGTTTTTTAAACTAATGACGTTATCAAATTTTACGTGCTTTGATGAATATTTTCATGTTAAAATGTTAGAAGGGAAGTTATTTTTCATTACAGGAGAGGTAATCAAAAATCGTGATTTTTAGCTCAATTTTACTAATAAATTGGCTCTTTTTTTAACGAACTTTTTGACGTAGGACTACGTCTTTGATTTCTATATGGGGGTACACTTTGTGAAAACTGAAAATGGAACATGTAACAAATTATGAAAGATTTTGAACGTAAATAACTCAGCTGCCCCTGAACCAATTTCAATAATTTTATCACCAATCGATCAGGGCTACGCTTACGCATCGATATCAATGCTTTTGACTGTTTATGTTCAACAAGAAACTATTGAAAAAGTAGTAAATGTCAAGCAAAGCGTCGAAATAATTAACAAATCCACAAATTACGTACATGCATATGCTGCTTCCCCAGCACAGTCGTCAGAGAGTAGTAACTAGACGAAACATGTCGATATAGCATTACGACGAGGTTCGGTAGTTCAGTGGTTACCGTTTCTGCTTACTGAGCAGAAGGTAGGGAGTTCAATCCCCTACCCCCCCCCCCCCCTTGCAATTTTTCACTTTGCCTTATTCTATCCCCACTAGATTTAAATAAAGATTAAATTCTGCTTTAACCGATCGCATCACTTACCACAGTGAATCCTAATCTAAAAATAACCTACCTCACTTACACAACTATCCTTCCCGAGACAGCCGTGGAGATGTAGAGGTATTCTCGGTCTCTAGTAACAACCGGACGTCGAACTAATCATCCTTCCCTCCTCAAAATACCGGGAGGACGTGGCCGGCGCTGTGAATTGATCTATAGAATGAATTAATGTGCTTGTACATTGAAGATGCAAAGCTTATCCCATGCACCCATCTATGTAGTTCTCTGTGCAAGTGGATTAGTTGTGATCATTCACGGAGGAGCAACTACGAAGTGCTCGGTCAGATAACGTTAACTCGATGGCAAACACATTCATTGATACGTTTGTTGATAGAGGAGCATAGCAGAAATAGTGCGAAATGGGAAGCTATGGTCATCACAAAAGAGGAAATCGAAAAAGCGAATTGGCTTTCACCCTTCTGCTTCTAAGCCCCTTAAAGTCATCGTCATAGCATCGCATCGCTTTTGGTTCTAGGGCACTTGCTGGTTGCAATTTTTAAATCAGGATTTCTCTGTGATGCGGTCAGTTTTAAGCTGCAGAAATTTCCTTCTCAACTCTCTTGTGGAATCTTTTATTGGCTCTGAAAAGGGCCGGTTTTGATAGATTTCGACGGAAAAATTAAGAGCGTTCACCACAAATACGAAGAGCCAGCTGAATGTTCTTTGGCATAATTGTGACATGCTTGGCGTGAATGGCGAACAGACCGACCAGATTCTTCTTCTTCTTCTTCTTGTTCGCATTTCAAGCTTATTGCTTAGCGCATATTAGCTTATTGCGTGCTCTCAACTTAGTGTTCTAAATGCACTTCCACAGTTATTAATTGAGAGCTTTCGATGCCAATACCAATGCATGAATTTGTATATTGTGTGGCAAGCACAACGATACTCTATGCCCAGGGAAGACGAGAAAATTTCCAACCCGAAAGATTCCCTCGAACGGACCGGGAATCGAACCCGCCGCCTCCGGCTTGATAATACCGTGCCTTTACTGACTAGGCTATGAGGCCCCAGATAGGTCGGCTTATTTCAGTTTTTTTTTTTTTTTTTTTAACAGTTAAATGATCTTTATTTCTTGTGTTTGTGTGGTTTACATGTATGAATTTTTCAAGTGACACAGATGCGTCTTTTCAACTTTAGTACAGTGAGATTTTAATTATTATTTACAGTTTCTAGTCCTATCAGGCCTATTTTAAAGTATGACCACCTTGGTGGGATTGGTATGATTTGAATTGGAAAAAGGAGTCTACTTATAACTACTATTTACAACTACAACTAACCTACAACTACTATATACACCTAACCTACTATATACAAATTGCTTATCAAAGCATGTTCTGATAAATTACATTTTTCTGCAAATTTAGTCTTAATTTCGTTAATTTTGGAATCTATTTTGGCAATGCCTGCCTCTTCATGTAAATTTGTTATTCTAGTGTCGAAAGGACGATCAAGAACCATCCTCAGCACTCTATTCTGAGCGACCTGAATTTTGTTCCTGTGAGTCTGTGCACATGATTCCCACACCGGAGCTGCGTAGAGGATCGCAGGTGCTATGATTTGTTTGTAGACGGCCAGTTTGTTCACCCTTGAGAGGCGGGATCTGCGGCAAATCAGCGGATACAGACACCTAACCAAGGCGGAACACTTGACTACGGTTTTCTCCACATGCGAGCGGAATAGGAGCTTTTCGTCAAACAACATCCCGAGATAGGTTACTTCGGCGGACCACTCAACCCTTGTGCCATCCATGATTACAGTACAAGATGGAGCCGGTTTCAGTTTGGGCGATTGCCGATGGAGGAACATGATCGCTTGTGTTTTGGAGGCATTGATTTTGATTTTCCACGTGGTGGCATAATCAGCAAAGGCGTTAAGGCATCGTTGAAGTTTGTTCGTTATTTCGCGAGGCATCCTTCCTTTGACGGCTATTGCGGTATCATCTGCGAACAGGAAAAACACGCAACCGTCTCCAAGGGAGGAATGTCGGAAGTGTAAATGCTGTATAGCAAGGGGCCCAGCAGACTGCCTTGCGGGACTCCTGCTGAGATGGAAAATGTGTCGGAAAGACAACCATTCAACGATACCTTAAACGACCTTTGCTGGAGGTAGCTACGGGTGATTTTAACCAGATGTAATGGAAAGTTGAAGTTACAAAGCTTGTACACAAGTCCGTCATGCCAAACATTGTCAAACGCCTTTTCAACGTCTAACAAGGCCATGGCTGTGGACTTGGATACAGCTTTGTTACTTCGGATGTTATTCATCACCCGTACTAGCTGATGATTGGTGGAGTGCCCCTTTCTGAATCCAAACTGTTCCGGAAGGAGAATGTTATTTTCCTCGACAAACTTGAGCAAACGATTGAGAATGAGTTTCTCGAACAATTTGCTCAGCGCTGAAAGGAGGCTGATTGGTCTGTAGCTTGAAGACAATGTTGGATCCTTACCGGGTTTGCGGATCGGTATGATTTTTGCTACTTTCCAGATGCTTGGAAAGTAGTGCAGTTCCAAACATCTGTTGAAGATTGCGGTTAGAAGAGACTGCACTTTCATGCTGAGTCTCTTCAAGATCAAGTTGAATATACCGTCAAACCCGGGAGCCTTCATGTTCTTGGTGCATTTCAGCGCTGAGCAAATTTGTTGTACTGTAATCATATCCGCCGGAAGCACGACACAAGGGGAGGCATCTAGGTTTTGAACGCTTTCCGCAACCTGATCTTCGAGCGGACTTTGGATATTCGAGCCAAGCAAATGCGATGAAGCGACATGCTCGCCGATCGCATTTGCTTTCTCCTGTGGGGTGATTAAAAGCCGATCGTCATCATTTTCGACTCTGAGAGGTGGAATGGGTTTGGGATGAGTTTTCAGGACCTTGGCTACCTTCCAGAATGGTCTGGAGCGGTCGTCCAGATTCTGGACAACACGCCCGAAACTTTCATTTCGGAGTGAGTCCATTCTGGAAGCAATCTGTCTGTTCAGATCAGCCATTTCACGTTTTTTGCCCAGATCTCCAGTCCTCTGAAACTGGCGTCTACGAACATTTCTCAGGCGAATCAAAAGTTGGGTGTGGGAATCAATGGCAATAAACTTACCCCTCACAGGAACTCGTCGGACGCACGCCTCGTCAGCCACGGTTATGGCTTGGTGGAGTCCCTCCAACGCTCGGTCGATGTCCTCAACGGTGTCAAGCGGCGGGTTGTCGATGATGTGCCTGTCTACCACGCGTCCAAACTGGGCCCAGTTTACGCGATGGTAGTCCTTGCGCAGGCTTGAAGCAGGAGCCACGTTGCAGCCCAGTTCAGCCACCACCGGTTGGTGGTCGGAGCTGAGTTCGTTCAAGGCTACCGGCTTGGACAAGCCGATATTTGTCAGGAACAGGTCTAGCGTCGATGGGTTGCCCGCTGGTGAGATGAATGTTGGTTCATCCGAAAACCAAACGGAGTACAGCCCATGCTGTGAGTGGTCGAACAGGAGACGACCGTTCTGGTTCTGCTGGTAGTTCCGCCAGGCCTCATGGCGAGCATTCAGATCTCCTCCAACTACGAAGCGGGAACCGGTACGGGTGATGGTGGACAGGTCCTTCTTGAATTTAGCCGCTAGTCCACTGCTGGCGGCACACTGTCGAGGGCAGTAGACGGCAATGAACTGGACGTATCCAGTCGACGACTCTACCTCCACACCAAGGGCCTCGATGATAGTGGTGCGGATATGGGACAGAGTGTGGTATTTTATTCCTTTCTTGACGACAACCGCAACACCACCCCCCCTGGAGCTGGTGCGATCAAGCCGGATAATGTTGTGGTCAGGCAACCAGAAGCTGTCACCGGACTTTAGATGGGTCTCGGTTAGAAGGCCCACGTCGATGCTGTGCTTGCGGAGGAAGTCGGCAAGCTCAATCTTTTTTGCTCTTACAGAGCAAGCATTCCAGGTGACGATAGTTAGCGGTTTAGACGCCATACTGGATGATGAACTTACCGAGCACTTGGATCTGTTCGGGCTTATTGCGGCACTTACGAAGAGCACCGGACATGTTGATGAAAATTTCCATCAGTTCATCCGCTGAGAACAGATCGGGGTTGTTGTTTTGCGTTGTTGGTTGTCTCCAGAATCCAGGGGGGGATGGAGAGCTTTGGCCAGCAGAATTACCGGAAGCTTCTTGAGGGGGGGCGGGTTGCACCCGCGAATTCGCTTGCCTTTGCTGGGGAGCACGAAGAGGCGGAAAATCCTCCGTCCTGAATGCTGGGATTTTGTCCTTCTTGCGTCCTGGTTGATTGTTGCTTGACGCCTGCTTTCCGATTGGGTTTGAAGTCCTCGCGGTTGGAGCACTGTCTGTCAGAACCTTGATGTGCACCACCACAGTTAGCGCATTTTATCGCCACGGCTCCATCCGCAGGGCAGTTGGAAGTGGCGTGTTCTTGAGCGCAGTTGCTGCAGCGTGGCTTGATGTTGCAGTTGCGGGTACCGTGTCCAAAATTCAGGCACCGCTGGCACTGCGTTACGTCACGATGACCGCCACGGTATGGCTCCCACCGTACGATGATGGAGTAGATCGATCGGATGGCTTGTAGCGCATTGAGCGTCACCGTCCCTTTCTGGAAGTGCACCAGGAAAAGACAATCCGGGTACGTCTTCACGTTTTCGTCTCTCCTTGTCATTCGGAAGACAGCGATTGGGGCAAGCTTGTACCAGTTGATTTCAGCTTCGATCATCTTGGGGTCGAAGTTTGGTAGACCCCTGATGACTACCTTGAAGGGCTTCTCACCGGGGATGTCGTGCGTGAAGAATTCCGCCTTGGTATCCTTCAGATATTTCACGGCCACTTCGTACTCCGCTTTTGTTCGGAGCATCACCTTGGTGCCGATCCTGCCGAGCTTAAACTCAGCTGCAACGCCCAGCGATGAAAGATCGCCAATCAGCGTGTTGAGTGGGACTTGCTTCACCACCAGTGGAGGAAGCTTCATTTTTGCTGCACTCGGGCTGGCAGCAGTTTCGTTGTCGACGGCGTCGCCGAAATCACCAATGACGCTGACGTTCGTCGCGGTGGCATCGTCCCGTCCACTCGCACCATCGGACTGGCCTTGATTTTTCTTCCTCTTCTTAGACCGCTTCACCGTGGCTGAGGTGGGATTCCCTACATCGGTGGGAAGAGTAGCGTACCTATTCGAAATAGGTACACTCAAGCTACCCTCACCGCTGTTCTTCTTCTCCGTTTTCTCTCGGAGCCTGCTCCGGGAGCGCTGTCTTCCCATCACACGAAGCGACCGACACTACTGACGACGCGATTAAACTGCGAATGTTTGGAACAAACTAGAAACTTTAGAACAACTCGACAGAGCGAGCAAAGACCGAACTGTACTGCTTGACCAGTCGGTTTATTTCACTCATCGAGGGTATACTTATACCTGCGTCGAGTAGCGTATTATTAATACAGGAAGGGGGCCAAAACATACAGTGGGAAGCAAAATACTGAAAAGGGGAGGAGTTTCGCTTCTTATGCTACGGGCACAAAACGAGACACCACCGTCGAAACGACTATCAGTTATTCTCTACCAAAGCGAACAGCTAAATTATGGCACCGAAAACTAGTGGAAAGGCCGCCAAGAAGTCCGGAAAGGCGCAGAACGTCATCGTCAAGGGAGAGAAGAAGAAGAGGAGACAGCGCAGGAAAGAAAGCTATGCCGGACACCAAAGTCTCGTCGAAGACCATGAGCATCATGAACAGCTTCGTCAATGACATCTTCGAACGTATTGCTGCTGAGTCGCTCGACGATCACCTCCCGCGAAATCCAAACTGCTGTCCGTCTGCTGCTGCCGGGTGAGTTCGCCAAGCACGCTGTCTCTGAAGGAACCAAGGCCGTCACCAAGTACAATAACTCCAGTGAAAGAGGTTTTGATGATTTATTGAACTTTTAAATGTTCGAAAGCAGCGTTAGCAAAGTCCGCGATAAGAAATCAGCTGATTTGCCTTATGAAAATAATGTTGACAAAAAGAATAAGAGGTTGCATCCATGACACGACCGTACGGTTTTGACGTAGGACGTCTATGATTTCTATATGGGACACATTGTGAAACCCGAATACGGAACATGAATTAATTGTGACACGCTTGGCATGGATGACGAACAGACCGACCAGATAGGCCTCGCTGAATTCCTGTAGGGCCATTAACGGCCGAGCTCTGGAAGCGCAGATCGGTCTTGAGGTCCTGGCAACTTGCAGTCAGCAGCACGGTCGATTTCTGGTAACGCAGAGCGACAGTTCCTGGCCGGTAGCGATGAGACTTCTTCACTCCTCCATCTGCTTGAGAGGAACCTTTCCTCCGGTGGACTTACGAGCGGTCTATTTGGTGTGGCCATTATACGATCTGGATACGTTGAACGCAATGTGTTGAATAAAAATTTTAATTACCCAGCACAATCATGGGCATTGACTCCAAGCAATATTTCATCAGATTCAAGACAAATCTGTACGATAGTAAATAGAACAGAAAATGAAAATATGAAAATGAGGTAAGGAAAATAATTAAATGTGGTTCAGATTAATACCTGGCTGAATAAAGATACACATTACCATTTATTATATAAGACCACGTAGTCCTACGTCACCATTGCGTACAACCCCATAGGGCTGTCCCTTCTAGTTTTTGCTTTAAAGTTCAATCATCTCTTTAGTTAAAAATGTTATTTTTGTAGAAAACCACACAGCTTGACAGCATTATTGACGTAGGCATACACGATTATTGTTGTTGCTCCATTCAATAATATAAATTTGATTCCCAAATCAACAATGTTTCAATTCATTATTCAAAGATTCCTACGTCAATATTAACCGTCAGCAATATTTGATCGAAGTAATCTATAATATAATTGACATTATGATCAGAACTATTCAAGACCTTCAATTCTGCGGATCGTTTACCGAAAATAATCTGACGGAGCAAATTTCAATCAAATCCCTAGTATCCTTGTAGTACCGAGTATCGAATCTCTAGTGTCGCCAGTGTCGGTTGAAGTTTTCAGTATTCAGTATTTTACAGTATTATTATTATTCAGTATTTTACAAGAAAACTGCACGCGCTGAACCTTAAGGGCTTCAAAGATGACGGAGAGTAAGTGTATTTTCAAAAGCATTGCAGGACTTTTATTGTTCATAAGTATTTTCAGGAATATTCATTGCAAATAAGGAGCTGGTTAACCTTTTAATGGAAGGGAAAGGTATGACCGAGCTGTTGGATCATTTGCACAAAAAAATATCTGGTAGTGTGTTGAATATCACGGAAGCGAAAAAAAAAAGATTTCAAGGTTCATTGCCAAGTTCAACAATTTGTGGAGGAAAAGCAGTTGTCATTGGGGAAGATTTGAAAAACTCTGTTCAAACTGGTTGAAGGGAAAACTCATTTTTGAGACGCTGAACGTCTGTAGTACGTAAAAGGGTCGCCCCAAGAAAACGTTCTCACAGTCGAGCACAAGAATCAAACAAAATAGGACGCGTGAATTGCGGGAGCATTTTTCTCCAGACGAACTAATATTTGCCGCAGTCTCTAGTGCTGAACCGCCAGGTATTAAGCTTGATGACATTTGAAATTAATGTCAAATGCATTAACTTATTTTATGTAACAGGAAAGAAGAATATTGCGAAGATTGTAGAGAACATTATGAAAGCACAAAGTTCAATCGAAACCACAGAAACCAAAATCAATCCGTATTCCCCAGAAGAAGCTCTTGCGTTTATATGCAAAAATAATTTCTCGAAAGCGCAATACACGAGTATTCGGCTTAGTTTCAAAACGGTGCAGATATGTATCCAGCGTATGACAAAATTCTCGAAGCAAAGGAAATGTGTTATCCACCAGGTAAATTTTAAAAGGGACTATAGGATGAACTTAAACTGTAATTACACTTATGCCTTATACAGGTATATCGATTTCACCATCCGTGGCAGAAGTTAGGCTTCAAGAACTTCTGGATCACACTACGACCCGCTTAATAAGCAGTCAGGTTCCTCTTGAAAAACTGCAACATTTTTTTTCCTTGATTTGTTTTCCGTCGATCTTGTTTCCGTGCTGAACACCAATGCTACCGACGCCAGAGAGGCTGGACCTGGACCCTACCTATCGACCCATCAACTCAGGAACCGGGGACCAACGGCTTTGAGGAAGGTGTCGGAGCCGTACCAGACTCCAATGAAGGGAATGGTGGGACTTCCTAGTTTTCTTGCGGCAAAACTAATCGTGTCCTGACAAGACAGGAAAGGGAAAGGATGCCGCTCAAACAGGAAGTCTTCGTAAAATGAGTGTTCTGAGAATCACTACATCGTTTTGCTATGGAATGCACGTATTGCAGCGTGAGGTGCTCTATATTGAAATCCTTGAAATGGATTTTTTGGTTTATTGATTGCTCGTGCTGACTAAAAATACAAAACGACCGATAGGTTAAAACCTTAGATTAATTGTGAAATATAAATGTTTTAGAACATAGCAAGGCATGCTTTGTGAGCAACGAAACATGATTATTCTTCAACCTCTTCTCCATTCAAAGCGACAAATTATCAACCTTTACTCAATACAATTTAACGAGGAATTCAAAAATTCAAAAATTTGCAAAACATTTTGATTTATCAAGGATTTTATTTATCGGACGTAATGTTTAACATTCTTTCATTAGGAGATACTAACAAAGTTTGGCTATTCAATAATGCAATATTTGATCTACTGAAGTATTCCATCAAACTGGAGCCTTTTAGCGAAGACAACATATCAAGAAGACTGGCAACTTTGCCTGAATTCAAGCGACAGACACAGTAGCGCTGCACTCGAGCGAAGGTGGAAGCAACGCATAGAAAAATGAGCAAGTACACAAACCTTTATTCTGAGAATGGAACCTTTGGTATCCAAATCGTTCGGAGCATTTACCTTTGAGCGGCAGATGACGCGATTCTGTCTGTCTCATTCCGGACGTATGAGAAAATGGAAGAGTTGCCAGTCTTCTTCGCGTTTAGATTAATATCTGAGCTAACTCAAATTAATTTGAGTAGTAGCTATACTGAAGATCCGAGAGATGTCGCCCCTTCAGTGGTAGGAAAATCATTTTTTCAGTATGGAGAATATCAGAAAATCCACGATTTGTGCCTAAAGATGCTTTCACAGAAGGAAACAAATAAACGAGTGTTTACCTTATCACCATAGTAATGTACTCGTGCAATTTTTGTGCATCTAAAACTGCCCATAAAGACGATAATGAATAAAAACTGAAAATTCTCATGCATTTCCAAATGGTTTCCTACCATTCCCATACATTCGAATTGATTGGCCCTCTGGGTGTGGATGATGTCAAAAACATCAAAACATGATTAATTATATGCTGGGCATTCCACAATGAGAGAGAGAAGGATAAGTATTTTCCATTTAATTCCACTACTTTATTTGCTTATCCTTGACAGATACGCGTATTTCGTCTACAATGTGCAGACTTCTTCAGTGTCTCGTGCTAATACTCGACTCAGTACAAGACACTGAAGAAGTCTGCACATTGTAGACGAAATACGCGTATCTGTCAAGGATAAGCAAATAAAGTAGTGGAATTAAATGGAAAATACTAATCCTTCTCTCTCTCTCATTATACAGGTATTCCACTAAGACGGCCACAGGATTCCACAATGGTCGCAAAGTCGTTTTTAGGAAGACAAAATTATTTGCGAGATTATCAATGGTGTCTTCATGCTTGTTAGGGTTAGGGGCAAATTAGGGTGATCGTTATGTTTATTGGGATAAAAATATCAAGTTTTTAATTATTTGACATAGACAAGCCACAAAAGTTTGCTGAAGGCATAAATTTTCTATCTCTTATGGTTGTTGTTAGACGATTGATGAAGCAGGTTCGGGAGGCAGAACGCTAGCACGGCGGAACTCTTCTTCCGAGAGCGGAGGCGGCGCACCGAAACTCAAACTGACAAAAATTGACCGAAGCACAAACCGGTTAACTCAACGCGAACGTGTTCACAATAATTTACAATATTAATTAATTAACTGATAATTAAACCATGGTGTGAATCTTAATTTCTACACATGCCAACAGCGAAAACGAATTTCATTTTGACTTGGTACAAGCCGAAAAGCACACGGAAGACTCTCGAAATGTGTGACAACGCAACGGGCAGAGCCTACTGCGCACTTCCAGGAAGGTCATTTATGCATCAAAATCAAAATACAGGAAGATCTCGAAATTCCGAGAGTATCTAGAGCACCGATAGCTGTAGTGAAAGTTGCAGAAGTTCCTGAGTTTCCAGATGCTGCTAGAAGTTCTAGAAATTTCAAGAGATTTGGGATGCCCAAATCACTGACTGGCAGGATTTTACGTAATTCAGAAACTCTACGGAGTTGTGATAATTCCAAGCAAAATATATAAGCATCCAGAAACGGGTCATCAAATTCTGTTATATGATTTCAATTACTTAACTAAACCTATCTAAGTTCAACTATCTTCTTTCCATTGCAGGTAATATCCGGCATTCCACAAACATAATTAAAACTCCTTAGTAAACTCGGACACTGCAAAGCAGCAGATTTCCAGCTCCAGAATGCCCACGTCAACTAAATCGCTCGATCCGGTGAGTACGCGTCTGTAGCGATCGTTCACTCCTCGTTCTTCCAGCCTCTCATTTCATGTTCAATGACATTCTTAAATAAAATCGAAGGAAATTCAAAACCCCTGATTCTCCGCTTGCGCTACTTGAGGAAGCGTGACTTTTAGTGGAAAACCGTGTATTCAGTGTAATTTATACAGCTCATCTATTTGCCATGGTTTCCTCTCAGCAGCAGCAGCAGCAGCAGCAACACCACCAGAACAAGGAAACCCAATAATAATGGGTGTTGGCTGATGGTTGGTGGAAGCAGAACAACAGAGTCCACCGATTTGTCTGCCTGGGTAAAACAAATCCGCGAATTCTTCGCGGAAAGAATCAGTGGGTCGGTGTCTAAACTCCGATACCCCCGATTACTTGCCCCCCAGCCACAATCACAATCGCTGCTCCGGCAGTTCCCGAACAACAACGGAACGGGTATAATTTCATGCTTATTCCATGTTTACCAGGCTGTTCTCCTTTAGTGTTAGTCTGGTTCCCAGTTGTTGTTGAGGGCCTCCCGCGTGTGCACGCGCAAACTCTCCGAGCGAGCTGGTGCCGGTGGTGTGGCCATTCAAATGGGGATTCTTTTCTTTTCCAAAGAGTTCGCGTTCTTCGGTTGGCCCAGCTCGGCGTGGCGGCGTGAATTACCCGGCAACAGAGTTGATAGAGAGCGCGCGCAAAGTGGGACGGGAACAACAACGACGACGACGACGACCCAGAATGTAATTTTCGCATCTTGTTGAACACGACGATGTTCGTTTGAGCTGGCATTACAGAATGCCTATATCGGAGAAGAGTTGCTCGACGACGACAACAGAAACAGCTGAGTGGTAATTATTCACGGCCTCTTGTTGAACGATGTAACTGGAAACTGCCGTCATGCGACTGAAGTAATTCGATTCCCTCTGCCGACCAGTAAGACTGCTTTTATTAGATATCCTAAAACGAATCGATTAGCAGTCAAAACACGCGAAAGTGACCAACCACTCCGCCGAAGATCTCACGGGAAGAAAGAGAAATTTCAGCCAATTTACGATAATGCTAATAATCGATCAACAGCCAGCAGAAAGAAAACTCGGCGCGCTTTCGATGATGCACACAAATATTAATAACGATCATCGAAAGCCAAATGAGCAGCAGTGTTGAGCTCCCGCTGATGCTTTTGGTTCGCTTTGGCCGGTTGGTTGGTAGATAGCAGAAGCGGCGTAATCTCCCACTCACTCTGAACTGAAACTTCCCACCCGAAAATCGAATCAAAGCGAAGGCATCACCACCATCATCTTGATCCGGGGAGGTCGCAACGGCAGCACCGCTTCGCTGTCAACGGCATGTCATGGGCGCTATCAGAGGCCATCAATCAAAACTAATGAACGACGACGACACGGCCGAGACGTGTGCAGTTTCGGGATGTGAAAATTAGATGGCGAATTTTTTGGTGGAGGCGCATGGTACACGGCCGATGAGAGTAACTGGAAATCGAGTCACAATCGATTCAAAGTTTTTAAAAAGTGGGTTTACTCTGTGGATGAGTAGAATCCTCAATTTTCCTCAAAAAAATCGAGCAGTTCCACGCCAAACGACGAAACCAAAAGTTGTTGTTCGAAGGGTTTTGCCAAGTTGTTTAGTGTGCAAAGTTTGCAAGTTTCTAATGCTCTCTAATAAAATAAAAAATCAAAAACATGTCGAAAACGCATTTTTTTTTTAAATTACAACATCCAAAAAGGCCGAATTTTTGTAAAAATTTGAAAGACTGCCCATAATAAACAATTATGCAAAATGGAGAAGGCCGGTGAAAATTTTACTCAGTCTCAGGAATCCTCCGGATAGCGTGATTTTTCGACTGTCCTGGTTGAGCTGATTGTGTAGTGCTTGTTTGACGTTGTTCAGTGTGCAGTGAGAAAATGTCCTTTGCTGCTTTGTATGTTATCATGCCTCCAAAGATTTTGGCAAAAACCTTGGTTAGTTAATGGTATGTCATATACATATGACATATTCAATGAATGAATCTAAAAAACGGTGTCCCATTGAATAATATAGCTAGAAACGCAAGATTTCAATACCACCTTCTGTATTCTTGTTCAATTGTAAGAAAAGCATCGTCAGACTGCTTGGCTCCCAATCAGCGCTGCCATTTATACAGATTTATCTGTATTATACAGATTTTTTAATCTTAATACAGACCCGATACAGAATACAGATTTATCACAGATTTTTAAATTACAATACAGATTTATACAGATTTTTATAAAATGCTTGAGAAAAAAAAAATTCAAAATTTATAAAAACAAAATAATTTGCTCGATTTTATCAGCGTACCCCCTTCTCTCCAAAATTAAGAGGACAGAGGACCAACCGCTTTCGGATGCATATGGAGCTGGTAGTAAACGATTTGAGATTGTATGGGGATTTACAGTATTAATTGAATATTTCCAATATAATCATGAATGTTAAATACAAGAAAAGTGCCCGAGCACATTAAAATGGTACAAATACAAGTACTCGTAAACATTGTAACCGTTGGTCCCAATCTTGTAGCTTGTTGGCTCCTCCACAAGCATCCCAATGTCATTTGTCACGCCTGCCAGTAAGAATCTAATTCCTTAATCCAAGCCTGTAGAATATCGGACAGCCTCACTGGTGGTTGCATCCTTAGCTGTCATTAGAAAAATGCGCAGAGCCGTCCATTTATTTAATGAGTACGCGTTACACAACTCTCACAGGGTGTTTGTTGACAGCGGTTGTAGCCAAGATAACACCCATCTTAGTAGTCGACAAAGAGTTCCTTGTTTGGAAGGGTTACCAACCGTAAAGAAAAGACATGTCAAACTTCGGATTTTCCCGAAGATATTTCAGAATATTTTAACCAAGGTATTAAATAACCGCTTCAAAGCATTGGTCGCTCTCATTCCTGTCCGTGACTTACAAGGTAGTCGAAGTGCGCGATAATTTAAAGTGTAAGAGTGTTAAAGTTAAATAAAATGGTGTATATAATTATTCTTTTTGTAGTGCTTTCTTGCAGTTAGTCGATAGTTGGACGGTCACAAACAATTCATAAAAAGTAGTGCTAGTACAAAATGTTAATAGTACGGTCAGTTACAGTAGTAGTACGTAAAAGAAATCTATAGCCTAATTGTACGCTTTGTTAAACACAGTTAGCTATTGTTATCCGTAGTCAAAGCCGTCAGCGTCTGGTGTCAGCGTGAAGATTATAAGAAAAGGTAACAACATTCATTCCTTTTAAATAGAGTTAGTGGCATTTGAGAGAGATATTATAGAGGTGTACTAATAACCCTGAATAGGTCCATATTCGGGCCTTTTCGTTTACGTCTTCTGGTGTCATCCGGAAGGGTTGTATATATCCCACAGCAATAGCGTAGGCCGAGTGCTAGACGAAGCACGTCGGTATCCTTGTAAGACGCCGATATTCCGTGACATTTTGGGAAGGAAGTTCGGTCAAATTGGATTGAAGGAGAACGTATTGCGGCCATTTTCCCAGCGCCATCTTGGAAGCTGACCAGACAACACGCAGCTGCCAACAATACAGGTCGTCTGCCTGAATAGTCCGTTGATCAACCCCCAATACGGTTGAACCGGGCCGTGACCATCACCCACTGTTCAGAAGCCACCAAGACGTTTCAATTATCACCTGCCGCCACCACCACCAATGCTAGCCACCGAAGCCATCGTTCACCATCAACACCACTGCAGAAAAAACCGCAAGTAGTACACCCATAAAGATGTCTCTCTCTCTTTAAAACAAAAGCCCAAGTATGGGCTAATAAAAACAAATTAGGCATGTAATGAGGTAGCAGTTGGCTTTCTTTTAAGCAAGCATTCCCAAAGGTAATTTATATACACCGTTCTCGTTCTGTATGATTCCGTATCCACAAAGGGGAACCCAGGCCTCAACCTTTTAAGTCCACTATACCTTAGATATTTTTACCTTGGTGTTTTGATTGGTAACCGTTCCCTTTACCTGGAAAAGTCAATTGTTGACGAAAGTATAGCGCCGGCTAAAATGAATATTCTGTTGACGTTGTGTGATAGTGTTCATTGAGTATTAGCGACCCAGTGCTCAGCATAACCTTACCCGTTTCCCTTCTGAGCAGCTAAAAGGATACAACATTTTACTTGCATTGAAAATGTATTTCGTAAGAAATTGCGGATGTTCTGATATTCTCCATACTGCAAAAATGATTTTACCAGCACTGGTGGGGCGACATCTCTCGACTTTTCGGTGTAACTACCACACAACGGATGTAATTAATCGTATTCATCTATATTAAAAATATCAAATAGTAATGAACTCGTGCACTTTTTTGCATTTAAAACTGCTTATCAGGAAGATAATGAATAGAAACTAAAATCTCCATACATTTTCAAACGGCTTCATATCACTCTTATAAATAAGTACGGACGATATCACAAATGGCGCAATTATATCCCGTATGGTTAGTACGATAGCCCGAATAGGTGGTTAAGCACTTTTTATGGTTATTTTGTATGCACTGTATTTGTAAAACAACAAAACATAATTAATTAAGAAAAAAATCGTTAATACAGAAAATACAGATTTTTTAATAGAGTGGATACAGATTTTTTATAAAACCACCTGGCAGCTCTGCTCCCAATGACAGTTGCTGACAGCTTGTGTCTAGCTTCTTTTGACGTTTATATGTTTCGAGTCTGCACAGAGAAAAAAAATTACCCAAAATGTAAGTTCTTTTTACTAAATTTTGGGTAGTTTTGAGTTTTGCATCCCACTCTCACTTTTTGTTGTTGTCAAAAACGGAACGAGAGATTCGACTTTCTCATGACTATCGTTCAATAAGCTATTAGTGAGTATATGAGATATTCTCTAATTTGAGTCAATTGAACTTAATTTTGGGTAGAAAATACTCATGAGTAAGTAATTATTTTTGCCGTAGTCAAATGTAAACTACTATAGAGCTTTTTGACGTTTAATCGGCGCACACTAATGCACAATTTAAATTGAAGGAGTGCGAGCAAGAGGGAAACAGATTAGTGGGAAAACAAACCATCCATTCATCCCTGTGTGCTAGATAGAGAAAGACGATTAAACGTCAAAAAGGTCTATAAGCGGTTTACTCAAAATTAGCTTATTGAACGGAACATGGGAGATGAGTGAAAAGAACTTAATTTTGGGTAATTTTTCGGTTCCGTGTGGGTCTCCCTCCCAGAAGTTAACCATAAATCAAGCTGAACATTGCATTAGGTCCTAAGTAACATTGATCGATTCTCTTCGTCGACTTTATCCTTCGATAATAACTCGAGCCCATAACCGTTCCTTGTTGAGTTTGTCGTATTAGATGCTAGATAAAAGTTTCTTTTATCGATTTGTGTGCTGAAAATACCTGGTAATGTCTTTACATGGCCGTGGGGATACAAAGAGAAAGTTGACGTAGAGAATCTGTCAATGTTACTTAGGACCTAATGCAATGTTCAGCTTAAAATTACCTATACTGAACGAAAACATCCGCAATAGGCGAATCCAATAGAAACTAAGCGATTGTTCCAACCTCTGGCGGTGAATAGGGGAACCCTGAAAAGAGTGATGAGGGTGGAACTTTTGACTGTGAAGCATAGGAAGAGAAACATATTTTCATCTTTCCTGATTAATTTATCCACCGCATGTGCTTGAAATCATCATCCACGTGGAATATTCTATTTTCTATAACGGGTTTGCAGTGATCCGGCTGGGTCTTCCATATATTTTTGAAAAAAGAAGAAAATCGCCGGAGAATTTTGCGCGCCGTCATGGAAAATTCGACTGGGACCATGAGATGGATCTGAAGACAACTGGGAATAACCCATACAACTGTGTCTCGGGTGGTAAAATCGTTTAAGGAGTCCCAGACGACCGAGCGGCGGAAGAAAATCGAAGACAGCTGACCCAGTGAAGGCCCGAAAGGTGTTGGATTATTTCATGCGTAATCCGAACCTTTCGATTCGCGACGCGGCTCTGAAGGCAAAGTGTTCCGCCTGGTTCGTTCAGCAAACTATGAAACGAGCTGGGCTTCGTGTATTCAAGGTCCGGAAGGCACCGAACCGGCGTGATCAACAAAACACGGCGGCCAAATCCCGCGCAAGGAATCTGTATCGAGAGTGGTTAACGAAACCGATGTGTGTGGTTATGGATGACGAAACCTACATCAAGTTCTACGTTGCCGGTTTGATGTTCCGGAAGACATGAGGAAGAAGAAAGTGGACAAATTCGCCAAAAAATACTTGCTCTGGTAGGCCATATGCCAATGCGGTAAACTGAGTAAACCGTACATCACAATGGGTACCATCAACAGCGAAATTTACCGCACCGAATGCCTCCAGAAGCATCTGTTGCCCTTCCTGCGGTCGCACGGAGGCGAGACATTATTTTGGCCAGACCTGGCATCATGCCATTACGCGCGATCGACGTTGGATTGGTACAGAGACAATATTCACCAGAGATTCGTCCAGTGGAAAGGTTTTTGGGCCATAATGAAGGCCAAAGTTCGAAAATCGTCCAAGGTGTTTAAGAACGAGCTGGAGTTGAAGAAATAATGGATGAAAGTGACCAAAAAGGTCGGCTCCACTATTGCACAAAATGTAATGAGCGGACTTAAGGGAAAGGTGCGGGCTTTCAGCGATGGAAAAGAAATTGAATAAAGTAATTATGCCGAAACATAATCCATATGTATCAGTTCATTCCCTGAAAGTTTCAAGAAAATCCGACTTAAAATAAATTTTGGCGAACACTTTTGTCTGGTGCATTTTTTTTCGAGTACAGGCCTTAGGGGCACGAACGGAAACTTGACGTAGGACCGCTAGTGGACGGAGCAAATATGTCACCATCTAGTTCTTAACTCTTTCCGTTTTTGAATTGGTGGCACTGAAAAGGGCCGGTTGTTTTTCAAATGGTGGTCACACCAGTGCAAGTCGATGCCGGATGACAGCGGCCTAGTCATGCTGCCTATTGCGGGAATCCTTTACTCCGGTCGATGTGGGTGCTTTCGTCGTCGGGGTCGTCTTCGTATTGGTGCGATAAACATAGATTTCAGCTTTTCTACCACTGTAGCAACAACCACATTTAAATAAAATGCTCCATTTGCAAAATAGAAGCATTTTACGATTGCACTCGTATACCTCACCGTGTAAAATTTTGAAACCATCATCACTTTCATAGTTCTTCTATTCTCCACGAGTGCCAACTTTGATTTGCCAATAGACAATTTACGATTTCCACGCTTTACCAATGTTCGTACCACCTCTCATAGCGATGGCTATGCTTCCACCTCGTTTGTCTGCTCAGAGAAGCAAATGTCGTTGGATAGAATTATTTACATCATTTGAATGATTTGCGTTAAGCGCCCATTACACATGTCAATATATTGACAAACATCGTATTGTAAATTTTTCTTACAATATTATCAATACAGAAATATTGACAACATTAATGACAACACACTAAAGCGCTCGTTACACGGGTCAATATATTGAAAGTAAATTGACATACTGACAATATTATTGGAAAGGTAATATTGATAACGATGGATTGATGACGAGTATTGTTGAAAACTGATTTTCCCCTACCCAAGAGGAGGGAGAACGTACGTCATTTAGATCGACTGACTCACTGAGCACCTTCGCGCATGAAGCGAGGCATGCAGTGTTGCCATTTGTTTAAATCTTCGTGTGTGATATAAAATCGATTTCAAATTAAATAAAAAATGTATCTTTTTACTGTCAACTGTCACCCAGGTTTCGTTTATATGGATTTACATTTTCTACAAAATTCCAAGCATAATCATGTTATTGTTTTACTTCAAAATAACATTAATATCATCAGCGTTTCACATACCTACACGTAACGTAAATTAATTATTTTATGTATGATTTTCATTTATGAATGTTTACCAAAACATCAGCATGATAGTTTCTATTTGGCGTACCGTGAACGTGTAGGAATTCAACGCACTCGACAATCGATTTCATTAAATTCGAAAAATTTTCAAGTACATGTCATGTGATCTGTTGTCCTGTGCATTTCCTGTGTCCTGTCAAACAGTTACAACATTTGGTATACCAATTTGGTATTTGAATGACAAGTCCGCGGAATTGCAGATCACGAAGAATAACTCACGTTCACGGTACTTCCAATGTTAATTAATAAACTATATGTGTGGCCATTAATACAGTTTATATGACATATTACCTACATTAACTTTCTTGCACGTCTTCTGGTCATTAGTTTACTCTTATAATCATCGATAAGAATTTTTCAGAAAGTATAAGAGGATTTTCATCATGATAAATTTAGTGTATCATTATGATAAAACTAAGCATTATATGTATGGGCAACATTAGGCAAACATTATTGTTCTAATAAAAGTTCAGTGATATCAAAAATGAAAGTGCTATAATTAATCACCTAGTTTATTCATCATTCTGGAAACAATATTCTTTAAATTTATATGAGAACTTAAGAATGGATTTGGAATAGAACACTATTTATTCTAAAAATGATGAAAATTAATTTAAAATGTGCAAGTATAAGTTGGGTGAAATTGGTTTCTATATATATATCTACTAAATCAGGACTCCGCTGTTTGGTATTTTTGAACTACATAACTGTTCGGTAAAAGTTTACAAATCAGTGGAAAATTTTAAAATTTGGAGATTTTCTCCGAAAATGTACCTAACCCCATTCAATGATGCAAATCAAATTTGTTGATTTTATTGATTTCCTTCGAGTAACGGTCATTTGAAAATTTACCAAGTTTTTCAACTGTTCAAAAACTCGGCAAAATTTACCGACTTCGGTGATTCGAATTCAGTGTGTAGCTAGTATTTTCTTTACAAACAGGTCTAGCAATCGTTTCTGTTTGAGCCAGCCAAGTGGCAGGCGCGTAGGCAACATCTTAAACAGTGACAGCGGGCCCAGCACAGCAAATTAAATGATTTGAGCCTGGGACATGCTGCCTACTGTCCTGTCAAACGCTGCTGTTGGTATAGGCCTTGTCACTGGCCTGGTTTGGGCCCAAATGCAAAAGCATTCCAACAAAGCCCTATCCCTTTTCATAACAATGTCATCCTGTATTCGAGAGGAAAATCGTCTGATTTCTAAAAAAAAACCATCATCCGGGTGCAGCTATCATTCGAAAAGGCGATTTCGATTTTAATGGTCTGAGACTTCATTCGAACAGAGGACAGTGGTTTGGCACAGTGCACACTGAAAAAAGTTTTGACTTAGTTTCTATTACACTGAAAATAAAATTTCGTTTATACAACGAAATCACTCGTTTGTTCTACGAATTTATTCGTTGTTTTCTGCAACGAAATGGATTTGTACATTGTATGAAGCTAGTTTCGTTAGAACTGCCACATTCGCTATCGCTACACCCAACCAGCGGGCCACAAGTGTTGGTTGTGGAGACCGAAAAATGTGGAGTGTGTTAGTGAGGATGGGTAAAAATAACTTCATTATTGTAAGGGATAAACATGTCAAAAATATAAAAATAGGCTTCAGACCGGACTCGAATCATGAACCTTGCGATAGCCAGATCTGTGCCTTATCCATCACTCTATATGTGCTACGAGGAAGGGGAAGGCTAAAGGCAAATAAGAAGTACACATGGAGCGGTAATTTGATTTCGGTTGCTTTTTCTGCTGCTTGCATGTATTTTTTTCCTCTGACACAAAACCACCGTGAACAGTATTTTGATTTATAATGATAGCTTGCATGTATTGGTCAAACCGACAATATTAAAAAAAAAAAGTATCCCATCTCCAACACACAATCAGAACTTTAGGAGACAATAAGCGCAGTTGTTGGTTTGATTGTACGAAGATGAATTTGTATATTATACGAATAAGGCGTAATATCGACATTGCGCCAGATGACAGGGAAAACGAATGTTTCGTACCAATTATGAAAGATGTGTTCTATGTACGATATTCAATTTTACGAAACGGTTTTCAGAGAAATAACGAAAATACATTTTCAGTGTAGGAACGCACATAATATTTTTCGAATAACAAAAATAATGATTGCTATCTAAATATCACATAGCATAAGAAATTATGTATGAGAAATCATATCGATTTCATTGGACACATATCGTTCATGTGATTTAGTGGTGCAATTTGCAATTATTGGATCACATAAAAGTTATGTGAATTTTACATGGATGTTTTCCACTGGTTATGTGATTTATTTTATGAGTGTACAGAAAATCAGCTCAATTGGTTGGAAAAAGTAAAGAAATTGTGGTAGCTGGACGGAAGATTCCTGTTGGAACCGATGTTTGAAGAAAATCGAGGAAAATTTTACTCACATACTGAGTAACCCCACGTTTTGCAATTATGATTCGAATTCGATTAAATTTTTAGGTACTCTCACCGTTTTGAACCGTTTTGAACCGTCGTGAAGGTTGAGTAATGCTGAGCTATTAGGGTGTTCAACACGAATGAGGCTGGCGAGCTGTATGCTGTTTGGAACGAGAGTGACGCGCTTGGCATAGATGGCCCACAGCGACTCACGAAGAGCTACTGAATCCGATCAGTACGGTGCGGCTTCTTCCTCCTTCTTCGGTGAATAGCCGCTCATGTGTGCTGCTGATGACCACCGACTGGACACCCCCACACACGGTGATTCAATAAGCACCGTTCGGCAAGATCGGATGGAATTCGATTTTGAAATCTGTGTTAGGGAAAGTGGATTTTCCAAAAGGGGTTTCCTAACTTTGACAGTTCATTGTGGCCATATTTGTTAAAGCTACAAATGTAAAATTAGCTGTCATTTATTCAGTGTGCCTTGCCAAATTACCGTGGAGAGTTATAGCGTCCAACAGCACGTGCAAATGATAAAATTGTTTTGTCAAAGTAGTGTTCTTTGCGAGCAACGTTGCGAGCACTTCGCCCATTTTACGGTCGCAATAATCGTCCTACCGAGAGGACTATTCGTAATGTGGTGAACAAATTCGAGGAAACTGGATCGGTGGATTCTGCGTCTAGACTTGGTGTGCACCCATACATGATCCAATTGACCCAGGAGCTCAAGCTTAACGATCATGGACAGCGCCGTGTGTTCGCTAATTGGGTTTTGGAGCAGTTGGAAACAGACTCCGATTTTGCCCGAAAAATCTTCTTCAGCGACGAGGCCCATTTCTCGATGAACGGGTATGTGAACAAGCAGAATTGTCTAATTTGGGACAAGGCCAATCCACACGAAGCCCACCAAGTGGCAATGCATCCCCAGAAAGTCACTGCTTGGTGTGCATTGTGGGCCGGAGGTGTCATCGGTCCGTACTTCTTCGAAAATGACGCTGGCGAGGCCATCACCGTCGATGATTACCAACTTCTTCTGGCCTAAAATGGACGATATAGATGTGAACGATATGTGGTTTTAACAGGACGGTGCAACGTGTCACACCGCGCACGAAACAATCGATACTCTGCATGAGCGATTTCCGGGCATGGTTATTTCGCACGGAGGCGATGTCTACTGGCCACCAAGAAGATCGTGTGAATTAACCTCGCTAGACTTTTTCTTGTGGGGTTATGTTAAGACACAGGTCTATGCCAATTAGCCGCAAACCACCGATTCCCTTAAAGCCAACATTACTCAAGCCATCAACGAGATTCAGCCCGATTTGTGCACCAGAGTCATGGAAGCTTTGACCTCTCTTATGCACGCAACCAAGCGAAGCCGAGGCGGCCATTTGAACGATGTCATATTCCGATGTCATAGTATCAATCGAAGAATAAATCTCGCCAATATCTCACACACAGTTTGTTTTAATCAACTTTAAATATAGGAATCGCCTAATGGAAAACCCTTTATGTATATATAGCTAATTTCACAAGACAGAACAGTTCGAATCGTGCAAGTAACACTGAAGATATCCTGATCTTGAGAAATCTAGGATTGGAAAACGTTTTTAATTGGAGTTGGTTGGAAATGCTAACATGAAGCTTTAGTGTGATAATTTGTTAGCTAGAGAATGATTTTTAGAAGAGGGATAGTTCCGTTAGAGTACGGCAGTATGAAAATTGGATAGAAGATGAAAATGAGCGAAAATGGTCATTAATACGACAGCTTTTAAAGTTAGACGCACATCTTTTGCCTAACCCGTACGATGTACGCGGAGACTTGAAGCATGTCTCCAAGTCTACAGGCAAAAAATATGCGTCCTTCTTTTGCTCATAAACTGACTGCGGCTGTGGAATAGTTCTAGCGACGTTTTCATCACTACCTAAAGCCCCACGTTGCGAGAGCATTTCCAGTCGATGGTGTGTTATAATGCAATTCTTCTTTACCCAACTATTGTGTTGCTTCTAACAAATTAAAAGTTGAAATCGATTTCCCGGTTCAGTGGGCACTAGCCGTATGTAAAATTTGAAATTTTCGCTAAAGAGTGCTCAATCGGTTCCAAATCGGGTCCTGATCAACCTCCCAAAATTTAAACTCATTTCGTCAGACACCATATTTCTATCTCTTATAATTAATGAGTTTTAATTTATTTAAATAAGCAGATTAGGGTGGCCCAGATAATTGGCTTTCTTTAAATATCTTTTTATACGTTCTACCTCGAAAACACTTTTGATGACTGAGGCAACTTAGTTGTTATCTTTTTTATTTGAAACGTTATGACTAGTTTTTGCTGAAAAAATTGACTCTTTTTTAAATTAAATTAAGTGCTTTAAACAAAAACGCTCTCGCAGTTTTTCACCTAAAATGAAGAAAAAACGAACAAATGGAATTAAAATTTAGAAAACCGGTTTGCTACATTTAGAGATATTGACAATTGAAAACGGCATTTTTTTCGAAGAAAATCGCCGTTAACTTTCTAATCTAAAATATGCGTTATGCGTTAGCAAAATTTCTAAAAGTGTCTACAATAGTGTTTTTACAAGAAATGAACTTATAAAAAGATATTTAAAGAAAGCCGATTATCTAGGGCCACCCTAATCTGCTTATTTAAATAAATAAAAACTCATTAATTATTCAAACCATGGATTTAAATAGAAAGTTAAGTCCACAATCTTCAAAATTTCCCTAAGTACGAAACCTTGAAACAGCAATACGTCCTAGCACCTTGAAGAAATATTCCATGTCTTGGAAATGTCTCAAAGTTCAATATTTGTGAATGCCTTCAATACACTTTCTTGGATAGAGATTTGGAAATATTATAACAGTCCTAGAGTGAAAGTTATGATCAATCGATTCTGCACGTTTCAATGTTATACCTTGATCTCGACATGAGATGAGTACTTAAGGTGAAATCGACCTGAGACATCACTTCAGATTGGAAAACGCTCTCGTCGTTTTGCGCAAAATAATAAAAGGAAAACATCGACAATAGCTTTATGCAATCTGAAGTGATGTCTCAGAGATAAACATTTTTAAAATTTTCATTTACTCACTAGGTCACTTCCAGTCGGAATGACACAGAACATTCTGAGTTCAATCTATCACTTTACAATGTTGGGCCTAATGGCATTCGTCCTAATAGCTACACTAGGTTACACAAGATTATATGGTGGATCACAATCCTATGCTCCCCATTGCTTTTTTGATGCAGTCTTCAAGTCGAGTTCCGAAGTTTGGTTAAAATTGAGTAATTTTTAAATTTTTGGCAAGCAAATCTATAGTTTCGTAGAATTTTCCATACATTTTCCCATACAAAATTTAAAATTCTCCCACAATTCCAGATCATAGCCAAATTTGCTAAAATTATACACAGTTTTGGGGACCTCAACGCGCATCGAAATAGCAGCGGGGAGCATGGGTTTGAAGACTCGCAGATTCCAAACGTAGTTCCACAGGATTTTTCCCAGCAAACCACTTCGATCAGGGCGTCATCCTCGTCCTATCAATTACCAGAGAACTGAAACGGCACGGCACTCATCCATCCATCCCAATGCACACATTAGTGCTGGGGACTTTCCCAACGTTAATTTTCACCACGTCCACTCGCTGGCTCGCTCCTTTCTGCGTCCTATCAGCAGTCCTACCAACCTGTGCCTAATGGACCAGTGCTCCAGAAATTGCACCACATTAACAGCAACTTCGTGATGATGGTCAGCTCACGACGACCAGATTTGCAGATGCTGTGCAGTTGCAACTGGGATGGTCCTAGCATGACATGCACATCTCACGATCAATATCTGCGCATGGCAATTACTCGTCGTCGTCGTCGCTCCGAACGAGAGATCGTTTTACCAATGTGTAACATTAAATTACAATCAATTCAAGCTAACCGTCCTCCAACTACCGCCATGAAATCGAGGATAAGTGCAAGTTCCATTCGGAACCTGACTTTCTATGCGTACAACTTGGAATTAAACGTTAACAACTGGCCGTTTTAAAATCGTTTAGGTTTACACCCTTTTGATGACAGCGCACTGCGTTTGAGTCGTAGACCTATCAAAAAATATTCCACGCTGCAAACATCCTCCAAATTGTCCGTCGATTGGCCAATAGCAATCGACAGCAGTAGCAGCTGAATCAAATTATGACACCGATAAAACTGATTGATGCAAAGCTGACCATTTACGCGAGAACCGATCGATCTGATCCGGTATCTTTCATTTCCGGCTGTCAGTTCTTCTTTCAGCCAGTCAGCTCATTATGGATGCTGGAGAGTACTAAAACCTGCCATCAATTATCACGTGCTTGATCCCCATACCGCGCTGTATTCATAGCTCTGATTCGGGTTGATTTATGGCAGATACAAAATGCGACGAAAATTGAAACCTCTCCGAAATAATCACCAAAATGTCACCAAAATCGTTAGGCACGGTAAACAACGATCGATTCGATTCGATAGGCCTCCTTACGCACAATTTGCCAATAAATCTCCGCTGCGTGGACGTAAATCTCTGCATGCGGCCGGCCCAGGGGAGTCGTAAATTTTAATTTGAGATAGACCACTGAAGTCGAGATTTTTTTTTTGCTGTCGTTGCTGATGCTGCTGCTGCTGCTGCTGCTGGTTGGGGCTCTTCCTCTTCCTTCTTCCCATTCATGCTGAGAGCGAGACTTTCTTCGCCGTCGTCTCGACTCTGGGGTCGTGTCTTGGAGCCATTTGGTGAAGATGGGAGAAAATTATCAAATCATCAGATAAGCGAATCTCCTGTCATAAATAAAGATGCCTCATCTCTGCTTCGACTACCTTGTGGTAATTTTTTTTCGGATTACTAAAGTTGGTAAAAAATTATATCAATTTAGAACGAGGTAGTTGCGAACATAGTTCTATCCTAATGTTCCTCCTCAAATTAATTGAGTTAGAGAAAAATATTCACTAATCATTTTCACTAATTTACTAATTTTTTTGATAATTTTTACGGTCGTTCCGGATCTTCCGGAGGACCAGTATGTGACCTCCAGGGTCCATATTCTGACCACAATGTCAAATTTGTTCTGACAAAACGTCAACAAGTGCATTCGCAAAGAGCCGAGCAGCTCTTGGACCAGTTTCATTAATTGTCCGGATTTTACGGATGTTCCGGATCTTCCTGATGCCTTCAGGGTCCATATTCTGGTCATAACGTCAGATTCATTCTAAAAACCCATAAACAAATGCCTTCGCGAAAAACCGTGGAGCGCTAGGACCAGTTTCATGAATTGACCACTTTTACGGTAGTTCCGGATAATCCGGAAGACCAGTATGTGACCTCTAGGGTCCATATTCTGACCAGAATGCCAAATTTGTTCTGACACATCATCACAAGTGATTTCGCGTGAAAATGGCGTAGGACCAGTTTCATGAATTGACCATTTTTATGGATGTTCCGGATCTTCCGGAACACCAGTCTGTGGCCTCCATGGTCCATATTCTGGCCATAATACCAAATTTGTTTTAAAAACTCATCAACAAGTGCTTTCGATAAAAACCGTGGAGGTCTAGGACCAGCTTTATTAATTGACCACTTTTACGAATGTTGCGGATTTTCCGGACGACTATTCTGTGGCCCCCAGGGTCCATAGTCTGACCACAATATCAAATTTGTTCTGATATCACATTAATAAGTACATTCGCAAGCAAACCGCGTTGCTGTAAGACCAGTTTCATGAATTGACCACTTTTACGGATGTTCCGGATCTTTTAGAGGACCAGTCTTATCCCGCAGGGTGCATATTCTAGCCAAAATGTCAAATTCTTTCTTAAAACCAACAGCAAGTTATATCGCAAAAAACCACATAGCTCTAGGACCAGTTTCATGAATTGACCACTATTACGGATGATCCGGATCTTCCAGAATACCAGTCTGTTGCCCCCAGGTTCCATATTCTGGCCACAATGACAATTTCATTCTAAAAATTCGTCTACAAGTGCTTTAGTGAAAACCACAGAACGCTAGGACTAGTTTCATGAATTGACAACTTTTACGGTAGTTCCGGATGTTCTCGAAGACCAGAATGTGGCCTCTAGGGTCCATATTCTGGCCACAATGCCAAATTTAATCACATAAACAAGTGATTCGTGGAAAAATGGCGTAGTTCTTGGACCAGTTTCATGAGTTGACCACTTTACCGATGTTCCGGATCTTCCGAAGGACCAATTTGTGGCCTCCAGGGTCCATATTCTGGCCATAACGTCAAATTCATACCGAAAACTGATCAACAAGTGCTTTCGCGAAAAACCGCGGAGCGCTACGACCAGTTTCATGAGTTGACCACTTTTACGGATGTTCCGGATCTTCCGGAGGACCAGTTTGTGGCCTCAAGGGTCCATAATGTCAAATTCATTCTAAAAACTGACCAACAAGTGCTTTCGCGAAAAACCGCGGAGCACTAGGACCAGTTTCATGAATTGACCACTTTAACGGATGATCCGGATCATCCAGAAGACCAGTCTGGAGCACTCAGGGTCCATATTCTGGCCAAAATGACAATTTCATTCTAAAAATTTAACCAACAAGTGCTTTCGCAAACGAAAAACGACGCAACTCTAGGACCATTTTCATGAGTTGACCACTTCTACGGATGTTCCGGATCTTTCGGAGGACCAGTTTGTGGCCTTCAGGGTCCATATTCTGGCCATAACGTCAAATTCATTCTAAAAACTGATCAACAAGTGCTTTCGCGAGAAACCGCGGAGCGCTAGGACCAGTTTCATGAATTGACCACTTTAACGGATGATCCGGATCATCCAGAAGACCAGTCTGGAGCACTCAGGGTCCATACTCTGGCCAAAATGAGAATTTCATTTTAAAAATTCATCAACGAGTGCTTCCGCGAAAAACCACGGAGCTCTAGCACCAGTCATGAGTTGACCACTTTTACGAAGGTTGCGGATCTTCCGGAAGACTATTCTGTGGCCCCCAGGGACCATATTTTGGCCAAAATTCCAATTTAATTCGAATATCACATCAATAAGTAATTTCGAAAGAAACCCGCGCAGTTCTAGGAACAGTTTCATTAATGGACCACCTTTACAAATATTCCGGATCTTCCGGAGGACCAGTATGTGGCCTCCTGGGTCCTTATTCTGGCCACAATGTCAAATTTGTTAGGACAACGCATCAACAAGTGCTTTCGCAAAAAAAAACGGCGGAGCTCTTGGACCAGTTTCATTAATTGACCACTTTTACGAACGTTGCGGATCTTCCGGAGGACTAATCTGGTGACCCCTGGGTCCATATTCTAGCCACAATGCCATATTCATTCTTAAAACTAAACAACAAGTGTTTCCACAAAAAAACCTTAGAGCTCTAGGACCAGTTTCATGAATTGACTACTTTTACGATTGTTCCGGATTCTTCAGAAAAATTAACCGGAACTTAAATGAAGTTCCCGGATGTTTTGGAAAATTTTTATTATGGAACTATAACACCCGAAAAATTACGAGAAGCTTCAGGAAGATCTGAGAATTTTATGCCAATTCCAAGAATTTAAATGATGTTCCGAAAAAGGTCTAGACCGTTCTGACCGTCAAACAACATGGAAGATTTAAGGTCTTTAGAGTAGGTTCCGTTTACTTCAGATAGCAGTTCCATAGATTTCAGGAAAATTTCGAGAACTTCCGTGAAGATCCAAGAGTTTCCAAGCAGTTCTATTACATTCAGTAAAATTGCAGGAACTTCAGGAGCATTCGCTGCAAAACGTTCAGTTGAGTTTAAAGATCTTAAGGGTAGTTACGTAACTTCGGGCAGCTCTGACAATTCAGGGCAGTTCAATCATTATCAGGAAAATCGTTGGAACTTCAGTTGAATGTTGAGTACTTTAGAACAGATCCATTAAATATAGGAAAACAGCGAGAATCTTCAAGAAGTTCTAAAAATTAATGACAGTCCAGAGAGAACATTAAAGGCACAAGCGCAATGTGGCCGGAAGCGGAACGGAAACGGAAAGTTTGACAGTTGTCACAAATGACATCAAGATGCCTAACCGAGGTCGATTTGGTACTAACTAGTTTTCAATCCGACAAGTAGGCTTACTCAGATCGGGCTTTTCCGTTGCCGCTGCCGTTCCGCTTCCGCTGGCATTGCGCTTGGGCCTTAAGAAGTTTAGAGAATAAGAAAAATGTGGGAAACTTCACAGAAGAAATAGAAATCACTGTACTGCAGAAAACGTCGCGAAGTTTAGAGGTCTTAAGGGTAGTTTTATTAATCTCAGGGCAATTTAAGGAACATCATCAGAAGAGAAGTGAGACTGCGGAACGGTAAAACTTTCGGTACTTCAAGCAAATTTCGGGAACTTTAAAGTGGTTCCATCAGCTTTAGAGAAACTTCAGGAACTTTTAGGATTAACTTTTATTTAGATTAATTTCGAATGCTTCAGTGATGGTCCAAGAACTTTAGTTTAGAAGTTTCAAAATCTTCAGGAAAATTACAAGTACAACAGGAAAGTCCAAAACATTGGGGAAGATTGAAGATTTGTAAGGGATGGTTCCGAGAAACTTTCATGAACGTCACGACAGTTCCAATAATTTCGAGAAAATTCCAGGAACTTTACTTCAGAAAACTTCAGGTAAGTTAGAAGGTCTTTGGGAAGAGCTTCGGGAAAGTTCTAAGAATTTCATGGCAATTCGATGAGCATTCGGAAAATTTTCAAAACTTGGGGGAAGTTCCAAAAACTTCTGAGGCGTTCGAATAACTTCATATTAGTTGCAAGAACTTTACAGATTTTCCAAGAACAATGTACAGAAAGTTTGAAGAAGGTAAAAGTCCCGTGAATGTCAGAAAAATTTGTCGCAACTTAAATGAAGTTCCATGAAGTTTTGGAAAATTTTGAGTTCTTTATGTTAGTTCTATTGACATCAGATAGATTATGAAAACCTTCAGGAAGATCTGAGAATTTAAAGGAAAGTCCGAAAACACCAAGACTGTCCAGAACGTTCAGAACTTCATAGAAGTTTTAATATCTTTAGGGCATTAGGGCAGTTCCATAGTTTTCAAGAAAGTTTTGAAAACTCTAGTGGAGATCCAAGAGCTTCAAAGCAGTTCTATTAAATCAGGAAAATTGCAGGAATTGCAGGAGCTTCCACTGCAAAAACTTAAGTTGAGTTTACAGATCTAAAGGGAAGCTAGGTAGCTTCGATAAATAGTGGGGACTTCAGGGAAATTCCGAAAATTGAAGGGAAGTTCCAACAACTTCAGGTGAATTTTGAGTACTGTAGGGCAGTTCCATTGAATTCAGAAAAATAGCGAGAACCTTTAATAAATTCCAAAATATAATGACCGTCTAGAGATCATTGGGAAGTTTAGGGAACAAGAAAAATGTCGGTTGCTTCACAAGCAGAAAATACAATCACGGTCCTGCAGAAAACGTCCCGAAGTTTAGAGGTCTTTAGGGCACCCTAGAAGCACACTTGTTGCAAAACGGTTGTAGTAGCTCCTATGCGTATTATTCCGGTCGCAACTTTTCGAGGCGGAAGTGTGTTGCTTGGGCAGGTTTATTTATTTCAGGGCAATTCCTGAAACAATATCAGAAGAGTTGTGAGAACTCCAGGAAAGATAAAACAGCATTTGGGGGTAGTCAACAAAATTATAGGAGCTTTTAAGAAGTTGAAGAGGAATGAAAGGAAATTCCGAGGATTTTGAAGAAGTTCCATGAACAGACTGCGGGATGGTAAGGAAACTTCTGTAAAATTTCGGGCACTTCAGGGAAGTTTCGAAAACTTCAAGATGGTTCCATTAGCTTCAGCCCAGGTAACATTGCATGTTTTATCAAGGTTTTAAAGTATTCTTCAAGTCAAAACCACGGTCTTCAAAACTAAAATGAAACCAAAATGTTCACTTGGGAGGGAAACTCCAAAAAAAACCTTTTTTCTTGGAGCTTTAGTGGATATATCTTCAGGAAAGTCAAGAAACCTTCAGAGAAGTTCGGAAAACTTTAGGATAATTGTGGAAACTTTAGAGAAGTTGCTAGAACCTCAGGGAAGATAGGTCTAGAGATTATAGGGGTAGCTCAGAGTTCACAACAACTTCAGGGACGTCCAGAGTTTCGGGCAAGTTTTAGAAACTTGAACGTTAGTTTCGATGAATTTAGGACAACAAAATTTTGATAAATTTTACGAAGATCCAGGAATTTCGGGGAAGTCTTGAAAACTACTGAAAATTACGGAAAACCCCGAGACATGTTTTGTGAATTTCAGCGAAGGTCATAGATTTTCAGGGAAGTTTAAAGATTTTTAGGACAGTTTCCTTTATTTCAGAGGACTACCAAGAACTTCAGGAGAATTGCAAGAACTTCGGAATGGCTTCGAGAGCCTCAGGGCAGTTCAATTAACTTGAAGGAAATTACAGAACCTTTACAGAAGTGCCAAGCAACTCAGGGAAGTTTTGAGAACTTAAAGATAGTCCAGACTTTTGGAGCTCTTTAACAAATTTTTACAGGTCATATGAGAGAGCTGGGAACTTGAGAAAACTTCAGAAATATATCAGGATTTCGCAAGAAGATCAGGGAGCTAAAGGAAAGTTGATTTCTGGACAGGATAGTTGCGAGAACTTCAAGAAAGCTCCAAGAGCATCAGAGAACATAGAAAAAGGTCAGTTACATTAATTAGCAGGAACAATTTTTGAAAACTTTAGCTAAGTTCCGAGAGCATCAGGAAATTCTCCGAACATTAAGAGAATGTTGAGATCAGTTTAAGGAAGGAAGTTCCGTAAACTTCAGAACGATTTCGAAAACTTAAGAAAAGATACCAGAGAACTTCCAGGTACTTCCATTAGTTTCAGAAAACTGCAATAACTTTAAAGAAGTTCCGAGACCTTCAGGATAGTTCAGAAAATTCTTGAAAAGTTGTATTAACGTTAGAGAAGTTTAGAGTACTTCAAGGAAGATCAGATAACTTTATGTTAGTTACATTAAGAAGTTCCAAGGAACTATGGAAAATCCCGATAATTTCCGATAGGTTGCGAAAACTTGAAAATTGTATGATTTCCAGGGAAGTTCCATTAATTCCAGGATGATTGCCAGAACATTAGAGGCATGTTCCAAAAACTTAAGGAAAGTCCAGAGAAGTTTAGGGAAGTTTAGAGATTTTGAAGAATGAAGACAGGAGAGATAAGATCTTTAGTGTAGGGGCGACCCCGGCGTAGTGGTTAGAATCCATACCTCTCACGCCAAAGTCACGAGTTCAAATCTCACCTCCAGACAAGTCACGAATGACCCAAGAGCGTTTAAGTGACTATAATAAAAAAAAAGATCTTTAGTGTAGTTATAATAACACTTCAGGGAACCCCGATTTTCTTTTTTTTTAAGTCTATTATTTTAGGGTAGTCTAAAGACCTTAAAGAGTTAGTTCCTCTAAATTCAGGACAGTTCCATGCATTTCAATAAAATTTCTAGAACTTTAGTGACAATATTGGAACCGCGTAAATTATTTGGATTAAGAATTTCAGGACAATTAACCTTAATTTCAGGGAAGTCCAAAGAACTCCAAAGACATTAAGAAAACTTCAGAATTCAAAAATAAATCGCGGCAACTTAACATTCCGATTACGGTGGGTAAAAAACTTTACTCCGACTACGAAGCCCCCAAAAAATGTGTAACGGCAAGTATGTAATGGCATAACTTAGCCATTTCTTGATGAATTTAAAAAAAATTAATTGAATTTTAGGGTTTGTAGATTATTTTAATAGTATAAAGATTGAAATAGGGTCGTCTACTTTTTTCAAAAGCGAAAAGAGTCGCTTAAGATCTATAATTTAGATTAATGGGCACAAATTTTCATAATTAACCACAGTAGTGGTTCCTATATATGGATCCTGGATACAACGGAACATCTGGAAGATCCGGAACATCCATAAAAGTGCTCAAAGCACGAACCTGATCCTAGAGCCCCATGGTTTTTTTTTTTTCGAAAACGTTAGGAACTGTGATATAAGATAGAATTTTAGGTCATTGAAAAATCATGGACCTGGATGGTCATGGGATCGCTCTCCGGAAAATCCGGAACATCCGTAAAAGTGGACAATCCACGAACCTGATCCTAGAATTTCGCGGTTTTTTTGAATACATTAGGAACTGTGATATAAGAAATAATATGGGGTTGTGACAAAGACATGCACCTGGATGGCCATAAGACCGTTCTCCGGAAGATCCGGAACATCCGTAAAAGTGGACAATCCACGAAACTGATCCTAGAACTCCGCAGTTTTTAAGAAACACTAGAAACTGTGATGATAGAATGAATTTGGGATCGTGACATAAACATGGACCCTGATGGCCATGTGACAATCCTCCGGAAGATCCGGAACATCCGTAAAAGTGAACAATCCACGAAACTGATCCTAGAGCTCCGCGGTTTTTTTTTCTAAAACGTTAGGAACTGTGATATAAGATACAATTTGGGGTCATGACATAAACATAGACCTGGATGGTCATGGAACCGTTCTCCGAAAGATCCGGAACATCCGTAAAAGTGGACAATCCACGAAACTGATCCTAGAGCTCCGCAGTTTTTGAGAAACACTAGAAACTATGACGATAGAATGAATTTGGGATCGTGACATAAACATGGACCCTGATGGCCATGTGAAAATCCTCCGGAAGATCCGGAACATCCGTAAAAGTGGACAATCCACGAAACTGATCTTAGAGCTACGCAGTTTTTGACGAACGCTAGAAACTATGACGATATAATGAATTTGGGATCGTGACATAAACATGGACCCTGATGGCCATGTGACAATCCTCCGGAAGATCCGGAACATCCGTAAAAGTGGACAATCCACGGACCTGATCCTAGAGCTCCGCGGTTTTTTTCGAAAACGTTAGGAACTGTGATATAAGATACAATTTGGGGTAATGACAAAAACATGGACCTGGATGGCCATAAGACCGTTCCCCGGAAGATCCGGAACATCCGTAAAAGTGGACAATCCACGAAACTGATCCTAGAGCTCCGCAGTTTTTGAGAAACGCTAGAAACTATGACGATGGAATGAATTTGGGATCGTGACATAAACATGGACCCTGATGGCCATGTGACAATTCTCCGGAAGATCCGGAACATCCGTAAAAGTGGATAATCCACGAAACTAATCCTAGAGCTCCGCGGTTTTTTTCGAATGCATTAGGAACTGTGATATAAGAAATAATTTAGGGTTGTGACATAAACATCCAAGAAGGCCTCCGGAAGATTTGGAACATCCTTGAAAATGGTCACTCCACGAAACTGATCCTAGAGTTGCCCGGTTTTTTTCGAAAGCATTTGGAACTGTGATATAAGAAAGAAATTGGGATAATGACATTAACATGGACCCATATGGCCATAGGACCGTCGTCTGGAAGCTCTGGATCAACCGTAAAATGGAAAATCTTTAAAACTGATCCAAGAGTTCCACGGTTTTTTCGAAAACACTTAGACAGTTCCTAGGATCATTTTCATGGATTTGCAACTTTTACGTATGTTCAGAATCTATGGCCATCCTGGTCCATGTTTACGTCGCGACCTAAAATTCTTCCTTATATCAGAGTTCTAAATCATTTCCATTGAATTCCACTACCTTATTCGCTTATCTTTGACAGATACGCGTATTTCGTCTACAATGTGCAGACTTCTTCAGTGTCTTGTACTGTCCAGGATAAGAGTTTAAAAATGATAAGGATAAGTGTTTGAAAAAACCACTGAGCTCTAGGATCAGTTTCATAAATGAACCTCTTTTACGGATGTTCCGAATCTTCTGGACGACAGTTCCATAGCCATCCGGGTCCATGTTTATGTCATGACCCCAAATGATTTCTTATATCACAGTTCCAAGAGTTTAAAAAAAAAAACTGTGGAGGTCTAGGATCATTTTCATGGATGGATCACTTTTACGGATTATTTGAATCTTCCGGAGAATGGTCCTATGGCCATACGGGTCCATGTTTATGTCAAGACCTCAAATTCTTTCTTATATCACAGTTCGACGTGTTTTAGAAAAATTTGCGGAGCTCTAGGATCAGTTTCCTGGATGGACCACACACAACATTCTTATCTGGCTAATTATGAGCACTTGTGTCCATTCATCTAAATTATAGATCTTAATCCACTTGCTAAATCCATAAACATACTTTTTAAAAACGTGTACACGTAAACGTGTAAACCCTATTTTCAATCTATTTACTATGGGAAATGACTCTAATGTTGGCCTAGAGATCTAATATTGGGCCCATCGCTAAAAAATCTGCTATTTATAAATTTTATCTAGATGGGCCGTTATCCGTTTTTATGAATTTCGGTAGGCCTTCCCGTTCGAAGACATCCTCCAAGACCTTCCTTGTTTGCTCGAAGCTCGTTGACTTCACAGGACGGGCGATGAGGAACCTAGACCCTAGAGAGATAGTCAACGATTACGAGGATGGAAATTCCACTAAATTTGATGTACTATCAAGTACATGAAGTCCAACGCAATTGTTTCCCCGACAGCCTTTGGAGCAAAGATGCGTTGCATTGGGGTGGGTTTTTCAGGTATCCCATTGACTGCACAAGTAGCGCAAGATTCCACCCATTTCTCTGCGTCCTTTGGCTTTCCAAGCCACCAAACACGTTGCCTCAGAATGCTTTCAAGCTTAGCTGCTGAAGGGTGTCCAATGTGGGCTACTTCTAATGTTCTTTTGCGTAATGCCTCCGGTATCACCACGCATCCGGTTTTCACCAGCATGTCATCCCTAGTCCTTAATTATTTTCAAGGACCTGGTATTTCCGCAAATTTCGTGGCCATTCCCGTGTATTTAGTGCATTCATGACGTCTTGAAGGCATTGGTCTTGTAAAGTAGCCGTTTGAATTTCGCTGTCCGTCACAAATACGACCGCATTCGCTTCCAGTGAGGCAATCTCCCAAGGGCTTGAATCGAAGGACTTGTCTTTTCCGTTATATTAGCGTGAGGGATATTATCACCCCTCGTACTTATTTTACGTTGTACCTGTAAGGGCTCAGTCTCAATGCCCAACCATCAGCTCGTGTTAGTGCCCTCTTGGATTCCTCGCGTGATCGGTTTAGAATAAATGCTACTCCTTGTGCATCCGTAGCAAAATATGTAGACCCGTGGAGCTTTACTTTCATTTCTTCTATTAGAGGAAGGCGGAAATACTCCCGGTTGATCGCTTTGTTTGGTGCCCTTATATTAACCACCAAGCGGAAGTCATCTTTTCCCTTAGCAACTGCTGACATCCAGCTTATCCAGCTGTAATCACTTTCTCGATTATACCACGGGACTCCATTTCCTCTAATCTGCGTCTCGCTGCATCCCGAAATGCTGCAGGGTCATTATAGTACGCGTTCTTGACAGTGGGCACGGTTGTATCCACGCTGAACTTCACCTTCACTCCTGGCATTTTTGGAAATTTCGTTGGGTCGTTCGGTGCATCCAGGTTATTCAAATTCGCTCTGACATACAGCAAGCTCATGTCGTTTGCCGTAGCCCGACCGAGGAGTGATCTAAGCCCTTTTCGAACGACGTGAAAAGTTGCGGTTGTGGCTGGTAAATCGGATCCAGGCGTGGTAGCTTCTGTCTCAAACATGCACTCTACAACCATAGGTGATAGAGAACCGTATGCATGTAAGCTTTTCTTGCTAGAGTTTTCAACTATTTTGAGCTCCACCTGACCTGACTCGAACTCTTGTTTTAAGTGCATCCAGTCTGACCCACCGATGACGTTAACATCCACACCCGAGTCGATTAAAAACTGAACCGGTTTGGAAGGTTCCTAGGCGACAATTTACCAGAACATCGTCAAGAGAAAGGGTATTTACGTGCTAAAATAGGAGAACAGTGATTTTCGATTGAAACTAACATTTTTTGAAGTTACCTGTTCATTATGTATCTGGCTGTCTCGTATGGGGGAACTGTTGTTCTTGATTTTTACCTCCCGGATGTGCTTTTTGCGGCAAACTACTGCATTGTTTCTGCATCGCTGGGCAAGGATAGTTTTTGTGAGGGAAACGATAGCATCTTGAGCATCTGGTTCGACGACCTCGGTCCTGTAGATCTCGGCGGTCTGCTTGCGGCCTGCCATCCCATTCGTCCGATCTTATGCGTTTTCCATTTGCTTCGCGATTCGAAGATGTGTGATTCCAACGATTGACTGCATACACTTCCGATTGCTCGTTCACCGGTGTCTCCACTTCAAAGGCTTCGTCCCGAGTCGCTGCTTGAACTATATAGTTCGTATCGTGCCTGTACGTCCTAGCGGCCTTTACAAGCTCCTTGTTCCTCAAACCCTTTAGGAGCTGTGAGCGAACAAACCTGTCTTGATCGTCGGGGTTGTATTGGCATAACCGAACTTTTGCCACTAGGCGGGAGTGGAATGCAATCGCGGACTCGGCTTTCTCTTGCTTCATGTTTGAGAAAGCCTCATGTTCAGCCGCAGTGCCAGTCATTGACTGGAAGTAGTTTCTGATGTTCGCCACGAAGGTATGGTAGCAGTTAATGTCGGTTAAGCAAGGCCATAGCTTTGCAGCTCTTATGATCCCCTGCAGTTCGTTCCCGATTGAAAGGAACAGCAGCTGCGATCTCGGAGCGGGGTGATTAGCATTGCTGGGGGTTGCCGCGATTTCGAAATTTTCGATGTCCCGGTTCTACTCCTCCCACATTTTGTTGGCAGGGACTCCGCTGGGAAATGGCGTTATGTTATCCCAGCGAATACTCGGTGCGATGGTATCGGACGGTTTTCTGAGGACGGCAGGGCTACTCCAATTTTGATCGGTATCCTGGTAAACAGGGGCCTTTGTTTGGAAGAAATTCAAAGCTTTCCCTAGATCAGCAAGAACACTTTCCACTCTTTGGAGCCGTTCGCTCGTTTTTTCGGGTTTTTTCCTGCCGTCGGGTTCAAGAAGAGTCATGCTCGTGTTTTCCGAGTTCACGTTGGTATCGTCGTTTCTGATTTCCGGGGTTTCAAACTCGGCCACCGGTTTGACTCAAGCCTTGACTGCCTGTGTCTGCCAATGCTTTCGTCGGAATCGTAATCCGTTCTTGCTTCTTCAGTTGCCTCCTCCACGAGCTCCGGGTTGTCCTGTTCATCGTCGCTACTTGGCGGCTCAGGGTTGACGAACGTACTTTCCTGGGTCCAAGACCCTAGGAATTCTAGAAGTACCACAATTTTTGAAATTCATCAATAAATGGCTAAGTTATGTCATTGCAAACTTTCCGTTATATGTTTTTCGGAGGCACCGTATTCGGAGTGTTAAGGACATTGGGGCCAAATTATCAAAGCTTATACATTCTGTGAATTTTGGTTTGCTCTCTTGGACAGAATTATTAAAATGCTTTTACTTGAATGAAACTTGCTGGACCCATCTCTTTTTGGATTCCCGATATTCCTTTTCCTCTGCTACATTCAACCGTGTGGCGCTCATCATCATCATCTGTGAAGTTGCACCGCTAAGCCAGGGACCAGTCATGGTTCTTATACGCGGCGGATCCGATTCGAACGATGCAATGCATTTACAGCATTCCCTCCATATATGCGGTACCACCCTCCACCCACCGCTATTTCTCGATTGTCCTTCAACCAATGTATGTGATTAGCGTCAACCATAAAGCAGTCGTCAGCGTCAGTCGGTAAAGGCGCAGCTACAAAGCAAGGCCATGCTGGAGGTGGCTGGTTTCGTTTCCCGGTTCGGTCTGGAAATTTTTCGGGTTAGAAACTTACCCGACAATTAAACTAATGCAAAAATAGTGCAGGCATCGAAAGTTCTCAATTAAGTCATTAATTGAGAACTTTCAGTGCAGTGCATCTAGAACACTAGGTTGAAAATCAGCTCACTTAGATGAGAGGGCAGCCGAGAAATAGCGGTGGATGGACGCACCCATCCACCGCATAAATGGAGGGAATGCTGTACTTCCACCTCGCTTCCAGCCCATCATCCATCAGCGACAAAAAAAAGAAGAAGAAATTCTTTTCATGATGAGAGAAGACGATCCTGAGACTGGGGCCATTCATTTCCTTTTTGCGCAATTTCTGGAGCACACCATTTGTTGTGTTAGCTCAGCAAGATCCGTGCAGCTCATAAAAGTGTAATTACATTTGGGCCAACCATGCAATGGGATGGGGAGCAAAATCCACCATTTCACTCACCTTTTTTGATGAGATTTTTTTGTTCTCGAGTTTATGATTTCTGCACGACTTTTGGCCCGAAAATGGACCCCGGACGGCGGCGGCGGCTGAGGATGAAAAACCTTCGAACCGCGAACCCGAATGTGGCACAGTTCAAGGGCTTTTTCTGCCCCCCCCCCCCCAAACAAAGTGTTTGTGTGCTTCTTGTTGTAACAACAACGGCAGCGCGGACATAGAAGCAGGCCGTAGCCAATTTTCCACTCGCCTCATTTCTTTTTTGTCCGTAGTGGCTCCGTTTTTTTTTCGGGGCCAAGAAAAAGTAGCTGATTGCTTTGCTTTCTTCTGCGTGGTCACTATACATTTTTTCGGATCAATAGCAGCAGCAGCAGCAGCAGCTCCTCTGGTGTTATTTCGATCACGGCGACGCTCTCACTCACTCACTCACTCACCCGCTCATTCATCCGCAGTCCGCAGAGATAGAGAGAGGGGCCAAATCGATATTTTTCTCATGGCATCTGGACGGACCTCGCTCGGCAACTCGAAACAATGAACCTGTTGGCCCCCGAAATACGGCGCGGCGGCGAACTCTTTGCAATTGGTGGGAATCTTTTTGCCCCGAGGTTTGAACTTACGGCCAAACACACGCACATGACAAATTGAGAGCCCGGAGAAATGGGGATGGAATTTGGGTCGATTCCATGGTTCAGAACTTGCTTCAAACTTCGAACTACGACTTCATATCAGTGACATATCTGCCACATTTTCCCACCAACAGCTTCCGAGTTTTCCAACGCAACACTGCAATTATCTCCTTCGTCATCATTGTTATTAATTTCGAAAATTTTGCATGTTGTCCCAGAGGTACCGCACCCGGCCCAGTCGTGAATCCTCCGACGATCACCATCATCAGCTCAGCACACAAAGACGAAATAAAGGGGAAAGCATGCCGCAAACGATCGACGTAATCTGTGCTTCCTCGGGATCGCTCCCGTACCTTATCGTAACATTACCACGTCGTCGTCGTCGTCTTGAGCATGTTCTTTTGCATATAAAACATTCCTACACCTTGCTCTTCTTCCGCCGCCGCCGCCGCCGCCACTCACTCAACCAACTGAGAGAGTTTGGAACGCCGACATCTATTCTTCTTGTTGTCCCCCTGGGAGCCGTTTTTCGCACTCTCTCGCTGCCTCGCCTTCATGGTCCTTCCTACTGCTGCTAATCATCGTGTATCTCGGTAGCCATTTAGCCGGAAGCGATCCACTCCCCATGCCCTGGTTCGCTGTGTGGTTGGATCTTTTATGTCGGTACGAACCCGGCTGACGTGCGTCGGAAAGTCGTCGATTGTGTTTATCAGGGTGTTTTGCATATGTTTCCTCAACGCTCCCAGCCGGGATGCCTTCGATCTGGACAGAGGCTCTGCCTACATATCTCGGTTGGGGAGAAATGAAACTGTAGTTTGAACAAGTAGATCGACATATTTAGGAGCTGACGTAAGAACGCTTCTATCCTGACTTACACTTGTGGAACAAGATGATAAGGGGAAAGTAGTCAACAGTGAGACAGTGTCTGATCAATATTCTTTTTCTAATTTTTTCGATGAAAGCCACGAACAAGTCCTTCCCTAATAAATCAATACCGTAAACGAACTGTATCCCGGGTGGGTAACTTACCTTACCAATCAGGCTAAGGCCTTGTTGTCCTCTGCTGTCCGAAGAAGTCGTCTCGACTCTACTCGATCCATGGCCACACTTCACCAGCCTCGTAGTCTGCGAAGGGTCAGCAGGTCACCTTCTACTTGGTCGATCCACCTTGCCCGCTGCGCGCCTCTTCTTCTTGTTCCTGTTAGGTTGCTTTCTAAAACCAGCCCATTCGCCTCCTCCACGTTCCATCCCCCATCTGCACTCCACCGTAGATGGTACGCAACACCTTTCGTTCGAAAACACCAAGTCTTCCACGAGCATAGTCCAGGTCTCGTGGCCGTAAAGGACCACCGGTCTAATCAGCGTCTTGTAGACAGTCAACTTCGAGCCGTGGCGAATTTTATTCGACCGGAGCGTCCTCGGGAGTCCACAGTAGACACGATTCCCTGCCATAATGCGTCTTTGAATGTCTCTGCTGGTATCATTTTCGGCGGTCACCAGTGAGCCCAAATACACGAACTCATCGACCACCTCGATTTCGTCACCGTCATTCTGAACTCGTGGTGGGAGGCTAACATTGTCTTCCCTAGAACCTCTTCCTTTTATGTATTTTGTCTTCGATGCGTTGATGGCAAGTCCAATCCGCCTAGCTTCGGCCTTCAGTCTGATGTACTTCCGTGCCATGATGTCAATGTCAATGGGTGACGGGTATGAAAATCGAAATGATCCGTAATAACTACACTGATGCCTAGTCCCTATTTTTTCCAGTCAGTAGTATTATTCAAATTCATGTTCGTCCTGAAATAGATAAAAGTTAACGTTAATCCGCTCTTTCACTACATTCGGAGTCAACTTCTTGATCTACATCCGAACTACTATACGTTTCATCTGACTGTATCCGTATATTCTGTGGATCAAAAACTACCTCAAAATGTCACAATCAGGGCCCCACAAAGTCACTTTCAATCGAAAATCGTCAAGTGACGATGGAGCTGTTATCCATCACTTTCAATTGAAAGTCATTCTGTCTTCGCTTCGAGCAGATCCCCATAAACATCAACAGAACCACTTTCGATCAGTTTTCATGCTGTTTGTTTTGGCTTGACTCGTGCTCATTTCTTCTCCAAATTCGCGCAGGTTTTATGACTTTTGTTGATTGTTCACTCGGTTCATTTAGGCTCTGAACCATTTGGTGGATTATTTTAACTTTTGGTTAAAATTTGACAGATGAAAAGTTATCGATTAACCCTGCTGTCCGAGCATGGTTATTTCTGACAGACAAGAAGTTAAATTTTGACAACCGTGGCTCGAAAACCAGTCGATCGACAGCACGGGGATTTTCGAACATAAGAAATAACTTTCGAAATGTCACTTTTAACCACGAGTTAAATTTAACTCGGCAAATGGTTCACAGCCTTAAGCGTATGTGTATAGATCTGTGCACGTGGCTGTCAAATTTATCATTGTCGGGTGGTTTTACCCATCAATATGGGTATTTTTTGAATCGGAGGGACGTCTATAGATCGAAAATTGTTATGCAACGCCATTTTGAAATCCAGTTCAAGAAAAATTGGGAAATGCTGTCAATAAAGATATTTTTCGAATCGGGATGATGTCTAGAGGATAAAAATCGATATCCGACGTCATTTTGAAATCGAAGATGGCGGCTTCCGATTTACGAAAAAGTGGAAATACAGTCAAATACACATCAATATTGGTATTTTTGTAACCGGTATGAAGCCTACAGATCGAAAATTGATATGCGATGCCATTTCGAAATCCAAGATGGCGGCTTCCGATTTCAGAACAAGTGGGAAATATTGTCAAATACCTACACAGCAAAAAAAGTTGTTGAATATTACATCGAAACTGCTGCAACCAGGTCAATCCATCGGTTGTGTAATATCACATTGTACGATGTACATCGATTTTGCGAACAAAATTACATCCATTGATGTAATATTGTATCTGCGTTTTGCTATTACATCATTATTTCATACATCAGCTTGAATTACGTTGATCGATATTACATTTTTTTTTGCTGTGTATATTGATGGAAACGGGATGGCGTCTAGAGGCCGGAAATCGATATCCGACGCCATTATGAAATCCAATATGGCGGCTTCCGATTTCAGAAAAAATGGAAAATACTGATGTCGTCTCATCAATATGGGTATTATTGGAATCGGGATGACGTCTGGAGATTGGGAATCAATATCCGACGCCATTTTGAAATCCATGATGGTGGCTTCTGGTTTGAGAAAAAGTTGTAAATTCTATCAAATACCCATACAAACGGTTTTTTTTTTTAGAATCAGGGTAACGTCTAGAAGCCGGAAATCGATATCCGACGCCATTTTGAACTCCAATTCCGATTTGCGGAAAAGTGTCAAATACTCTAAAATATGGTTATTTTCAGAATGGAGATGAGGTGTAGATGCCGAAAATTAATGTCACGCCGTCTTTAAATCCAAGATGGCGGCTTTGGTTCAGAAAAAAATCTGTGAAATACTGTCAAATACCGATCAATGTGGGTTTTTTGCAAACAATCGGAAATCTAGAAGTCAGAAATCGATGTCCGACGCCATCATGAAATTCAAGATTGTGGCTTCCGATTTCAGATGTTGATGTCAAATAGCCTACAAATGGCATCGAATATCGATTTTCAGCATCTATGCGTCGTCCCCGTTCCGAAAATATCCAGATCTTAGGGTATTTGACACTTTTTGTGAAACCCAATGGCCGCCATATTGGATTCCAAAACGGCATCGGATATTGATTTTCGTCATCTACACGTTGTTGCCATTTCGAAAATACCCATATTTTAGGGTATTTGACACTTTCTGAACCCAGATGGCCGCCATATTGGAGTCCAACATAGCATCGAATATCGATTTTCGGCAGCCACGCGTTGTCTCCGTTCCGAAAATACCCAATTCTTAGGGTATTTGACACGTTTTATGAAACTTGATGGCCACCATCTTGGACTCAAAAATGGCGTTGAATATCGATTTTCGGCATCTACGCGTCGTCCCCGTTCCGAAAATACCCATATTGTAGGGTATTTGACACTTTCTGGATCCTGATGGCTGCCACATTGGATTACAACATAGCGTCGGATATCGATTTTTGGCATCTACATGGCATCCCCGTTCAGAAAATACCTTATTGTATGGTATTTGACACTTTTCTGAAACCCGATGGTCGCCATTTTGGATTCCAAAATAACGGCGAATATTGATTTTCCGCACCTTCGCGTCGTCCCCGTTCCGAAAATACAAATATTGTAGGGTATTTGAGACTTTCTCTGACCCCGATGGCAGCCATCTTGGAGTCCAGAATGGCCTAATTTCGTTTCTTTAATTTCCGTTTAATATGTATAGCTTACTTACTTACTTACTTACTTACTTACTTACTTACTTACTTACTTACTTACTTACTTACTTACTTACTTACTTACTTACTTACTTACTTACTTACTTACTTACTTACTTACTTACTTACTTACTTACTTACTTACTTACTTACTTACTTACTTACTTACTTACTTACTTACTTACTTACTTACTTACTTACTTACTTACTTACTTACTTACTTACTTACTTACTTACTTACTTACTTACTTACTTACTTACTTACTTACTTACTTACTTACTTACTTACTTACTTACTTACTTACTTACTTACTTACTTACTTACTTACTTACTTACTTACTTACTTACTTACTTACTTACTTACTTACTTACTTACTTACTTACTTACTTACTTACTTACTTACTTACTTACTTACTTACTTACTTACTTACTTATTTATTGATTTTCTTGATTTATTGATTTATGGATTTATTGATTTACTGATTTATTGATTTATTTATTTATTGATTTATTGATTTATTGATTTATTGATTTATTGATTTATTGATTTATTGATTTATTGATTTATTTGTCGATATACGAATAAATTGATGAGAATGGAGGGTACGACGGCGAATATCAAAATTCAACTCACATAACACTGCAGGACCATCTATGTGAGATTCAACAACATCCGATATGAAACAAGCCTTAGTGACATTCCTACCAACCTCCAGAAGGTTAAGGTCATTTAGTTTTTTTAACTAGTTTGTTTATTTCGAAGGCTTAATCGCGTTAGCTTTACGGAGCCGATAATTCATTGTTCTTTGTTTGTAACAAAATTCACTTAATTCTATGTCTAGTAAGAGTTGGGCCGAATACTCACGGCTTACCCGAGGTTAGAGAGGTACATTGTCGAACGATAGGATCAGGGGAGGAGCTTGGGGGTAAGGTTTCGATGTCTCATCAGAGCGTTGTTGCCAGTATGAATGATAGTGTGGTTCTAGTTTCGTTTGGAGTTCGACCGGCTATGGTGACCAGTGGGCGACGATGAGACTCATCGAGACGGGGGGATAAGACAAACAAAAACTAATAAAGAGAGACAAAAGACAAAGGAATTAAATTCTTATACTAGACATTTGAAGAAACACATAAACCGACTGCATATAGCAGATATCGCGAGTTCCCAACACGTCTCTGATAGGAACATAGGGTTGTCTTCCTTGGGCCTCAAGGGTATTCAAAAGTCGCTCTCTGGCGGCGTCATTATCCGTACATTGCCAAACTGTGTGATCGATGTCATCGTAACCGTTTCCACACCGACAGATGTTGCTGTCCAAGGGCATTTAGTTTACAACGATCAGGGAGCTTTATATGGATCATTCCAAGGCAAACGCCGAAGAGCAAAGTGAATAAACTTATGTTGGATAGTTCCTACTTGCTCTATGCTGTTTTGATAATAAGGACCACAACTGCATACTCCAATGTAGACCGAACTGAGGAACAATACAGGGTCTTCAAACAGTGAATATACGAGATTTGTTTTGCAGGACGAAAAATAATGCCCTGGCAGCTTTGGAGGTTATATATCCTACATGGTCTTTAAAAGTAAGATTCGAAGACCCAAATTCTTACATTCTCTCTTTAGAGATGTTCCGGCAATGGTGTAATCAAATGAAATGACGTCCAAAGGAATAAGAAAGGTCCAATATGACTGCCCTGTATGCTACAGGTATAATACAATCAGATGAAATGAGATCTAACCGGAATCAAGAGAAAGGATTAAGAGAATCAATCATTAAGGACAAGATTGATGAAAGCCACAAATGGCCAAATCAGCCATGACAACGGCCATTTGTGGATTCTATCAACATTTTCCTTAAGAATTGCTGTAGCTACGCGTAATTTGTTAAAGTAACCGTTTCATAAAGGAACTGCTATAACAAAACCTTACAACCAAACATCTCAAAAGTGCGGCAAAGTGGGTTAGACTATCAGAGTAGGAGGAATCATCAATCCAATCTCCATTTCGCCACGCACGCACGTTTATCAAAATGTTACACTCGAAAATACAACTCGATGATATTCGGCAGGTAGGCTTTTTTCTTCTGAGATTGAGACACCCGCAACGCAGAAAAAAATATATATAGTTGTGCCCGAACGGACGCAAAAACAAAATCAAAAATTAAACCTCCTCCAGAGGGGGCGTAGTTCGTCCCGATCGCTGCCGCCACCAGAACACTATAGAGGGGCAATCGAAGCCGCCGGCATGACTTGACCAAATAAAAAGGCAGCAACGAACAGAAAATCAGAGGTCCCAGTGATACCCCGAGCAACCGTTCTTTGAAGAATAATGATCACGTTGATGATGATGATGATGATGATGATGATATTGAAAGTGAGAAAAATCTGCCTGGTAATGTCTTGAATGGGGCCTCGGCGGAGTACGCGCGCGCTCCTCGGAACCTTCTAATTTGGGCACTTTTCCTAATATTAATAACTTATTTTTTGGAGTCTATCGTTTGTTCTGATCGGAATGGCTATTCGGAGGAGATCTATAGCATTGATTCGGCATTGGACGCGGGGGCAGCCGAAACCGAAAGTGATACGCCGTCCGATGATGATATAGTTGGCTAATACCTCTTTCTACGCGGGATTCCTCCATATTCTACCACGGGGAGCCAGCCATTGAGGGTTACATAAGTTGGAGATATTAGCTTTAATTGCAAGAGTCATCTCCGATTCGTTTAATCCAACGGAAATGGCTGCTGGCGATTCCCACATTTTTCGGGTTTCGGGTCGGGTCAAGAAGAAGGAGAAGGATTCTGTTGATTTCTGAACCGAGGACCGATGGCTCCCATACCACATGCAGATTGTGGAGGTGTGAATTTCATTGTGGGATCGATTTTGCGTTGATTGCTTTATTGTAGCAGGAGCTAGGAGCTGCGATGATGGGTTCTTGATTAGACGATTAGAAGGCTAATGCGGATGCCGTCGGAATGAAGAAGAATCGTTCTTAAGAGGCTGGATTACCTAGGTGTGTTCTTAGGGAACTGAAACAGTGCCGTCCCGTTTTTGGCAACACGACCACACGAATTTTAATTTCATTACCAGCCTTCCCTGATCAGTGAATTTTGAGTTACTCTCATTGGTTGTGTGATGGATCAAAGTAGGCCGTGATGCAAAAAACAAAGGTGTTTTTGTTTTGTTGCGATGACTTTGGTAAAAAAATCAATGTTGGTTTAATTAGTTTTGTTTTAATTAAAAGTACTGAAGTGGTGATGACAAAATTGCATTAAGTGACAGGGATTTGCCCTAGCTTTTCTGAGATATTTGGAACTTTTTAAAAGTTTCCAGTTTCAAATTCTTTTCACATCTCTGAATTTCATTTAACTTACGTTAAGATCTCTGAATATTCCTGAAATTGCAAAAAAATCTTAAAAGTTCCTGCAGTTTTTGTGAAGCTAGTGGAAACGCTTTCATAAACATTTCGCAGGTAGACCGTAGTTCAGAATTTTCTCACTGCTCGATAGCGTACTGCTCCCGTAGTTGTTGGTATTGCGGGCACAGACATAGGATGTGTTCCACCGATGCAGTGGTTCCGCAAACGTAGCACATTCTGTGGAACTGCGTCCCACCAAAACTATGTAAGATGCTTGTATGGCCTGTCCTAAGACGAGAAACCACCTTCTGGTCCCGTAGTTTCGCCATATCCGTCCACTTGCTCGTCGTTCCTTTGATTCTTCGGATGAAGAGGGATTGGGATTGGCACGATTTTGCTTCCCAGGCTTCCCACATTTTGCTGACTATCCTGTAGTGGCACTTCGTCGGTGTAACGGGAGCCAGCTGGTCCAGACCCTGCCAGGCTGTCGGCTTCGCTATTTCCTGGAATACCGCAGTGCACAGGGATCCAGGAAAACACCGTGTTCGGAGGTGTGGCGTCCACAATACCCTGTATCCAGGGGTGAGTCAGGGTCTCAGATGTAAGGGCTTGTATCACGCTGTACGAATCGGATATCACCAGTATGGGCCGGTCCGAGGGTGTTGTAATAGCAACAAATATGGCCGCAGCTTCGGCGGAGAAAACATGGCTGCTACTCATCGGTGCTAAAATTCCGGCTACTCCAATTCCGACCCCGGCTCGAGAAAGCGATCCGTCCGTGTATATGTGGGCATGGGTAGGGTAGTCCGAGCCTAGCAGTTCGACTACTGTTCTCCTCAGCGCTGCAGAGTTATCTCCAGCCTTGAACCTGCTCTTTATTCGACTCTCGATTTTTGGTGAAGGTATGCGCCAACTTTTGTCTCCGTACCAGTGGACCTTGGCCACTGGAGGGAGCTCCGAATTGGCAGTCATGCGGAGGAGTCTGTTTCCCTCATCGAAGAGAAAGATCCTGTCATTTCCGGAGGTCATTGCGGTAAAGGCAGCGGCTTTCGTTGCAATTGCTGCGGCTATACGATGGCGGAAGGGCAGAATACCCGCTTCGATGCACGCGGCATCGCATCGGGGGGCGTTGACGGAAGAAGACCAGAGACAATCCGAACGTAGGTGTTGAAAGTTGGTGCTAGCATCTGCCCGAGCTTTTCGGTGGCGATGCACATCATCTCAAGACCGTACAGTAGGCGACTATCGATGACGGCTCTTGCAACCCGGAAACGAGTGTCGCGATTGTTATACCGGTGGGGGCGAGAGATGGTGCGGATCAAGTTGATCCTACTGCGGCCGTCGTGTTGAAGGCCTTCTATATATCCAGCGAGACGATCTCGATGTGGAGACCGCTATCGTTGGCACTCTTGAGGACCTCCCCTAATGTTGCGAAATAAGTTGACGTTCCGTACCCTTGACGGAAGGCGTGCTGTCGATGGTCTAGCAGATTTTCGGCTGCAAGGAAATGCTTTAGCCTCCTGTTGACCATTCGCTCCAGGAGCTTGGCCATACAGCATGTCAAGGCTATTGGCTGGAACTAGCTAACTTCACGGGTTGTTTCACTGGCTTTTGGGATGGAAATGACTCAGCTATCCTTCCACGACGCTGGATACGAGTTGGTGAGCCAGAGCTTGTTGAAAAGCTCCAGCATCCGTAGCTGGCCTGGCGTTGGTAACCTCTTGAGTAGAGGGATGCCTGGATGATGTCCGAGTTCCCAGCGTCAGAAGAAACAGAGAAACTTGCAATGGATGACGTCGAAGGCTTAGCTTTCCACTTGAATTCGTCTTCGTACTTCTCGATGGCTGCGAGATCGGCAAAGTACGAGCCGAGTTCGTCCGCTACAATTACAGGGTCAGAAACCGCTTCACCGTTAATCTGTACGTGGAGCGGTGTCATGCGCCGTTTCCCACTGAGGGCTTTGACTTGCCTCCATAAGTCGGCCGAAGACTGTGACAGATTTCTTGCCGGCATTGATTGTGCGACTCATGGTAGTGACGGAGAGCGTCCTCGCGGTCGGGATGTCCGATAGGAAGGCTCTTTACACGGCGAAGTGCTTTACGCCGGGCTTTAACGGCTTTCCGCGTATCTTCATTCCACCAGCGTAGCGCTTTTCACCCCGGAACGCTGCTGGTCTTTGGGATGGTAGCAGTTGCCGCTTCGTATACCACTTCTGAAAAGTATTCAATGCTGTTCGGATTAGGCTGTAGTAACAAGGACTGAAAGGCTTCCCCATAGCTATCCCAGTCCGCTTGTTCATAGCGCCATCGGAGCCTCCGTGTTGCCATCGGGAAGATGGCGGTCGCAAGTTGAACTTTGATGGGGTAGTGGTCACTACCATAGAGATCCGTGTTTGAGCTCCACTGAGTTTTTTTTCCGGCAAAGCAGCGGCTGACATCGATGGCAGAAGTGTGTGTCTTCCTTCTCGAAAATATCGACCAGGGTAACACCTCGAGGGTCGGAGCGGGGGCAGCCCCAGCTTGGGTGGTGCCCGTTCAGATCCCCAACCAGGATGCGCGGTTCCGGTAGTTTAGCTATGACTTCGCTGAGTTGATCGTGCAGGTTTGGCAGCCGTCCGCATGGCAGGTATGCACATGCGCCGGAGATGTTCGCCGTTGCCGCCAGCTGGACGCCAAGTATGGGAAGCTCGGAGTCCATATCGACAACCTGGAAAGGTATCGTCTTCAAAACCCCGATGGCCACGGAGTGACGGAAGCTGGTCTGTTATCGCTTTGTTAGTTTCCTGGAGTGCGATGACCCAGGGGGGATCGTCGTGGCAAAGGAGCTCTAGATCACCAATGTGGTTCAGGAACCCGTTAATGTTCCACTGCAGGATGAAGTTTACTGGCTTGGACAGTGCCACTCCTGGGGTACGAGCGCGCCGTGATTGTGGAGCTAGTGTCATGGCGACGGTGACTGCCACTCTGGTCGACGGGCAGATCTATATCGTAGGTGTCCGATCCATCGTGATGGTTGGGGCCGGCTGACAGATTGATGTTGTATGCTGAATGAGACAGGGCTCCACCAAGGACAGGTGTAGAAGTTCCACCCACCCAGGACAGGGATGACCCAACAGAGAGAGAGAGAGAAGAGGTATTACCTGGTGGCGTACTGGGTTTGGCAGCTTCGGTCATTGTTATAGCCGAGGGGGGTGACACATCTAAATCTCAAGTCTAGATGCTCAACAAATCTCACACTAGCGAATCAATCTTCGAAAAATCTTCTTTCATTTCTCGCATCTACTTGCATCGCGCATCATCTTTTTGCAGGAAATCGTCTGAATCATCATCAATCTTCTTTCTATCTACTCAGCGTGCGCGCAGCTAGCCACAGCAAAACACAATCTTTTCTGCATCGTAGATAGAGTCGTCCCCCTAGGTTATAGCAGCGTGTTCGAGTCCCTCGAAGTCCTTCGGGGAATGGGGCGGTGAGCCCTTGTCCCCCCCCCCCGATACTTGAAGCAGACTTGACTCCCTCGTCGTCCATAGGGGGATGAGCATTTCCGCCCTCTTCCAGACCTCCCCCGGCGAAAGGGGATTACCGTCAGTTCCGGTGTGATCCGGCAGTTCCGGATGACGTCCGCACTGCCGGTGCCCTTCGTGCCCGAAGCACTCATTAATTCGACTGGTTGGCTAGGGCGCCGAGGGGTAAAGTAGTCAGTGGATAACGTACTACTTCCACTTTTCTTTCATTTGCGTGACTTTTCCGGAGAGACTGGCGAGGTACGGGCGAGAGTCGATCTTTGGATTTTAGGAGCTTGGGCTATGCGAGGGAGGCAACCGGGAGGGTCTAGCTGGCTGATGGGCCGCTTCGATGATTGCGGTGTTGAGGGCTGTTTTCTGGCGTGATGGTGGCATCGCTGCTGGATCCCGGCGAGATCGAGCCATCACTTAAGACGGTGATGGAATCGTCTGCTCTCTCGGGAGCTTTCTGCGACACGGGCTGAACTTTCTCCGGGGTGATCCGCGGAGGTAATGACGCGGCTGCAGGTAGGACGACGGTTGGCTCGAGGACGGTCCGTATGGGGGTCTGTATGGTAGATTCCAGCTGCTGTACCTTCTGTTGCGTCTGTATCATGACGGGCATCATGGTCTGGACCATGGACTCGAACTACGATTTTTTTTTATAGGCTGGCCACTTTATCGCTCGTTCCGGATCTTTCTTTAGGCCAGTAGAGTTTCCCTGAGGGCGATAGATAGTGACATTTCCTACTTTACCGGGAACTTGGGTTGATCCTGGCCCTCTATCTCAGTACGCAAAAGTCTCCGGCCAATGATGAGCCACCAACAATCGATTCAGTAGAGATTTTCCTTTGAGAATATGTGTAACATGTTGACTGAAACCGTTTGGCAGCCGAGATATTCAATTTAGCCGCGGTTTTGTCAATTTTTGCCCAGTGTTCATTGGAGTGAGAGAGACAATCACGTTTACCACTACACTACTGGGGCCACTTAAAAGTAAATGTTAAACTTCAACATTTAATAGATTTGATTGTAAACCTGATTGTGATGCGACCAGAATCTGAACTGAACTAAACCCATCTCATGAGAATTTGATCATTGGTAGTCACATTGAGTGTCCAATATCAATGGCCATATTGTCATATAAAAATCCTACATATTCCAAACCGACCAGTCTCCTAATTTGATCCTCTCAAGCCCTATCTAAACATCTACCAAGTTTACCATTTCACCCACTGACTGCTATAGAATTCCCCGATGACCCACAGCAGATTGCAAATCGACACCACCAGAAAATAAGACGATCTTCCCGTCAACCCGCAAATACCGCACGTTCAAAAGGTCCACCGGAGCAGATCTCTCACGAGTCAGAGAGCGAGAAAGAGAAGACCAAGGGGCCACAATTTAATGAACCATCCGTGAAGCGAGATTATGGTCTTTTCGTGAAATCGCTCCATTATAATCTAATTATTACCTCACCACCGACCGCCAAGCTAAGCCAAGCCATAGAGTGCACCGCAAGGCGCTGGGAACGACCGACGACGGATGGACGGTATCGCATATCTCGGGACGACAGCTTCCCGGGATCATGGGGTGCAGGAAATTCTACCACCGAAACGGTCGTGTCTAGGCTATTGGCTTCGTGGCAGTTGGTTGGTAGACAGGCACATACAGATCGTACCGGGTGCATCTCGTTAGACCATCTCTCGCCGTTTCCGAGCGCGCAAGGATTGTTTTCGCATTTCGCCGCGCTGCGATTAATCCACAATCTGCCTACTGCATTTGTTGTTGTAGCGACCGGCCGACCGCCCGACCGGGAAGGTCTCGCTCATGCAAAACAGGCTGTGGTGGCAGCGGCGGGAAGTGCATATGAGGCGCGCGCGGATGGCAACACACGACTCCTGAAGAAAAGCGCAGTTCGAAACGAGCAACCCTTTGGGTTGATGATTAAATAAGTAAGTACGAAGTAGGTACCAAGCTAGGCCGGCACTTTCTGGGATTTCTCCCCATTTTTGGTCGCATCCAAAACACGCTGCTGCTGCTGCTGAAAGCTGATCCGCAACCGTATGTGCGAGAGTCTATGGTAGTTAAAGTCTAACATTTTGAACTCACTTCCTGACACCGGGGGTCATTTCGCTATTTTCGAGCTCGCTTCGCTCACGTCGCACCAACCAACGGCCAACGACGAAGACGACGGACACGAGGATCTACGCCAAGATCGACATGTAGCAGCACTCGATCACGTCCTCCTGGGGGAAGGTGTCGGCACTCGAGAACGTTATAATTTGCCCCACTGCGAAGGGTCCGTTTGTGGGATTTTCTCTCGAAAAGATGCAACATTTGCATTCCGTTCCCGATGCCAACCGACAAATAGACTCCAATAGGAAACACGGCCAGGGGTCATCTAAAGTGTTTCGTTAAATAGCTTTAATTGGCTGCACACCGACGACGGAAAGCGAGCATGGTCTATTCAAATTAAAATAATGTTTCCTTCCCACCACCCAATCGATCGACAACGGCTGAAAAAAGGGAAATTTCTCATGCTTCAGAATTTCGCGCAAAGTGACCCACCCCCAGCCCTTGGGGGCTGGCTGGCAGGCGGCATCGTGTCAACCGATCTCCGCGTGGATTCCCCTAGACTTTGATTAGGAACCTACCGTCGCGTCAGTCGGAGGTCCAGTTCATTTGTAGGCCCACCGAATACTCTGAATCCGACTGATGAGATGGGAAGCTGGGTGGCGGCGACGGCGCGGTAAATTCGTGATCATGTCGTTGCGGGTACATAAAACCTGCGCAAACAACAGAATAAATCATCGCGCGCGCACAACAGAGCTACTGTCTTAGGCGGGGACCGACAACGACGACGACGACGACCCCGCAGAGCGAGCGATGGTGGAATCAGTAATGAGCGGTAGCCAACCAACGGTGCGCGCTGAGGCTGGAATCACATGGGATCGGATCTTCCGCGTGCGGGGGCGGGTGGGATGATG